>NC_050604.1:11610555-12810555 GCF_013368585.1 Megalops cyprinoides
AATTTTATCATCTGAAAAAATATCTATATTGCAGATCTACTTTCAAACATACATTCAAACATACCTGCAGATATAAGCAGTTGTACACAAATAGTATGACAGGTCTATGCAAACTATCTTCATAAAGGCTATGTATTTGGGTCATGTTTTGTGATACTGTATGTCCGGCCAATCACTTCCTTATTAAATTGCACTCAAACGTTACACAAATTATGAACTTTTTTTCTAATAAATAAATGTCAACTAATAGTTGTGTGAACCAGTGATGATCCAGTGGTATGAGAAACTGATTCCTACTGTGAATATTTTCTGAAAAGCATCCAATACCAGCTGTTAATATTTATTTGCCTTGCCCACAGTCCCAGTATATTGCCTTCACTCAAACTGACAGAATAAGTTTCTGACGTTCCTTCACAATGTTTGCTTAAAATAAAGCTTTTTCTTCCAGAGAAAAAATTGTGGAAGTTTGGACAGTTTGGTTCATTTGAGCCTTTTTCGAGACATCGTCTTGCCAAATGGAAAACCCACAGGTTTTTAATCAAGTAATAATTAAAAGTTTTTGGGCCGAATTGATGTAGTCCAGGATGTTGCCCTCAGCAAAAAAAGAAAAAAAAAAAACATGGAGTATTAGTGATGTGGTGGGCTGCCTTCAAAACAGATTTCCTTGTTGCTGTTGTTTTCCAGCAGAATTAAAATGCCAGACTTAAAGGCGCATCCACAGCTGTGTGCAGCCTCTGGGGGCACAGCGGTACTCAGCGGCTCTGCCTAAGCTCACAGTAGGCAGGGCCAAGCCCCGCCCACAGGTGTGACCACCAAATTACATTACTTTATATTACATGCATTTAGCACATTTATCTAGCAGACCTATCTTCTCAAGAGCCACTTCCAGCACAATAGAATATAAGTGTGTCCATTCAACTTAAATGAGCAACAGTGCAGTGTCAGACCAGGCTAAAAGCACTCCTGGACCAACGGGTGTGAGTATAACACCATTCAAGCCCTACCGCACCTTTGTGGCTGCATCAAACACTGATGACTTTCCAGATCAAGTCAGATTATGGAGGGGGGGAAATCAACTGGGGAGATCAAACGCAGCAATGTCAGATCGGTGTTAGAGGCCTTTGCGATGACGAGCCCGGAATGACACTGAGTTCTTGGTGCAGTGAGGGGGATGTGGGGGGGGGGCAGACAGAACCGGGGTTAGGGACAGACAGTGCGTAAACAGTGGGGCCCAGACGGCCGCCGCGCCGCCGCCCGTCCACGCTCGGGCACACAGTCACTGTGCCCACCAGCGCCGTCTCACCAACATGGAAAAACAGACCCTATGAATGGATAAACACCGGGATGTGCCCGTCCCTTCCGGCAGTACAGAGAACCAAACTCTCACAGCCTCATACTTAATCAAGCTGAAACGGTCCAACGCTAGCTCCCACTGACCCAACCAGAACAACATGCATTAAGTACACAGAACAATTATGTAATGCGGGGTGCACTAATATGAGAGTAAAAATGAAACATGAAGAATAAAATTCACTCCCCCGACAGTCAAAAATAGACATAAAACAGAATAAGTAAGCAAAGTGGTGCAGGACTGTGAATGCACATTTGCTGCATGTTAAGTAAAGACAGGATTACAGGCCTACCACATTTTACACATTTAGCATTTAGGATGCACTGTCTGTTTACTTGATATTCTTGGATACACTTGAATTTGATACTTGTTTTGGGTCTTATATAATGCAAGAATAAAAGAAGAGAAATTTACAGGTAAAAGTAAACTTATTTCAGATAAGAGTCTGATTTGCTGGAAATATTTCACATAACTGAAAATGTGCAGGATTAGTTGGCAGCAGAAAATACTATTCTGTTGAAGTTCAAGCTCTTTCTGCACCCATGTGAAAGTGAAATAATTCCAACAAATGGCAAGAAAGGATATACTTCTAAAAAATTTTTACCAAAAAAGGCATGAACTTCATTTATTTGAAAACGGATAAAAATGGATTAGTGCAAGAGCAATCTTCGACAGATAAATATAGGAGAATCCTGGAATCCGTTTTCAAAAACGTAATTTTTTTTCCCCAGAACCAACATTGTGTGGATTATCAAGTTTATCCAAAACATTCCTCTTGATGAACGTTGGAGCAGAAAATAGCATTGCTGAAGCAAATCTCTGACATCATATATTTGAACCTTGCCATTTGTGTGTGTGTGCATGTGTGAGGTGGGCGGGCAGGCGGTAACTAACACTAACACATAACACAGCTGATACTGATGCTTGACCTGATATTCAAGGGCTTGTCTGGCTGTTGCTGATGCTGTAAAAATCACTAACCTCGAAGAATCAATAATTCTGACATGTCCAGCTTTGTGGGAACTGAGCTTACTGTATCTATGACTTGGTGTTCAATATGTATTGTTCCTTCGAAGGTGGAAAGCAACATTATAGCGACACACATAATTGCATTGCCAGTGTTTGGCTACAATTGCCAATGTCCAATGTTTGGCTACAATACCCCTCAAAAGGCAGATCTTTTGCAACATAAAGACAGACTCGCTCTGTGATCCAGTTCTTGAGCCCTGAGGTCACAGGCAGACTTTGCCCTGTCTCTTTAAGACTCTTCCAGATCTTCAGCAGCGTAAAGCTTTGGAACAGGCAGTCCTGTTCCTTTGTGAGTCTGCGCGGCTCTACAGAACCGTTCGAGAGGTCGTGCAGTATTCTCCACCACTGCCATGGAACATTCCGGTAACATCCTCCTAGTTTACTTTGGGGGGGGGCTGGACCTGGATACACCCTGTTTTGTCTCCGTTACATCCCCTTGTGTCAACCCTGAGGCCTAATTCTGTAGCCCTGTGCTTTGCCTGTTGACTGTCTCTTGACAACATAGTAGGGATTAAACACATGCTTTTCAGCCATTGATTTCCAGGTTTGCAGAACTGTGCCCACTTTTCAGAAAAAAAGAAAAATTAGCAAGCCTAGTACCTTTGCCATTTGCTACACAATTTGTAATTCATTATGACCGCTTAGATTCTTCAATATAGTCAAAAACCAAGCCCCCTTGGACAGACCAGAATTCTGTATTTTTAAGTGTGCTTTAACTTGGTGTCTGACCTCCTGCAAATATAGTAGCTTTGACAGTTAGAAAGGGTAAAGTGCCATCTAGTGGGAGGATAATATACTCAGATTTAATGGCGGAATGGACTTACTCTGAAAAATGTTCTGGCTACTTGTTCAGTTCCTTAAGCTCTAAGCCACATGACCAAACACTCGACAGTAGGTTTTATTGAATTGATTAATTAGCAGCATGATTCATTTACATGTCAAAAGTGCAGCTGTGCTTTTATTTTTCTCTCTTGTTTCTCCATACCTGTAACCTGTGCCTACAACCACTGTTTGACTTAAGGCATTGCAAGCAAGGGCTTTGGGTCCCTAATCTACTTCAAAGACAACACAAAGCGTCAGAGATACAAGAAACACTGGTCAAATTCCCTTCCAGCTATCAGGTATGTATCAAAATCTAATGAACCTGTGAAAGAACTATTGTTCTGAGACACATACAGACAGCTGCATGCATGTCATTATTATTATTTTGAATGCGCATGATCAGTAGTCCCATTCGAGTTAAATATGAACATAACCGTGGCTGTTTCTTCTAGGTTCCCCACACTGAACTAAGCTGGCCTGAAGCCCATGCAATTCACTATGACCTTCCTGTTGGACGCAAGAGTGGAAAAACTCCTCAGTTACCCTGTTCCACAGCCAAGCCTTACAGTGTAGGACTGGGATGGGTGTACTTTTCCTAATCTGACTTGATTCACTGATATATTTCTGCTTTTCCCCCTTTATGGTGATTATGAGAATGTAATGAGGTAAAACAAAGACCAGCCCTCTGAGGAGCTAAAAGGCCACTATTAACACCAGATTCTCTGCGTCTTTCAGTTGGTAGGGCATTGGCTGATGTCCAGCACTTCACTCGTCATCAAGCCAAGGTCCTGGAGCGCCATGAGCTTTTCCTGGTCTATGTGAGTAGTAAAATACTACAAAGCCTGAGCTGAGGTCATCTGAGCCATTTTAGCTTCATTGATTACTTGTTCAAGTTACTTCATAGTTACTTAGTTTAGGTGGAGCTAAGCCAGAAGGGACTAAAGCACTGGAAGTCCATGGCTGCCATCCCCCACACTAGGTTATAATCTCTTATCAGAGAACAGGCTCAGTGGAGGAGTTGCAGTAGCATGTCTGAGTATGTGCAGATATGTGTCACTGCTCCTTCAACACTTTCCATTCCTTTAATAGTGATATCTTTGTGTTCTGTGAGAGAAAACATTTGTGCTGAAGGCTGGTTGGGTCACTTAATATGGGTGGAACTGAGCAGATTCGTCCCCTGAGAAAATAAAAACGAGGAAAGCGAGAATGAGTCTCATAATGACTGTTTGCCTTCTCCCTGTGTGCTCTGTCAGTGGCTACAGTTGGTCTCATGAGAGGAGAAAGGTACCCAAAAGGGGATGACTGCAAAATGTTCATCCTCCCTTGTGGAAAAGCATTGTTGAACACACATGAAGCAATGAGAGGATGTATTAAATACAGCATGTTATATACACATGACACAGACCAAAAACAGTCTTCATACAGGATATCTGTGAGCAACTATATAATCATGTGTCTTTTATAGGAACCAAGGGAGAGTTTAGGCTTGTATATAAATGAACCATTTACTTGGTGTTTCCTGGGGATTTCTAATGAAACACTTTTCCTGGAATTCCCTTTCAAACAATATATTGATTTTTCATTAGAAAACTTCAAGCTTGTTGGAGGAACAGATATTAAAAGACAGTTGTAAGATAAACCACTAAAGCCCTGCGCTTGGGTGGCGAGGAAACCCGACCTATGAAACGGCAGGCCTGGGGGATTTAATCTGCCGATGTTGATTCAGCGCTGAATCAATTACACAGGGGATTCCGCGCCCAAGAGACGCTGCTCCGTGTGGCCTCCTCTCGGTCTGTGGCGCTCATCCACCTAAGCAAATAAAAAATCCAATCATAACGTGGCACGGCCTTAAATCAATTATGGGGAGATTAAGTCCTGCTTTAGGTGAAGAACGCATCAAAGTATGAGGTGGTGCCGATCTGCCACTAATAAAGGTTCGCTTTTATGTCTGTTTGCTTTCCAGCTTCCCGAAAGGGGAAGTGACATTCGTAAATGAGATCTGGGCCCTCCTGATTTCATAACACGGGCCCAAAGCCTGAGACGTTGAACACAAACAGAACGTTAGGGACACCCACGCGGACTTGCATGTGCATGTCCTCAAACAGCCATTTTCTTCTTCGTCGTCAGCGAAGAGCGCAGCGCAGTTCTCTGTCCTGACTGTTAAGCGGAGCTGAGTTTACATGAGTTTCAGCATGTTCCAAGCCACCCATTATTTACAGCATGTGGCGGTGTGGGTGGGAGTGTCTGGTCTTCCTTTATAGAAGTTACTTCCTGGGCTTTTAATGGATGTATTCATGCTGTTAGGGAGAACATACTCTCTCCATGTCTTCAGAGGCTCCTGCTGTGAATTATATGCAGCACGGGTGATAGGAAGTGTTTTTGAGCAAAATGATACGTAATTCATGATCTGTCATTTTTTTTTACTATTAATTGTGTAACTTCAGACCCGTTTCATGGATGTCCATCAACAATTTACAGCTTGAATATGGATAAAGACGTAACCTACCCACCTTCAAAAATAATGTTTTGAAAAGTAAGTCCTGTGGAAAAAAAAGTTAAAATGGAAATTTTCAGGATGGTGGCAGCAAGAGCGGTTTGCTATAAATGATTAAAGTGTTGTGTGGGCAAGACCAGGCATGAGAAGCTGGCGTTCTCTCCTGCACGCAGAAAGCGCAATCACACCCCAGCGATGGCTTCTTGCTCCCCGTCGCAGACTGAAAGATTGGAAACCATTCAGACGGGCTGACACTGTGGATACCTGTCATGTCTTCCTGGCATGTAATCACAAGATGCATTTTAACCGTGCTCCTGAAGTGCCAGCTGATCCCCTTTACTTTTTTTTTTTTTTGCAAGGTAGTTTTATACTAAAAGCATGAAGTTCACAAGTTGGCCACTAGGTGGAGATATCAAGTTTAGCCCTGGAAAATTACTTTGATTTGAAACGTGGCAGCATTGCAAACCATACCATCATGTAGCGTGTTGCCTTTTGGCTATTGAGCAATCCCTCCCTTGAAAGATGAAAAATTATTTAGTGATTAAAATGTCCTAGTATTAGTCATCAGTTGATTTATATTTCTAAGAATCTCTTTCACTAACAAATTACATGAAAAATGAAAGCTTCACTGACTCTAATCTTTCCAATGTTTAGTTTTCTTATCTAGAGTGTGAAAACCTGATTTCTCATGTATGCTCTCTTTTCAGTTTTTGGTCGTCTTACACTTAACAAACTGAGTTTGTAATTTCTGTGGGGTGATATCACCGGAGACAATATAGTATATAGTAAATCAAACTTCGAGCAACACACATTACTCTGAGGTCAGCTCTGCTTGTGGGTTTAGGACAGTGGAAGCTTGCCTCAGCAAAGGAAGTCCTTTTGCACAACGGATAGCAGATTGTTAGACATCAGCAGTGAACCACAGCATTCCATGGGTGCATACTGTACACATTTCTGGGAAACCAACTGCTTCATTGCAATGTACAGTACTCACAGCCTTAAGACAACCCAGAAATGCAAGGAGGAGCAATCAGGCTTGGTCAGTGGCCAAGTCAGAATGTCAGGGAAATGTTGTAGAATTGTTGGGAAAATGTCCTGGCATCTTGCCATTTGGTCTGACCTTTTAGCATGAGTGAAAAATGGCTAGCCACATCCCTCCCTGCTGGTGTTCATGCTTCGTGTAATGCGCTCCAGCCTTAGGATAAATATCCTCTACGGACACTGAGACATCCGAGGGAGCTAGTCCTGCTTATCAAGGCTGATCTGGAAACAGGGCAGCACTGCAGGAACACAAAGTGCTGTACAGCTGTCTGCAGCTCACACTGTTTTGGGGACAGGCACTTGGGGAAAAAAATGAAGCATTTAAGCGGAGCTGATTGGTCACTCTGCTCTCACCTTAAGGAGGGCTTTGCTGTAATTATCAGCACCTTCGGATGCTCAGACGCCGGCCTGGGGGATGCGAATGATTCATCCGCCCATCATTTCGAGCGAGAGTAGGAGCCGGCAGTGATAAAGCGCTGCCCTGAAGGCCGCACCTGCCACGCGGAGCCGCAGAAGCACTTACCTCACCTCAGCAGAAAGCATGCGCTTTTTAGGGCCCGCTCTGACAGCACCATCTGTCCGCCGTGACTTCCCCCACAGGTGTATGGGGGAGGGGTCATCCAGGTGAGATCCCAGCCCGGAGTCTGCTCTGCACACCGTCACCAGAGGCACTGGCAACACAGACGCCAGCAGCACAGTCACCAGCAACGCAGTTACCAGAATCACCAGCAAATCAGTCATCAGAATCACCAGGAACTGTCACCAAGGTAACCGGGTCCACAAATATGGATGTGCTGCTCAGAATTTCAGGCACTCGCTGAATTCAAATGTTCCTTTAAAAATATAGCCCACCTATATGCTAAAAATAGAAAAATAGAACACAGCCAAAATTGCTCCACAGTGTGCAGTTATAAATGTTGTTTTAAATCCATTAATATCCGTTTTAGAAATCATATTTATCTTAATAAAAAATAATCTGCAATACATATACAGTGGTTTATATCTAATAGTGTAACCTGCAGCATTCCTCCTCCCCCGCATGCATTTGCTACAGACTTTGTTCAATAATCCACCTTTTCTGGGAGTGGGCTAGCACTCGAATGCTCCTACCCTGTATGCCTTTCACTTTAGCCCCAGGAGTCCCAATATTAGCACAAATCAAAGATCATTCGAATGATTTAGGTATATGTGACAGCGTCTCTCTAAGAATCTTTAAGTATCTGGATTTCTGGAGTAACGGGAAACAGGCCTACATAAAGAATTTAATAAGTTGTGTCTGTTGTCTGGAAATTTCAGTTCAAATAGGATTAGCGGAGGTCAGCCACTGGGGACTGGCTGTATGTCGTAGCACCACAGCCCCATTGTGGAGGCCTCTTTTCAGGCCTTGGTGGATCTGTGTCAGTAGCAGCTGTGCCCAGATCAGTCCGGGCTCCGCACTGTGTTGGGAGTGAGGCGCATGCGCCTGCACTTTGGACCACACCTCTTTTTCCCCTTCTCCGCTGCTCTGTGTCTCTGTCACTGTGTCTCCACCTGTGGCAGACTCATTCAACCTTGTGTGTGGCCCAAGCCAGATCAAACAGCACCCCACCATCCCTCTCTCCTTTTCCCATCAAACTGCAATTACCTCCCCCCCTGAGCTATTATATCTGGGATGGGTCAGACATGTTGGACTGTAATTCACAGATAAAGAGAACTGTCAGGGATGAAATTGTAGTGCAGGAAGGGAGTGTGATGCTCCACTGAGACCCTAGATGTGAGTGACTGTACATGGATTATGTCCTTAATGACAGATAATGAATGGCTGGCATTTGCATTGTGGTATTACTGGGAGCTTTATTTCAAAACCAGACAGTGAAGTAGTGAACTCTCTGCTCTCTTTTTGCTCACTTCACATCCGTCTCATGATTGGGTGAAGAGTTCATGTGATTGGACAAAGACATCATGTGATTGGGTAGAGATTTCATGTGATTGGGCATGGATGCCATGTGATTGGGTAGAGACAACATGTGGCTGGGCAAAGTTTTAGCAGCAGCTTTGAGCAGCAATGAGTTTCAGCTGTTATTTTTCCCCTGTTCATGAAATGAACTAAACTGAACTCTATAAACAGTTGTATTGTAATAACCTACCTACTGGGTGTCATCATCCTTAAACCACATTCACATTCTCATTACAAGTAGGGTTGCTTTGTGGAAGTAATTCGCTTCAGACAAGCACCCTGAAACCTTTTGCTAAGCTTCCATCTTTGAAATGGATCCTTGTGTTATGGAAAAAGCAGACCTTATTTCTACTTTCAGAACAATTGTACGTTCCAGAAACCATAACCAGCCAATGTGATGACAAAGGCAGGATTTCATTGGTGCTACGTGAAGAAAACCTTTCAGAGGTCCCTCTCAGTATCATGGAGCAGGAATTCATACATAGCAAAATCTTCAGTCTTAAACTCTGATAAAATGCATTTTATACATGGTAGTCTCATGAAAAATATCTGAGTTTATAATATTTGACAGGTTTTGCTCCATATTAAGAATGCCTTTAATGGCTCCAACTGAACAATGCTGGATTTGATGAAATGCTGCGAATCAGGCTGTAACAGCAAGTGTGTTTGTCATTAAGCTTTCACACTTGCCTAATTTAAATAACCTGGGCAGTCTAGGTGGCAATATTGACACAGACTCTAGGTAGCCCTCTGTACCTGTAACTATACCAAGTTTTTTTGTACCGAAACATACAGTTCCTGCTGTAGTTAGAGAGTACTTTGACTTCTTTCTCTTCACAGACATAAATAAATAATTACATACTTGAATAAGTGCTGACTTGTGTCTGAGCTACAATCCTCCCCCTTCAGACTAAATGTGTCCCCTTGTGTGACGCCATGTTATTGCTTAAAACAAATGCGAACGCACCATTGGAATTCACGCTGTCCTTACTGTCATGGCGGGTTATGTCAAAGCGTTCTTTAAAATGTCATGGCGGACTTTATCTCTCTCTCTCTCTCTGCGTTTCAGGGGAGTGCATTGGATCTGCCTTCTGTCTTCACTGTCTCTTAAATCTTTTAAGGTATGTGAGCTCTTTGAAAGATGTCTATACTCTAACTAAAAGATGATCACGTTGCTGATGGTGTGACCCGGCTTCAGGTCGGCATCAGGGGAAATCTCTGTGAACTGGCACAATTAAAGAGGCTCTGAAGAACCGCTTACAATATTGTTTCTAAAGGGCAGCGATAATGGGTTGTTGATGCTGTATTAGTACATTGGAGAGGCCCAGTGTCCCTCACCGTCGGTGATTAAAGATAATGGTCCCATCAATTTAACACACTGAAAACAAATATCCAGCTTGACTGAGAGGTTCATTTGTTATTGACCTGAACCTATATCCCTGGCTGAGCTGTTAGGCAATAAAAAATATAGGTATTTTGTGGATTCATTTTTCTTTTACTTTCCTTGAATGAGGCTCAGTGTTAGGCTTGATGTAAACTTAAGCCTTGCAGCAGCACATTTTCTGCCAATCCATGCTACCAGTAAGCCATTTTACCTTCTCACACCAAAAGGAATTTCTACATCCCAAGTTTTCAATCAGACCAATAGCGGGTTTTGGTATACACTCTGATTTAACACTATTTTTGTTCGCAATTAGAAGATTTCAATGAATTACATAAACTCCGGTCCACAATGTTGTCCATTGCAGCCCTGTACCTTGGATTACTTCCACTTTGACTGACTGTTGTTAACCTGCTAACCAAAATAGCTTCCAAGTGTTGCTACATTCTCATCATAATGTTGTCCAGTGAGATGTCCAATCAGAGCAAGACAAAGCATCTTATTGATCTTATTGATATTGAAATCCATTCATCAAATAGATTTAAATGGGAAACCTGGCTTCCGTGGGCTCCTTGAACTGGACAAGAGAGGATTTTAAGATGTTCAACAGTCTATCTTGACACATATTTTGAAAATGACAGCTATAATCACAGTCATTGCTGCTTATTGATGTGTATTTACATGTCTGACATAATATAACATAATATAACAACAAAAAGTGTTGAATATTAAGAAAATTGTAATAAATTTTTAGAAGAGGCTTTCCTTCCCTTGCTTCATTTGAACAGCTGTCATTGAGTACCATTCCATTCAATTACAGTTTAACTTGTTAAAGCTGATTTGTTTACAATGTAGGCCTATTAGTGCCTATAGATAATAACTAGATTTCTCTGAAAAACATGAAAAAATCATTAAGGTCTAAAAATATCCTACCCACAAAAATAATATCTAGTGCAACTGAATTCAGCACTAGTTTATGAAATTGCAGATTTGTAATGATAAAATTAGGAATTTCGCTTTAGAAAGATTGCAGGCTTGAAGAGGAGTAGGAGGGTTTGCTAATGGGCAGTTTGATTAAGTGCATTAGAGAGTTTAACAATCGTGCTCCATCTGACGCAGTCAGGGCTGCGAGAGAGGATGACTCAACCGCCCATCGAACCATGCAGACGCTGCGTCTGCTCCCTGCTTACTATGGCAACGTGGCCCGAGCCTGCCCATTCCAATCAGCGAGGGACGCGTTGGCCATTTGGTCAGGGCGCTGGGCCTTTCACAGACCGCCGCCAGTCACATGCCACACGGAGCGGTCGCTCACCGTCACCCTCACACAGTAAGGCACCATCTCGCACACGTCACTCAGAGCGCTCGCTCACCGTCACCCTCACACAGTGAGGGAGTTTCAGACAATATTTTGGCCAATCTCTCACCCCCAATTGGCCTTCCCAGTGTAAGCAACGTATTAAATGTCTGCTTTCACCCACCGCCCTGCAAAGTGGGGAGTAAGTGCCGATAATGCCAGGTTTGAAATGCTAGGTTGATGTCTGGCGAGTCAAACCAGGCATTTCTCAGAATGGTGGACCCCTTTAACTCGGTGGTCTAAATGCACAGGCTTTCCGCCCACTCTCCGCTTCGCTCCCCTGCCCCAAGGCTCTCCCCAGCAGGGGTCGCTGTGGCGCACGGCTCACGTGAGCTGAAGCGAGCAGTCTTGGTTATTCGGCAGATTGAACTGACAGCTGAATTGACTCTTATCGTGACTCAGAGGGAGGTCTTATAAGGCAACAGGCAATCTCAGATGTTTGTATTAGGACTAATCCAAGTGTTCTCTGGTCACGTGAAGTGGTATTCTGTTTTGCTGCCCCGTGACATACTGAATATTCCTTTCTTTATTTAATAGCTTTGCCCCAGCTCTGCTTTAGATATTAAAACAGAATTATTATAAGGTGCCTGTACATATGAAATGTGCATTGTAATACTACTACTACTGTTATTATTATTATTATTATTTTAATTATTATTGTTGCTGTTGTCATTAAAAACACAGTAATAAACAAGGCATTTTAATCCTTAGTGGAACAGGAAATTATTCAAGACCTAAATGAAATTTCAGTTACAGAACTGCCCAAATGACATATGATCCTATTCATGACCTCACTTGCCTCCTTTTATTCCCATTCCAGCTACAATGCTTCCAAAAATGAGCGTTTCCTCTTCTGATCATATATATTTAATGGTCACTTCCCCCACAGTGACCTTAAGATTGCTTCTGATGCAGTTTCCTTGTTTGCAGTTATTTTTAGCCAGCTAGCGAGACAGAGGAAGGGTTTTCTCTCTCTGTCCATAGCACACTCCAGTGCCTTTCAATTTACACTACCATTCAGGGTTCTCTCAGTTCCAGACAGACAGACATTTGATGAACTCAAGGAACGAGGAGGACTTAGTCCCAAATTCCAAGAATCCATTTCTCAGTATGCCTGGTTATCATAACATGCCATGACATATGTCAGCTAAACTTCCTGAACCTTTTTCCCCCCTCACATGAAAATAGCTTTAATTCAGGAAGACGTGAGTTCTTTTTTCCAGGAATCAAATCAAACTATCCATAGGAATTATCAAAGAGATTGGACTAACTGTAAATTCTTCATAGGTTCAGAATAAACACCACCACACAAGTTCTTCCAGGGGCATTGTGCTGGTGGCTTATTCAGTTAAATGATCAGAACTGTAGGTTTCTGTTGTGTTGAGACAGACAAACCTTTTTCCTGTACTGAGGCAGGCAGTATGAGGGTTCAGATTTAAGACTGAAAGGTGCAAGAACCACAAGGGGGATCAGTCCCCCTAAAGACCTGGTCCTTCCGATTTCACACACTCTAAATATGCTCTGAATACTAAAGGACCTCAGTCTATCCACGAGCTGATTCAGTATTGGTGTTCTGACTGATGTTTAACAGCCCTGGTCAGAGCCAGAGCTTTTAAACGGACCCTGATGTTCCTGTGGGTGTCTTCTCAAACCTGCTGATGACTAATATTGTTGAAAAATGGAAATGTAAATTAATCAACATAAACACACCAAAAATTTCATTATGGAGTTGCTCAAACAAAGGAAATTAATTTTGGAAAGCAAACATCAGCAACTCAGTTTTCTCTTAACGGATTGGACTCCCATTGTGCAAATAACCATGTTCAAGGGACTAGTGCTTTGCAGACAGTTTATACAACATTTTCTGACCTCTTCTCTGTGAAACTCATTGACAGCAATATTATGACTCTTCTCTTTGAAACCTAACAATGGCAATCTGAATTTAATAAGCTGACGCAACGTCAGAGCCCAGAAAGAGACAGGCATTGTGGGTAACCACTCAGTTATAGGATCACTTATATTGTTTCTGACTGAGTGCATGGAAATCAAAGCAGCGGGCACATCCGAGCACCATATGCCACTGCCATTAGGCGAGCACATGACCGAGCGGCTTTAGGAAAACTTTGCTAAAACCATTAGGACGCTAATGGAAGACAGGCTGGTATAACAGGGTGGCAGAGGTGAGCTGCAAGCTCTGTCAAAGTGATATATATATATATATTTTTTATGGGCGGGTGCACACAGGGCAGGGTTCGATTGGCAGATAGCCACATGCCTCAGTTTATCTGATCAGTCTTGGGAGGATGTCTTGCCTATCTTCCCACTCGGCACTTTATGCACAAGATGCTTCCCACTAGCTCATCAGCTCCTGCGGAAGGATTTAGTTGATACACCTTGTTATTGTGTCACAGGAAAGCCCACATTTTGGATAGCAGAAAAAAGGAAAAGTTTCCTGTGATTCCTGTGTCCTTGTTTAAAATTCAAAGTGACTTGGACTGCACCGTCTTAATTTCTGTATTAACTGTGGAAGGAACATGTCCATTTGTATATTTAAAGTGAATATGAAGCAAATAAAGACTCTCTGAGGGGAAGCACATTCACCTAAACTGGCAGACGTGTCTTCAGTCCTGTAGCTGTCATCTGTATAAACAGTGTACAGTAGGGTCATGTTCTCCTGCTATTTTTCAAAATAAGCACAGACATCTGCACTGAGTACGGCCGCCTTAATTGGAGCTATCAAGTTACACAAGGCATTTTCCAGCAACTATGGAAAATGCCTGTGTGCACAAAATGTCTCCTAGAGTGCATGCACAGGACTCCCAGCATGCTCCACAGAAACTTCACTCTATCAAGCTGTATGATGCATTACCACCATTTGGTTGTAAGATCTTTCTATATGTCCGTTATTATTGAAATATACTGTTCGCATGTTATACAGTTTAGCAGGCTGTAGACGGCTGTGCTGAATGCCATTATTAAATGCACACCATATTCACTGGCTATTTTCCTTTTTCAAGGTCTGTTTTCCATTATAGTACATCCTAATCTAGACTCCCACCTCGCATGTGCATGTTGTATATACTCGCACACAAACAAATACATGCAAACACACACACAGAAATGCAAACATACACACATACAAACACACACACACGCACACGCACACACACACGAACATGAGCCCCCCCTCCAGGATCTCCCAGGTTGTAGGAATCTCCCTCTGTCAACATGAAAAGGGTTGAGAGAAAGTGAGCCTTTCATCCAAATGTTACCATCATAAATAATTCGGAGGGGAGCATGAGCAGGGTCCTGTGAGAAGGCCACTTTGTTCCCTTACTCCTGCGCCCACGGCCCGTCACCTCAAATGCCACCGGGGAGACAGAGAAGCCTCCCACGCTCGCTGTCAGCCTCAAACGGAACACTGGCACACGAAGGAGGGGGGGGCAGCCCGCTCCTCTCAGTCCAAAAAAAAAAGGACAGCGTCTGATACAATCGCCGCCCTGAAAAATATACACCGCTCAGAATCAAGCTCTGTAAAGTCAGACAAAATCAAATTTATGTGTACAAAAAATTAAAGGTGGCATCCAAACAGAACAAAAATAACATGGGTGGGGGCACTGCAAAAAATAATGACCAAGCAAGGTTAGTCACACCGTCTCTCAAAGTCCCGGGTCACTTTTACGCTGTGAGACAGGGCTGACGGTGACGGAGCGCACGGTAATTAACATTTGAAGCGGCCGTATTTGAAGCGCAGATTCAACGTGATCCAGCCTGGCTGCACGGTGGGCTGAATGCCAGCATCTGTCAGCGTGAGTCACCGATGAATGTTTCATCAAAGCCCCTGATGGAGGGCGGTGGGCCGGGACAAGGTCCTGTGACTCTGTGACATTCTCAGTGGAACCTGCAAGCGTGTGTGTGTGTGTGTGTGTGTGTGCGTGTGTGTGTGTGTGTGTGTGTGTGTGTGTGTGTGTGTGTGTGTGTGTGTGTGTGTGTGTGTGTGTTTGGGGGGGGGGGGGGGGTTTAGTCTCCGATCAAAGTGTATGAAAGCAAAGCGGGAACAGGACATAAGTAACAGGACCTGCAAGGATCAATACCGCATGATCTTTTTTTTTTCTCGGGTGAGACATAATGAGAATAGCAACTTGATATCAGTATTTGGCTGTGATGTCTTATATCATCTTACATGATCCATGTTAGCAAAGTTACCAGATTTAATTTCTATCAAGCACACACTCAACTACACACACTACCTGCACTTGATACAAATAAACCTCAAAAATAGCTGCATTAAATTTTAATAGGTTTTTGATGTCTGTTGACAACGTTATTGCGACGTATAAAGGACTAATGTAAATCTTGACTTAATGTTGTGTTGGCTGTTACTTTTTCCCATTCATAGATGCAGCTGCAGAGTCCCTTTCTTGCTATAAAGAGACTCCTGTTTTCATTCCTGTTTATCTCTGGTTTGAAAGTTCATCTGAAATGCAGGTTTTGGCCAGCGCAATGGAAGGGTGCCAAGGGTCTGTTCTTAAGAAAAATTATGAGAAGACACCTCCCAACCATCAACAAACAAATGTATATCTAATTGGAACAGCTAACATTTGAAGGAAAATTTAGTCAGTTTTACAAAAAACTAGTTGAGCATATTTTAACATGAAGTGTCCAGTTGTACACTCTAAGAATGTATCCCTGTGGGACGCTGTACCTCATAGGGCCAACTGGATGCTTTCCATTAGTTTTATTTCCTTGTAAAATGGGTCCAGGTGCTTTTAAAGAGGATCCATTGCGTGGGTGACACTCAGGTGTTGAGTGGGGGCGTGGGGTGGGAGTGGGAGGGGGCTCGCATGGGCTTGAGAGCTTTCCAGGAAGAATCCTGCTGGGACAAGACTAGGCCAGAGGCCAGCTGTGGAGGAGGAGAGCAGGGCCTCGCTGTCTTCTGCCTGAAGCTGATTCATCGCCAAAGATTTATCCCAGGACAGCAATGATTAGGCCGTAATAGGCATGATGAACGAGTGGTGCTCCCCCAATCCGAGGGCCGTCACTCCCCCGCACTCTGCCGGGAAATCCGCCTGTCGGAAGACCGGCTTCAATGTTGCGGCAAAAACAGCGAACAATCTATCCGCCGGGCCGGCGAAAGTGCATGAATGACGCCGTCGGGGGGTGAGCGAGGGTGTGATTGTCCCCAGCTCCCACGTGACCCTTTGTCACCATGTCCCTGCGGCGGAGTGAGGGATCGTTACAGGCCTGTTCGTCCCCTCTCTGCTCAGCTGAGCGCTTGACACCTGACCCCCCACACTGATGTATCATCCCCTCCGGTGAATTCCCGGCCATGTGTACACACAGGCTGGTCACACCGCCAGCCTGGCATGGTTGAATAATAGAGGGTGCAAAACCACTGGCTCACAGGACGAAAGAGGCTTAGTTTCTGAAACAAAGGCCACCACAGACAAACCTCAGAAGCATTTGTATACCAAGGCATACGTTCTTGATGATGATAAGTCTGGCCTCTCCTAGTCTGTCCATATTTCTAACTGCGTATCTATAAAAGGGTCTATTGAAAGAACACAGAGGTTTATCTATTCATCAATATGTATATACTGTATATATGTACACACACACATCAATATTTTATGTCACATTTATAACCTATTAAAAACAAATACAATCAATATCCAGATGAAATGCTATTCATATGTTTATAGTTTTGCAGCAGAGGTCTAAGTTCATTCATGTGGGAGTGTTCAGAGTCAGAAGGGGGGCCAGTAGTATGCAGCAGTATGCCTTTTAGCTCTGACGGGTTGGCTTCTCTATGTACAAGAGAACCATTTTGATTTGCTTCAGTATCAGTATTCACTTACCAGTTACTGAAGCTGAAGTTAAATGCCATATTAGCAGCACTCTTCTTTGACAACTGCTAGGCATAATGAAGCTACAGATGTACCCCCATGCTACTGCCTTCATCCGTCTCACCCAAATCAAAGCAGTTGTGTGTATTTCTTCTGAAAATATAGTCAGCAGCATGTTTGTAGACAAATCATCAGCCCATCTGTGTGCAATCAGCATTTGCTTACCAGACTACCCTGGCCAAATCAACTTACATAAGTTACACTCTACATACCCTTTATTTATGCACCTGGATATTTACTGAGGCAATTCCAGTGAAGTGCCATTCTCAAGTGTACAAGAGTGGTGTTCCACTTAGGGTGCACCCTCTGGTTACATAACCAGCATCCTAACCTCTACTCAATACAGTTGCCCCTTGCTTAAGAGACAATGTGGATACAACACATTAAAAAGCTATAGTACGTACTGTATTGATTTGTATTGACACCCCAAGTTAGTCAATTAGTTGTTCTATATTGTGAATTATAATCTAATATCAGGCCCATGTTTACTGACTAAAATACAGCCATATTGCACCGTATCACTTGTGCTTTATGTGCTTAGGTGAAAATTTGACCAATCACATTTTTAGACTATTTGTATGAGCCAGTTACGTAACACTGTACACGGCAACCAATATGTACAATTGAATAATGTATCACGGCGATGCACCACTACCGGGCATATTGAATAAAATATAAAACGTAAAAACATACACGGCATCACATGCAATGAGAGTCAGGGTGTGCTTTAGCGGAGCCCTCTGTGCATTGCACAGTCCCTCTGATTCATTCCAAGAGCAGCTCAATTGAAAGCATGAGTCGCCTTTACTTTCCTGCTTTAATTTTTTATTGTACTTTAATTTTTTTTCTTTCCAACGGAGGCTATGTTAAGGATCTCAGATGAGGGAGAATGAAAGGGTGCATGTAAAATATGAATCCCGGGTCCCTTTGTGAAGTTTGCAGTTGGAATGAGCTCCGCGAAACTTCGATATTTCACCTGGCACAGCCTTTCTGCCGTTTGCCGCGTTGCAGTTTGACACAAAATCACTTTTATTGACCGTGTGGACTATAGATTCAAATCCTACCCTTGGCTGATATAAAAAAGCACATCGATCGATGCTATTCATAGTGCATTTGGCCCAAGTGAGTTAAAAACATAACTATATGTT
The DNA here is from genome assembly GCF_013368585.1 of Megalops cyprinoides. Lineage (NCBI taxonomy): Eukaryota > Metazoa > Chordata > Actinopteri > Elopiformes > Megalopidae > Megalops > Megalops cyprinoides. The sequence goes on from NC_050604.1 coordinate 11,629,018, forward strand.
GTCTATATAATGCAAAAATGTTTAACATTCAACATTTACTGTGATATAAACAGACTGGGGAAAGAAAGACAGGCTCATGCTATTAGTGTCAGTACAGAGGGAAGGACCACAGTTTTACTGTGTTAAGTAATAGTGTTAGTTAGTCTATCAGACTGGCTGCATATGCATATCCAAAGCTTCTCAGCAACATAGTAACAGTGGAAAAATGCAGTGAAGAGGAAAAAATACCCGCACACTGATATATAGCTCCAAAAATATGTGGTTTTATAAGAAGTGAGCAGACAAGAGTAGCTGGACATCCCTTTGTGCAAAGCTGAGTCACTGCCTACACATACCTCATGAGTCACAGAGCGAAGAGGGTTCGGGCTGGGCTGTGAGCTGATTCAGAGGGCCAGGTGAAGGAGCAGTGATTGTTCGCTGAGAGGAAAACAGAAAGCAGACAAAGCCTGGATGAAGTGACCAGCCTTAACCCCATGCATGATAAATATTAGACCGTAATTCGTTATCAGGATTATGGCATTCCCCTTGCAACTGCAGGTGATGTTTTCTGCAGCTGGCGTGCACCGAATCCTGTGATATTTGTCGCAGATGCGAACACTGTAACTGTAAAATGCTTGCAGTTTACGCTGGCTTCATTTCTGTTCAGTAGTTAAGGTCGTGCCGCAAAAGTTCTATGTTAATTAAAACTAATTGGAGGTGTGAAGCCACAGTCTTGTTAAAGCCAGCAGACTCCTGCAGACAGATCAGAGAGCTTGCTGGCAAGTGCTCCCCCCACTTCTCCGTACATCTCTACCCTCCGCCGACAGATTCCTTCTCCTCTCTGCGGTGGCTGAGGCGACGATTCGGGGCATTTGCTGAAGTATCTGCTTGTTTTGCACATGTGGTTTACAGAGGAGAGTTCAGCCCAGTTCACTTGAGCCCGCCTCAAAGGATTAGTTGGTGAGAAAGAATTGCAAGAGTCATGTCAGAAAAGGATATAAACTGTCTCTGTCTGTGCTCAGCACATTTTTGGGATAATGACAAATAGGCAGCTTAACTCTTGTTTCGTTCTTTTTCTCCTTTCACTCATGAAACCGTAGGTGAAAAAGGAAAGGAATGCACCACGTCAAATTAAAAACATGACCGTCTCGGCCAGCAAGCTGATAAAAGGAAACAGATGGCCACATGGTGATGAATTAGAAAGATCAAGCTACCAATCAGGAGTTTTCCACTGTGAATTAGAGCATAGAGAGACATGAAGTGTAATATTTAGAATCACTTGTCATTACTGAGGTTGAATTAAGGATTTAGTGGAAAAAATGTAAGTTAAAACATTTAAAACATCATAACATAAAAGTAATAAAATGCAATGTAAAAGTCTAGTACTCATTTTATGATTTCCACAACAGCAACACCAAACATGACAGAGATGGCACTCATGACAACAGGGCTACAGCAGAATCAGGGGAGTTGGCATACAGTATTGTAAAAGTGACCTTGGGTGATAATGAGACAGAAGCTGTCTAACAGAGGGTGCAAGATCTTACTGAAGTGCCAGTCTAACAGCCAAAAATATTCAACTGATTTCTCTTTTGAGAAGCCAGCTCTGTGCGCGTGGAATTCCCAGAATCCCTGTCTTTGCTGGAAATGTGTGTGAACCCATACGGTCCTCTACCTCTTTTTTGTTCATTTTTTGGAGCAGCTTGTCCTCTTCGCCACGCTGCTCTCCATCTCACTCTTCTCTCATGACAGGCAGAGCCCTTAAAAAAAGACTGATTGAGGGCTGTGCTGAATGATATGACCTTTTCTGGTGTGACAGCCAGATTGTTTTCATTATGGTTTATATTTATCCTTATCATTCCCTATTGTGACCGTGCCATAGCCCTGAGATGACTGGCTAGTGTCCTCTCTTGAATTCACACTCTAGCCCCACAGAGTCACTCCAGAATTTCACACTGAGCTCAGTTTATTCTGAGCTCATATATACATATATATATATATATATATATATATATATATATATATATATATTTTTTTTTTTTTTTTTGAGAAGGCTGGAGCCGACTCCAGATTTCTTCAGTCAGTCTGTTCACCACAGGCTGAGCCCCAGACATGAGTGGGTAGTTCCTCTGGACCCACACCCTCTCTCCGCTTCAAAATTTGGCTGTGAGAGCCGATGCAGGGAGTCGCACTGATTTGGGCAGATAAAGCAGGAATGCTGCACTCTGTCCCGTTTAACTCAAATCACGCTGTGCATCAGCACTGAGTGCACTGCAATTTCACCACCATTTCTCTCCTGGAACCTGTCTCTTCCCAGTCCCTGCCGCTAATTATCAAATGCGCGTGTTGCCGGGGCAACGAGAATTACGGATGCTCCCACGTAAGACTCGTGCACGTTCAGGTGAACAAATTTGGACGGGTACATTAGCGTAAAGCCATCTGATTTAATTTAACCAGCAAAAGCCAAAAAAAAAAAAATGCTGAAGGCTTGATGGGCAATCAATAGGAGTGAGGTTAATTATCTTGTTACTCATATTTTGCTAAAAATGTTGGCCTTTTACTGCTAATAGCTTTCAGTGAGTGCCTGGGGGAGGTGACTCAGTGCGGGAATCGCTCTCTTGTCTTGTAATACACTTTTGGGGCTGGCATTTAAAGACACTCCAGCGCTGCTGCTCTCTTCCTACAATGTTCTGGTGGTAAAAGGCTTGTCAAAATGCGGCAGCTATAAATGTGACCTTGAATACCATATCAACTTAAGACGGCAGAGCACCAATTTCCTTTCAGTGCAGTACGCCTCAACATATACCCTCAAATTCTACAGGCATGTTTTCAGGTATGAAGCTGGATGAGGTATTAACAAGCAATATTCTTCCATAAAGCATTGCCCAAAAAGTGTACATGTTTATGCTGGATATTTATGTAGCATCTTACATTGTGATGTATCTGCTTGACTCGTCTGTGACGGGCTTTCAGAATTGATTTTTTTAGTGTGTGAAATTCTTTTCTTCTTCTAAAAGGTGTGGGAAATGAGCCTAGCGAATGCTTAAATCATGGGCTGAAAAACATCAGTTTGATTGACATTTTCTTTTTTTACCATTTGGAAACTGGGTTTTATACCTCAGCAAAAAAAAATGGTGATGAAACGTGACAAAATGAGAGGATGCAAAGAGATGATGCCTGGTTCCTTTGCAATGACGTGCTTCACTCACACACCCAGAAGCCCACAGGGCACGACAGAACGGTTCTTTCGTCTGCGTGACATCCTGAGGATGAGGAAGGCACGCTCTGCTGCTGCTGCTGCCTGGAGAATCTGAAAGATTCCGTCGCGCTGAGGGAGAGAGACACCTGCCAAAGCCTGTTATTTTCCTCAAATCCTCGGTCAAGACAGCTCGGCTCCGTCTCCTTGTGGGGAACCATGTGCTTCCGGGAGATAACGGTCCGACGGCCGCCCACCGCACATCCGAAATGTCAGGCCGCGTTCCCACTCAGATGTGCGTGGAAACGGAGGCAGCCAAGATTTTGAAGTCATGGAATAACAGGTGTTTTGGTTAGCATACTCTTACGTGTGTGGTCCAAATATAGGTAAAAGCCACACCCGTGCCTCCTCCACTCCATTATACCTCTAGATCAGTGTATATTTGTGAAAATCGCCTGCTTTTTCATGAAGGAAAGAAGTGACCATTTACAACTTAGGAGATGAACTGCCTCCTTTCAAAAAGTGTGCAAAAGTGGTCGTTATTGCTTTGTGAAACAGATGCCCCAGTAGCACTGCCTTTCTTTCTAGCACTATCTTTCACATACTTAGATGCCCATTCAGGCATGTGCTTCCTGTCACCCGAGCTGTGTCTTCATCTCTAACAACTCAGTATTCCAATGTGCCAGACTTGTCATCTTTTGCCAGCGCTGTACCTCCAGATTGACGGCTGAGTCAACATCCTACTTCTCTGTTCACTATCACTTCTGTTGCTTCTGAACTCCTGTCCAGCTTACACATTACATGTTTCCCGTCTTTACAGCCAAGGTTTGACTGAAGCTATTCAGGTTAGGTCAATTTCTTAAACCTTCCGACCTGAGATTTGAACCTGCGACCATCTGGTTCTGTGTTGCCTTGCCAGAGAGAAAGAGAGATGCCCTTGAGGAGGACAGATGCAGTCTCATTCTCATATGTTTAAATGAGGAAATGCCTGCTGTTCAAATGCGCCAAACACCTGTTCTGTTCCCCGGTGTCTGTTCTGGGTCAGGGCAGTAATGTTTCAAGACACCTCCCTCCACTCTCCCAGAACAATGTACATGCCTTTGTTCCATCTGCTCTAATCAGTCACAAACACAGCGCTGTACTGTAAAAGTGAAATGAGCTCATGAAGGAAGGACTGGTGAAGCAGTGCGATGAGTGGCACTGCAGCTCTTTTTGTGTGTGAGATACATTTCTCTCTGTTAAGTACATATTAAGAAAGAGCAAGGATGTTTGCTTTTTATGGCCTTGTGCAACATTCCAGTGATCTCTGGGGGCCCAGTTGGTCCAGCTGCCAGGCAGAGATGAACAGCAGAAACCTTGTGGCTTTCCATGACTGCAGAAAACCTTGCGATGATCCCGGTTCCCTCCTGGTGACTCATCTCTCCTCCTCGCTTCGTTTCTTCCCCCGGCCCCTCCTCGCAGTCGTAGTTTGTTGGGCTGTGAATTATTGAAGACGCTGGAAGCTCCTTCGTCCTCTCGCGTGAGCGGTCCTCACGTTTGGAGGGCTCTTCTGCGCCTGCAGTGGGTTTGGTCACTGACGGGGGACTGCTCTCCATCTGTCAGGGGAAGCAGAACGTTTCTGTTGCACAAGCCTGTCACACCACATGTCATACCGTGTGGGGAATCACACAGCTAAAAGGATTAAACTGCACTTGTATAGCAGTGCTTACCATTGTCAAGTATTTTACTACAGTGTTATGTTATAAAATGGTTACTCTAGAATGGCGTTCAGGCCAGAAAGAAAGGGATTATTTAGGACCAGGCCACTTCAAAATGGGGGCATTCCCACTAATTGCATGGTACAAACTGATGCAAATCCACCTCCAATCAGCATTTGCTTTTCAAAGGTCGACCACATCATGGTCTGATTCATGCTTGTCTAGTACAGACGTGCGTCAACAGTGTTAATCAGCAAAATTGCAGGATCTAATTGAACTAACTACTTGCTGCAAAAAGCTACTGCTGGCATCTAAGACATCCATTTTTAGGAATAGACATCAATGTGCTTTTCCGGTTGCGCATCAGGTAGCTCTCCAGGCAGATGCGTCATTTAAGCTGAAGAAAAACAGATGGTTGTATTTCAAAATTGATTCTTATTACAAAGAAGAAGGGATAAAACCTGAGGAAGTCCATGTGGTTTCCCCTCACAGAATAAAGGTCAAAAGTCAAAAAGAAAAGAAAAACACGCCTCTTCCTGAGGAAGACCAAGGCTGTTATTAAAATGTAACCTAAATTTAGGTCTTAGACCTCAGAAAGACCTCAGACTGCTTATGTGTCTTGGGTTCATTTTCAGGATACACTAGTGTTCTTCCTTGTATATCCAGTTTAGAGGAAAGGAAAAACATCTCAAGGAGAGCTGAGAGGTATCCCAGCATGCAAAGCTGCATTGCTCTTCCAGAGGTTCTTGAGAATTGTTATTTATATGCTCAATGCTATGTCATACATACCCTTATTACCTTATATGATATTTTCACCAAGCAGACATACATGAAGTAGCTTCCATTTTGTTTTATATTATTCATTTATACAGCTGGACATTTACTGAAGACACAGTGCTTTGCTCAGCAGTACAATGGCAGAACCCCACCTGGGATTCAAAACTGTGACCTTCCTTCCACTAACAGGCCACAAACCAACTGCCAAATAAACAGAACAGAAAGTCCATTCTTGCATTTGCACACTGTGGGATCCAGGTGGTACATTTGTGCATTGGTGCATTCATATACAAAGACCTCCAAGGGCCAGCATGAATCATTTTTGTTGTTTGTGATACATTCATTCAATGTTGTTCTCAAGAGTAAGTAATTATTTACCACAATAAGGAAGTAGAGAAAAGCGATATGAAAAACTGTGCTTTGGAAGAGAGGGTGTGTGCTGATTTATTCCCCACTGAAGACACCCTGGCTCCACTGAAACCTGGGCCTTATTATCCCCCACCCCCCACCCCTAAAAAAAGAAAGTCACTGCAACTAAACCACACAGATGCCTGTGTTCTGTCATCCTCAGAGATGTGCTGTTGGCAACTAGCATTCTCAGCCCATTATTGTACCTTGTATCTACTCATCATTTTCTGGAAAACAAAACTTTCAGAAGCACCATCTTCACCATTTCCACTGCCATAGAACTCAGGCTCAACCTTTTAAGAATTGCAAGTAATGGCTTGAAAAATTTAGCTGCTGACTGCCCTTTTCTACAGTGCTTTGTATTATAGACATGTCTTGTGAAAAAGTGTATTTGATATAGATTCATATGAAACTCAATGTTTCATTTCATTTTCAAATAAATTGGTGTATTATTATATCAAAATCCAGCCTGACTCCATGTTTTTGGTTATGCTGTAAATAAACCACTGGAGAAAGGAAAACTGTGCTTCTGACCCAGCATCATAGCAGACATGAAGATTGCTGTATAATTTTTGCTGTATAAGCATTATTAAGATCCTCATTGCTGCTTCTTAGAAAGGAAGTGCTACAGGAGTGCTAAAAATGCTGAGCATGTATAAAAGTCCAAGAATTACTTTGCAAGTTACCACAGAGCCCAAAATCGTAGGCTCCCTTGTACTTAACTGTACTGCTGTGATCCTCTTGGAAATAGCACCCTGAAAATCAGTACAGTTTGTCATTCTGAAAGTAAGTGCCAGTTTGCTGTGATGTCAGATCACTCCGGAATTCCCCAGACTGTGAACTGATCCTCTGGTCTGTAAGGACGTGTAACCTTCCACGGCTTTCGACAACTGTGGGTATTGACTCCATCTCGCGATGTGGGGAGTAAGCCGTTCATTCAAATGACACCCTACATATCTCCAAGTATTTTCCACTTTCTGATTGCTCCAGCAGTCTGCGGTGAGCTGTCTGTTTTTAAACTGGATTTCAATCATGCAAAACCTTCCAGGCTGATGTGTGATGCCAGACGAGGTATGCTCCTAATACAGGACAAAGCAAGGAAACCAGAGAGTCAAATCCTCCTTGCTGCCAGCCCTCAGAGTAGTTCAGAAAAAAATGTAACATTCCAGTACAGTTGTAGCCTAGTCACATGAAACATAGAATCTCCTCCTTTCAATTTTCAGTCCAATCATTCCATCTCCTCAAAACTGAGCAAGGTTGGGATCTTTGGGAATTCAGAAAAATGCTGTTTTTGCAGAATATTTCACTGAGGGACCATTGTTTTTGGTAAGTTACTCTTTCTAACTGAACAGCTTTTGATGAACAGTCATTTTACCTAAACCATTATTTTAAGTGCACCTACCCAAAACACAAGCACACGCACACACACACACACACACACACACACACACGCACACACACACACACACACACACACGCACAGTGTCACTCAGTGATTAATTTGATTGTAACCCACACTGAGCATGCTTGACAGTGCACACAGGATGTCACTGACATTTTCCAAATAAAGGATTTCCACCACTGGACAAATCACTTTAATTAACCATAGCATCCTCAAGTGGTGCATTCAGCTGGCATGCTAACTTGGAAAGCAGTAATTTCCCAATGATTTCCCTTAGTGATTGACGCATATTGCCAATGGCAAAAGGCTGTCTCCAAGGCCACCTCTTACAAGCACAAACAGCGCACGACATTCCAATCCTTAGCCACATCCATTTGCACAGGGAATAAAATGATTTTTCAACAATTATAGGTACAGTATGATAGGTAGGTAAAATACATTTGAGAGGAATCACTCCGTCTTTCCGCTTTATTTCAAATGAAGTGTGGTACATTCAGGCTTGCTGTCATAGCCAGTCTAAAGTCATCAGCTGAATATTGCCTTGACTTGAACTTGAGTCACTGAAGTGTCATTGGCTATTACAAATCTTGTTTCTGTTGTTTCTCTTATTTTACATTGGCGGGTGTGATAAACAAAATAAATTGTGTCTCAAAAACAGAAATGTTCACTGGTTATGATCAATCCGTTCCTCCTTTGAATTATAGCTATAGGACAATAGCTGGATCTAGGACACTTGGACAATTCATCAAGATTACTCAACTGAGAGTACTGCCCTAAATGTGTTAGTGCCAGATGTTCCACAATAGTCATACATACCTTTACTTTATATTTTTCATAGAAAACACATCTCTGTTGACATATTTCTTTCACAGTGAGCCATTTTGCATTGTCCACTCATTATTCAATTAAATGATTGATCACCAGGACCAGTATTTTCAAACAACAATACAAATGAACGCACTTAACTAACACATGTGCACACACACGTGACACACACACACATACACACACACGGGTAGTGACTAAGGCCAGCCTTCTTTATTTAACATCCTTACCCTAATGAATGTGGAGATGCTGGTTAGGTGCTTTCCCCTGTGCTGTAATCTAGAAGAGCCTCTATTATCCAGGATGGAGGCAGAATGGGGCCGGGTGCTAGCTCAGCATCCCCGTAGTGGAACACCCTGGAGAGGGGGAACCACTATGGGAATACCTCCCTTAAATATATCACCAACACTGATATAGATAGCATCGCCGCACCAATTATACCACCACCTGCTTTGTATAGAAGAGAATGAGTAAAAGCCACTGCCTTGCAAGGCTGAAGGGCATGGCTCTGTCAGTAAAGGGCAAGACAATGGCAAGTGTTACATAAGGGGCAAACAGCAAATACTGGACGCCTTGGAGGTTTCAGCACCTGTAGCCTTTCCTGGCTTAGATGTGTGCAGTGACTGGCTTCAGTTGCTCAGATACCTCCAGCCCCCCCTCTGATCTGTCACATCAAATGGAAGTAATGTTAATACCTGCTGCATGTGTGTCACCGTGTGAGATTTGTGACCCCCGGTCGTCTCCCCAGGCTCCGACCACGTGCCTGTGCTGACGGAGAGCGGTGGCAAACAGATGCCTCGGTCCTATTTTTACACACGGCGCCCGCATCGCCTGGGCCGACACCGATGCAAGAGGCAGGGGCGTGATGTTTATGTAAGAGGCGGCTGCGGGCCAGGGTGTTGTGTCTGTGATCTCTGTGCTGACAGCACTCTCTCCCCGAGGTGCTATCCAACACCCTCCCCCTTTCCCAGGGCCAGAATGACCCCCTCTCCAAGCCCCTTGTTTTTCATATCTTGTCAGCAGGGTGAGGCGCAGTGAGATACAGCATCTGCCGTTCAATGTGTCTCAGTTCAGCCGGCCCTCAGACATGCCTTGAACTCCGCCCCTCCTGTCTGATTGGTGCTTAAGGTTCTGCCGCCTCCTTATGGGGGCCAGGTAGCTGGTGACCCTGTCTAGCAGGATCAGTGGGTTTTGTGCTGTAGCCAGACCCCTGTAATCACTGCCAGGCCAACTTTTGCTTGTGTTCTTCCTTCATGAAATGAGCGAGTCTTATTTCTGTTACATTCTCCCTGCCTAATCATGAAGCTGCCTGGGTGGATGACATCAGAACTATAATGCATCAGGTGTGCTGCAATGATAATGGACTCTGTTTTCAATGCATTGAAACCCAGGACCAATAACTGCTGGGAGCCATTTCGAGGTCCATCTAAGGGGGTAGTATTGCCAAATGCATTTTGCAGGAGTGTGCACACCATGTACCCCCCAGTATAGGAACCAAATAAATACAGTCATAAAACTAAGCAAAGGGAATGTTTGGATGTCCTCCATCTAAACACCATTCACAGATGTCGTCCTCTGTTCATAACCAGCATGTGGAGGAAAAAACGTCTCATGTGTCATCCCCATGAGAAACAAACATGGACGTTCGGGTTGAAGCAGTTCAAACCAAGGCTGCAGGAAATAAAATCAAAGATGCTTTGATGTGATCTTCATTAACTGCACCGTATGGGTTATAACTACGTTACCCCACTTGAATAAAACATTGCTGTTACATTTGAGACATGATATTGGCCTGAGCTTTCTTCTCTAAGATACGGCAGCATTTCATTTCTGTAAAAGCTTCAATAATAGAGTTTTCCGAGTAAAAACGGAGAGGTCATTTTCAAGGTCAGCATGTGGCGAGTGATTCCACCTCTGGGTTACACTCTAAATTATTACCTTTTCTTTAAAGCGCTTGTTTGGGCCCAATGTTAAGAAGCAAAGTCAGAGTACTGTGCTCAGTTTGACAGTGCTGACAACTGTACATGTTAAATGCAACACAAAACACTTTACATTAAGGTTACATTACTTAACTTGAATTTATGCATTTGTTATCATAGATAAAGGATTAATTTTTAAAATAACAGAGCATGGACGGGACTCATGTAGACTTGGCAAACAGTTACATGAACAAGAACACTGTGCCCTTGATGGCGAACATTGCAAAAGGTTGATACTTCATGCTATTATAATGCATTAGAATTCTGTCATGGTATATTAATTAGGCATTGGTGTGATTTAGACATTAATTTGACACAAAAGTGTGAATGATAGCCACTTTATTACAGGTGCTCAAAGAGGATGAATTCATGACATACCACGAGTTAATGCTTAATAGACTGCCATCACACATTAGTTAGTCATTGATAAAAATGTGAATGATAATCATAACACATTTGTTACTAATGTAACTTTAAGGTAAAGTGTTACCTATGAAGCTGTATTTCTGTTGCATATTTCGAATGTGTGCCTTTTATTCTGCAGAAGACATTTCAGCAGCTCACAAAGCTTTCAGAGTTGCGTATCTTCCTGATCTGATCCAAACACCACTGCTGAAAATGCATGTGATAGGATTAAATGACACCTCCACAGTGGCTTTTCATTTTCTCTGGTATTCAGCCAAACACTGAAGCACCCACCATCGGAAAACTAATACATTGAGCATTCAGGCCAAAACATTCAGCGTTTATGATTTGGGTTTAACCCTCTGCCCTCAGATCAGCTGTTAAGAGTATGAACTTTGTAATGTGTTAATAGAGGATGGGTCAATTTTTAATGTAAATGCTGGAGATAGGAAGAGTCACCATGTTGGCATGATTGAATCCTAGCCATCACTGTGTGTCTTGATCAGTCGCTTACCACACTGAACCGGCTCTGAGGGCAAAAGGCTGCTAAAAGCTGTCCCTGTCGCAAATGGTCCTAGTGATATTTCACTCATGCACTGATGTTACACTCTGAGATTTACACAAACATAATGGGAGTTGAAAAATAAGCTTTCTCCCATATAAAGTCAATGTTTAACACTGAGACCAAGAGTAAAACAATGCTGAAGGAATTAAAATAGTGAATGCAGTGAATTAACCATGTAAAGGTTATGAGGCCCTTCACAAAGTGTGGAGGTTTAGTGGGATATCTGAGACTTAAATCTAGTTCAGTGATGAGTAATAATTAATACTTTTATGAGTAAAAGGGAGTATTTTCAGTTAACCATCTGATACACATTTATGCATGAAAGGCAACAGTTTTTGTTGAATAGTTAATACTCTGTGAGCACATATGCTAAGTAGATGGTTTATGAAAGATTCAAAACGTGCATTTAGTATTAAAGTGCAACAAGCAGTTTCTTCCTATGTGGGTAGCTGAAAGCAGCTGTACGTTCATTTCATTCTCTAATTCTTTGTGAACATGACCAGTAGATGAATACATCAAAATATGCATCTATAATTTTGTCAGTGCCAATCAGCTTCAGGACAGTTAAAATTATTGAAACTGTACTTACATTTTAAAAGCACTTGGCACCAATTGAGTGCTAGAACTGAGGAGAGATCAAAGCATTAAACTTCATACAAAACACACAATGAACAGAGTATGTTACAGTCCCAATCAGAGCTGATCCAGCCAGCTTGTTTTAGCATATTATGCATATCGCTTATGCTATATTGTGTGGTAAAGCACATGCGGTGTCGCAAAGTCTGCTTCACTTATAGGGTTAATGCACTAGTCATTAGCCACCTGCTGCTTTTGTGGTGTCACATTCACCCTTCCGAGCAATCAGTTTCACTTCACCTGCATGCTCTGTGCAGCAGCGTAGGTCATGTGTTGCGGTAGAGGAAGCCAGCTGGTGTATATCTTGCAGTTCCTCTCTCCACCGCAGTCCATAGTGTTAGAGATCCCACTTCACCTCACGCCAGTTGTGATTATCCTGCTCATCTTTTGATGGTGTGATTTAGGTCATTGTAATTTAAAGTCTTGGCCTTCATACATGAGTCTGGCGTGCTCAGTGATGGTTGTTGTGTGAATGCACAGCAGTGTGACAGGGCGGTAACAGAAGGCATGGTGTTCCGTGGAGGGCAGGTGGTGGTGGTGGAGTGAGTTCACTTAACGTTGCTGATGCTTGTTGTCTTCAGTTCTGGATATAAATGAATGACACAAAAAACATTATAGCAGAAGCCTACATGTAATTATTTTACTGTTTATCAGTTAATTTGCATGATAATGGACTCAAAAAATGATTGATTTACAGATTTATTGATTTATAATCACTTAACTCCTACCTCCTTGCAGAGGTGACCCCCTGTTTCCAACATATACTGTAATATATGTACACATAATAAGGAAAGAATAAAAAGAGAATGAGAAAATACAAATATTGCTATGCATGTAAGAAGCTAAGTATTTTAGAATAAATACACAAAATGAATAAATAATTACTCTATTTACACAAATTTACACATCAGAGGTATCTGGCACAGCAAAAGAATAAATATTTCAGTGTAACTAACCATGCAAGGTACACGTGATGAAACAAGAGACCCTTTTACTGTACAGCATATGAGAACATTTAACAGCTGCTTTTCTCTGAAAACCCATTTCCACCTCATTGGGGCTGCGGTCACTTGTAAAGGAGAGCTGCAGAATCAGCTATTGTTACCCGGGTGGCTTTGACTGCAGCCAATGGGGAGATGGTCCTTTTTCATGGATGAGTGGGCTTGGTACAGATCAAACTCCATGCCTTGTAGCTGATAAAATATTAAACTACCTGAGCAGTGGTTTATTTTTATTTTGAAATTGTGTGTGGACTGCAACAGAGCTCTCGTCACCATTAATTTCAGGCATAATATAAAAAAAAAAAATCAGAATGTAACATCTAAAAACATGAGCTTTGATGGGGGCTGTTAAACTCACATCAGTTCTCATATTCTAATATTCACCTGGTGGGAGGTAGGTAGATACAGTAGGTCCAACATTCTGATATGTCCTCTCATACAGGTAGGTGTGGTTTTTGTACAAAGGGTTTTTGTGTTTACACTACTGATGTAAGAAGTAAAGAAAAACATCAAGCTCCCAAAATCAAATTCTTTTCAATTTAGAGTGGCTAGCTAATTAGATGGGTTAGCTAGTTAGGGTGGTTAGCTAGTTATTTTCCTATACTGCACATTTAGTATGCATGCTTATTTGTTGTTATCCTGGAAATGCATTGTAATGTATTTGAAAATGAACCACAGAAAGAGCGTTGAACATACCACACACATACTACACAAACGGCCTTTCACGAGGATCCTTTATTTTTTCTCGTCCGACCATACTCTTTCCCTGAGTTCTTTTTTTACATCATAAAACAGCACTATGCACCCTTTGAATAGGCTCCTATTATCAGGAGATGCACCAGTGGAAATGGAGAGCCCCACTTTGGCTCTCGAGTAGTTTTCCTTACATAACAGTCCAGCACTCAACACACAAACTCTGGCTTGAGGGAAGCCGCGTCCCCTCCGCTGATGGATATCTTAAGTGCTACCGCCGTCAGCGCTTTCTTACGTAATGCTCTCCCGGGTGTTGGGGAACACGTGAAAGCCACAAGGGCCCCTTCACTGTAGGGCTTTTCTAGAACCAGAAGAAAATACACAACAAAAACGTCAGCCAGATATTTGCCAACGAATCTTCTGAGGTACGACTGAAGGTCCTCTCCAGAGACAGAAGCAGCTCTTCTGCTCAGAGGACACTTTTCGGTCTGTTTCCAAATCCATCCCCTCCTCCAGTCTGAGCTATTCACAGGCCCTTGGCATCGGTAGCAGAAATCTATGAGGAGCCGAGCGGGGCAGTGGCTGTGAAGAAACACATTGGAACGTGTTAAGGAGATTCGGTTACGTCCTGATTGCTTTTCAACACATGCTCTCCATACTTCACTTCACACGTCTCGCTGAAAACATCAAAAGCGTTGGACACGGGTTTGGCTTGGCATTTCAACACTCTGAGAATGAAAATAAACTTATGAAGTCTTAATTTTATATAGAAGGGTTTTTTTTCTTTTATATTCTTTCAGTAGACATCATTATCCACAGCAATTGAACAAGCTTATGTATCATCCGTTTATACAGTTGTGTATTTAATAAGGTTCTGTATCTGTATACAGAAGTATACAACATACAAACACAGTTCTCCGTCCTGTACTCTACGCTTCCATGATTTCATCTCAATCTGCATACACAGTCTTACATTGTGACTCCAAGCCACCTTGGTCACGGAGGGCCAGAAATGTGTCAGGGTTTGTTCTATGAGTTCTATTAATAACATAATTACATTTGTGATTATGCAGAATTGTGGCTGTGTTCCTGACATATTCAGCATCCCAACATTCAGCATAATGACTGATCCAATCATAAATAAGCTCAAAGGAAACTGAAAGATCCCTGGGACACCAGGACCAAAGGTTGCCTACCTCTGCTTCAAAATGTTCTTAGCTGTTTTTATCCACTGAAGTGACCCCGTAGCACAGACACCCACCAACCTGCTTTTCTATGTCCTCACTGTTGATAGGAGGGCTGACAAGGCTAAGATTCCATTGCAATTTCAACCCAAGGCACACACACAGGGAACCTCAAGGTCACAGACCCTGTCAAGTCCGTTTTGTCTCTTAAAAAAGTAATAGCCAGCCTCCTCATCCAGCAGTACATTAGCCTCTGTCATGAGAAAGGAAAGGAACTTTTTTCCCAGTTTAAAAAGGAGTCTTTCAACCATGGTATTTTTCATCATAATGGCCACCATTCAAGTTAAAGTCACTTTTTTGTTCAGAACTCTCATAGGAGCCTGGATATGAATAAGTAACATTTATCTAAAGCACACACAAAGGTCTCTATAATTGTTATAGATGGAACTCCTTATGAAATATTATTCAGTATATTGTGCACAAAAAGAATGGCTCATCTAGAAGAAATATCATAGTTCTGAATGTATTTTGATCATTTCTCTAGTGAATTAATAAAATATAATATTACATCCAAGAGGACAGATTTTTGCATTTTTCCATGAATTTCTACTTAAAGGGGAAATCCATGAAAAATAAAATCCATAATTTGAGGTGGTATTTAATGTCTCAAAGAGAACCTGGAACACCTAAATCAAAGCATGTCCTCAATGTGTCTGTCTCAGAGAGACAAAGCTGTGCAAATCCACTCATCTTGTAATGAAATGGATAGCTCGTCCCCTGATCTTTTAATAAAATGGATGGCTCGTCTCCTGGTCTGTCTCTTCTCAGCCTGCCCACATGGCAAGGTCCATAGAGATGTTAAAGAGGCGCTCCTGTCAGAAGCCCTGGTTTGATATATCGTACAGTAAGTGTGGTACGAAACATTACTTTGACGACTGAGAATGACACCTCGAGAGCAGAGTTAGCCTAGAGCCAGAGTTCCCTTCTGACTGCCAATGACTTAACTGGAACAGAGGCAGCTGTGAGCTGTGTTAGTCAGTGGGAGGAGGAAGGATGCCAAAGTCGGTTTTCTTTCTGGATAGGGTTCTGAGACACTAAACAGGTAGCAGACATACTTTGTCCCACTGTGCAGGAGTGCAGTCTGTGCATGTTGAATATATTTCTTTCGGGTGACAACTTCAGACTGACTGGAAGGCCTCTCTAAATGCAATCCTTGGGTCCAGACAACCGGGTTTGATTCAAGCCATGAGTAGGAGGCAGTACAACAGCTGTTTTAAAGCTGAAAAATAGTAATAAATTATAATAAAAAACAGATCGAATGATAATTTTCCATTAAACCTTTAATTTACGGTTCCCTACTTAGCAGACAATAACCAAATGGACATGCAGATGTCACAACATATACTGCAAATGTTTATTTGGTAATTAGAGAATTCTAAAATAAAGGGATACTAGTTTTCTAGTAGCATTCCCTTCAGTCCAGCCCAATAGCCTCTCAATGAAAGAAAATTTACATCTTCTCAGTAACATTAATTACATTACATTCTGTTAAATTTTATCAGCCATTACAGGAAGACAACGGAAAGAGTACAAAGTGCTGCATGCATTCCATCCAGATGTGTATACTGGCTTTGAAGCAGCATGCAGTGTCTGTTTCATATCCTTTATTGTGGCTTCTGTGTATTCTGACCAGAAGGACCAGACTGCTGCTGGCCCTTTGTTTTGTCGGGCAGTGCAGAGTGTGCAGTCTTGCAATGTGGTCTCCTTAATGAGCGCGTACTGGAATTCAGTTGCTGAATTCCTCCTCTGGCGCAGATAGTACAGCGGCGTGATAAATAACGCGTGCAGACAGCGTGAGTAATTTCGCGAGGGGAACTCCTGCTCTCTGTAGGTCTGACCCCAGAGATGGCCGATCATCAATAATTTTTGACAGGGTCAGAAAGGAGGTGGCGCTTAATTCTGACTGAATGGGGTCAACATCAGGCATGGCCGCAGCAAGGACCACCGCCCTCTGCAAAATATGTAATGAAACGGTGGGCTCTTTGAAAGCACAGAGCACAGCAGCAGATCTCATTTTCTGAGCTAGCTGAGGAAAAATGTACAACTAATATGCAGAGCACGATCAATCAATCAGTTATATGCAGAGATCTACAGAGAGATAGGTCCTTGAGTCAACCTGATGAGGTCATGAACAAACAAGAGAAGACCTACTTGTTGTGATCACTTTTCCTCATTGAGGCGCAAACTTACTTCCACTTAAATACAGTCAACAAAAGAAGCCCACCCACACACTCAAAACTGGCCCATGAGCCTTTGTTCTGCACACTGTATTGTGCTTTATCCTTGTCTCTGATGAACGAATTCCAGAATATACACCAGGTAAATTTTTATATGCACCTGCCATCATGAGTTCAGTGATTGTCGACAAACGCAGTGTAAAAGTCTTTAAAAAAAACTTTAATCTGTCAGTCAGAGTTAAGCGCATTATGGATAGAATAAATCTGGGCCAAGGTACTCATCAGAATGAGGTGAACACTTCCAAGAGCTTGCTTTTCAGCTTAGGCTATTAGGCAGTACATCACAGTTGTGGGATGCAATTGCATGCACGTTCATTGATCCACCCGAAAATTACCGGAGATCCACAAGCAACAGATGAGTTTAAATTAGCAGTATTTCACCACATGGTTTTAAACGTGCATGTGAACATACACACCTTTAAAGAACAGAGTGGTCAGCAGTAGTTGTCTCATTGGGTGCTTTGGCTTTTGGAGAGATGCTGAAGCAACGGTGAGCCATCTCCTGTCAGGCTGAATCTGGCCACCTGCTAACTGCAGCTGGACCTGTGTGTCTTCAGAGACAGGGACACAGAGGGACTGCAGAGAAAGCTGCTGCTTGTGCTGTTTTGACTGCACTTTCCTCCTAAGTGACGTAGAGGGGTGAAAGGGTTGGAAGGTCATTAAGGTAAACTGTACTTTTCCAAGAAACCATTTTCACCCTTTTCTTCACTGAATATATATACAGTATTTATATATATATATATATATATATATATATATATACATATGTATGTGTGTGTGTGTGTGTGTGCAGCACTACATGCATTGTGGTATTAAGGCATTAAACAGGCTGTGTATCTCTGACTTTCACCTCAAAATCAGAATTTTTCCAGTGAATTTTTATCAGTTGCAAAAACATTAGTAGGTGTACTGTATGACCAGAAAGCTGAGATGTCTGAAAAACCATAAAACTATTTACAGTATGACACACTAGTATTTATCACCCATATTTTTCCTCCCAGGTCTATTATTCATTTAAATCGATGGGGCCATATTTTGGACGAGAAAAAAAAGTCCAGTACAAACAGGATGCTTTTTTTCCAAGTATTTTCCTGGCAAGAAACTCATTCACAGAAGATTATTCCATCAAGATATTCCACCTCTGTTAGATTCCATTCTGAGCGAGAGAATGGTTGGATGATTTCTCTTCCATTTTTCACAAATAGCTTTCAATAACATTATTCCAGCCACCCTGCTCTGGCATGCTCCTGCTGCTTGGGACGGTGACAGTTTGCCTTGCCCCTGGTGTGTGATCTCTGTACCTCTCCTGGCCCGAGTGATGGCTGGTGGCCTTAACACCCCAGGGGCAGTTGATTACAGATAGCTCTGTCTCTGTGGGAGACCTGCGACTTTGGGCATAATGTGGTTGTCTTAGATCTGCCCTTGTGTCGCAGCTTGCATGAGGTCAGGGCAGTGTGGGACACTGGCTATGCCCATTCTTTTCCCCTCTGTCTGTGATAACAGCAGAATGGCCCACTTCTGCAAGCCTCTGTATATGCTGATGGGTGGACATGTCCTGGGCTAGCAGCGAAAAATTACAGCCTGTACCAGCTGGGATCCTGCACATGCCATTGGTGAATTGCACAAAATTGTTTTATTATTTTTTAAATAGAGACAATTTATTCAATTATTCTGCAATTCTGGAAGCACTAGTGAGTTTTATCTGAGGAGAATCGTTTTGAAAAACTGACGACATCATTTTGTATGGAGCAGAGCTAAAGTGTTAAGGGCACTTTGGGTTCTTCATGGAAATAAAGTGGAGGCATGGAAAGTGCTTCGCTATGAGTACAGAGTGTTCCTAAATCAGTCTTGTGAGAGACATTCTCTCTGTGCGTAAAAAAGTACATCCAGCTAAGTACATTCCCTGGGTTTCATTTTCTGACGCTTTCCAAGCTGTTTGAGTGAAGCTGTTTTGACTTTGAAGGCAATTTCAAGCTCCTACTGGTATAAAGCTGCAACAGACTACTAGCATGAGGAGCTGCTTTCTGAGAAATATCCTTTGTGCCCATTAAGTGGAGACACAAAAACACAAGTCTGGGATTACACTAGAAATTCTCTTCCAGCTCCTGTGCCATGCAATTTGCTCAAATGTCAAAACTTACTTTCAAGTCTCTGTGCATCTGTATCCTGAAATATGTGTGTTTATATATATATACACACTTGTGTGCGTGCATATATATATATATATATATATATATATATGCACGCACACACGTGTAGGGGGATCAAGGCATACCTTAATCGTGTTAGTAAGGATGCTGGCCCATGCTGACCCAGTTCTGTGCTGGATCACACAGCTATGATGGCTCCACGGAGCTCAGAGGAACGGGCTTTCCGATCTTACAGAGAGGGAAGAAGCGGCAGCGCGTGGGCTGCACTGACGGGCGTCACCGCGCTGTGCTTCAATGAAGTAAATTGTAAAGGGTCATCAGTGCGGCGCAGACGCTTGAATTACGGGGAAGAACTGTCTACCGTCCTTCTTCCTCGCTTCAAAGCACGTTAGACACGTACAAAAATAAGATGAATTAAACGGGGACAATTGTGCATTCCGTCTACGGATAAAGGGGGGAGAGATTTTTTTGTTTCTCCGCAGCGCGTCTGCGCTTTGTCTTGCTGAAGCGCACGGGGGGGGGGGGGGGGGGGGGGGGGTTGGGGGGTGTCAGTTCCACTCCGTGCAGATGCTTCTCATTCGGGGGAAAGCTTTGTGTGCGGCGAACCCAAACCTACACAAAAATACGGCGTGCCGAAATTAGAACGGCAACAGCGGGCCGGTTGTTAAACTGCCGATGTGGGTGACACACAACTTCAAAAGGCTTAATAAGAGCCGGGAACTTGACAGGCGTGGCGGGAAATTCCAGCATCAGATATGCTATGATCACCCCTTGAACTGATATTTACTTTATGCATTATATATAAAATAGAAATTCACTGACACAGGTACAGAGCTAGCCTGCAGCGCTGCTATAAATATCTCTTTTAAACCCCCTCATGACAGGCAGATGTACCCTCCCCCCTGCTTGTTGCATCTGTACAAGGGTAACGTGATGTCGCCAACAATGTGAGGCTACTGTACCACCCTGCAGTGTTTTTTCAGGGTACAACACAGCTGTGGATTAGGACCCATCATGCTGCTTAGCGCATGTTCAGTGAGCTTTGGAAAATGCATTAGTAAGTGTTGATGGGAGTCTCACAAAGCCATTCAACAAACATGCAAATGCAGTTACTTAGTCAGATTACATCTCTGATTAGAGCCACCCTTGAGTTATACTCTCAGCATTTGCATCAGATTTCAGCATTGTTAGCTGTCATTTCTGTATTCACAGTGTACAGAAGCAATGAGAATCTCATGTTGTAGTTAGTTCAGTGTACTGATAACTGTTAGGCTGTGGGTTCCAAACCAAGATGGAAAGGTGCTGGTGTATCGCTGGAAAAAAGCATTTGACCTGCATTGCTTCATTAAATACCTAAGTGATTAAACTTATTTGTAAAAATAATATAGGAGCTAACTATGCAAATCTCTCTGAAAAATGGCATGCTGGATTTAAAGGCATCTTCAGTTATTATTGATTACACAAAGCTGAGGTTTGACTGAATTTAAGACAAAAAATCATTACAATCTTTTGTTGGCTTTTCGTGGGGAAACACGGGGTTGATGGTGATGAATCGAAAAATGACAAATGCATGCCAATAAATTTGTCATACTCTCTTATGAATAGGGAGAGACGTTGGTAAAACAACAAAGGCACACCTTCTGAAGTGATTATTCTATTGGGCTCAGTCCAATAGATCAGATGTCACCAGACCCCTAACACTGGTGCATATTTCTGGCTTTCTCACACTGCAGATAAAATCAATCACTGCACACAAACAGGGGGTGACTATGTTATATCTTAAAGACAAACCTTAATAAAAGTCAGATACTGTTTATGAGAAATGCTAAGAATCACAATGGGCAAAATTTCATTATATCAAGTATAATATATGACCACCAGGCTATGTATAACATAACTGATAATGAAATGACTAAAACAAAACGGCAGTAGTGACGAACAGCAGTCATGTTACGTCACTGTGTTAACCATATTATTCCATCACTGTAGTCTTTCCCGTCAGGATGCGTGGGCCCACCTTGTCATAGTGTATTGACTTTTGCCTCCAGGGCAGGAAAATGTTGTCAGACATGGCCAGGATGTTTTACGGAACTCAGACTCTTTCAAGTGATTTTCTATTCTGATTGAATTTTGCGTGATTTAACATATTTCCCTTCTGGAGTGCTCTACCAAACCGGTTACATATGAACATAAGTTGTTCTGTGAATCACCCTAGTTCCGTTCATTGGTAAGCCATGTTCCTGAAATTATTGATCCTGGATCTGTGTTCAGGTGAAAAACCAGCATGTATGGTGCTTATTATGCTAAAACTGAAAGTATGCTAATTTTTCAATATATTCAAATCAGATTGGCTTTACATTTAACATAAATGTCCCACAAATACAGGTTCATTAGTTAATGTGGATCAACATTTAGTCTGTATTGGATGTATCAAAACTGTCTTAAGCTGTAAGTTCTTTTTGATTGGAGAGGGTCACAGTCTTTGCCTTCATTGTTAATGTTTTGGAACAAAAAACAATTCCAGAAATGATATTTTACTTATTTCAGGACATTACTTCTAGATCTGCGTTATGTTACTGTAGGTGAATTGCAGTATTGCTGTCACAGAGAATAGCTGTATGAGGCATATTTTAAACTGTCAACTTTTAAGTACTGGTGCCAGCTTTGAGCTCTTCGAAAGCAGAGCTCCCTCTCCACACAAGTGCACCACATGTACAGCTGTCTGCAGTGTGGAATGTTCTGTTTACTTTAGTTTTGTGCAATTCAAAGTCATGCCATGAATGCTAGGCTGTATGGAAAAAGTACTATTCCATCACCACCGAAAACCACTGCTCCCAGCTTTGAGTGTATTTCATGGCTTTGCAGTGACATTTCAAATGATTCTGACCAAACTTCTGAAGCTCCTCTCTCGTTGCTTGCTATAAGTAAGAGGTGGCTGTCAGAGCAACGGAACAAAAAGTGAAATGAATCTTTGTCAGGCAAAAGGCGGTTCAAAGATTAATGATATCTCATGGGATTTCTGGCTCAGTATAGGAATTAAATATGATCATTCTTTCCAACTGTAGCTTACCTGAAATAGCTGAACATTTTGTAAACTCAATTTCGCACTGCTTTGTTTGCCAAACGGCTCAATGCTTGGCAGCACAATGTGTTAAATTTCAGTGGCTCCCCTTGCCAAGTGAATAGGTGTTAAAAGAACACAAGAAACATCGTGAAGAATGTCTAGACTCTAACAAAACTGGAAAACACAAGGCTGTCAAAAGGGATAGCTTGCAGACCATATTAGTTTCTGCATGCCACGTAGAGGATACAAAACTATTATCCCTGAATCACGTATGTCAGAAATATCCGAGGCAGATGGCTTGTGGCTGCCGCACCAAATCCACAGTTCAGATTAATCTCAGAGTAAAGCATTATGCTTAACCTGGCCTTTCAGGTAAATTTTCAGACCGAGCGGATGGAAGAGGCATTTTTTCATAGGAGGGCCTGTCATTCGCAGCTCTTTCAATAAACGACAGCACATTGAAGGGCTGTCCATCATCTCAGCTCAGTGGCGCTGCCGTCACCAGGGGGCCTCGGCAGATCGCATCACTCCGACACACAGACGGCTAAACTGTTTCCAAAAGCGGCGCAGTCCTTAACAATTCACTCTGCAGGTTCACTGAGAAGTTCCTTGTAATTTCTTCAGTGAAATATACACAGACACACAGCTAGAAGATGAAGATAATGGGCTTTAAAATGCAGGCAATTGCAAAAACCCAGACACCTTCGAGACGTATTCCTGAGCAAACATTTTATAATTCTCTGGCCACCCGTGATGCATGGAGAGGATGTGTTGCACTTCGTAATACCAGTGGGAAGAAGCTCATGATAGATGTTAGCATTCTTGTTTACAGCCACGCCTGAGGAAAAACTATACATAATTACAAAGAAGGCGTTGGCTTTGGTATACATAGTTACAGTACAACTCTGGTTTTATGTGATTTTGAATGAGAGGTGTGTTCATTATGAAGTGCGACTGCAGTGTACGCTACTAAACTGTAAGCCCTGATAAAGTTATTATCCAAGTGCATAATAACACTCTAAGGCGAGGTTATGTATTTTACACTAATTAGCTGGATTAAATCTTGCATTATAATTCATCTTATCTCATAGTGAAAACCTGTATCTATATTGATGAAATCAGGAAAGCCGTTTCACAGGAAATTGATTACAAAACACATTTTTACAATTTCAAGAAGACTGATCTGTACTGTCAATACTTTCAGGACTCAGTCTTTGATTCAGTATTACGTTTATGTTCATTTGTCATGCGGTGTCAATTGGGTATTCCTCCTGGTTCAATAATATTTAATTCCTCTAGATGAGAAAGCATTGCCTCTGACCTATCCAGTGAAATGTCTGTGTGTGTGCAGACACAGACTGCATGTAAAAAGTGGAGGAATCAAAACAGCACTATAATTTAATTTAACCAAATTATTTTGTTTTCACCTTGGCACAAAACAGTTGGTTAGCTAACATACAGAGCAGACATATTCAAAGGGATACGCCACCGCAACTAAAAATATCTACCTATGTATTTTCTCCAGGAGCACAGCAGCCACGCACTTTGAATTATGTGTTGCATAATTTTTCTTTTCACATTTGATAAACCATATCCAAGAGCTTGACATTTCCAGTCAAATCACTCTCCTCCTACTGTGAGTGGCCTGTGTTGTTGGAAGTCTCAGTTCAGGGACAGTCTGATGGAATCACCTCATTAGCACATTTTAAACTTTTAAGCATCAAGAGCTGCCTCACAAGACCATACATCCAGGGAAAGTGGTGGAATGTACCAGACTTTCACCTCCTTTTAGGAGCTATTCACATAGCACATCCACCTAAACACATTCCATTTTCCATGAACATTTTAAAACTATTAACTGCCTTTTAACATAGATTTCATTTTATATGTATTGATCCCATCTGAGAAAAAAAGTCAAGTGTTCAAATGGAAAGACTGGCCTGAAATTGAAATCCTTTTTTTCCCAGTCCATGGAACACTGTGTGGGTCTTCGCACAAACCGCACTGATCTGGACATGGTGGCTTAAGAGATCAGGACCTGTGGGAGGCCTGACTGAAAACATAATTGAGACCAAGCTGCCACAGCTTGTCTGCGAACAGGTATGACTAGTAATCTGTTATGGACGCACGCTAAGATTCAACGCTAACACATGCTGCTGAGTCTGAATGTATTTTCTTAACTGACACCAATCAATCCACGGTGAGTTTCAGAGTCACACCTACAGTAATTAACTAAATGTTGCTGTTCTTACTACTTACAAATTGCAGCTGCAGTGGTGCAATTTAAATAAAGACAGCTGGGGTAGTTTGCCTGTACCATAGAACAATGCATAGAATCAAAGCAAAGATTCAGTGCCAAGCCAATTAAGTTCAGCTTCCAGTTCTCTCTCCAGTGCAGTACCCCCCCCCCCACTGGAGTGAATGGCACAGCAGGAACAAAGAAACCAACCCTGCAATTAAAGCCGTCCTGTGGCAACAGTGTCAAAGAGCTCACAGTAACATGGAGAAACCTGACACCTGTCTTTACATGCACAAAAACCACCACTTTCACACAGGCACAAACCACAACTCTGGAGCAGGATGTACAGCCTGCAAAACCAGCACCCCTGTATTAGACTAACGCACACAATTTGCAATGTGACTCTGCCTTATTATGAAGAATTATTTATAATTTATGGATAATTTAAGTAATGTAGAATAAACACCACATCTGTATTTGCTTGTAATGAAAGAACGGGATATAATGGCCTGGGCTGTTATCAGCAAGCTGCAATCTTGTTGTCCTATCGAATCATGTTTCACGAAGGATCTTAATAAGATGGGAACCAAGAAAGAATCATATATCAAGATACAATTAGCATCAAATATACATTAGTTATTTTTTACTGCTCTAAATATAGCTTAATGGCCATATATTCCTCCAGCCAGGAATCTGATACCACTCTTAAAGGATAAAATATGGAAATGTCCCTCTTCAGGTGGTGGATGTATTCTGGACAGCATGAGAGATTACATTTATATGCTAGCGGGAGATTGAATATGACTACTGTAGCAATGTACAATTAATCCATTGAAATGCTAATATATGAAAATAGCCATTGTACTCACAAATTAGAACTGCAGATAATATAAATGCATTATACTGTGAATGTCTATCTTTGGATGGAAGATATCCCATTTGAAGGAGGTAATATGATAAGATAATATGTTAAAAAATAGGAATATAATTAGGGCATGTACTACACTGAATGAAAGACACCTTCCAAGATTATGGCAAATATTAAAGTTTTTATTAAAGGTATTGTGTTCAAATATGCATTAAAAGATGAAGCAACACTGTCAAATGAGTAACTGACAACAAGAACAAGAGTTTACTCTGCAAATTTGTTGTAACCAGATTGATATAGGTTCTCATCCTATGTTAGCCACTACTGTTGTATTCTTGATCATGACACTTAATCTGAATTACTTTAGTAAGTATATACACATTTATATGTATATAGAACAAAAGGCATAAATTATTATGACATTTAAGCTGTTAAGACTGTAACAGGTAAAGAATATTATCACTTGAACTAATTTAATCCTTTAGGATGTGTCAGTTGTAATAGGAACAATAATAATCTGGCATTCTAGCTCAGACAGAGGCTTCATCAGGTCCATCAGTTCATTCTCCTTAATTAAAAAGAGAGAGAAATGAGTAGTTTAATCCGTTCAGTTTGACAAGGCGGTATCAGTTTGATTACATGAATTTCAATTTTCCAAAGCAACTGAAATTATTGCCAGAGCGCATGCACACATGCGTGCACACACACACACACACACACACACGCGCACGCGCGCGCACACACACATACACACACATACACACACACACAGGCTTGCACAGATTTCTGCTGAGTAAAGTCATAAGGTCAGTGAGGTAAAATATACCTCCACAAGTATATATCAACTAAACTTTATATATGGAATTCTAAACAATGCCTATGTGAATATTAGAAAAAAAAGAAATATGAAAAGGAAATTTTAGAAATTAATGACAAATTAGAGAAAGAGCTTCCTGATATTGTATTATCCTACTGCACATTATTTTGACCAAAGCCAATGGGAATCATAGATATGTATGTTCCCCCTTGCAGAACAAATTCACAGTCCAAAAGCACAATACCTGGGGACTGCTTCACCTGAATGCCCTGTGAGTTAAAATGGCATGCAGTACCCAATGTCATCCTGTCTACAAGGCAAGTGACAGGGCCTCGACGCCAGACCGTCTTGTAGTAGGAACTATTCGGGTAAAGACGTAGCACAATGTGACAAGATCAGAAAGTTCAGGTTGAGGCTAAAGAAGTGTCACCAGCCTTCGTACTGATTAATGAAATTCCCATTAGCACTCTCTCCCTCTCCCGAGTGCAGCTCTTCTATTTCTGTGCATTTTAATTCTGCTCCTTTTAACCCGACATCAATTATCCCACACAAACCGCGCCCGCTCGTTCCTCGGCACATTAATTACACCTGCTGATTTATACCTCCGTGTGTACAGTGCTTAGTTAATTATTTACCGCAGTAGGACTTTTAGTTACAGCTTATATTACAGAAGGGTTGTAATTTTTAATCCATAAGATGGAAGCGATCACTGGGTTTTATTTGATAAAACAGTGATCTCTGTTTCAATTGTCATAATTGAAAGGCTGGAATATATTATCCTAATTTTTTCCAGAGATATATATGACTGATGTAATCTTCCCAGTTATTTTGGGCATATAGTTAATTATTGTTCACAGGAGATCAACCCCATTCTTTTTTCTCTTAACCTTATGTGGGGTTAAGGAAGTGGGCTTGCAACCCAAAGATTGCAGGTTGAGTTTCCAACTGGGACAGTGCTGCTGTGCCCTTGAGCCATTGTGCTTGAATGAATACCCAGGTGTACTAACAGATACTATGGAAAAATGCATGCTGTGTGTTGCAGGTCACATCAGGTTTGTAAAACCCGCACATATTATGCATTTGGGAAAGAATCTTATGCACATAGTTTCAGATGCTTTGCTCTCTGTGTATGTTAGACGACTTGTTATTGCCACTGTCTGAGAACATTGTGACCTTATTTTTCAGGGCGTAAAGGCGGGTGCAGTCCCCGTGGCCTCGGCATGATAAAGTAACCAATTAACTGTATGGGTGGGTGGTGCAGTGGGAATAATGGATGTTTTTTGGAGAGTATATGCTCTTGTTACTCTGTATATCGATGGATGGAGGGAGTATTTCATTTTACAGCCCCTGAGTGTGTGTGCTTTGGAAACTACCTCTAAACACAGATTATGTAACATGGCTGTTCTCTTCCGCTCGCGTCACAGATTGTTTTGCAACAGGTATTTCCATAGGTAAAATACACACACACACACACACACACACAGTATTATCCCACCACTCTCATTTGTTCCTCATGTTAAAACCAGTAACATTCCATATTTAACAAAAGATAAGAGTGGTGTCTTTATCAGTGAGACTACACAGAAAGTAAAAGTATGTCATTATTAAATTCTTGCTTGTCACATTCATTAGCACAATGACACTTGCAATTGTACACTCACTACCAGAAGCATAATTCCCAGTAGCTTCTGCTCTGTACCCATGACCGAGATGTCTCCCCTCTAAAAAAGGAAGGAAAGGGATTTTAATGAGGGTCATCTTCTATTGTACCCCAATGACTCATGCTCTTTGTCAGAGACCCTGATTTCCACCATATGCATTCTCAGTGATTATACGGTAATGTAATCTTCCAGCACCAATGGACAAATATTTTGGTAGTTCCCGGTGTCTGCGCTTAATCTTCATTTTTATTTTTAAGAGACTGCAACAAAAGCAGACTTATTACGGCTCCCCTTCTCCCAGAATTTACAGCTTTTCTGTATGCGAGTCTTATCGTATGTTATGAGTTGTGAAGTTCTTTACGGGGACTACATTTCCATAAATCTGGGAGAACATCTGGTACCTCTCTTACGTTCCTCCGTCTCCAAAACATTAATCAATATAACCTCAGGATTCTCCATTATAGCCGATCAACGAAATGTTACGAAATAAAAACAAAAATGAAATAGGGTCTACCCTAGCCGCACGACCTTTCGTTTCTCCTCTCTCTCTCTCTCTCTCTCTCTCTCTCTCTCACACACACACACACACACAGGTTTTTTCTTCCCTGGGCAAAGCGTAGAGTTTGGTTATTGTAAAAGCGTCACTGGCAGACAACGGATCACAACACGTGAAAGCAAGTGTGCAGCGCGGGTTTCCTTCTTTTGCGCATGATCTGTGTGAAGAGGCAATGTTAATACCTGTGGGAAAGCCTATACTTGGCTTCTCGTGTTGGAGCAGTCACATCAACGGAGGAATGCGAGAAAAAATGCAACAATCTTGCTTTTAACAAAAAGTGTGGTTTTCCCAACACTTGTAAAAAGGTTGGATATTTTATCTAAAGGAAGACTCCATTAAGCGCTCTAGACTCCGCAGAAAGGAATGAAAGCGCGCGGTTATCGGATTCAGCACGCTGGACAGCACCATTCGCCTGCTCAGGTGACAGGACTCATTGGAGTTGAACATTTCCCACCGAAGAATGACAAGTGAAGATGTGCGACCGAGGAGTATGCAGGAGATGATGTCCGAATTTCGACAAGCGTATTTATTCCGCTGGTGAAACTTTGGTTTCGAGAAATGGACTTGGCCGAAATCCTCTTGGCGTTGTTTATTGTCGTGGTTGCGATTGTCTCGTTGTTATCGAACTTGCTGGTGTTACTATGTTTTATTTGCAGTGCCGACATACGCAGGCAAGTGCCAGGCGTATTTATTCTGAACCTGTCCTTTTGCAACATACTTATTACCATTTTAAACATGCCATCGACATTGTTTGGAGTTATCAAGAATCAGAAGCCTTTTGGAGATAGCGTCTGTCAAACTATCAGCTTCCTGGAGACTTTCTTGACTACAAATACGATGTTGAGCATGGCAGCTCTCAGCATTGACAGATGGGTAGCTGTCGTCTTTCCCTTGAGTTATTCCAGTAAAATGCGATACAAGGACGCTATGTTCATGGTGTGTTATTCCTGGATCCATTCTCTTACCTTTTCCCTCGTCGCGTTACTTTTGTCTTGGTATGACTACAACCATGTGTACGCATCCTGCACTTTACATTTGAACGAGGAGCGGGGAAGGACAAAGTTTGCAGTGTTCACTGTCGTGTTCCACGCCACGAGCTTCACGCTGTCTCTCCTGACTCTGTGCTTTACGTACTTGAAGGTTTTAAAAGTCGCACGGTTTCACTGCAAGAGGATAGACGTTATAACCGTGCAGACGCTGCTATTGCTCGTGGATATTCACCCAAGGTATGTATTACATTACTTATTTGCCTAGCAGACGTCATTTCCAGGGCGATTTACATATAATGCATTTATACAGTAATTTTGATTAAGTTGCTCCAATTAAGCGCTCCACACTGGATTGAAACCTACAACCTACGGTCCTGCAGATCCAATAGGCCAAACGGCATCTATTAATCAGACATCTAAAAAATTTAAATTTTACGAGACAACTTGACATACTTAACCTCAGGTTGCCTCCAACCTAGCTCCACGGCACTGCGTGAAAACAGAGTCGCAGGTTACAGGAGACGGTGCCTCATATATCAAAAAGGGTCACTTTCCATTTTCAGTCCCGATTATGTCGTACAATAAAATCTGCTCTGTTACTGCACCTTGAGGGTATTTTTGTGCAAATGTCTGCGTTGGTGTACTTTACAATGTTTTTTTTATGTAGTAATATCACATTTCAATTATTTACAGTGTTAAACAGCGTTGTCTTATGGAGCAAAAGAGGAGGAAACAGCGTGCCACTAAGAAAATAAGCATTTTTATTGGATCGTTCATTATCTGTTTTGCTCCTTACGTCATAACAAGGTAAGTAGAAATAATGAGGGCATATTTCTAAGAAATTCTTCAGTTACAAAAATACAGTATTTAAAAACCATAAGGGTAACTCTTACTCTAAACAGGATGAGGGCATGATCTAAAAAAGTAGCACTTATCTGTTGGATGTCCAACCATTGTAGAAATATGTCCACAGTTGTGTATGTACAAATGTTCTGAATTTGCATGCATGGATGCAATTTGTTTAAACATATTTAAGCTCTACATGCCATTGTATTAGGTGGAAAGGGCTGAAACAATGATCGGTGCTGATTGATGCAACTCAGTAAACAAACCTACCGTAAAATAAATCAAACGGGTTAAAATTATGCAGCGACGCACTTTTCAATGCCACACATGCATTCCTTGAAACGCTAGCTTCAAAACAAGAGTTCTTGAGGGAAAAAAGACATGTGGTCTGAGAGTGCGCATACGTACTCTCTCACTTTCACTAAAACACTGAACCAGCTGAAACGTGAGAGCGCACGTGTGCTGCTGCCAGATTTAGAAACACTCACGCGTTGCCTCGCCTCTTCGCAGGCTCGCCGAGCTCCTGCCACTCGTGCGTATCAGTCCACAGTGGGGGATCGCCAGCAAGTGCCTGGTGTACAGCAAGCCCGCCTCCGACCCCTTCGTCTACTCTCTCCTCCGGCAGCAGTACAAGAAGGCCCTCATCAACATGGCCAACAAGCTGCTGAGGAGGGACCTGTACCCCTCCTCCGGACACAGCAGCTCTTTGGACACAGAGAACGACTACTGCCTGCAGAGGATCAGCTAGCCGGCACCCGCGAGGATCGAGCTGCGTCTGTGCGCTCCGCTGCGCAGGCAGCGCACGGGAGAGGGCGGACTTAAACGGCACCGACAGGCAGCCATAATGCACGCTTTCTCCTGTTTAACAAGGGCACCTCGACTGGTTCTACTGGGAGAATAAACACAAAACAAAACCCAAGGAAAGTGATTGGCTGGACAGCAGATATTTATAAATCAGCCCTGTGAAGGGATTAGACGGGTACATGCTCGGCACGTCCAGCAAACTGTTATTTTTTGGGGTAATTTCACCGAACTTTTTCCAAGACTACCTAAGACTATTTTCAAAATCCAATTAATTGTAAGTACTACCCCCCCAAAATTAGCTTTTAATTATAAGGTGAACATTTCTCACAGACAGCTCTAGGTGCCCTTTAAAAGAGCACTCTGCCAAAACAGCATCACCTGATACTTTTTCTGCATCTATGAAATAGTCAGTATTCTTTCTTTCATGTTGCTAATGGATATGGGTAACCCTAACAACAATGTCCACGGTGAATATGTAAATGTAGGTTCGAGACTGTGTATTCCTCAGAATTTGTTCACATTATATTAAGACTGATTGAGCCCTGCTCAATAAACTGGCACCAAATTGTAAAGAGACAGTCTGATCTAAAACTGATCTATGTTACCTGTCTTGACAAAATGTTTGGTTCTGAACTGGAAAATGACAAAATGACATGACAAAAAAATTCTATTTAGTGCAAGCGTTTTGTAATAAGCCTTTCAACTTCATTCTGCGGAATATGCAGCTCTGTAATGTCAATTTATTGAATAGCTCAATTGAAGAGTTCACAGTTCCTGGCCTACACATTAAAGGTATAGAGTAAAAGGATACAAAAGGCTACTGGCTATTTATAAGCAGGAAACAAGACAACTGATGTTGAACTGCTCTGACTATGCCTTATTTGGTATCTGAAAGAAATGACCTTGTGTTATTGTGGACGCTTAGACAGGACCGCAACAATGAAGGTCTAGCATGTGTTTCAGGTTCAAAAGCATGCGGAGCAGAGTGTGTGTGAGTCACCTGCTTCCTGCTAAATCACTCCACGTGACTGTAGTGATTCTCACCTAGGGAGCAGGATTTGGAGCCCTTTTCATCATTAAAACAACATGGCAGCACTCTGTGACTGGACGTTTTCATGTTCAGCTACAGCATTGGCAAAAAAGCTAAAAAGGCCCTTGGAGCCCTGACCTTTCTGGGCAGGGGAGACATCAAAGGCATCAAAGCCAGTTGATATCCTGCTCTATAAGCAAAAAGATCTGACCGGAGGTAACTCCAGATCAAGAACAATGTGCTCTCTGTGCCTGTTCAACGTGGAGCTGGATGTTCACAACATTACTTTGGTCACTGGATCTCAATGCACTTTGACATCACTCTAGAGGCTCTGTTCAATCTAACAGCAATGTGTGTTAGATTAGTAGCGCCTATATGCAGGTAGCACTCTTTCTGTCTCCTACAAAACAGTATGAGTTCAGCAGTCACTGAAATGAACAAAGCTGTTGTGTAGGGAATGGAAAACTAACATGTGCTTCAGCTTGTTGTTGCAAGTTAAGGGCAAAGTTCGCTGAGGTTAAATTGAACAGAGACTCAGGCTTACTACTTAAAATTGAAAAGCCAAAGGCAAATATCATTTTCACGATATCAAAGCTTCTTTCCTAACATGAATGTACTACCAGGTTGAACTGAGACATGTTTGTTCACTTTTACAGAGAAAAGAGGTATGTATAAATGTATAAATACAAAAAGTGTGAAGAATGTTAAATTGTTCAAGTGCTTTTAATTATGTTGTGGTTGTGCCAGATTTTATTGATAATTAACTGTTGTATTTTTTTCAGTATTATCATGCCAAAAAGAGTTGGCTTATGGCAGTGTGCTCACATGTCTATTTCTGGCTAGATACTTTGGAAGTAAGCACTCTCAACAAAGCCCATTCTGCAAACTACCTGCTGTGTTTTTGTGTAAGAGTGAAACCATTTGTGAAATTAGTTCAATAAAGTTCTATTGTACCAAACTGGGTATTTAGTGAATTGCTATATTCTGTAGTCCTGCAATTTGTGCGTTTCAGTAGAAGGCACAGATAGCAGTCTTAGACGTTCAGGGATGTTTCATATTGGGATGATAAATTTTTCAAATGACAAAGGAGTGAGTATTCGGAGTAGTCGGAAATTGAACTGAGAATTGCTCTTCCATAAATAGCTGCGAAATGAAGCCTTCCTCTTTGCATATTACTGGATATTTATGGAAATGGTGCTCATTTTTATGAGCAAATTTTTTATTGTGTTTTAGCAATTGTGCTCTCACAGTGACAGCAGGTTTCAACAGATTTAACCTAGACAAAATAATGCCTCCCTCCTTTCTGTCCACCAACTCCACAGGAGTCTAATAACCCATGCTGTAGTCAGGGTCATACAGCGTTCAATGCATTAATATATAATAAAAGAATAAGTCAATTACACATAAACAAAGACATTTCATAGCCAGTTGTGAACAGAAGCATAAAATTTTGTTCTAAGTTCCAATTCAAGTTTTTACCAAACAAGTGTGCAAAGTGTATCGTTTGATAATGTACTACTGGTTCATTGCATTTGCTCCCTTACAATTCAACAATAACAATAAGCAGAGGACACCTGGGGAAATCACAGGTCATTATGGACCAAGAGCCTGCAGCCATGCAGGTGTGGGTATCCATGGCTACACACATTCCAGGATTCCCCTCCAGGCCATGTTGGGGGTTAATTGGGAAGTGGATTGGGTCAGTCCTTCAGGGATTAGGAATGTAGGGACTCTGTGACATTAGGGTACTTTGGGGTGAAGTGGGCATGGGGGAATTTACTTTTCTGCTGTCGTCTGGCGGATTGTTTCACATCAGATCGATTTAATTACCAATCCTTTGTTTTAAGATTCTTAAAATATTAACCTCTGACTCTTTATTCCCTCACCATGATTTCCTCTGATAGATCAATTTACTGTAAAGTTAGCCAGTTTAGTGTAAGCAATTGTATGATCTTCAGTGGTCAGGTACATGATTTTTGTAATGCCTGCAGAATACTGTGCTTGCCAAAACTTGCCAAAACGTATTGCTCCTCTGGCATAAATATATTTAAAATGAAGAGTATTTAAAGTAAAGAGACGTTACATTAATTGAGGTTAAATGAGTTTCAGATTTTGGTAGGACATAATATGGAAAAATGGTAATCAAAAAGAGGTGTACGCCGTGGAGTTGACATTCTCCTGGTAACAAACGGAAATCGTCGTGCACTGTTACGTTTACAAGATGTATGGTTGATATTCATTTGCAGATAGTGATACTGCACGACGCGTGGCATGCCATGCAACTAAACCGAAGCTTGCAGTCAGACTTCCACCAGCATTAATGTAAATGACCGACTCCACAGGTTCATTCAAGGGCTTGATGTTTTTTTTTTTACTTATGCTTGATCTAGAGTGACTAGACAGCGGGACCTCACCCACATCCTTAATAAAAAGCTTACTAAAACGTCTCTACCAGCGTTAACACGCTATTGCTGAAGAACTTAAAGCAGAAGTGCAACTCAATAGAGTCTGCAAGCGACCGAGACTTGAACTGAACTTGAACAAAATAACAAAAATACCACAAAGACCTGCTTAAAATTTGAAAACTACCGCGACGGTAGAGAAAATATGTTTTATATGTATCATTATCCCGTCACCTTAGCATCACTTTTTTCTACAACAAAACTAACCCGAAAAAAGGACATTAGTGTATATGTTTCCATGTTAAAAAAAAAAAAAAAAAAAAAACTAGTTGAATTAAGGCACATTCATGGAGAACAAAACAGTTAACTTCTGCCTTTCTGCCTTTCCTCCTCTGTCTAAACTCTTGCCTGTGTAATTTGATCGTTTCACCGTAATACGTGTAATAAACTCCCAGTTTTTTTTCAGGGCATGCTTTGTGAACTGAGAGTTTCCATGGCAGGTAATTAAACGGACAGAGAAAAGTCGCGAGTGCCACATCACAATGCCTATGGGATACAAACGGATGAAAATGAATTCACTTGTGTTTGCTATCGGTGTGTTGGCCACCGTAGTGTGGTGTGCTCCTCCACGTTGCGAGCCAGAAGACGAAGTTCTAGGTAAAGTATAAGCGCTTGAAATGCTGTAATAGTTTGCTTTACATCCATTTTTATTCTGGGGCATCACAGTCTTGAGCTTTAGAAAATTGGATTCACTATGCCCGATGACAAACAATGTGGGCGTTCATATGAGATATGTATCATATGTCGTGGTATCTGTACAGTTTGGATGATGTAAGCGGTAAGGGTATGGAACAGATGCAGTGTAGCCCATTGTCACGATGCGTTATAGCATCACGTGAACGTGGTGCTGATTTTAAGTCTATATTTTGCCATGAAATCATTGCAGTCTCAATTCGCTGAGTACATGCAAAATATGAATTGCATCTTGTAATTATTGTTTTGTTTATTTTAGAGAAGCCCAGACAAGACCACATTTTTGTTTAATGCTTTGCCTTCGATCAGATATAGCTTTTTGTGCAATAAAAAGGTTCAGCGTATGTCGATCACTTGTACAGACCTGTTGCAGAAACTATATGCACAAACTATGCCAGATACTGTATATCCGTCTTCAGAAGTATTCCTCATCAGCTGTATTCCGTAAATCACTTTAAGGGTGTCTGCATCTGCACAGTCTAATATGTAATGTGTTGTAGACAGAGTTGCCATGAAACAGTCACATAAGACAGGACACAAACTTCAGAATCACCTCTGCACTCTTTTCAAAGCGTTCAGTCATCAGTTGCGCTGCTACTACTGCTAATTTTCCCAGCGCTCCAAAATGTGAGAGGGTAGTTTTATCATGTACTCTACTGCCATCTACTGTCGAGTTAGGAATTTACACAAGGTCACTCACCTGCGCTGTGTGGTTTGTTTTTTCAGGAAGATGCAAGATCGAAGCTCCAGCCCCGGAAAAACGTAGGTGTTGCTTTGCGCCTGGTTCACTCCTATAAAACCTGTAGATAAAGGGCGGATAACAGCCAGTATTCCAGATTTTATTTTAATATAACAGATTTTACATTTGTATTTTTCAGATTTGGGGAATTCACACAGTGATATCTGCGCTCAAATATGTGCACGTAACAAGTGGGACAACAAAGGTTTAGATCTACATGTTCAGTTGTGTTAAAGAAATCCCCCTATGCACAGATAATGTTGCAGTCGATACACAGATTTGAGTTGGACACTGTTCCTGCCAGGACCTGAGGGAAGTATCGGAGTCGTTATCTGCACTTCCACCTCACAGACATGAAGCTGCCTGGAAGGCCCAAGCATGAAACTGTTTCACATACCAGCAGGGACCGCAGGACAGAACATGCCTCCGCATAGCTTCACTGAAAGGGCAGAGAGAGTCCAATCCACTGGCCCCCGGGGCCTTTCCTGGCGTTTTTTCTATGTAGCGCGCTGAATTATTCACAACTTCATTTAGGATATAAATGAGAAATATTAATGGGGGGTGGCATTTCTGCTGTGGTAATTGGTTTGCTGAAATATGGCATTTAAGCCAGCTGATTTATTCAAGCACGTGTTTGCATATAAAATTAAAGGGAGGGTTTTTCCCCAAAGATGTCCTTAGATATTTTTGTGCAGATTTCTAAATCATAAATTTATTTGATTTATTAGGCATGACTATCAAAAATTTATTAACAGAAATATTATTCAATGAAATACTTTGCATCTTTTTTTTAAATTCTAAGGCATTATGTTGGGCAAAAATGCCCCTAGAATGCTTTTTGAAAGGTGGAGTTTTGTTGGTCAGACCAAGCATTTTTAACTCAGTTTTGTCAGGACCTTTTGCCTGGTTTGTGTTTGGTTTGGTCGACTAAATATATTCACAGGGCTTCATTTTCAAATGTTTATGCATTTATTTATTTTCAGAAAATGATTGTGTCAATTAAATGAGCTTGTTGTGTTATAATTGTGAAATATATAACTAATTGATCATCTTGTAGAGAATGGGTTGCCTTTAAAGCCACTTCTATAGATTGGACCAGTCCTGGCGCTCTGGGTATGCTAAGGGGTGCATTGCACCCCCAGACGAACCTCAACGTACCCCCAGTTGTCTCCTTGTCCCGATGTCTACATAGAATTTTTGTTGTACGCCCCCCGTGGATTGCAACTGCACCCCTCTGTATTTTCTCCTGGCACCGGGCCTGACTTGGACATCAGGTAACTGAAAATTACATCTGCCCCCTTTCCCCCCGAACACCAGCAAAATGCACAGAGCTGGCGCTGGGCTACTGCGACGACATGCCCTACGAGAAGACCATGTTCCCCAACATCCTGGACCACCGGAACCGGCAGGAGGCAGAGACCGGGGCGGAGTACCTGCTGCTGAGCGTGGTCCACTCGCTGCTGAACGGCGAGTGCACGCCGGACATCCGCATGCTGGGCTGCTCAGTGCTGGCGCCGCGCTGCGAGGACGACGTCATCATCAAGCCGTGCCGGAGCACCTGCGAGGCGGTGCGCAAGAGCTGCGCGCACGCCTTCGAGGGCATCGAGATGGCCTGGCCCTACTTCCTCGACTGTGACCGCTTCTTCGTCAGTGACCAGGAGGGGTGCTACGATCCCCTGGCCTCGCTGAGAGGTGAGGCCTGGCTCCACCCTTGAAGGGCGCAGGGGTCGGGCTGCTCTTACTTTTTCTGCCTCGTCCTGTAATTTTAATTAACTGTAAAGTCGTCATCTGAATAAGAAATCACAGGGTGTTGCTAATGTAAATCAGCTGCTTATTGAAAGAAAGCCCAAAACCTGTACGACATTAGTACTAAAATAGCCTATCGCTGTCCTAGAATATGGACCGGCAACATTTTGAATATTGGAATGGCAAAGGATTCTAAATAATGGGGAATAAGCCACACAAAGGATTTATGTGTGTTTAAAGGTTAGGAAAAATAGAAAAATAATGTATGCAGGAAAAATAACGTGGTGGGAAGTACTTTAAATGACAAGCGTTATTCCTAGCAAACCAGCACACAGTGACAAAAGAAAATCAGTTTTGTCTTTTTTTCATGCATATTTTTTCATGTTGGTTAGATTCCATTCTTTTTGTCTGTGTTTTCAGCCAGGCAAGAGGTTGCTCTGGCCAGCATCTCTCCAGAGGAGCCCTCCACGATCATCCAGTTCACCTACCACACCAACGCACAGATGATCAGCATCCTCAAGAAGACGGCGGCGAAATGCTCCCACATCTCCAGGACCTACAGCATCGGTCGAAGCGTGGAGGGGAAAGACCTGCTGGTAATTGAGTTTTCCGATAACCCAGGGCAACACGACCTGCGTAAGTAATGTTCATTTTAACCTTTCAATGTCAAATGTTAGAGTGAACAAGACATATTCACTGAACTGCACCGGACCAAAACTTCTCTTCTGTGCCCTTTTCTTACTAAAGATGTACGAGTCTCGTTGATTTTTTGAAATTATATAGAGCAGGATGTACCTGAACTTATTTTAAAATGGAAAAAGAGTCAATATAGATACAAGCAGGGAAAGAGGAAGTGACTTAATTAGAACTGTCCAATTAATGGTCAATCCTATCTGTCGTCACTTAATCTCTTTCACAGCCCTCAGTATTAAGTATTAGAGATCATCATAGAACATTCGTCATAACTTTCATCGTTATTTTGAGAGGCTGAAACATAAACATAGTGACAAATAATTGTCTCAGCAAACTGATTCATAGGCGTCATTTACCCCTCAATCATTGCTTTTCTTTTTAGTGTAATATTTTTATATTTTGTGTATAATTATATTTCTTGTATTCTAGTTGTTTACTAGCCATTTCATTGTGAAGCATGTTGCATAAGTCACTTTGACCAGTCTTCAGCACAGGTCAACATGCTTTCACACTTACCCTAGTGTAAATATTCTGTCAATTTTATAATGTGGAATGCATGCTCTATGGATATTTAAGTTGTTTTTATCAGGATTTTCTACTGAATCAATCCTGTGATATTGAAGAGTGATGCTTCAATTCACATAACCTACCCACCCATTTCCTTACCCATCCTTACTGCCATTGACATTTGAGAAGAAACTAACACCTGTCCTTGTCTTGCATGGCCGTATGTTATCCTCTCCCAGTCGAGCCAGAAATCAAATACATCGCCAACATGCACGGGAACGAGGTTCTGGGCAGGCAGCTGCTGATCTACCTGGCCCAGTACCTGTGCTCGGAGTACCTACTTGGGAACGAGCGCATCCAGACGCTCATCAACACCACCCGCATCCACCTCCTCCCCTCCATGAACCCCGACGGCTACGAGCTGGCCGCAGCAGAGGTAGAGGATAGCAATGATCCGGAAAACCAGGAAGTAAATATCCCAATTTCCCATGACTCCGCTCCCGGCGCTGTCCTCATCTGCGACCGGGCCACCCACTACCAGATTGTCCTCGCTCATGTGACATGTGACGCACCCCCTCCTGCCTCCTCCTCCTCCTCCTCCCCCACCCCCCCCCAAACACCGTCGTTCAGATGAGGGGCGTGATCGAGATTCCAGTGACGTAAATAGTAACTCAGACTTGTAACTTGTCCGAATCTGCAGAGGAATCGCCTGATTCGTAAACGCACGACTGGTCGAATATTGAACTAGGTTCAGTGTTTCGGGACATCTGGCAGTGGGAAGGCCATTGGTCGAACCATTTTCAACTAACAGGAGATTTTCTGGGACTTGCTGTCACTGTTTCATATAACATAGTGAACTAATATTAGATCAGTAGTAGTAGCTCAATAGCTTCAAGTAGAGAGTGTTCTTCCTCTTTGACAATAAATGGTCACCACGGGCAAAATTTTAAATAAAAATGAAGAAATTTCAATATCAAAATATGGCTAAAGATAGCTTAACAACATTGGAACAGCCTGTTAACAAGACTTTGAATACCACTACTAATGCCTTGAATCTCATTTTGCATTAGAGCGAGCAGTTTCATAGAATCATTACATACATATCCAAATGTGTCTGCAAACATTGTCATTCTTATCCATGCTATTGAAATAATTAAATTAGAATCTTGGGTCCTTCTATAAGTACTTACCAGCTGTAGAAAACATTCTAGCTTGTTGGCATGTTTGGATATGTATGACTTTGGAAAGCTGCTCATTTTAATGCAGAGTTTTGCATACGACAATATTATTTAGGCATAAGTAATAGTATTTAATAACTGTTTACTGGCCAGTGCTAAAGCTTTTAGATGTAATGCTACCTTGACCTGTACCTTTGGTTTCCATGCAAAGTAAATTGCGAAAAACTCTAAAACAGAAAACATACAACACAAAACTGGTTAGTTTTCTCTCAGACCAAATCATAATAGTATTCTTTGGGGAAACATGCAAGTTAATTGATATTGGAATAACAAACTCAAAGATCAGAGATACTGTTGCCATCGTGTCAGTCATATTGGAATACGCCATTGCACAGCTGCAAATGTGAACCTAAAAAGGAATCAAAAGAGACAATCACCCGATCAGGTAAACAAGATGACAAAAATATCAATGAGCAGAGAGTGACGAAATCCCGGGAAAAAGCGGTAATCTGTCACTCTCTTCTCATTTTCCAAATCTGATATTTGGAGTCATTTGAACTGAGCTGAACCGTGTTGATTCGTTGTTTAAAGCATGTGCAGTGACTGGTCACTCCAGGATGCCTCTCAGCTCTCAGCAAGCCGATAATTCATCTTAAAGCACTGAAACTAAGCATGAATGGGCACCTAGGGCCGCTATGAGAATTTTTTTTTTTTGCAGTTTTCCTTGAAAGTAAAAAGTCAGTGAACATTTGGAATTGAAAGCCAGAGGACCACTGAAGTGTATTGCTGGACACACCACACATTCACTACAAGGCTAATAAACAAATGCTTGGTAGGTCCAACCAAACACTTTTTTAGGGTTCTGTCGTCTTTTTGAACCGCTCTAGATGTCCTCCGAAAGAAAATGGTTGATTTAACACAAGCAATGACAGAATTTAAAAACCAATGTGTAGTGGCTGGTTGCCCGGAATTGGCTTTAGTTGAATGAGAAGGCACTGTGGAGTCCCAGCCTGCGCTGTTTTTCGAAGTGCACGCCCCTGTCATCCACTGCCGTGCGGGAGCGTCCTCCCCCAGGATGCCGACCTCACGCACAGGCGGGTCTCCTCGCTGTCTCTGTCCCTTCAACCACCCATCCATTCCCGCCCATCACTCCCCTTCCGGGTTAACCCCGGGTTAACCGTGCTCACTGCCGTCGCCGTGTCAAATTGTGCAGGGTCCCGTGTACAACGGGTGGACCAGCGGCCGAGCCAACGCCCAGAACATCGACCTGAACAGGAACTTCCCGGACCTGACGTCCATCGCCTACAGCCGGCGCAGGAACAAGCGTTACCGTTCCGACCACATTCCAATCCCAGACTCTTACTGGTTTGGTAAGGTATGAATTGTGTCTTTTGATATCATATTCCATCTGGGAATTACCTCAATACACATTAAGCACACCATGTGAAATTAAAACAACAAAATACAATCAGTGCAGTTATTCAACTGACAACAGGTTATGTACATTATTGGAGAAGAGGAGCATTTTGACTGTTATGGAGTTTTAATATCGTTACTTAATATCCATTAATTTCTGTGGCAGTATGCATTACATTACAGTATTGGCATTTAGCAGACACTCTTATCCAGAGCAACTTATATTGGTTACAGTTTTTTCCAGCATGATCCATTTATACAGCCAGATATTTATTGAGGCAAT
Source organism: Megalops cyprinoides (assembly GCF_013368585.1). Lineage (NCBI taxonomy): Eukaryota > Metazoa > Chordata > Actinopteri > Elopiformes > Megalopidae > Megalops > Megalops cyprinoides. The sequence continues at coordinate 11,670,803 of NC_050604.1, forward strand.
TGTGATTAAGTACCTTGCCGAAGGCTACAGCAGCAGTGTCCCAGCAGGGAACCAAACCAGCAGCATTTCGGTTACAAGTGGTTGCTTCTTACCACTATGCTACATGCATGATGTAATGTTCGGATATTATTGTACCCGAAGGGAACATAGGGCTGCCTATGGAATGTATGCATTTAATTCCAAAAATGTCATTTTAATTTTGCTGGAAAAAAGTGTTTAAAACTGAATGGTAAATGTCACATTGGATGACACAAGCGCACAGCAGGTGGCCTTAGAGGACTGAGTTGTCTATTCTGCCAGCCCTGTCTCTGAGTTTTATTGTCTCACTGAAGCGCTCTGTATGCCTTTGAGGGTATAGTTTTAGCTCTTCCCATTGCTATTCCCAAAGAACCTCTCCGTTCTTCGGTCTCTGTTCCTCCATTACCCCTGTGATTAAAAGGGCAGCGGTTTTAAACCTGTTAATGTCATTGCGATGATTGAAGCCCTTCCTGCTGTCTAATCCTGCTGGGTAAAGACTGTTTAAAGACAAGAGAAAAGGGATCCTTTGTGCCATGTTAACCTGCCCAGAGGTTGATCCTTGCTTGGGGCCATGTGATTCGAGCTCATCTGCTAATTCCCTGTCTGTCAGCACCAAGTAATATTTGTGAAAGGCCACCTGTCTGAATGTTCTGGGCAGTGGATGATGTTGGAGCTGCCAGGTGAGGTTGTAGACAGTTCATGGAAGGCAGATCAAAGATCACATCAAAGATTTCAAAAAAGGTGCATCAGTCAATGGTCTTTGAATACAATTAAAATGTAGCATTTGTACGTACATATATGACTGAGTTTTAAGTTTTTTGTTTGTTTGTCATATTTATAGTACAGAACTTCAGTTTATCTTTGATGCTTAAAGTTCAGGAACAGATTATCTGTAATGAATGGCTTTTACCTGCTTTTACAAGTCTAATTTACCCAGCAGGTTGCTTATAGCACTCTTCCTCTGAATTGTAAAATGACTTTGTAAAAGCAGGCAGGATTGACAGATGCTTTGTGTAATACTGTACAGTTGTCACAACAAAATGGCAAACACGTGTTGGAACATACGTTATGTCTGTCACACATTGTGTTCAGAGGGATAAGTAGGTTTTTAGTTGTTTGATAGTTGTGAGTAGGTTGTGGAAGATTGTGAGTAGGTAAGTGGAAGGCTGTTGGCTACTACACATTTACTACATTTACTACACTACATTTACTTCCATTGGCTAATGGGTCATCTATTTCCCTAGCTTAATTAGATGAGAATAATGAGAATAGCTGTTCAAACAATCACTGTCAATTCCAAACAAACAAGGGGTATAGATGTCCCAAGGGGTATAGATGTCTCATGACCCAAAGGAAGTGGGCTGACTGGATGCACCAGTTTCCATTGGTTTAATGAGCAGCATTTTAATGATTCCATTTAGGCAAAGTCCATGGTTAGTGGTTATGGACTTCATTGCCCATCAGTACCTCAGTGAAATAACATGTAACTGAAGTCTTTTTTTAATCAGTCTCACACAGGTGCTAAGCAAAGTCACTGATCTTCATTGCATTATACTTTACATTACTGGCATGTAGCACCAGAGTGACTTACATCAGTTACAGTTTTTCACAATGTTATCCATTGATACAGCTGGACATTTACTGAGGCAATTTTGGGTGAAGTACCCTGCCCAAGGTTACAGCAGCAGCCTTCCGGCAGGGAATCAAACCAGCAATCTTTCGGTCACGAGTGCTGCTCCTTAACCACTATGCTGCCCCCCCCATTGCATGGGAAATAGCTGAAATGGTGGCTCAGCATTTAGGATGAGTGGTGTACATCATGTAAAAATCACTGAATCTATACTGCAAAAAAGTCTTTAGTTCAGGGATCAGATAAAAGAGAACACAGCATGACAATATGTGTCCCTCGCAATGCAGGTAGCACCAGAAACATATGCTGTGATGAAATGGATAAGGTCGATCCCCTTTGTCCAGTCGGCCAGCCTGCATGGAGGGGAACTGGTTGTCTCATATCCCTATGACTTTTCTAAGCATCCGCATGAAGAGAAGATGTTTTCTCCTACCCCTGATGAACAGGTAACCTAAAAGATAACTGATGTACTGGGACAGGACCCCTCAGCGGTGCAATGCACAGACCTTTTTGTTTTCTAGAACTGTAGATGACTGTGATGAAATTAGTCAGAATTAAAGATTTTTAAAGTTCTAACTAAAGTTCTTCTAAAATGATAACGTTCAGTTAATACAGAGTAAGAAAAGGCCACCTATTGAAGGGCCATTTCAGAGATCAGAGGTATCCCTTACCATGACCATTTGTTTCTAATTGGAATTTGGAATTCAATTGACGCTTCCTGTAAGAAGTTAAGTTTTTCAAAACGCGCCCCCTGGTGGAAAAGTGGGCAAGTGTTCATACCAAGAACACACTGCATTACAGGACTGATTTGTAAATGCTTATGGTGTCCAGCCAGACACTTACTTGGGGTGTTATTCCCTTGTAAGAAATACATAGGTGCATGTAAGACACAGCCTTTTCTCACAGGTGTTTAAGCAGCTGGCCAGAACCTACGCTGACGCTCACGCCACCATGGCGGACAATAACACGGACAGGTGCGGCGCGTCCTTCGCTGGCAAAGGGGGCATCATCAATGGCGCTCAGTGGTACAGCTTTGCAGGAGGTAGGCCACACATCCCCACAGCGGGGCCAACCCCTGCACCTCTCTCCTCTTTCTTACAGGTTAGCTGGTGTTTCACAAAGGTCATGTAGTTGCCACTTTATTTGGGCAATATATGCCGTGGCATATATCCAAACATATTAAATTTAACTTCACTGTCACATTTCCACAGATACATTGTACATTTATTACAGTAACAATGTATGGAACTGAGTTTTGAAAGTTTGGTTCCTGCACAGAAATGGCATTATAAACATCAGGGTAAAACCAACCCATATACATATTGAGTATGCCCTTCCTCTGGACTCATATACCATATATAGTATATGCAGTATATATAGTACATACAGTATATATATATATACTGCTAGTACTACTAATAATAATACTATAATACTGTAAGTCTCTCTGTGTTAAGACATTTTTCCAGCAAATATTCCAGATCACAGAAATGAATTTTGAATATTTCCAGTGTGATCCAGCGTTATATTTTAAAAATTAATAAGATAAGATTTTGAGATGTTTCATCGGAGTGGTTCAACAAAGCCAAAATGACCCGCCCGAGCATTCCTCCTTCCTGAACAGGAATGTCGGACTTTAACTACCTGCACACAAACTGCTTCGAGATCACAGTGGAGCTGGGCTGCGACAAGTTCCCAGCCGAGGAGGAGCTGTACACGGAATGGAAGCGCAATAAAGAGTCTCTGCTGAGCTTCATGGAATCGGTGGGTCTTTTTAGACTTGCAGTACCGCAAAGGTCAAGTCACTTCTGGGATGCCCTACTTCCATTTTAATGGTGTTGGTGGTCTTGATGCATGTTCACCGCTGAGATTTCTGCCACTTTCTAGCTGCTCACCTCGAAAGGTAAGTCTGATCGGATTGATGTCCCACGGAGTGCTGCTCCACCTTCTTTGGTCGGAGTCGGTTTGCTGGTCCCCCTTTAACAATCTTTGGAGTGAAGCATCATGGGTACGTGTTGGGCATGCCCATCTGTGTCTCCCAGGTGCATCGAGGCATAAAGGGCATTGTGAAGGACGAAGACGGTAACGGGATCAAAGGAGCAGTCATTTCAGTCAGAGGAATCAGACATGACATCACGACAGGTAACCCCCTATTTACTACTGATTAGCAAATACAATTATCCAGACTTGCATACATTTTACAAGATCTATATTTATACAGCTTAGACATTGAAGCAATTCAGGCCGATTCACTTGCTCTAAGGCACAACTGCAGTCCAGAGCTCTTCGCTGCTATAACATGCTGTTTGATTGAAGATTCTGAGAGTGAAAGTAAGTAAACTTTGAGGCAGTTTAAACTTCATGAAGACAGATTTAAACTTTCTGAAGACTATGTATGTGACATTGTTATTTTTTACAGTAAAATAACATTGAAATTAAACTATAGCTAAACCCCCTAAGAAGGCTTCGCTACATCCAATAAGACTGGAACCAAGGCTTTAGTATTTTTAGTATGGTTTCAAAAAGTTGTGATTTCATACACAGACACACACGGAGCTAACCTTGAACACAACTTGGTGTGATTCTATTGAGGTGTAATGAATTTAGCTTTCATATTCCTTGCCTTGTGGATGCCAGTGTTTTTGTATTTTCATAACAGGATTTGGTTGTCTTAAAGTCATGGCCATTGTGTTAGTATAATACAAATTATATGGCTGTAACATGCCATGAGATCAGTGAAAACAAGGGTATGAAAAAATATATCCTTTGTCAAACATCAAGGTGAAAGGCAATGGTAAGATATTAGCTTGCAGCTCTTAAAAATACAAATGTTTTAGCACATACACGTAAGTGACCATAAAAGCAAGATTACCTTATATCATAGTATTGATGTAAGTGTCCAAAAGGTTCCAAAAGAACAGTATCACCTTACATAGTGCTAACACACACATAGTGCCCAACAACAACCTAAAACAGCCGTATTATGTCAAACTTTGGGGATGTGGTGATTGGGAACTGACTTGTGTAAGTATATTGTAGAGGTGAAGATGAAGATATATTAAGATATGTGTCACTGTGCCACATGGGATGTACTAGATTCCAGTGCAGACAAAAATGTGTCACTTATATGGCCCAAAGTTTTGTGAAAAAAGTGTGTATTGCTAATTGCAGATAAAAAGTAGCAAGGGTTAATAATAATACATTTCATTCGATCCCTTTCTGAAGGAGAGTCTGTGATGGAGCTTCAGAATTGCTTCAGAATTCCAACATTCTTTTCTTTCAAGGCTGACTTGCAGTAGCGAGCCTCATGTTTGAAGATGTTATCTTTCCTGTCAGAATTGCCCCCAGAAGCCATGGGATCCTTATCTTTGGCAATTAGTGTGATTAAAAGATTTCTGCTAAAAATGGGCTGATACTGTCATACTCAGACTTCCTGAAATAATTACCCCTTCCCTCTGCCACATTAAGACATTCTTAGAAATTCATAATAGAAGTTCATAACTCTTAATCTGATAAATTATATGACAGGCAGTGTTTCAATATTTTATGCTATTTTAACACATTATATTGTGATCTTTAATAACTGATAATACTTCCATATTACTTCCATATGTACATGACTGTGCAGTTATACATAATTGTGCTTGAGGGAACTACTTATAGTATTCTTCATTTTTGGATGTGGATAACTATGACTAGTGTAGGGTGTATAATTTATATGGCAATACATATCTACAATGAAATGTATTTTTGTCTGTATAATGCGATAGAACAAGTAACCAATATAGATTATCAGTATTTAATGAAAACTAGCATATGTGTTCTAAAATTGTGTGATAGAACACAAAAACAATACACTGGGCACAAAACAATAATGGAAATTCAGCTTCCAAAGCTCTGTATTGACTATATATCAAAGTGTTCTCTTTTCTGTCTTGCATCTTGCTCATGTACACAGCTGGGTCTTTCACTGAAGCAATTCAGATAAAAAGACTCAATCAACTGAACACCCATTCAAAAATAAAAAATAGAGAGAATATATTTTGGTGACTGTATTTTGTAGCTCAGTCAATATATTTAAAATATGGAAATTATTTAATTGTATTTGCAATATATTTTTGGGCTGAATGGCATATTTCTCAATATTCTGCAATATATTTCATTTCCATACGGGCAACACCACTGTCCGATCCAGATGTGAACTCTGCTTATAAGGTTATCACTCCTCTGCAATGCCATCCTGACAGCACATTTGCATCTCTCTTTTAGGTGAAGATGGAGACTACTGGAGACTGCTGAACTCTGGCGTCCACATCCTCACAGCCACGGCGCCGGGCTACAGCAAAGTCATGAAGAAGGTGTACCTGCCGCCGCAGATGCAGAAGGCCGGCCGCGTCGACTTCATGCTGAAGAAGGCCGTCCGCGAGCCTGAGGACGACCACTTCCTTCCCACGGACACCTACGAGCGCTTCGACCCTTACAACCAGTTCGAGCGCTACTCCCTGAGCGAGCTAGGGGAGAACGGGGAAGAAAGGCAGGAAAAACCCTGGTGGTGGGCCTACTTCAGCCAGTCTGGCAATTCGGCCCCCACCTGGCTCCTGAGGAGCTATTAGGCTGCTGGCAGTGCCTTGGGTTCCACAATGTGCCGCCGTCTTTGGCCAGCCTTCAGATAATCTCACAGTGAAGGTCAATATTTCTGTCACCTGCATTACACACAAAGAAGTTCAGAGTTTCTGGGTACCATGTTGGACCAAAAAGGACGCGTTTGAATTTCCTTGATCTCCTTCCTAAGGTGTATGTGCACAAAGCTAACTAGAAATGACAGCTTTGTGAATATGGTCTTTTTGGAGAGAATGATTTCTGCCATTCTGGCTGTGTTGTTTGCAGTGTGATTTATTTTTGTCTTCCCATGGATGGAAAATGTGTAATGTCAATTTATTCCTCTTCCAAACTGTCAAATGGACTTGAATGCCTCATGACATCACATATATATATGTTTTGCGGTGCTCAGTTTTCAAAGATGTCAAAACTCCAACAAGTCAAGTACTGGCAGCTGGTTACTACATTCTCAATAAATATAGACAAATCTTAACAAAGCATGATATATTATTTTAATATCCGATATTTACATTTTTACATTTAAATGGATAATTTTGAGTTGTGATAATACTTATGTGTAACTAAACTGTTTTAATGGTTTGTATACGTATTCAATGTTTTAACACAAACGAAACTGAATATATACAAAGCCTCATGCAAGGTAAGCACAGTATTTTACACAGTCATTAATATGGAGTCTACACAACATTTATAATTTAATCACTGAAATATACTGAATATCGTTTTTGTATGCCATTCTTTCTCTAAATTTGGATTAAAATGTATGTATCCCAACTGATCGATGACATGATTCCTGTCGTATGCAAAGCACAAGGTATAGCATATAAAACACACATTTACAAATATCCTAATCATGGTGCATGTAAATATTTTTAAACATTTCTCTACTGCTACTATACTTGCAACAGAAGTGCTGTTTTTAAGGGGGGGGGGGGTAAACTCAGGGATTATAAAATCGTATAAAGGGATTTGCCAAAACATTAAAAAAAATATGGAGGATTGCAATGAAATGCACAATGGTTGCCATTAAGCTTCATTTTGTGCGTTTATGTGAAAACGGAACAACTGAACATAACCATTCATAAATGCATAATTCTAGTATGCATAGGTAATCTTGGCACCATTGTGAAATATATGCGTCAACTCATTCTGACTGCACTACTGAGTGTGAGATAGTGTCCAATCTGATGTAGCAATCTGTAACACACGTTTCATGGTCGTCCTTTTAACGCTAACCACACGCAATTGGATAACATTTAAGAGAAATTAAGAGATTAAAAATTTACTCGCGGGGGGTGATCATTTAACTTAATATTTAACTGAAAGATATCCGTCATTTATTGTTTGGCTCAATTGCCTCACATTTTTGCAGTTCATGAATAACCAGATTATTCCCCGATCAATTAAAACCACGGGACACACAACTGCACGTGACTGGACTGTTTCGTTTCCTTCGAATCGAGTCAGAAGTTTGTGATTTTAGATATTTACCTGTTTAGAGCACCAAGACGACGGGTGAGTTAGCATGTGAAGGTATATGTTCGGCACACAAACTATGAAAACGTAAATAACATTAATTGGTAAAAGAAATAACTAATATGTTGTTATCAATGTTGTTGCCATGCTGACGCCAAAGCAAATTTGTTGATTCTCGTGTAGCCTACGCAATAGACAGACATTGATGGATAAGGCATGGTTTCAGAGACAGAAAAAGTTAAGTTGGTTTTATTTTATTTTATACAATGCCCAAATTTTGCAGGTGATATTTCAAGTGTATTTTGCTGGAAGCGTGTTTGTGTTACACAAGCAACTGATGTCAGTAACCTTAAACAACAGAGGGCGCTGTTGTCCGCGGTTCTTTGAATTTTTCTCTCGATATTATTTAAAACGAAAACGTCACTAACCCCTTTCTCCTGCAGTATAGCAATAAAAACATATTTCTCTAAACCAGAAATGTTTAACATTTTCACACGTACCCGAGAGATATGATGGTAGATAAGATAATATAATGACTGAAGGCTTACTAATCAAAATGATTTTTCAGTGGCTGCAGTTTTGCCGTCATGCAACTGAAATTTTGGAAGGACTTTGGCTCCACCAGACAGCTGCTCAAATATATATTCATTCATTCTTTCTTTAATGCGCTCATTCATTCGTTTCTTGAACTTGGGCTTGTCACTGATTTTCTCTGCTTAGAAAACGTTCAATGAACGCCCACAGAGGGCGGCAGTGTATAATTAAACGAGTGTGTTCCTGGTGATACTGTTTTTCGTTTAAAAACGCATTTGTTTCCTATGGGGCATCCAATCTAACCACTGCTGTACCCTATACTTAACTATAAGTAACATATTTAAGTAATTGTAACTTATAACCCCCAGCCCAAGTGAAACGAATGTCTGTTGTGTATTGATCTCATCAAGACAGTATTACAAGAAATTTAGAGTTAGCATCTCTATACTTTTTTCCTTTCACACATCATTGTCTGATGCAGGCTCCGTACTTGTGTTTCATTGATGCAGGCTCCGTACTTGAAAATTACAGTCTGTGCAATAAAGTTGCTTGCATATGGTAGAATTGCTTACAATTTTATTTAAATGATGCTCTTGTGACTGGACATCTGTACAGTTCTGTGCATGCAAAAGGACTTTGTATGGATGATCAGTTGTGGAAAAACACATTTGCTGAGTAGTTTCCATTTGAAATATAGCTTTCCACACAGAAACATGTAAACATATGTTGCATAAGCATATTGCAGATTCATATCTACATAATGTAGTACTGTGAATGTAATGACATATCATCTGTGATCTTTCCTTTTTCATCAGTATTTGTTGTCTCATCCACTCACTTTTATGTCTCAGTGTTTCTTGATATAGGCCTAATCCTGATATTTAATATCAGTGAAATTATATTATTTGCATGTGTAAATTGTAAAATATTTTTTTAATAAACAACTAATTAGACTAGATAAGCCTAGCACTCTAGGAGACGTTTAAGAGATGTGCCTTCGTCGTGGACAGGGCAGAGAGCGATCCAGGATCATCGTCCCGCAGAGAGAGTCCGGACCGGCGTCACGTGGTTCCAGCAAAGAAAGGGTGCGATTTAAATGGGTTGCAGCCGCACTTAGCGGTAAGTGGAAACGGCGCGTAATTTTAGCAGCTATCGAGGGACTGGCTGTTTTTCTGTGGTGGCGTTATGGTATTTATTTATTTATTTATTTATTCATTTTATGTGGGGCTATGTTGTTGTGAAAGTGCAATAACTACACATGGCTGTGATGTTCCAGGGCCCCCCCGGGGCAAGAAAGCTCTCCAAACTCAGTGTTTTTGAAGGATTTGTTGTTGATGTATTCCTGGTCATCAAGAAACATAACCAAAAAAGACAGAGGAAATATTGTAAAACTGCAAAGCACTGTCTGCAGTCAGGCGTCACCATTTCTTATCACATGCATTACTGTTGCATTTAGGAATTCAGTTGATACATGTCTAAATCCTCTTAATCTTTTATTTCTAGTTACAAAGTCTTTAGCACATACCTTGAGGCTTCGGTGACATTTTCTTCAACTCAGTCAGCCATGCTTATGAACCTTAAGTGTGTCACTTAACTGCACCATTTTCCACCTTAATCTCTGCTGTCTGAGGAAATGGTTTTACTCTCATCATCCTTGGTGCACAGAAAAAAAAACCCTCTAGCTTCTTGAGAGCAATCTTGTTTCTTTTTTATTTGTTTCTAAGGGTCACTTTTAGCATGTATGTATTGTGTGTGTGTGTGTGTGTGTGTGTCTGTATGCATGTGTCTAATGTGTGGGTGTGAATCACCTGAGAATAATAACCATTTACACATTGTATAGCCTTTGCTTCACTGATAGAAATAATTACATTTAAACAGTGCGTAGCTCAAACCCACAACTTTTGTAACCATACAGCATATCTCCAGGCAGCACAAACAATTAGTTCATTAGGGCCCTCAAATGACAAACAGATCAAACACTTGTTCTTGACTCCTGCCAGTGACATCACCGTCGACAGTGGGTACAAGTACACAGTCTGCAATTGTGATTACTGCAGGTACAAACCAGATAATCCTGAGAAGCTTTTCATGAGTAGTGAGACAGAAGCTTGAGCAACATTTGTGGGGACAGTATTCTTTGCTATGGCTCCTTAGCTTAACTTCTCAAGTGTTTTCACGCAGGCTTATTTTCACACGCTGAACAGCACTGACCGAGTCATTGCACTTGTCCAAGTACTCCCCCGTGAAAGTTTCACTGGGAGAGAGGAGCTGAATGTACTGTAAGTGGTGTCCTGGGTTGATCAACAGAGGGACTGCCGTGAAAGTCACAGGCTGGGAGAGTGTGTGACCACCAAGCGAGGCAATACAAACTCTGCAATCTGTGAAGCGTGCGTTGTCACACGTTAGGGATGCTGTCTTTGGGGATTCTGTTTTCTTCCATTCCATTCCACTTTCTGAGCCTGGACAAGCATATGCCCAAGCACTGATCTCACAGCCAAGGATGCTGCTGCCCATATATCCTCAGCGCATTGCACAAATGATCAGTGTGGCTCAGTTTGGGGGAGTCGTGCATTCCCTGGCATAATTGTCACATGACCTCACAAGGAAGTCATGGCTATACACGCAGCTTGAGGATATGAGTTGCTCGTCTGGAGTGCTACCGTGTGAGGATGACCGCTGGAGGGGCAGCAGGTGAGGTCCATGAGCTTGATCAAAGTATGACCATGGAGTCAGGACAAATCATTGACCCTGATTGGATGTAATGTATTGGGAAGTTGTAAGGTTCTGGCCGCAAGTCGTCAGACTGTGAGTGACACGGCTGACTTGGTCCTGCCTTCACCACATCCTTCGCAGGAAGGTGTTTTTCTTTTGATAGTTTCTTTGGGCTTGACATTTCCTGTGTCCAGTTAGCTGTTTGGCTCATGAAGTGATGTAGTGCTGGTGTAAGTGAAAATCTCTTAGGTGTTTCATAGTAAATTATGAATGATCAATTGTTCAAGTTGACTGGAAAAAAAACATAATAAATATATAAAATCTTAACAACACATACGGTGCAGAAATGGATACATTTTGATCTTTTGTGGATTAAAAAAAAATCTTTTGCAACAAGAATCACTGAACTGATGAAGTCTATTAAAATGCCATTCCTGCAATGATTTTTATGTAGTATCATTTCTTTTAAAGTCACTTGCATATGAGACTGCAACTGTACTTACAGTTTAATTTGGTAACCTTAAGCTCTTTTGGCAGTTAGTATTTGCTCATAAACAAATTAAAATGCTCTACGCCTTGATGGAGCACAGGATTCTGTTCCAAGAGTTCACTCCTGCGGCTTTTGTATTTGCTCTTGAAACTGAACCCAGATCTGTGTGGAGTGACAGAAGGTGGCAAAACAAATTAAAGTCACCCCAAAAGCACTACGTTATGTAAATGCATTATTTTTCATCTCACTATTTCAGCCTTTTAAAGAAGCAAAATAAAATGAGTTAATGGACATATTGAAACTTGTAACATTAATTGTGGAAATTCTCGACAGTCATTTGTTTAAGCACACATTTAAAATGTTCAGTAGTATTCATACCCTTAAAGCTACTAGTTTAGTTGTATTTTGAGGCTTTTCCCAGTTTCATAGTTGAGAAGTAAAATAATAAATTAGAGCTTGTTGTTTGTGTTGTCCTTTATATCTTTCATGCCATTCGGGATCTGCTGAGAGTACCACTATGCTTTCAGCGCTTTGGCTTTTCTGCAAAAGCACAGCACAACCCAAACTGAAGCAACTTTCTCCACAGAATAAAATTACAGATTGTATATACTGTCTGTGCATTAAAAAGTTGTTCATTAGATGTAATGGATCAAAGGTCCTCACAGACTGTGATGCAGTGTTACTCTTTTTCTCCCATATCTAGTGGACTGCAAGGAGTGAAGTATTAATTTATACAATACTAAATATTTCCCCATTTTTACTTGTTAATATAAACTCAGTTTGAACTTTTTAAATTCCAGTGTGTTGTGGAAACCCACACACTGTTTATGTATTGACGGAAGTTTGGGGCGCTCTACTGGAGCGCCAAGATCTCTGCAGGGTGCCTGGTCACTCTGGCGAGACCTGGGCTCGAACCCACCGTCCAGCATCTCCTCTGACCAGAAGAATAAGAGAATCTGTCAAGAGGTTAACAATGAACCATCTCTCTGCTTCACTGTCCATCAATAGAAATGTAAACATGGCTGAATTCCGTGTTTTGTAAAGCAAAGGTCATAAATTCAAAGGTTTGTCTCTGACCCGCATGCTTATTCCTAACAGAGCAACCTAAACATGGAAACATACGGCAAGGCTCCAATGGTGAAAATGGCAAATTTGGTGAATATAGTTTAACAGTTCTTTTAGATATTTGTCATTTCTTTATAGTCTGATGAGTGAAGTGTGCTGTTGCAAAGAGGTGTGTGATTTCCTGCTGTTGTTTAAAACATCGCTTCTGCAACCTCATGATAATAATCCCTGTATGTGGTACAGTGTACAGTTTAGTTCTCATCCTCTCATATGCTGCTGGATGTAACATGGGAATAATATGAACATGATCCACACACACACACACACACACACACACATTTGTATATTAACCCGCTTCCCTTAAACCTTTACTTGTCTGCTCAAATGGATTTGAGGATATGTCTGTCATTGCAAATCACAGTTATATGTTGGAGTGTTGCCAAGCAGTGGGTACAGTTCTGTTTGGTTCTTGGAGGGAGAAAGCTGATGATTACATTTCATCTGCTTACATATGTGCTTCAGGTGGGTAAATCCAAGTTCATCATGATTTGATATATTTGATACATTTGAACGCATTCCCTAATATCCAGTCAGAAACAGATTATTTCAGTAGGTAGATTTAACAAAGCATAACATAAATGTAACATTGATGTAGCATAGTCTATATTAGTTTTGTGATAATTTATTTGATGGCCTTAGCCACAGTGCCCTTATCTGGAGTGAACAAAAGGCCTAAACATGCCTGTGTGCAGCAAAATCATTTTGTGATTAAGCAACACAGGAATGCAGTGAATTTAATGGCTGCACATTTCCACTGCGCCCGCTGGAAACCCGCAACGTCGGAGGTATAACCTGTGACCTTTTTCAGCGGCTTTACCATGTGATTGCTCTGTACTTGACCTGATTACTCTGCATACAGTATGACCGGCGGATGAATTTACTGGAGTGCTGCCTGGAGACTCCAAGCCAGAATGTCATTCATATCTACACTATCACATAATTAGTTTACATAGCGGATGAACACGGATATTCTCTTAATCTATATCGCAAATGCACTATGTGTTAATTTATGCTGGATACGGGTGGCTTTTGGCCAACTAATTCATATGCACTCTGAAAACCCATCTCGGGGAGTGTATGTTCCACTGTAGAGTGGTCCGCCATATGAAATATTAATTTCCAGATGTATTTAACTCTTTTCTTTTTTTTTTGCCATGACAGGATGGGTTGAAATAGGACATTTTTTTCTCTCTGCTCATGCACTATCATGGATGGTCATGCATAAGAGGTCCGTGACTTGAAGAATTAAAATAAGCATTAGGGCTGCTAATGTGGCGCTTAGATTACAACTTCAAAGTCCATCTGTCATCTCCCTGCTGCTGTTCTGGTGGTGGTGGACAGTGCGTGTGGGAGCTGTGTGGAGGAGGATAGGCTGGGCTGCTAATACCTGGGCCATGGTATCACAGTCATTCCCTACCTCTTTCTTAACATTTCGGCTTAAAATGTGTCATTAGAGGTGTTTTGCCAAAAAAGAATCAGTTCATTTCAGTATTACTTAACCTACCAAATAAGCAATAAACTAATTTTGTTTTGTCTTTTGTAAGGGATTTGTTGTGAAACTTACCTTTTCTCAGTCTGTTGCTGTTGCTTGCTTCACAATCGCTAACTCACAGTCAAACAATGTTTAAAGGCATTTCACGACACCTCATAACATTCGTTCTTTCGGGGGAAAAGGCAAACGCAGCCTTGCGCTGCTCAGCAAGGTTTATGAAAAATAAATGTCCAAATCTCTATCCTGCTTTCATTACAGGCTGCACTTACTGCCTGTGCTGTAAGAAAGGCAAATTATGCAGACTTCCTTGCATGCTACTTTCATACCAGTAGCAGTTGGAGTCTGGTGGGAGGACACTTTATCCAATACCACCAGCGGTTTCAAGGGAGGGAGTTACAAACGGGATATTCATGAAACCTGCCGGCTGCTCCAGTTTTCTCGCTCCCATTGTACCGAGTCGTCACTTTCAATCCGAGTTCACTCGGCTACCTAACATAACATATTTTAACACTCTGCATGCATAATGCAAATATAGCTACTTAAAAGTCTCTCCCTTGCCTTCGTTCTCCATTTCCAGCCGAGGCATAATTCATTTGTAAGAAGGGATAATGGCAAAGAAAAATAAAGAGGCCTGTATGTAAAGCCCTTCGTTGCAGCAGCCGCCACATCCCCAGAGTGAGGCGAGCTCAATGTGGCGGAGATAATTTGTTTGCTTTGCAATTATTTTCCGTCAGTGGAGACAAATTGATTCATACGGCAAAACCGACCGTCACTGGGAGGCGGCTGGCTTCCTGAAGAGTGCCGGCCTGACAAGCTTGCGCGGTCCTTTTTCCCTCAGTGACACTTTACTCCCCCCCCCCCCACCCCACCCCCCAAAAAAATGTGTGCCGCTTGAAATCGGGTTTGATGGGGGTTAGTCGAAGGGTGACCCGCAACTCTATGAGAGGACCGCGTTTGTTCCACTTGCCGCTCTCTGTCATCCCAAGGGGCTGTTTGTGTCCGCGCTGAATCACAGGAAATATGCGCAAATCCATGGTGTAGTTTGTGTATTGTAAAATGATGGACTTTATGCGTGCATTCCTATGTGCAGAGTGCAGATGTCATCATTTATTTGGTATCTGTTTCACTCTTATAAGTTGCAAATCGCTGCCTGCGAGCCATTTTCCAGAAGGAAAATCTATTTTCTAAACCAAAATGTAAAAAATATGCTTAAATATGTCTTCATTCATGTATAAAATGAAGAGTTATTAAAGTATCTTGTGAATCTGATGGAAAACTGAAATTTGATCATTAATAAATATTGCATAATTATAGGCGGGGCAACCCAGCTGTGACCCTGTTTCATTGTCTATGCTTCTCTTTGATCTTGCTCTGAGGTGGTGGCAGTGTGTTTATTCGGAGAACCCGCTGTTCATTGCAGACACTTTCATACGCCTCAGATTGGTACTGAGCATTTTTCTCATGTGTGCCTTCTGATAGCCCCAGAAATACCCTTTGCTTTTGTTAATACCAGCCACATCTGGGATTTAAGGGCTCGTTGTAATATAAAAAAAAATGCAGTATATTCCAAATTTAAGATTTGGAAAAATACGCACATACCACACACACACACGCACACACACACAAGAGAAATGCGAGCCTGCACGCACTTTGGCTCATGCTTAAAGACCTGGATATTATTTGGTGGGGCGCACACCTGACTGGACAAACACGAAAGGTAAACGGAACGCGGCACAGAGTGATCAAAGTGCAGATCCGAAGGCCTCGTGGCATGCTCTCTAGGTGTGAGAGAGTAAGCTGCGCGGAGGAGGTCACATGTTTCGAAGTTCAGAACAATCTTGCTATGGATTGACCCGTCTGGGAGCAGCCCTCCCTGACTGCCCATGTGAGATGGGGTCCAAGGTCACCAATTACTTAGGGAGGCTGAGAAACTTGTATCACGCTGCTCTCAGCTGCCATGTTGAATTAGTGTCAGGCGGCTCACAGGTAGGCAGTAGTGAGTAATGCCTCGTTTCGGCTCGCTGATTCCGCTCTGTTAATTCTTTTAGCAGCGGGAATATGCAGTTTCATGTCTTCTCTCATGCCCCATCTACTTTACGTCTAATTGTGAACACACACAAAAAACCCCTAGCCCTGATAACTATACTGCTTCGATTTGTGTGTTTGCGAAATAGCATTTGCATGACAAATGCAAGTGCAGAGACTCATAATTTGGAATTCTGCAACATGAGAGAATAATTCTGAAAAGAACTTTTGTTGAAGGTTTATAGATTTTGTTCCTCTTCATTTTGTGGTTGTAAGAACAGGAGTTTGCAAACCTTGTTTACATAATTGTACTGTGATTGCACCAATGCTGATAAATGTAAATGTAAAAATCTGGCTTTGTTACCTCAAAACAATTTGAATGAAAGTATAATGCTTTTTAAGCAAAATTATTTTTATCTAAACAGGATGAGGTCATTTGGATTGAACTTGACTTAAGTGATGTACCTTGTCAGAATACAAATTAGTGAAAAGTTGGAATTTTTTTAACATTTGAACAAAAACAATTGGAAAACTTTTTTTTTTTTTTTTTTACTCTAGTAGAACCAGCAACTCAGCTGAAATTATCCCAACAAAGAACTGCCCCATTGTGCGTATTGGAGATTGCAGAAGTTTTGCGGTTTGTGGGTAAATTAACTTTCTATGAGAAACACAAGGCCCGATTCACCGTGCTCAGCCAAACTAACATAATTGCAAAAACAGCACTTGATTTTCCAATAATGGTTCAGTGTCATCTCCAATTCGGTCTGCTTGTTCAGTGGCAGCAATTACTGGACTGTACATGTGCAGACAACTACTTCAGCAGTCGATAATAAGCCACTCTCTTTGTTAAGAGACTCCCGAGTAAAGTTAAGTAAATCCATGGAACAAAATTAACATGCCATTCTGGGCAAGAGTATGAAAAAAGTGAAGAAAAAAATGAAATATGGCTGTTGTTAAAAACTCTTCAACTATGACAAAGCTGGTTCAGCTAGGTTAAGGTAATGCCCTTTTAATGTTAGCGTTTCAAGCACAAAGGGGAAGGGGGGGAGGGGGGGTAGTACAGCTGCTCGTTTGTGAAAGTCACTTCCTTCAGAAACACACTGGGGGTTACACATGTGTTCATCACAATGGCCATCAGGACGGCTTACTGGAATCTCAGTGATTTTCCTCATTACATTTGTATTGTTTTATTTGATTTTCTCTGCAGAGGCGTGACGATCCGAGGTCGCCGCGCAGAAAAGAGACCGTAGATTAGGCCTGACCCCGAAACTAATTCGGCCGCTAAAATCTTTTGACGGGGGCTGAGTTTGTTTATGTTTTGCTCCATTTTTTCCCCCCGTTTGTTTTGATTTCTTTTTAAACGCTTTTCTTTCCCCCCACGGTCCGGGATCAAAGGGAGGTAGCCCCGGCTCGTTCCACACAGTTGCACCCCTGCACCTGAGATGAAACGGCGCGAAGGTGCTGCGCTCTCCCGAGTGAAGCTGTTCTATTTAATTCAACTGGCAGGGCACTCAGACATTCTGAAGGGGGAAAAGTGCGTTCCATGCCCTCACCGATTCATTTTAATTGCAGAACCGTGTACTTCTCCCTTCCTTGCAATTACCATTTTATTTTTTGGTATTTTTGAAAAATTGGCTGGGTGTTCATAAATTGAGATCCTGAGCATTGTGCTGCTCTTTCTTTTCTCGTAAATATTCAGTTCAGAGAATTAATGCCAACTGTGTTTTCCTAGAAAATAACCTACTTGGGCAAAACATACATTTCTCTCTTCATTCAGTTTATCAAGAATGCTGTGCCAGATAGTGTGGTGTTGCCATGTAATCATTTAATAGCTCCAGTCCTCCCAAGGGTTTTGAAAGTTGTAATGTCTTGATGTGTATTCTTGGCTAGCTTCCTAGCCAGATAAATTTAGTTTCTGATTAAAGTTTTAAGAAGAAATTAAAACCTGTGGAGTATATTTATTCTGATATTTTCTGATGGAATAAAGCAATGGATCAAATGTCTTTTTTTCTTTTCTCATTGAGTCCTACATAATTGATTTTATAAAGGTATTGAAAGGGAGAAGTATAGTCACTTACACATATCTAATGCCTGTCTCTGGTTACCTAAAAGAAACGGTAGTTTTCATCTGGTGAGTAATCTGTACATTTATTGACAGAGCCTGTTTTTAAGTTAGTTTTCAATCTGTATGTAAAATCAATTGACTATAAGCAATAGAGTCATTTTGGACTGAATTTGATTCTCTGAGGTTCTCTTATGTATTGCAGCATATAATCTGCATATAGAGATTTTTTGGCTTACTTCTATTACCTGGACATTACATTTTTTCTCTTACAGGTTAGAGTAGGGATTCTATAATTACAAATACACAAACCTTTGGGTCTGAGTATAGAATTTGTATCCACTCCCTAAAGTTGGGTTCAAATCCAAACTTAAGCAGTGTTTTCATAAGAGAGGTCCGTGACATTAAAGGCCTTTCTACTTATAATGCTAACGCCATGCATGCACAGGTCTATTTATTTGCACGGGACATTATATACAGATGTTTATCTAAGTTGGTTGTGGTTATTTTTTCCTGTGAAGACAATTGCATTTATCAAGTTTTGTGGTCTCTTTCTTTGAAAACATCTATTTATATTGTAAACCCAGGTTTGTCCACTAGTCGGTGCTACCTGGAGTTGGTCATTTGAAAGACCAAATAAACTTAATAAAGGCAATCATCTGGAAAGGGGAGCCTACCCAAATCTGAGCCATAGTTTTGAAATTATTCATTTTTACAAGAATCATCAGAAACAAAGACTGCTGACTGATCTATGCACCCATCAAACATTTTCAGTTTCACATCAAACAGTTTAAGAAATGCTTAAACATCCAGTTGGCCACCCTGCATGTTAAGATATTTCAGCCAATTTCCCTGTTTGTTTGTCCAGGATATTCTCATTCAATTTAAAAAGGTCCATGGAATGGACATGCGCTCCGTTAGAGCATACCACTCTTCTCTGTTCTTATTGTAAGTCTTACCTTTAATAAGTTTGCTTTGCAGACTCTTTGTCTTTGATGAAAGTGATTGTGGTAAAACCCGATGAGAGAAGGGAATCCTAAATTTGGTTTTACTGTAAGCAGCCAGGAGATGAGTCATCACCCTGGAAGGTTGTGCACCAGAGTAACACATAACATCAGATTAGGCAAACCTGAAGGAGGAAAGCTAGGTCTCTGCAAAGGTGGTTATTCCTGCAGCATTTTTTTTTTTGCTAGCAATGCTAGATATTGATAAAGCTGGAAGAAAAATACAATATAAGCTATGCAGTTTGCAATGAATAAGGTTTCTGTTAAATCAGCTTGCCTAGATAGTGTACTATTTTGATTTGATTTACTACATACTCAAAATGGTACATGATGCTGACATTTGCTTTTAATTATTGAGGTTCCTCTGTTGATTTCTGTTGTGTCCGTGTAATAATCTAACGTTATTAATTTATTAATTACTGTTAAAATGTGTTAATTTATTAAATTTTTGAGATCAAAAAATTAATAAATTAAGTGTTTAATCTTTTGTTTTGCCAGTTCCAACCTGAAGAAAGCAGACAAAGAACACTCTAAACTTGTGGTAGGCAAAGGACAGTATTTACATTTCTTAAAGCCCATATGGCCATTTCTTTATTATTATTAATGTATTTTATGTTATAAAGGAATGTAGCTTCTTGGTTTCACCCAAGCCCTTGGCATTGTTTCAGAAACCCATACATACATAGCATAACTAGGGCATGGATACCCACTCTTCCTTAAAATTTAAGGAGGAACAGACAAGCAGAAGGTCTGCTAAGCCTTAGGCAAGATTGAATCTACACCAAATCAGTGGAAGACTTAGAGGAAATCTTGATATGACAGAAAATGTTTGTATGTCTATAAAAAACCGAATGCTCCTAAACCTGTGTGTAGTCCTGACATGCTGGCTCATTTTGTGTTTATGAATTTTAGGCTAATGCTAAGAAGACCAGAGGCTTGAAAACTATTGGCAGTTCTAAGTATTTTTTTTTCCAAGAACAAGCAGTAGCTGTGAAGTTTTTCCAACTAAGAACAGAGCAGACCCATGCCCACTTACATAAAGGTGTCAGTTTGTGTAAGAATTAATTTCCTTGTCTTTTTGGCTTGTTAACTTTTTTGCCAATTAACATTGAGATGTTTAAATCATTACCACATGACTGACTTACATTTGGTTATAACACAAATTCAAAGCTATGATATTTCAAAGATATAATTTGTTGCCTGAAATATTTTCACTGTAAAGCTGGACTGTGCTTCACTTTACAACATATACATTGCAAAATAAAAAAAAAATAAGAAGAAGAAGAAACACAAGTCTCTGAAGAAGAGAAACGTATGATAGGGATTTCACTGCTATATGGTGTGTTTCTTCACGTATTGATTTATATATTTCTAACCCTCTTTCAAACCAACAAACAAGATTCAAAGACAGAAAGTTCTGAAGCAAGGTGCATGCTGTCCTCTGATATAACCAACAGCTATTTTACACACAAGTCTCAGAGTGTAGTGCTAGAGTGCCAGTGCTGATTGCCGGGTTGGTGCATCTCTCACTGGTGTTAACTTAGCAGCTTCTAGACACCTGTCAAGCAGCTGAGAGAAGATGTAAGCCCAGCCAACTCCCAAACCACAATGAATGGAAGTCTACAGCAGCAGGACAAAGCCAGTTATATCCCATCGCTGGATATCTCTGTTCAGAGCTGGTTACTGACATAGCCCAGAATGAAACTTGTGATGTCATAGTGTATTGCTTAATAGGAAAAATACACCTTTTCCAATGTATCAGACTCAGATTTCATCAAGCTACATTTATTACTGCAGTCAGTCTTGCACTCCAAGTAAACTGATAGTGTTTATTCAGTTTTGCATTATGAACAACACTGGAATATTTGCCAGCTATTGATGTCAAATACCCAGTAAAAATAAAGGAAAGTGCAGGTAATGTTGCCTGTATTGTCTGCTGTTTCCATGTTGGAGTTGACATGGTGTGAGCTTTGCTGTGATTCAGGAGATCTAGGCTCAGAGAGGATGCAAAACAAAAAAACTGAACTTTCCTTTCCTTTGTGACATGATAGTAAATGCTTGAACTAACTAGGTAGCAAGTCTATAATCACAATATTTCAAGCTATAGCTACCTTCAAAATAAGGTTGTGCCTAAAATACCATGCAACACCCAAAAAGGGTCTCAAAAACACAGTCTAAGCACAAAGGGATGACACTGGCAAAATGGATGAAGTAGCTATTGAAACAGCTTGAGTTAAAATCTTCACTTGGAGTTTTCCAAAACCACACAAGTGAAATACGAGTGAAAAAGAAAGAAAATAGGTTGCTGGGTGACTAAATTGATTTTTTTTCTCCCTTCTTTAATATAAACCTAAACTTAGATTAGTAATGCCAGTGATGACAAAAATAGAACATGCACTGAAGATGAGTTTCCATGACAACTATTATTGATTATAATTTTTTTCCTCTACTCTGTAGCTGCTGCATAATTCATTATACTTTTGTGACCATCATATGAAAATATCACAAAGAACAACTTGCATATCTGAAAGCTGATTTGATAAGATGATACCATTCATGGGATAGCAAGTAACTTGACACTGCTGGAATGTAAACAAAGATAAAACAATAGGATGAAGAGAATAGCTAGACTGGGTTATATCACCATGTACACAGTTACATTTAAGATGATTTAAATGTTTCTTGTCTCTCTTTAGTCAGATACTTTAATGTAACCAAAATTGCACCCGGAGGGTATAATGAGTAAATTACTGAAATCTCTATGAGAACAGTACTGTAGTATCAGTAGCCTGAATTTGAGAGTTTTGCATGCATCTGCATAGCCTTTCCAGAATGCTTCATCTTGGATGCCTGTAAGCTATTACAAAGCGAAAAATAAAAGCGGGCTCTTCGGGATGTTGCAACATTATTTTTAGACTTAATGCTTGCAAGTCAAAGGGCCATCTGAATAAAGCACACTAATGAATACAGATGCTGAAAGAAAAGCCATAATTTGATCATTTGCTTGAGCGACACAGATGCCCAATTGTAGATAGCAGCAACCCAGATCTTGCTGAATTATACAATTACCTCTGGTGTGCAGGGAAAGTAAATGACAACAACCAAAAAAATTCCCTACAGAGTTGTGACAGATGAATTAAGAATAATGCAATGCAAAATTAAGGATTCTTGTGTTTCATTTAATGTGACAGACTACAAAACTGCTCTTTGAAATGGAGATAAACTATACACAATGAGAAGCAAAACTCTGCTCCCTTTAATGAATTGTATCTGACATGGGTTTACAATTACGGTTGTGTGTGTTTGCGTGTGTGTGCTCAGAAATATCCATGCCAGATGTGGTCCATAAATTGTTAACAAATTAAACGCTCTCTAAGGTCTCAATAAATAGAGCTTTATAGTGTCTTTTGCAACATACTGTTCAGAGTGGCTTGTAATAAAGTACCAATTGGATTTTTTTCATTATACAATCCTTTTAGCCTTTCTAAAAGGTAGTGAAGTAAATTCAATTCAATTAGATACTGCCCTAAGGCTAGTGCTGTTCCACCCTAGTCTTGATCACAGCATTTCTTATGCTCTTATGTAATGCAGAAAACTCGTTCATCCATAATTTCAAGCACTCAGCCATAAAATGTTCAGAGCAGCAAAATAAATGCTGTTTGGAACTCCAGCCTATCAAGATGCATTGCTATATGTGTTTCCAAAGTGTGCAACAATCTGCAAAATACAGCTTTGAAAATATAATGCAGGCCTGTATGCAGTATACATTGTCAAGTTTGCTGTAATAAAATTAGAAACCAGCGCATCTGAAAATCTTGTGTAATGTGGTGGGAGGTAAGGGAAAATCTAGTTGTTCATTTTAGAGTAAGTTTACCCTAGAATCACAACATATATACAAGGCCTTTGTTCTTAAAGCTATTGGTAAATGATACAGATGATGTATTCCTTAACAAATTATCTGGATGATTAGAACTTGTAAGATAAGCACTTTTGACTCTTGTAAGATAAGCACTTTTATGACTGCTAAACTTATTAAAAAGTATTAAAAATATTAAAAGATGACATTTCATGATTCTTTTGGTAGATGTTAAGGTAACTTGATGACAAGATTAGCAGTGATAAAGATCCACATGTGTGCTAAAGTTCTGTCTATACATAGAGGAACAGCAGTGTATGGTGCTCATGCATATTTCTGTTTATTTGTGTGTGTCTGAAACAAGAAATATTCTGCTGTGGCACAATGGGAACTATTCATCATGTCCAGACAGAGAAAAAAAAATGGGAACATCTTCAACAGTGTTTGGTTGCGCCAAACACATATCGGGTTCTCCTCTGGCTTCTGGAGCTGTCTGTAAAACGTTGGAATGCGTACACCTTAATTGAACTGACTTTGACCCCTGGATTTTGTTGGCTTGCTTTTGTCCTCTGAAGATCTAAATTGTCAAACTATTATCTGATACCAAATTCGATGCAAATTGATATACCTCATTCCACTGCAGTGTATTTCTGTGTACAGTCAGACGGTTTTATTGATGCTGGAACAAGGGCCTCAGGTGTTTTCATTGCTTCCACAACGGGAGTCTGCTGCAATTTAGCAGCCTGCTGTCAGTCTGAGTCTTCCAGATCCGGCCCAGCTGCCTCTGGCTCAGCAGCCATTTTGTCAGGCCTGGCCCTCCTTCAAGACAACAGTTTTCATTCATGAAAATCTAGAGAACTTTGTGTTACAGTTATTGTCAGTGTTAATAAAATATTTCAAGGGTACCTAGAGCTGTTTTCTGAAGGAAGAAACAATATCTTATAAGGTTTTCCTTACAGGTATAACAACATTTATATATCTAGAGTTTAGAATAATTGCTCAGTTTTCTGGAAGAGGTTAGCGGAGGTTTCAGCCAGAATCAGGGAAAGCGTTTAGCTGTAAACACAATACTAAGTCAATGCTGACTCACCTCAAAAGGCGGGTTTGCAAGTGTTTGGGACATCCAGCCAAACACCATCCCTGTGTTCCCCAGTGGACTGGTTTGGAGGCGGAATTGCAACAATATGGGCTGCCATACAGGAAAGATGGAGGATCACAGTGTTAACTGTGCTTCTTTGTATGCTCTGGCTCCACACGTTGCACCTACTTTACACAAAATGATATTGTCATGTTTCAGCATGGCAGCACGCAGCTACATGTGGCCTGCATTTGTCTGGCTTTGCTGGTGCAGGACAGTGCGCATGTGATGGAGTGTCCACCCTGTGCACTGGCCATGAACCCAGCACAGCACCTCAGGGGCCCTCTAGGTCAGCGTCGGGATCTTTGGCCCTTGTACATTTGCACTCCATTGTGAGTGCAATATAATTTCCCAGAGAGAAACCAACAGTCAGCTGGTGACACATGGGTACAGGCATGGCTGGCAGCAAACGTTGTCCACACAAGATGCCGAACTTGATATTTAATGCCATTTCATTTGTTTGAAAATGATTATCATGTATGCGGTCGTATTTCTTAGAAATGCGTCAATCTAAATTTGTTTGTGTAATGTAAAACACACCGCATTGAGGGGTTCATTTCCTTGTCGTCCCTCCGCAAATGGGCATCAGTACAATCAGTTCAGACAGCTGAGGGGGGTATGGCTGACAAGCACTCGCCATTGTCTGCAGGGATACTGTCACCATCCCCTGCATCAGCACCATGCTGGGAACACATTGCCTGCTCTCATGCCAGCCGGCGAGCCCCTCACACGTGAGGCTGTACTTTCAGCAAGGCACGGCCGCAGTCTAGACGCCTCGAAATTAGGGAAGGAATAAAACATAAACTGCAATTGAAATAAGTGCCTCACTCGTGCGCCTCACTTAATGCACGTTACAGGAGTATATCTCTCAGATAAAATGCTCAGAAGTCTGCAAGAAAGGGGAGGGGGGGGGATGGAAAGCCTGAGGGCCTGTAGCTGGGAACATCGCTGTGATACACACGGCTACTTTAGCTGTCATGCTGGAATATCGCAATGCTCCACTGAATGCGCCAATGCCCGGCTTAAGCTTTTTAACCAGCCTTGAGTTAACTGATTCCGACAAAACTGGGGATTCGAGCTCGATCATATAATAACACCCACATTGAGTGTGAAGCTCTCTTTGCATCTGCTGGGCAGCGCAGCCAGACAGTAATTCACTCTGCCACTTTAAAGATAGGCGTGAAGATGCCCTTTGATTTCAGCATTGTCAGTCCAAGCAAACAAGAAATGAAAATAAAGGCATTAAAGAACAGATCGTGACATGTCCCTTTAATGGGAGAGAGGCAGAGAGAAGTATGCCATATTTAAGGAGGACAGCACTCCACAGCAGTTAGTAAGAAACATCTCACAATATTTTGCCCCCCCTTTCTTTTGCAGGTTGCATTGAGACGGGCAGGCCAGCAGAACAGGAAGAGTTAACACGCGAGATGTCGACTGCTCTCTAACACTCTCAGCTGAGAATTGTCTGAAGATAATTTTCCTCTTGCATGATTACACTAATCCAGCCGGAGTTCTGACTCGGAATTAAGCGAAGTCACCGTGATCAAATAGGGGGGGGGGGGGGGGGGGGGGTGTAGCGGGCGGGGGACTCCGGAGGGTACGTTCATTGTCTGAACAAATCATGCGTCCAGACTACCTTCAACCGAATGTGACACTTCGGCGCTGTGTAGCAAGTGGCGTCATTATAGCTGGTATAAAAGCACCAAATATTTTAAGAAGTAAATGTGAAACGTGGCAGCTCAGAGCAGTGGTGTTTTATGTCATCAGTTTCCAGGCAATGGAGTTTTTCTGGTTAGCGGTTCAGGCCGTCAGTGAGACTATGAGAGAGCTGACACTGACTCATAACAATGGCTGCTCTTTTCTGCGCCCTCATTTCGCTTCGGATTCTCATCACATGGTGGGAAATTAACCCGGTCACTTTATTGTATTTTTCACGTTCTTTCCCCACTGTTACTGAGCTTAACCACCGTGGCCCGCACTTGACCACAGCAATGGAAGCAAGTGCATTTGAAAGGCTTCTGCAGACATGGAAAAGTGCATGGCGCTTGGGTCTGTGTGTCAGGGGCTGCTGGTCGAATGTTTTGCGACTAAGTGCTGAAATCACAGTATATGGTAAAGTAAAAAAAACGTGCCAAACCTGGGAAGATATGTAGGCATAAAAGGGATTGTTCACATCAACATTCATCCAGCGTCTGACTCACAGACGTAATCGCAGAATGCTAAAACAGAGCTGACAAATGATTCTGCTGTTCGGAATTTTTATAAGTATAAACATGATACAGCATGATGATACAATGATGAATACAGCTGAGAATGTCTGAGATTTTTAGGAGAGCTATTTTGGTGATATCTCAAATGCAGTTCAAGAAAAATCATTTCCTTCTGCCATGGAAGATGTTCTTTGTACAAATATGAACAATCCTCATCAGTTTGCTGTCTAAACTCTTTACCATATACGATGTGAACTTGGCCCATAGTCTTTTGGTAGGATGCAGGAAATCCAACCAAAATAATACATGACTCTGCTTCACTGGCCAAACAAAATCTGTTCTCATACTGTCCTGTAGCTTCATTACCTGGATGGTGGGAACAAGTCAGTCTTTTAACCAGGATTTTTTTTTTCCCTTCAAAAAAAAAAACAAGCACAGAGTACAAAGTTAACATGCATTGTAGTCTTAATAGGCTACACAAGATAATTATGCTGAAATCCTCTGCATATGACCTTTAAGCTAGCATTAGCGGTCTAAAGTGATCTGCCGTTGGAGTGCACTGAGCTAATAACGTGCGGATAAATCTCATACAGTGTGAAGCCATTTTGATGCTCTTTAAAGATAGCGGAAGATATTTAAGATAACAGCTTTAAGCCTTTGAGTAGCGGCCACGGCAAGGCTTAATGTGGCAGCAACTGTCAGACCAGATCAATACATGCTTCTCCTGGCTCCTTTGGCACAGTAATCTAGGCCTCGGCGAGCAATGACCTCATGGGCTGGCTGAGCTCTTGTTTTTCTTGTTCAGTTTTCCTTTTTTTTCCCAAAGAATAACCGCACTTATGGAAATGACAGGGCCGAGCAGAAGCTAAGTACCTATGAAAAACAGAGGATTTATTTGTGCGTCAAAGTAGTTAACGTGTATCCATGGTGTTCTAGTCCCCTTTCTTCCCGGGTGACGGTGTCTGACCCTGCAGGGCCTCTTTTGTGTGCTTTGAAACCTTTCCACCCTCCATTGTTCAGCGAGAAGGGGGTTGGTTGACAGTTGTTTGCATACACCTCTCTTTTCTGGGAGGACTCGCATTAAAAATGCCCTCCACATCTGCTGATTATTGTAAAGACTTACGCGATGAGTCTAAGAAGATTGAAGTGAAATGCAGTTACAAGCCTGGTTCCAATATTGCCTCTGTGGTCAGTGTGTGTGACTGTAACTTAATGTAAATTCCCTTTGGTTGCCTGAAAGTATACTTATATTCAACAAGGTTGAATACAGTGCTCGGGCTTCCAGTGTACAGAGAAAACCTTTTTTTATCCTCTTCACTGAGGTGCAGGAATATGGGCTGAGACAGTGCAGCTTTTGAAAGCCCCCTTCTGTATCTGCTCACATTGTTCACTCACTCCGCTCCTGTGACTCCAGTTATGTAACTCTCTTTTGTCGACGCTGTATCTGATCACAGCACAAAACTGATGCTGATGTAATCGCCGTTTGCCGGGCTGTCATCAGCATAGTGCAGCTTCAACCAAAATAAAATCTGAAGTAATAAAACAATAGTACATATTACTCTGCAAGGATATGTTTGCTGAAAACATATTTGATAAGTTTACTATCTAAGACTGTCTACTTAAAAAACAAACAGGGGAACTCATTCCTCGGATTTATGAATGGTCAGGGGAATAACCAATGAAGTATTGTGAGTTATTGAAGAGATGCAATGATCCAGTAGACTAAAGGCATTAAATTAAGTGTGAAGAGTAGGAAAAATAACAAACCTGAAATGCTATAATATTGCTTATTGAGGTGCTTCCTTAACAGACAAAGAAAAACAACATACTGCATAGTTCATTTACAGTAAACAGTTCATTTTACCATTAAGGAGCTAGACAGGGAAAAGCTTGAGATATAGAAATGTGGATCACATGGAAATGATGACATGGAATGACTCAGTCAGCAGATGAAGTGATGGAGCACAGCATGAGCAGTAAGTATGAGCATATCTATCCTGCTTCTGGCTGTTGAAAATGTGCTTAATTAAACCAGCAAGGCTTTGGGGGAGCCACCATCATCAGCACTATTAAGTGTCATTTTGTTTTGCACACAGGCTTATGCTGATGTATTAAATGAACATATGTTAATTATGACATATGTTAACATATGTTAATTATCATAATGTCTGGTCAGCCATGCCATGAATTTTGTAGGATTCAGCTTGATGCATATATGTATCATAATGTTAAAAAAGTGAGAGGAGTCAATGAATGCTGTAGTTCCTCCTCTTATGCTCAGCAAGCTAATATGATTTAGACTTCATTTGTTATGGACAAAATTGTATATTTTAATATTATACTTGCAGCACTAAAAATAGTCTTTGAAACAACAAACCCAGGAAGTTGCTAGTATTCCCTGTAATACTGCAACACATTTTTAAATGTGTCTTGTTTCAGATTTAGCTGGCCATTCTGTAGTATTAATATTGTTGCTGTTTTTCAACAATTGATAACTGGCCATTTTTGATGAATGGTGCTTTTTACAAATGACTGCTACCTTGTCTGAGTCCAATCATTTGTATAATACAGAAAAGGATAAGGCAAAAAAAGGTTTGATTGGGTCTCCAAACTTGCCAGAAATCATGCAGATGGATATTAAATCTGAAAAGGTTAGCCTTGTCTGACCGATCTCTTTGCTTCAGTTGTGCGAGATACCACAAGAATGCGTGTCAGCTCAAGACGTGACATCACACATCTATCAGAGAGTTCAACATTGTCACATGAATGCTTCATGTAAAGGATCAAATCAGAGGGGGGCGGGACCAGAATGAATATGCAAGCAGACAGCAAGACTGCAAGCAGCTGGTCAGGTTTAATGTGTTAGTAATATTGTAAGTAGTAAATAAAAACAAAAACAGAGCTACACTGCCTTGGATGATTCTATTTTTTAGCACATGTACCTGTATTATTCATGTGTTTAATTCTTTTTTGGAGTTGAAACAAGACCACCCCTTCTGCAAGGAAAGACCAGAAGATGCAGGTTACGATAACTCAGTGTCTCTAGCCTCACACAAAGAGGGCCTTGGTTCATTTGCCTTTAATGTTAAAGACAGGCTTGCTTATTGCTCCAGTCAGGCATGGCGTGGGTACTGGCACCACAGTTCCCACCCACCTTTTTTTTTTTTTTTGCAAAGAACTATGGGACAGCGTGTGGAGGGTGGGCCCTGCTGCTGTGTTGGTAGGACTGGCAGACAAGCACTGAAAACAACGGTTTGTTTTTATTACCTAGAGCGGCATGTGGCAGAAGTGCTAAAGAACACCCAGGGCTGTTCTCCCAGGAAATAAATACTGCTCCTATTACGTCAAAGCCTTCATTAATCATATCTATCTATATCATATCAGCCTAGCGATCAGTTTGGAAGCAATAAATACTCTTTGTTGATGTTTTTGTTTTTTCAAATATGCCATGCTTGCAGCCCTGACAAAAACTTTTTTTTTTTTCAAAACTGTTTCATTGTTTTCTTATTTTCTCACTGAACAGTATTGATTTAGGCCAATCAGTGATAACGATACAGATAACAAAATCCACACTTTATGTTTAGTGTTGCATCAATGAAATATCTGTGAAATATTTGGGATCATAGTCATTCAGCACATGTACACACATTTGACTAGTTCTCACTATATTCACTCACAACAGCTTCCTGCAGTTTTATCATTTGGCTAGTCAAGGGTACAGCTTTTGCACTGTACCTGATGAGTACTTCTTTTATATATCTTGTATATAGATACAAATGTATCTATATTTATATCTGTATATATATTTTATATATAATAAAAATGATCATACATGTTCTTCCCACTGTTGCAGTTCAGCACTAGATGTGGGTCACTGCTAGTCATTGTGTTCAGTGTATACCAGAGCACTGAGAGAAAGTTATAACGGAAGCTTCTTCACAGTTAGCCAAGTCGTCCTCATTTGTAATGTGAGACAGAGGTAAGCCCTGGTCTCCAGAGAGCTCCAGGCAAGTGATTAACTCAGCACACCGCCTTGGCTTTACATCCCACATATTTCTATGTGAAAGAGACCCTGAGTCTTCCAGCTGATTTCACAGATCCCCGTTAGTGCTAATCTTGCATTACCTTACCTAAAATAACATGAGATAATCCAGGAATTGTGGTAATCAACCGTGAAAGTGATGGATCAGTTCAAGTACTGGGCTGCCAATGTCACAAAGTGGCTTCAAGTCTGCTAATGGATTTATTTATGCTTTATGGAATTTATGGAAATTTCCATCATCATAATCTGATGAATCTGCTGGACAATACTAAAAATGGTTTTGAGATATTGTAATGCTGTTACTCGAGGAGCCAAACATGCTTATTGTAATGCTCTATGGAAGCACATATACATGGGCCAAATGCATCCCATAGTACCTTGGTAAATAAAGTAGTTGTAGTCTTGTAGTGTATCATAGTAAATTTCATGTGGGAGGTCTTAAATGTATATTTATCAGTGAAGAATATTGTTGAAACTTTCTTTGTCAGTTGAAGTATTAATCAGCTTTGAGATAGAATGGAAAAACAGAACTGGGTGAATATAATCATTCAAACAACAGAGGAGAGCCTAACACCCCACCCCACATCCAGATCCCTGGTGTTATATAAGTTGGGGGTCACAACGAGTGAATGGAAGGAATGAATAAGTACATCAGTGTAAAGTGGGATGAGGAGAGGGGTTTTACTGTACCCTTTGCCAAGGCTCCTGTGAGTGGCCCTGGCTCACTCCCTCCTCCGCTGGCATTAAAAATGTAAAATTAGCATTTTAAGTAGAGCGCGTTTCTGCGCTGTGCTCCGAGGTGCCGCGGCTCACGCATGTGTGTCATATGCTTTTGGTCATCCCCATGGCAACGCGCCTCGGATGAAAAGGTGCACTCGGAGAAAAGAGATCAGATTGTGTTTATTTTTTATTTAGTGAGTTTACTCAGGGAGTAAGTCACACTAATGCCTGTTAATGTAAAAATAGCCTCTTTCTCAGCTTTGGTTTCACCGTTGTAGAAAAAAAAGTCATTGACTTTGGCATTAGAGTATCATAGCTGACAGAGAAGAAAAGCATTGTAAAATAGAAATGTTTAGGAGAAAGGACACCATGCTTCTAGTGAAGATAAAATCTCAATGTATGTAATTTATTTACATAACCACATATAATGTGAATCTCTGTGTTTCTGCAAGATGGAAGAAGCCAAGTTTTAAACAACTATAGTCCAAAAAGGGCAGAACAACAAATGGCTGAGGGCACAGGAAGACTTTACTGATCTTACAAACATACCGGTCTCTTCAGCAATCCTACAGTCTGATATAACTATATACTTTTCACACCACTGTTGTACGTGAACACATAAGGCCAATAATTTGAGATCTTTGGTAAAAGTCATGTACTTAAATATAGTAAATAACTGTTACTTTGTAGCCATTTTAGAAATATTTTGTATTCAGTGAAGTTTTTTATTTGTATTATCTATGCTGATAATTTTACAATTTGTTATGTATTTACCACAGAATGAAAAAGAAATCCAGCGCAAATATTGTTTATGGGTAATTGTGAAATGGAAATCAGCTGAAATTCTTAGAGAACCATTCATTTGTCTGGATAAGGAGCCATGACACATTTTAAAGGAAATAAGGCACACTAACAGAAAGGCAAGCATGCACACACACACACACACACACGCACACACAGCCATGTGTCTCAATACTTTCAGCTCTGACTGTTGTAAACAAAAATGCCCTGAATTAAAAGACAGCACCCTGCTATCCTCATGATGAATGCCCTTTTGTTCCTGACACTTAGTTTTACAATGTTAGCAAAGGCTTACTGCGCTGTTGGAAGAGTGACATCGTTCTGAATCTCTGAGGAATCCATTAGTGCTTTGTAACAGGGACCCTCTGGGTTTCAAGTGCCCAGGGTGGTTCCATTCCTGCCATAAACACAGGTTAAAAGATCTGTGATTGGAGGACACTTGGGCCTAACCATTTCAAAATGACCGTGAACTTTTAGAGTAATACAAGAAATTGTATTATGTGACAAAAGGGTTAGACAACTTGAGCTTGTGACCTGAAGGATAATGTAAACTGTGTTAGTTGCATGGGAAAGGGTGTCTACTAAGGATGTAAATATTGTAAGTAACACAAATCATAATAATTAAATACACAATGCTCTCTTGAAATACACAATGCTCTCCATATTTATTTATGCACCATAATAAGTATAATAAAAAAAACAATGACATAGTGTTGTAACAGATGACTGTAAAGTGTATGTGTTACATCATTTGTGCACATAATAATAATCTTGTACTTGTGTTAATATTTATCACAGTGCACAGAGTGCTGTCATATCATTTACATCTAATGAACTTTATTCCAGTAAACATAACAGTCACGTTTTATTCACACCTTCAAGTAATCTTTTAAATAAAATTCAACCAAAAAAAAATCTACACCAACATTCTGTGTTTTGGCAGTTAAGTGGAAGCTTCTGGCCTCTATATAGAGGACTGTAAAGGCTTCTTGTTTCCCTGGGGTATAAAAGGAGGTAACGCAAATAATAAATTCATTAGCAGCATGCATAATCATAGTTAAGGTCAGTGAGCTCTCTGAAAGCTGCAGGCAAATAGTCATAGCGATCTCCATTAGTTGGAAGATGGCTATACAAGAATTTGAAAATAAGTGAATGTACCACTTTCCTCTATGGTATTCATTATTAAGAAATAAAGAGCTGCTGGTATAGAGGCAATCCCGCCAGTGTAATCTCTCTCTATGGGCTGAGAGAAGACATTCAAGGGGGAACTGTGAATCTATGGCATACATGGCCAGAATTGCAAGGAAGAAGCCACTTCTGAAGGTAAACTAGAAAAAGCTCCAGTCTGAATTTGGCAACCTGCACTTGAATGACATTTAGAAACATGTCTTATGGTCAGATGAAATGAAGAATAGAACTTTTTGATCAAGCTCAACAACTCAGCATGCTCATGTTTGATGTTAAACAGGAAGTTTAGAGGTAAAAAAACAAACTCATAGTCATTGCTGTGAAATATGGCTGACTGTCTATTATGTTTTTGAAGTTGTTTTTCGTCTATAGGTGCTGGAGTCCTTGAACTTTAACACGTACCAGGACATATTGGCGAAAAACCTGCACCACTCTGCCAAGAAGTGCAGCCTTGCCTGAAAATGGACATTCCAGCATGACAATGATCCTAAGCATTCACCTAAATCTGGAAAGAAATTGTTAGCTGAGCACTAAATAAGACTTTTCAACTGGTCATTTAAATCTCCAGACTTCAATCCAATCGAATGTTTTTAGTTTGAACTCAAGACAGCAGTTTGCATACAAAAAAACAGAACATCTGATAGACTGAAGCAATTCTGCAGCAAATTTTTTAAATCCAAAGCTTAGAAGGATATACAAAACACTACAACCGTGTGAAAAAATACATATAAATACATATAAATATGTTTTAGAATTAAATTCATAATTTGTAAATAATATGACTTGAAAATTGAAGTATAGCATTCTTGTTTTATTATTTAAGCAGGATAATACGTGTACATTTTTCCATTATATCATGTTTTTGTTCTAGTTTTGTTAGAACTTTGACTAAATTAGTATTCATTTCATTTAAAATAAATTACATTTTTACAAGTTTACAGAGTTAATAATTATGAGTTTCCATAAGTATTCAGCTCCTTAAGGTATTTAAAATATCCTAACTATATTCTTCACAAAACAGTTTGGGTACACTCATTGAAATGAGTAATAATCACAACAAGCAGAATGGAACTGGTTTAGAATCAACTTGAACTGATTGATGGAGAGGAAGTGAATCTTATTAACCTGATCACAGCTATATTCCAGAGAAATCTGTACTGAGGATATGTATGTTTTTCATATCTTCCTATTGTCAAAGCAAGAGAGATAACACACATGTAACAATAATGCAAATGAAATATTCAAAAGGTTAAGGTTTGTCTCATCAAATAGTCATGACCTTTTCCAACCTTTCATTGTGTTGTTCTTCGAAAATGGGTCTCTACTACAAAGGAAATTGCTGCAAATAAATTACATTTTGTGTTAGCTACACAAGGTCATCATCTGTAAACATGCTTAACCTGTAATAGCACAGAAATTTCTTTAGCATAGCCATCCTCATCTTGTAAACTGTAAAAACCTCTCTCTCGTGTACACACCACAACACCAAGCAGCATGTATCTGCTTCACAGCAATTCCTGTAATTTTGAGCATGTTCATATAACAACAGGTATCCCTTGTAATGTTTTTTATTTCCATTTCCAAGTAGCAAAAACCATGTTTTAGTCTGACTCTTTACTGTAAGACTAAGTTCTAACTCATTGTTTTTAATTTAGTTTTGATGCTCGTTGTGCCTTACCAAAATCACTCTTCTGATAGAAGTAACAGACCGTTAATCAGCATGAAGGGAACTTGTCCTGGAGATGAAATGCAGCCTGTTAAAAGGAGGAAGAAACGTATAAAACCCAGGGAAAGTGTTTTATTGGGCGCACAGAGCCAGCATTGTAAGGGCATTGACTTACTCTATGCTTCACCCTATTACATCTAAATAAATGCTTTCCCCTGAACAGCTGCCACTGCAAGCCCTTTGAACACTTGTTAAAATGCACATATCTGTGTTGGCTTTTTTTTAAAAAACATATCTCAAGGCACTCTGCTGTAGGTATAGCACAGCACACTGATTTGGAGAGTGACCACCCACTGCTCCAGCATTTTGCATGACCTATTCTACAGCATAGAGCAAAGGAAACTAATGGACATTTCTGGTCTAATTATGTCATCAGAACTATTTTTTGACAACATTTTGACATTATTACTTTCATGATTAAGACTACATGAAGTGAATGGTTTTCCACAGAGGAAAGGGTTGAAGTGGATTTTTTAGTCACAATTATGTTAAGAGGATTGTGTTAAGATTTTGAATACCACTTTCTTTGATCAAAAAAGTAAGTTTTTTTTTTTTTTTTTTTCTAAGGCAATATAAACACTTTAAGAAACTCACTGGCATCACAGAGTTTTTGCCCTGCTGGCCTCACATCTGTAGAATATATTTGACTCAGAAAACATTTCGGTTTTTAAAATACCTTCAGTTGTGGTACTTCAGACATTTTACATTATCTTGACCAAAACACCACTGCTCCCAGCTTTCAAGGAATTACACAAGTACACAAGCCTCACTTCTGAGTGGGGTTGGTGTTTTACTTCATCAGCTCAGGACAAATGTTAGAAGATTAACTCTGACTATAGATCGCAGAATGCTTTGAATCTTTACATTTTTATGACATCTCAACAATCTTAACAGCATTTGTTCATAGCGGTGAGGAATAAGACGTGAAATATATGGAATTCTTTCCGCTCTATGCATATGTAAACTCCTATCTTTTCTTTTAATTAGACCTGGAAAGCTGTGATTTTAAACTTTTAACTTTATCTGTTTTTGTTTTGTTTTTATAAAATTGTTGCCATAATTAATCAAATTAATATATATAAAATGTCAGATCTGTTCATACATTAATTTCCTGACATCAGTGTTACTGTGATTTGAAAAACTAATGGGGATGGTCTTGTGCTGTTTCCAGTGTTGTCTCCTATACATTGCAAAAACATTTCTTAAGCGTTATATGCATCCCACTCAAGTGCCATTATTATAGGTACTGTGTGCTGTACAACTGTGGTCTTGTTGGGTAGTATTGTGTAGTGGGGTAGTGTTGAGTTACACAGGTCATGTTGTAATGCAGTGTATGCTGGTACTGTAAGACTCAGCTATTGTGCCAGACTAAAATACAGGTTAACAAAAAAAGGATATTAGCTGTGTAAATAAAGGAAAACTAGGATTATAGTGATACACCATACCTTATGTAAGTATATGCTGATACAAGGGGATCTTTGTGTTTCCTTGCTCTTTTGTATAGATTAATGGGACCTATAGACACCTTATATTACTCTTTGGGATGGGGGTGTTAGAGGGGATTTAGGTGCAGGGGGGTCGTCTGTCCATTGTTACCAGATACCCCGTAGCAATACCAAAGCATGTTTATGATTTAGTTCAGCAGAGGCCAAAAGAAAACTTGAGAGTGTTTGTGATATTCACGGCTTTGAAATTTAACAAATGCCCCCACATGGTTCTGTTTTGCTGTGCAGGCCGTCTGCCTAAAGCTGGGAAACTTCTTCCTATGTCATTATTCACCTATTCATTACCGTAATCATTTAACATATGATCTGCCCTTTGTCCTGCTCTTGGGCTTGAGTAGGTATAAGCTGTATGGTACCACTTCTCAGCTCTTTGAACACGTAATGAGCCCGCATCTGGTTCATACGGCTTAAACGCACCAGTTCAGTTTATTTTCTTTGTCCCGTTCTAATAGGAACAGAAATGATAATGGGTAAAAATGAAGCAAGTTTGTGCCCAAGGAAAGTCTGTTTGACACAAACCTTTCTTTTCCCTCCCTCTGCTCCATTAATCATAACTGATAACATATTCATCACCTTGAATCAATTAGTGCACTGAGTTCAAAAGATGTTGTTTATGGGAATCTAATTCTCTCCCTGGCAAATTGTTGCATGTGGGATTGTTTTACACCACACAAAAGCATAATTTCTGTTTATATAGGCTGCCATTTTTACATTGAGAGGAACATTGTTTTGAGTGACCTTTATGTATTCAGTGATCATAACCATCTTCTTTATGAGAATATTTTCCCAATAAAGGTAATTTTGGTGCTGAATTCTAGTGGATATTGAGTGGATATTCATTGATTCATTCTATCCCTTCAGTCTGGTTTATCTTTGTCTACTATTTGAGATGTCCTATTAGACCTGATCTTTCAAAAAATCAAGAATATGTGGTATTAGTGTAAATAAATTGCTATACACCAGATACATTTCTGTGGTTAGAGAAGGCCAAACTAAGGAAGAAGGTAGTTGTGGCACTGCAGTGGAGGTTTAATAGCTGCAGCAGTTCCATCCCATTCAGAAATCTGCTTTGTAAATATTAATCTACCTTCGATTACCAATGACAAGTCAAAGAGGTCCTTGTATTCATCAGTGCCACAGCCCTGGGACAAACTGCGAGTCTTCAAAGCTCTCAGCCATTTAGCAATTACAACTAATTGTCACTGCAGGCAACAGGCTGTGGAAACCCCTCTCGCCGTTCCGCTGTGGGCTCTGGCCGTGGCGATGACGGCGGTCGATGCCGCAGACGACATCAGAGGGGAAGCACTCAGGAAGTAGCTCTTTTGAAGACCATAATTCAGGGGAAAGGGCAGCACTTACCGGGCCAGTCAGTGGTCAATTAGGCAACTAATATTCGTTTGCGAGTTGACATGATGTCGCTCAACAAACGGGGGGATTAGCGGTGCGGCCCGGTGGAGGGCCAGTGATCCGCAACCCCTTTTGTTTTCCGTAAATATAAATTTGCTGCTGCTGTATGCCTGACCACATTACATGCCCAAAGGACTGAGGGCCAGGCTTTCGTGTGGGCTGACAATCCAGAGACAATGTTAAACGCAAAGGATTGTTAAAAAACAGAGGTATTGCCAACTGAGTGATGTTGTCAACAAATGTAGAGTGATCAAGTGACATATATACTCTGGAGTCACAAGATGTTGTTTTTAGTTACCAAGGTATCCACAAAACTGACCTGTGGTCTCAGAGTTTTTCATTCCAGACTGCCCAGAAACAGAGGAAACATACAAAACAAGCTACATTTCGAAGGGCAATCCAGGGACTTTCTGCCCTGAAGAGTTGACAGCACAGAGTAACAGCTCTGGTCATGCAGAAATACATACTCTGTGATGCTAGTGCTGCACATGGAATGCAAACATGTCTATTCGATTGCTACACTGGCTGTGTTGAACAATGCTATGCTTGTATACTAAAAGAAAGCCCCCGAATTCTCTAAAATAAGACAGATCACATATAAAATACTAACAATGGAACATTTTCTGTTACTGCGGTCACTTTCAAAATGCAAGCGCTGTATTAAATAGGCACATTCGTACCCACGAGAGAGGTCACATTATTGTGTCGAGCAATATGAAACGTTGTTTTGAAAAGATGAAAAAGGTATAGCTTCCAAACCATGTCATACACAATATGTTTGCGGCTAGTGAGCGGTATTTGTTTCAAAGCCCTGTGGAGGTGAAAGAACGCGTCAGTTTAAACTAATGTGATGTGCTGTAAGGCTCGGGGTTTTCAGCAGAGGCCGCGCCTTGGAAGCCGTATCCCCCTGGCCACGGGCGTTTGGGCACCAGACTTAAAATCAGTCACAGATTGGCATGAAGAAGACCAGGGCTGCTGCAATGGCACCAGAGGAAGTGGCTCCTAATGCATTCCATTTGAAAGTCCACACCTAGAATGTCTAGACTCTCCCACCACCCCCCTCTCAAAAGCTTTGATCACACCTACAATTTGTAAACGTTCCCACTGACCTTGCTCTCTCCTTCTCCTTTTAGCTGTTTACAGGCAACAGGCCTCTGGCCACTGATTCCATTTCAAAGTGTTGATCCTCATCTGAAATCTATTGCAATCAGCAAGGGGGTGGGAGAGTTGGGCTCAAAATACAAACTACTTGTATTTAACTTAGTACCTGCGATCCTTTGCCTTAGGTATCAGTGGAAGGCAATGGGGCCATTTTCGCTACATGTAAAACTTATGCAAAGCCGAAGCTTAGAAGTCCTTTCATGGAGTTTTCATGCAGTTTGTGAATCAGTTTCCACAGGCCTGTTCTTTAACTGAGAGAACAAACTCAGTAGCACAGCAAGACAATGCCGTGTTTGGTGTCTGTGTGGAATGCACATCGGCTTATACTCCAAACAAGTTCAGTTGCATTTGTATTTTTATGGACATGTGGATTTAAAGACTGCAATGTTAAAAGCCCTAAACTGGTTGTGCTGTTTTGTCAGTTCTAAGGAACAGAGGACGTAGCAGCTGTACCATCTATTGTGTCTGTCGGGAATATATCTATCCTTTCAACACATTCATTTTTGTTTAAGAAAATATTTTCTAGCACAGCGAAATACAATGTCAGTACTTTTAGCTAAAAAAATCATTTTCAAAAAAAAAGTTTTAATCTTGCTTTTCAAGGGGTAATTTTAACTGTCAAAGTTGTCAGTTGTCATTATTGCTTCATTAGGGAGATTAGAGCAATTTGTGTTCTGAGAGAGTGCTGGTATTGAATAACCCAGATCAGAAAGGACTGATAGCATGAACATTGTCATCATCGCTCGTCACCTCCAATGAAAAATTCCTACATAATTGTTAGAATGCCCTGCGGAGATTTTTTTGTGCTGTGCAAAGACCCCTTGGATTGTCTTTGCCTAGTCCCAAGTAGTTTATCTCAGCACAGAAGTACAAATACAACCTTTAACTGTGGAAATGTATTATTGTAATTATTGTAAGCTGCCTTGACATCAAATAAAGAAGACTCCAGATGGTGTTGTTTGTATCGGGGATGTTAATTTGAACCTGATGGTGGTAAATAAACCAACTGAAATATGTTTTGAAATTGCTTTTAAAATTGTATTTCTTTCTTATATTGTTTCGGTTGTATAGTCAGAAGTACACAGATGATACCAAAAAAGGAGACTGCTATATTTCAAAACTGGGGTTCAAAATCCTTTTGATTTTATTGTAAACAGATATGTAATACCTACATTCAGATTGTACTTAACAGACCAGACAAGGCTTAGTCTGATGATTCGTTTAAAAAAATTGCCATGTTTGTAAAAATATGTGTAACTGACATTAGTAAAATGGATAATTAATATTTATATATTGAAATTGTTACTCTGTGGTGAAAATAATGACACAAAATGAAGAAAAGATACTTCCGTGACAGTCCTAATATATACACACAAGTAAATTACATCAAACTTTAGAAAAATGCACGCATGTCAATAATTATTAAAATTGATTTTAGGTGAAGATTTTTGTTTGTTTAAAAGCAATGTATGCAAGAGACTGATCGACATGACTGCTGCTGTAATAATTTGAAAGTTTCTGAATACTTTGTGACTGAACTTTATTGTAATGGTATGCTGCCAGATCAGCACTGTGATTCATTGTGATGCTTGTGTTTAAGACACCTGGCCTTTATGAAAAAGTGTAGCATTGCTTACAAATTGTATGGGATAATTATGGGTGGATCGGAATGACAAAACTATTCCTTGCATTATTCTGGGGTGGGGATGAAAGGTGTCTACAGCCGTGGTTTGAGAATGCTTCCCTATGTGTTTGTTGAACCAGGACTAAAGAACTATTGTATGGCCTTATCTTAGTCTGCCTCATCTGTCATATTATCCTGTTAAAAACGGGGGTGCAATTTCAGCTCCAGGCTTACTACAAAATGTACCATCCCTTGTATAATAGAGCTGTCACTTGTCAGCAATCCCTTTCACATTTACTGTAATTGAAGTATGTATTATGAAATTGCTGGGGGCTTTTGGGGATAATAAAAATATATGTTAAGAAACAGGATAGCTTAGCATCAGGTTCATTTTTAATTAAAATGGAGAGAACTTGAAAGCAGCTATCCTCAAAGTATTTCAACAGCGACTTAAATAACAGGCAGAAGTTATCACATGAACTGTGGCATTTATTTTAAAAGTAAAAACTCACTTTGGCTCATCATGATAGTAATAGTTTTTCTCTCACTGAGAAGTGTATATATTCAAGCTATGCATTAAAGACTACTCAAAAAAGCTCACTGCAGCACACATACTGTGAATAATAGTGAAGTCATTTATTTGTTTTTTTATTTTTTTCATTCCTGGTCCTCATCTGGATCCCATATGTAACTTTGAGAACCATCACTCTAAAGTGCTTGCCTTGTACCTAGACACTTACAAATTGCTGATCGATGATAATGTATCATAAACCAGCGAAAATGATAAATCTGTGAAACGCAGACACAGAAATAGCACACATGAAGTCATGCTCTCCAAAAGAAACCCTATCAGAGAGATTTATGCGGTGATGTGTCGTACACTTCCTCAGACAATATGTCCTTGTTATTCGATCCATCGAAACACGGGCGCTAGACGTAACTCGAAGCGCTCTGGTATGCATCGGACAGGTAAAGATCTTCAGGCTTAACAGAAGTTGGCAAGGCTCGCCGTGATTTATTCACTTGCGGCTAAGGGGAAGTCACAGCCACTGAAAAACGATGCCCACGCTAAAATAGATAATACAAAAAAATGAGCAAGGAGGAAACAATGTGAGTGACTGCTTGACCTTTGCAACAGAAACTTCTTCATTTAGCAAGAAAACCCCACTGTGCATACCTAGGGGAGCTAAATGGAGCTTCAAACCATGCAGCTAAACCATGAACAGCTCTATTCTACAGGAGCTGCACAGGGCTATGGATATTAATTTTGTGCAATCATTGAAAGAAGTATAAAAAAACTGTGTCCAGATCGTTTTGTCACAAGAGTCTTTTTATTGCCCAGTGGACAATGTAAACACAGTAATAGTTAAAATAATCCTCAAGGAACAGCTGCCTTGCCTGGCAGACTTGGTATCACCATTTCAAATCACAGTAATAGCATGATTTGGTGGTACTGAAGAATACCTACTAAGTCAGAATATGTGCTTTTGTGTCATTTAGGAAATGAGCGATGAAAGATGTTAGAGGATCTGTCATCTGGTGCATTCTTTTTTTTTCACTCTCTCATCTAAATGTCATAGAAAGTGTGTCCCGTGTTTCCTGAATGTGGTGAAGTACATCTGAAGCGCATCAATAAATTTATTTCAAAACATTCGCATTTTTAAATCTTTTCATTATTGATTAGGTTCAAGATGCAAGACACCGTTTTGAAAGCTTTTACAATGTTTGTCCGGAAAACACCTCGTGGGCTCCTTTAGGTGAAATTCAAATAGTGCTCTAAAACGAAGGTTTCAAAGCATTAGTCCCTTGAGCAATGCCATTCACTACGGCACATTAGACTGTTCTTAACAAGCAATACTACAAGACCTGGACAATAAAAGGATCACATCCAATATTTATCATCTGAATTTGGAATGTCCCTTTACAACCCAGTTTACCAGCTAACTGATAGCTCCTGCTACTGTAGTTGTTGTACACACCCCACAGTGCACTTGACAACACAGTAGCCCTTGAAAATGCATTTGTGTATTTAATGGAAATAGGATAAAAACAAGTGGTTTACATGTCGTTGATTTTATGCTGTTATATAAATTGAGAATTTTAAAGCCTTTGGCACAGAATGATTGTTTGTTTCAGTATCCTTAGTGAATGAAAGTAGCAAGTGGTGGAGCCTTTAAATGTACACTAAAACTGAAGCTGATCTAAAAGACTTGTTGACTTTATCTGTGTGAGCTCTGGCTAAGACAGAAGGAAGGCAATAGTCTAACAAAGTTTTAATAAAACTAGGCCTCTGG
The DNA here is from genome assembly GCF_013368585.1 of Megalops cyprinoides. NCBI lineage: Eukaryota > Metazoa > Chordata > Actinopteri > Elopiformes > Megalopidae > Megalops > Megalops cyprinoides. Next base: position 11,713,663 of record NC_050604.1, read on the forward strand.
TCAAATGACCCTTTTCAAAGTATTAGTGCAGTATATACACTATTGTGTATTAAATATATGGACAGCTTTTGCCACGGTATATGTTGAACACAGTTGTTTAGTTACAACTAAGCTGCTGCCCAAGCATACATTCAACATGCAGTTATCCTCAAGTGGTTAAACAGAGGAGAATGAAATCTTTCAATTAGGATACCATCAATAGCAAAATAATAAAACAGGAAAAGTTGCTGAGTGACCAGACTGTAATGCCCCATTGATTACCTCAAGAAAAAATGCGGTCCGTCCATAAATAATAACCAAAAACTGACCAAAATGAAATGTTTCACTTGGCACGTGGTTGCTGTCAGTCATATTGTGCTTTCTAGGTTGCATCTGTATGAGCGTAAGCTGGTTAGTGGACAAGCTCAGCACCTGAGATTGTATGTTTATTCTGGGAATTTCCTGACTTGAAGCCTTTTCAATGCGTTCAGGGCAGGCATTGCACTGTGGAGCCCTCTGTGTTTGTCACCAGAAATCGGCGCACTATCCCTTTCCGTGGTATGTTTCATCTTCATGCTAACAGCCCAAATTGTACCTTTGTCCAATAAATCTTGCACAGGAATGGCAGGAGTAATTAGCCCTTTTAATAAGCAATAATTCATAGCTCACTCTACAGCCTGTCACTCTGAATGATGTGATTTGCCTGCGTTTCGCTCCAGGCAGGGAAGGCAGCCTCATTAAATGTGCATTAACTTTAAAAAAAAAAAAAAAAAAGAGGAAAAAAAAAAAAAACGCCTTGTGCTTGGCTCCTTCGAATATAGTGCTCTTTAGTATTTAATGCCTCCCACAGACACTAATCGACTAAAAGACTCCCAGTCCTCTTCTGAGAGAGAAAAAAAAAGAAGAGCTGGGTATATTTAAGTCATGAGTTGTGCAGTAAAGTGAGATTCTCAGACTCCAGTGCACTGAATTCCATGTGTGCCACAAAGCACTCTGGCCCTGTTTAGCGCTCCGGAGTCTACTTTCTCACAAGGAAGTGTGAAAGTTAATTTGGTGCTCTAACTCTCCATTTTAGACTGTCATGGATTGTTAATGTCTGTCATTGAAGGCAGAGCGATATGAAAACCCCTTTGTGAGTTCAGACCAACATGCTATATATGCCCTGCAAACAACTTGGAAAAAACATGCATAGCTAAATGATTTGAACCAATCAAATCTCTGTAAAGTTTGTGCACATATCATTTTCAGAAATGTCCGATTTTACTATCAAAATTTCATTTTCGGACGATATAATAGTGGATATGTAGAAACGAGATGTGTATTTATATGTTTTAAAAGTATCCATAAATTAATTACCTTAAAAATCTGACCGCAAAGTTTGCAGAGTGGTATGTAAGACTTTCTCCCTTGTCATCTTTCAAGAGGGAGAGTGTTTCCAGGAACCAGCCTTTTCCGTCAGACTGGCTGCTTGCGTGATAATATCAGCTATCAGTGTCACTTCTGAGCACTGAAGTCCTTAGTCAACCAGCGATGTTTCAAGAAATGACCCTTCAACAGATGCTCATCACTGAACACTGGCACTTTGAGGCTGAAAACATGCAAGTGTATGATGGTGATAAAAGACATGGAATGTGCGTTTCCCATGATGAAGACAATAAGTGGTAATTCAGCAGCTAAGTATCAGTTACCTCGTACAAACCATGGCAGCCTCTGTTTCTGGGAGAGGTAATTGACTGTTTCTGATGCCCATTATAATGCAGAGTCACACTTTAGTTAAGCATGCAGTGTTGAAACTTGAATCTGTACTGGGGTGAATAAACTGGAAATGAATAACCTACCCAACCTACCCACACTGTGTGGGTAAGGTTGCAGCCATATTAAAACAGAGTTTCATGAGAGTGACGAATATTTGAATCCTGTCATTATGAATTGCTTTTCTCCTCCAGAATTTTATATATTGATGTTCTGTGTTGATTTGACAGTTTAAAAAATAATAAAATGAAAAGGGAAAGGTGATACAGGCAGGCATTTCCCTCTGTGTGCTTGGGTACTCTCTCTGGAAGGGGATATTCACTGCTTTCGCCTTCAATCTCCCTGCTCCACATGGCTGACACCTTAGTGTTTGAACATTGTGGAACAGGACACATCTACAGATCTGCATTTTGGACATAGGTCTGTATCCCTACCATTAACCCTTGATTTCATCTATCAGCCAAAAATGTTGATGTCTGTTGTAAAGCCAGTAATTTCAGGGAACGGTATGGCGTAAGCTGAGATGCCTCTAGCATCATCCCATTGTGTAGTCCACTAAAACCTAGTACATAAATATGAAATTGTGTTAATTACATTAATCTTGGTTTTCTTTGGAATGCCATCATTTTATCTACTTATTTTGTTGGTTACTCTACAGAGAATCCAATCGTAAAAGGTTAATAAAAGACACAAAAAAAAATGTTTAATCACAGATTCTCTTCTAACATGTGGTTTTAATAGCACAACAGATTCCATCATCATGACACTGTAATCATTTCTTCATCCCTAATTTATCATTATGGGCTCCATTAGCCTGCTTGTATATCAAGAGTAATGGCATACAGTGTAATTGTTATACTGAAACAATCAAGGAAAAAAAAAATCAGAAAACGTCCATGTCTGATCTGAAACCAAAGCAAATAGACTCAAAAACAGAATGGCAGGGTGAAGTATTTATTTGCGTCCAGATTGTTCTATCGTGTATTTGCCGTGCTTTGTTGTATTAATTTTACTGCGTTCGTAATGCCAAACAGCAAGTGAAATTTGCCAGGACATATGATTAATGAACTGTAAAATATTTTTTTCTCCCGTTACCGCTGTCTACAAAATATTTGTTGCCCAGTGTAATTGCGGTATGCTAGCTGGCACAGACTCTCTCTGCCGGCGGAGAAGCAAAACCTGCAGCCTAGAACTGTTCCAGTTAACGCAAATGATGTGAGGAGAGCAGACAGGCGAAAGCAGTAAGCCCCAGAGTCATGTAAAATGCAAAAGAAATACTACTTTATTAAGGCCTTCCGATGGTGAGGGCTAACAGACATCCAGCAAGCTAAACCGTCAGAAAGGATTGCCGGTGTGTGTGTGTGTGTGTGTGTGTGTGTGTGTGTGTGTGTGTGTGTGTGTTTGTGTGTGCGTGCGCTATTAATTTCTTTTTAATCAGTCTACGTGTTAGGTTTGTATAGACATATACATTAACATCATGTGGTCAAACACTCCTTCTTAGACTCTTTGGGGATGATATGTTTCTCAGCTCTTCTTTGTTAATTGGTTGGAGGTGAGGTGAATTGTCTGAGCCTTGCTATTTAGCCTTTGCCACATCAGGTGGGTTTGCAAAATCATTTAACTTATTAACTTCTGAGATTGAGAAACAGGCCTGTGGGGACAACAGTGACCCATCATGCTGCACACGGAAAAGGAATACACAGCAAAATTGTCTCTTGAAGGCATGTCTATTCACTACAAGGACAGTTTTCATTTAAGTACTAAAACTGCCAGGAGTGCCGTGTCTTTCAAAAAGCATTTTCAGGCCACGTCCTTTTATTTACCAAAAGAACCACGGGCATCGTTGTGTACTGAGAATACCCTTCTCCCGGTCTCTGTAAAGCATACTGACAGATGTTTTTTAACAGCTCAAATTTCCATGCTTAGCTCTACGCATTCATTGATACTGTTAGCATTATGTGGCACGTGTTTGCTTTTTAGCATTACGAAGGCTAATGTCCAAAGAATAAGACGGCAGGTTATGTTGGCTGCCCTACAGAAAAGTTTCATTGTGTTTTCAAATAGAACTCACCTACATCATGTAGGAGCCCTACGTTCTCCCCCACATACTTCCCTAACTCAGAGTGGACGATGAGGCGAAAAATAAACAGAAAATACGTGTTTGGACATATCAAACAGATGCATATATTTTTCAGTGAGCAGCCTCCGGGTATAAAGTGTTTTTGAAGAGTTAATCAGAGGATCAGTGAGTTCAGATTCACTGGCTTGATTGTTGCGATGTTCTGTATCGAAAGGCATGAATTAGGATTGCAGTATTGCCCCATCCTTATTTTCCTTGTTATTAAAACATACATTTCTAATGGATCTATTTGTGAATTTGGATTATTGCTTGCCTTTTTTCCACTTTTTTAGCAAATATTTTACATTGTTTGCTGACCATCAGAACATAATATAATGCCGCAGTAAACTACAAAGGTGAAGTGGAGTTGTTGGATAAGGATAGAACTGTATGGAACGCTGCATCTTACAGCCCACCCCGGGCCACTGGCTATATTTAGGTTTCTCGCGCATTTCTCTACTGATGATTGTATTCCTCTCCATCTCTAAAATGCTAGTTGACCCAAAGCCTAATGTTTTTCACCCTAATGTTCCTTCATGTCCTGTTTTTGTCAAAAGCCATATGCATTGTCTGTGAAATATTCGCCGCTCCAAACTTAAAGCTCCGCTCTTCTGTGGTGTTTCATGGTTAATACATGCCCTGTGATGCTTTTGTGATTGTATTTCTGACCCGAGTCAAGGCTTTGTCCTGAATGCTAGAGCTACAACCGCAAGGCTAACTGGCCTTTATGTGGAGTGTTGGAGTCAAACTCTGTTTTGGCATGGTTAACTGTATTTTTTGATGCCAGTCCAATGTATTGTCTAAATTTCCATCTATAACAGGCAGATAAGTGCTCTTTCTAATGCTCTCTTGCATTGACGAGGGATGGAAATGATAGCTTTCTCTTAGGATCGTAGTGACAATTTGGTACGTTTTACCTTACCAGTCTTGGACCCATTTCCATTTCTGAACTCATGAGTCATCCTTAGTAATGGCAAAGCAGACAAACAAAATAGGTCATAGGTCGCAGTACACTTTATTCAGTGTGATTCCTACATTGTTGTTTTTTTGTTTTTTTTTTTTGGTCTGTACGTACATATCCACTTCTATCTGCGCATTGCAGTACATGAAGGCACAGCAACACACGCTGAACGTCTTAAGTGGTCCAGTGACATCAGCCGGAATTCGAGCATTGCAGGTGTAGAAGCCCTGGGATTTTTCCACAGCCACTAGAGATGTGATTTTTTTTTCCCTCAACCCAACTTCCAAAACGAGCGCCATTTAGCCGACCACTTCTCTCCGCAAAATAAATATTTTAACATCCAATCTATATTCATTATAAAACACATGCCCACCTCTGTACGTGGTTCTGCGGACACAAGCCTTTTATTTATTCATCTTATTTATTTATTTTTCAGGGAACAGTATTTTCCCTCCATCTACAATTATCAGGAGCTATTAGAGGGCACTTTAAAACTCCCGAATCATAGCCGGTAGCGAGTCAAACCACGTGAGATGAAGTTGCTTGAGGGGAAGGGAGGTACATTTGATTGAAACTGACAAGGATAAGTGTAGAAGGCAATAAAATAGAAAAAAGGCTTCTGAATCCATAATGAAGCCAACTGAAGCAGGGCATAAAAGCCAACAGTATTTCATGTGTTAAAAGCATACGACAAACAGATACGGCACAACGGGCCATAACAGTAAAGTCAGCGGGTACACAGCTGCAACTGCTCTGTAACTGCTAAGACTCTTGTTTTGTAAGTGTATAAAACAGACCTTGGAAATGCTTTCAGGGCAGTGGTATTTAATAAACAGATTTCAACACTTTTAATATTTACTGCTATAGTTATTGATATTGGAGTTTGTACCTTTAACAGTTTTCTGTAGATGCTTGACTACAAGCAGTGTAGAAATGACATGCAGAAATAAGCATGTTTATATGTAGTTGTCAGTAGGTAGTACACCACTCTTGTCATAGTGTTGATCAAATCAGATCCAAAGTCCATATGATACATTTCAATTGGTTTTGAAGTTGAGGCATGATTGCATTTTTTAATATATTAGTTTATTCAGTCTTGAGCCTCCCTGAAGCATTAACAGTGCCAAGTGTGCACCTGCACCATATGAAAACAATCTGAACATCCCCTGCATTCATAGAACATTCATAGAACAAAAAACAGATGTCTTTAAGTAAAAAAATGAAAATGAACGTACCTCTGTAATACACCAAACAAATGATCTCTATAAAAATAAAAATATAATTTTTAAAGTTTAGACATGCTCACACAATATTGACAATCTGCTAGGTAAGTGGTAACTTTACACATTATAGAAGGGAGCATCTGTTACACACAGAACTCACACTTGATTACATTCCATGAAGAAACCAAATTAGGGCCTCATTGGATATACGATACCTGACATTGCTAACACAAGTTTGCAAGGCCAGTTCACTTAGGCTGTGATTTGCAAAGCCAACTATACATGTTCATTTTTTAATAATGATTGTTTTTTTTTTTTTGAAAAACATAATTATATCAGGCTCTAACATGTGTTACAGACAGTTGTAACACAAGCCACTGAAGCTACTGTTCTAGTTTACAGAGAAAGGCCCAAAGTGACCTTTAAGAAGATGTGAAAGAATGACATCACTCCACAGAACATAACCTCAGGGTGAGGGAGAAAGGAAGGTCAAGATTTGCACAGCTCTGGCAGCTCTTACAGACGCGTAAGTGTAATAAATGTATATGAATGATGGGTAGAAGACAGGAAACATAAAACCCAGACATTGAAAGATGCATGAATAAAAGCAGATTTTCAACTTTTTGGAGAGGAGTATCATTCCATTCTCTGACTTTTCCATCCAATGTTTAAATTATCATGGTCATTTTTGGTGGTAGTTATAGCAGTAGTAGCAGTAGTAGTATTTATTACTGCCATTAGTGGATACATTGGAAATGTAATTAATTACATTTTATCACATTAGCCATTCAATTTGCTTAATGGTACAACATCAGGGTCCTAACCAGGATTCAAGCATGCAAACTCCTGGGCACACCCTGTGTCTCTGACCGCTTGTCCACACCACCTTGTCTTGGCGTTCACAGGTTTGAGGTGCTCAGAGGCTCGACTGCCACAGAGGAGGCCATTCCATGTCACGGATATGCTGCTCGCACCTGCACCTGCTCACCTGTCAGAACACTTAGCGGCATTTCTCCTGCTTTGTTTTGATTGCTCCTGAAGGCCTGTCACACTCGGTGCATATGACACGGTATATGTGTAATGAGCTGGAACATCCTGCAGTAGAGATACTGTTCGCACGGCTCACTTTTTGCACTTGCGTTCTGTATTAAGAATGTTTCATGCTTTGCTTACAGCTGTTTTCATCCCTGTGCCTTTAGCCTTTGTTTAGCATGCCATTGGGTGCATTTAAAGGAAAACTATGCGGGGTCATTGTGAAACCAGTGAAATGCGTAAACTCGACAGCGCGCTGTTTATTTTGCCATTTATTCATATTATATCGCTTCTCAGAGTAAATTAAATTAGGATGAACAATTGTTCAGCACACCCAAATAACTGAAATTTGCACTTGTGGGATTTGTTTCAGACCATTGGTTCAAGCAGAAATGGCAAGAATGTCGTGAGTTCAGTTACGCTTGAGTTATGCTGTCGGCCAGTGCACTGGTGAATGGCTCAGGGTTAGAAAGCTGAAGTCCCATTGCATCAACGACTTTGCTGAGATGAAGAAAAGGAGGCCCAGGCAAGGCCTGGCCAAATTTACTCAGCATGTTTGTAAATGTAAATCTTATTTACATTTCTCAATGCTGTTTTCTTTCCTTTGCCAACCCATGTTTGGCTAAATGTGTGAACAATGTGCGAACAAGGGGCCTATGCAAATCCTCTCACCTTGCAGTTTATCCTTGGTTTTTTGCTGTTATTTAAGAAATAAGAAAGAAATGTTATTTAAGAAGTGTGGCATGTCTCATTATTTACACAACTTGTGAAAATGTTTTATTAATAATTAAAAAGTGGTGTGCTGAGGTGTTATATGCCAGCTGCTTCATAAGCAGTGCTGTTATTGGCGGACAAGACCAGCGCGCTTTCCGTACCGCCTCCCCTGTCGTGCTGTCACCGTCGTGCTGTTCGGTGCTCTGGCTGCACTAACCTCCGGTGTGGTTTTGAGCGGTTTATTTGACGAGACAGCTCCTGACAAGGTAAAGTGTCTTTACTTATTGAATCTGTCCAGTTGCTCCTTGAAGAGGTTACACAAGGTGACGTCTGACTCACCCGTTTCATGCACCACGTGTTCCATGGGTGGTGAAGCAGCACGAATGCTCTAAATGTGATCATCGCTCTAACGTGCTCAAAAACTTTCCCTTTTGCTGCAGTGAAATTCTGTGAAGGTTACATGCTCAACACGTAAGTGTGTCCATCACACTGAAGATTGCAGGGTTTTATGTGAGTTGAATGGTGCTAGCAGTGCCTTTATGACCTTCAGCCATCTGTATCAGCTCATGCAGCCTCACTCTATTTGCACAATAACGTGGAATCTCTGCACTTGTGTGAACTTGTCTTGGTTATGTTTTATTTTCTCAATACTTCAGGTTATTCATAAATGTTGTCACCACACCTGACAAACTATTTGTTGGCAGCTCTTCCTCCTCTTCCTCCCTCCCATCTTAAACTTCTTTCTCTTCTTCCTCACCTCAATTTCCTCCCTCTCCTTGGTCGTCATTTTGAATGAGTTCTGAACTGTTTGGTGTACCGCAGATATGGAGCTGTCAGAAGGGATGAGAGCAAATGATTTGCAGCTGTTTACCCCTGTGGAAGAATAGCTGGGAGCGCAAATAGCTGTTCATCTTGATGGAAACATCCTCATGACAACCTTTTACATTCCTTTGGCAATGAGTGAGTCAGGTTACTGCCATGTGTCGAAACGAGAATATAAATCAATAGGAAACATTTTGCAGCTGTCAGATATTTAATAACTCTCATTTTCACACTTAAGTCTGTAATGAGTAAACACCCTTTTCCCACATTGCTTAATACAGTGGTTACTCCATTATCATCCTCAGATTGTTTTATGAGCAGAACTAATGGGTTGGGAAGGAAAAGGAAGGAAAAGGAAGGAAAAATTTTTATGGTTATGCACCAAGACGGGTAAAGCACAGTAGTATGCAAACAAATTTTCTTGTTTTATGAACAGCTCCACTGAATAAGCAAATTATGTAGTCGGTGCTTATTTTTGCACTCACTCTGTTCATTTATTATGGCAATTGAAAGCATACTTTATGCAAAATTCTGTTACTGATTATAACACATGCTCTTTGTTAAAGAAAAGCTTTTCTGTGAATATGTATGTGAAATATACAAACCTTTGAATCCCTCTGAATCTGGCACTATGTATTCAGTGGCCACAGCACACATCACTTTCTCTTATGAAACGTGTCGGCAGTTCAAGTGTCCCTCCATGAAACTTATGTAACGTAATGGTAAGCTTTTGTAGTCTTGTCTCTCTGAGTGAAGGATCACGCCAGAGGCCAGTAAAGCGCACTGTAGGACATCTGATTGCTTCTGCTCAGACTGACTTGACTCGATTGCTGCTGCACATTGACACAGCTGCTGCGCGCACATGCACGGTTGCACGCTGTCTTCGGACTGCGTTGAGGAGGTGACCTGATGCATGATCGTTCTCAGTCTGAAACGAGCGTGTCCGCAAGCGACAGCATGCTCTCGATGTTCCTCGGTAACAAAAAGAAAAGGTTATAAAGATAACTGTTACATCCTGTGGGACATACTTTCTGGGCAGTATTTGCACAGGGTTGAGGTGAGGGGGTGTAAGCCACTCTATGGGAATAAAAGTGCATGCGTTCTGTATGTTGCCTAAACCACAGGGAGAGTATAGTGCTGATAACAGCTATACCCCAACTATAACAGGTAAGGCCACCATTAAACAGGTGCAGGGCAGGGCCCAAGAGCAGTGAGAAACCTCTGCAGCTTCACAAACAAGAAACCCCGGAAACCTGGAGCAACAAGCAATGGCATATTAGGGAAGTTTGTTTCCATTTGGACGGTTAGTTTATTCTCCTCCTGTTTTCGGTATGTGAGAACAGTTTACTGTAATGAGCGTAAGTGAATGAGCATAAATGTAATTTTTTCAGAAAAATTATGACATAATATCACTGGACACAATGACTCGTTTCCATAGTGGTTTATATTAACAATTGTATGCCCTGTTGAATGGCATGCTAACAAGCAAACTGTGGATTTAGAACTACCTCAAAATGTTAGCAACTGTTGCTAGATAATAACACAAGTAGATAGTATAGTAGAATATAAATTTTCAGCTTGGGCATTTTATTTATGTTAAATCTGAATAAAATCTATCAGCCTATGCTCAGTCATCCCCCAGCCTATTTTTGTTCCCAGCAGCATAATGTTGAGACACCATTCTCTTTCAAACTTCACGGTAGAATGTCACCTGAGTGACAGGCCACAAATTAAGCTGTAGTAGCCAAGCTAACATGCAGGTGACCAGTGCTGTGATGTCACTGACAGAAACCTAATTTATCCATCTAACGCTGTGTCAAGACTCAGCGTCATTCCCTACAATGGACTTGCATCCAACAGCTGTGTCAGACAGATTTATCACAACCATTTGAGCAAAAGCAGTCCAGTGTCCTGCAGTGTGTAATAATACCCTCTGGCCACATCGTACCACAACAGAGACACTACTGATTCCTGGTGACAGAACTATAGAGATACCACACATTGTCACACGGGTGGTCATTAATAATCTTCTGTCAGGACGTCCACTCTCGCCCAATAACTTATATCATCACTGTGGCGCCATGAAGTGATTTGATTGATTCATAGCGCTCATTAAGCGGTAATGGAACTGGAGCCAGTCCCTGGCCAGGACATGGATGAGTTTTGTGTGTTTGATGCTTGAACACAGAGCACGTTGCCAAGTGTGTCCAATTAAGGGTTTTAGCACGTTGTTGTTGTTGTTTTTTCCCCCACTTGCTTGGCACCGGGCACCATTGGGCCACACTGAGATTGGACAGTGACCGTGACTATAATAGACTATAATCTTTATAGTCGCCCATCTTGCACAACAAGTGTCACACATGATCTCATGGTATGCTCTAAAAAGCAATTAAAGAGTGAAGATCAGCTGTGATAAATAAGAAAAAATATTTTTTGAGTTAAGTAAGCCTGTTTTCGCTAAGATTTCATAAACAGCACAACTCTGCTTGGTTATTCATTTTCTGTGGCTTATTCATCGCAGTTGCTGTCCACTCATTGATCACATCTCCAGGTTTTCCATCTTCCTCCATTCCGTTTCAGCCCCACAAGTGTACATATAGTTTTCCACCAATTTCAATGTACTGATGGTCATTAGACTGATCCTGGATCAGTCTCCATATCAACTCCATTATGTTCCCTACATTCAGCATTTAGGCCACCTCACTACCTGCATGTAGTTTTAGTGTTAGTCTCTGCAATGATGTAAAACTATGTAAAACATGTGAAGGAATTGGCTGACAAAGCTCAACATCATAAAGTCCTATTTTTTCTTTTTTTTTAATTCAACAGTTTGTCGAAAGAACTTGAGTAACTGCATCGTAGGGACACCTTTTTCCAGGTAAATAGCTTACATGTTGACTTCAGGATATTTGCTGAAGCGGTTTGGGACAGCAGTGTCCCTCCTCATACATGAACCTCTTTCTCTGAAGCACCACATATCCTCCTACTGCTGTCACACAGCATTAAGAGATTGCTCGTTGCCTGAAATTAATTGGTAAGAAGTTTAAAACACAGCACATCTCACTTAGACTGAGGGACCCTTAGGCTTGTGTGAGAATGACCGTATTCCCTCCAGTAGCCTGGTAAATGGGAATTAATAGTGTATGTCGTAAGTAAAACTACTGTCTACAATAAGAGGATCCAGACGTGAGTGGATTGTCATCTGAGACAAGTGAGGGGGAGACCCGTCGGCCACGGCTGAGTGCACCGCGAAGTTCTCCAGCCGCGGAGACGCAGCGAGCCCCGCTGCCTTATGGGAATCGCGACTGAGGTGAAATCTCTTTCCTGATGAATTGGGGCTTTTAAAGTGTGTCACTTGATCTATTAAGTAGCACGCCTTCAGCTGAGCCTGTGGGGGCATTACTGAGAGAGAGTAACTGGCCTCCTACCCCTCCCCAGGGTAAAGCCATTCCATTCTGAGTCTAAACAGTAGAGGAGCAAATACTGTAATAATTCAGGTTATTGCTGCACTGTATATTTTGTATAATACATTGTTTAAAATTGACACCTATCAAGTGTCATTAATCCTTTTGTAATCCTACTGAGCTAAGCATTTTGCAATTATCAAAGATGCATTACAGTGAGACAGACTCCTCTAATGTAGCAGTCAGACCCAGCTTAAAACAATAAAGGCTGATGTAATTCTGTAAAAGATATTAGCCGCAATAAATGGTAACAGATTCTAAAGTTGCAGATGCGGTTTTAGGTGTGTAAATGGTACATAACATACAGCCAGTGCCCTGGGATGATACAGATCACTTCGCTGCAATAGGTTTTTTTAAATGGTAATAAATTTGCCTCTCAGTTATCTAACTTTACACAGCAATAGTCACATTTTCATTAAACTTGGAGACAGCTGTGATAAGATATGTTTGAATGATTAGACCTGTGACTGCAGTACAAGAAAGTTTTTTCATATGAATCAATTTTCTTTCCATCTCAGTTTCCCCTGACGGTACAGGGAGATGACCTCTGAACTCCAAAGGAAGAGGTCAGAGGTTATATTGTCAATGTGCTCAATAATGCCAATCAGCAGGGTCTGTCTCAGCGGTTTCTGACAAAATATGCCTTTATTATTTTAGCTCAGGTTGTGATGATGTATGTCAGTTGGTCCAGCTGTGATAAGCCATTTTTTTAATGTTAATTAGTCAATACTGGATGCTGAATTGGATGAGATTAAGGTTCTAAAGGAGAAAATGAAGTGATACATTATATAACCTGCATTGATGCAATATTTGCAAGTCTTTAAGGCAATGCTCTGTGTTAGTTTTTTCTTTTCTTTTTTCAAGCATCAAACCTAAGCTGTTCCAATTCATTCTAATTGTTTCCTTTGTTAAATAAATGGGTCCTATTAGCTAAGAACAGTTGATTTAAGAATTTTTGTGGAGCCAGATTTACTGCAAATTACAAAAGTTTAAGCATGCTTGATTTAATGAACTGTTGTTATTTCTTGCCTTTGATGTAATTACCAAGACCAATGGCACAATACTTGCATAAAAGATTATGCATAAGATCACTGCAGTGTTGCAATCTCCTTTGAGAATTATACCCCCAGTTGTATAACCCGATTAGAGTGAATTTTCAAGCCACTCGTGGTGGATTTGGGTTTCTCGAATGGTAGTGCAGTAGAACAAATCTTGACTAGGTAACAGTATGCATGGATCACAAGGGCATATTGGTAAATGAAGGAATTGTTTGTATTTTATTGTATATGAAGGTCTCCTTGTACCTCCAGCCACCTTCCCTGTACTGATGTTATTGTTTAACATAGTATAGTATTTTCATTTTGATGCTAAAAAACTTAATTGTCATAATCCAGTTTACATGTCTCTTTCTACTTCAATAATCAATCAAATGACTGGCATATTGTCATAGTGTCCTCTGTCTTTTGAGGTATCATGGTTAATGAGAGGTGTTTGATAGTAGCATGCTGTGTTGGAGATGTGTGGAATAATCAGGAAAAGGGTGTGGTGTGGGTGGGATATTGGGTCTTGAGCAAAGCAGAATGTTTTCAGAAAATATCAGATGTACAATAGAATGCATCAATTATAAATTGTATAGATTTTAAGCAAATATTAACACTTGGTTTGATGTTTGAATATCTCTTGACCTTTTGCTTGACTGCTTATCTTGACTGCTGCTTATGCTTCAGCTGGATGTGTGCTCATAAATAATGGCACGTTCAAGCCATTTCAGGAACAACCTGGACTGTAAAGCCTTTTTAGAAAAAAACAAACGTCAGTGAGCCAAAGTATAGTGACAACATACCGTCCACTGCATATATACAAATAATCCAGTAAAAAGGTAAAAGTGAAAAAGCAACAGGTGCATTTTAAAATGAGTAATCCTTGAGTTTACAGTTATGAATCTACATTCAACAATGTACTTTTGATGTACTTATGCTTCTTTTGGCTGTGAGATGTCCCTCAACAACCTTCAATCAACTGCGTGCAGGGCAGAAATATTCTTTTATGGCTTAATATGCCATTTTTTTTGCTCTTTGGTTTATAAGTATACAATAAGTCATCTCTATATTTACTTATTTATATTTGTGTTTTAAAAATATTCCTTTGCGTATCACAAATAGCTTTGTTCACTTCCTGCGTCCTCCTCTCGGTAGTAGGTACTTGGGAGAATCTATTTCAGCAGACAATGAGGAGATAAGTGACCCTGTGGCACTGCTGTATACAGTGTGTGTACCACTTCATGCCTCATACCATGTTTATTAATTAAAGAGCTCGCACTCAGGGCCCCTTCCGTCTCCCTCACACATTGTCCTAATGTGCCGGTAATGTCCTACTAAAAACAAATTATTGATCAAACGGAGGAGGGGAGATGCGCTCTCGGTCCATACTGTAGCGGCGCTGAAACAGAAATCTATAAAGCCATAGACTCCACGCCACCAGGCGACATGTAATATTCACTGTGGTTTCACACTGCTCTGTCGATACACGTCCATTAACAATGGATAAGCTGTCAAAGTGACCCGCTACGGCGAGGGTAGGGAGGAAGGGGGTGGCCTTTGCATGTCCATATTAATATGAATTTTATCCCCTGAGCTCGGTCACCTTAATTCTCTGTCCATTAGCCGTCTCATGTTTCTGTCTTCTTCAGCTTATGTCATTGATTTTCTTTCTTTTTTTTGTCCTCTTTGCCAAAGTGTGCACAGTTATCTGTAAAAGGCGAGGGCGGTGCATAGATTTCGGCTATGTGTCCACAGGGCGTGGGCCCTCCTTTTTATTCCACTTGGTAGCCTGTTTCTGAACTCTGACCTTTGCTGACAGTATTGCTTCGCCTCCTGTTATCTCTTAATTCCGCATAAGCATGCTAAACGGATGTGTCCGATAATGTGGCGAGGGAGATACACTGCCTGGAGTGTCTCTGGGAGACCCGCGAATCTGGACAGATGTGTCTAGATGAGGGCAGGGCTTTGAAGTTAGCCAAATGGAAGCCAGTTTCCTTGTTATTGACAAAATAAAATTATCTTGTGTCACAGTCAGCTTTGAGAGATGGAGTTGATAACAGAGATTTCAGTACGGAAGATAAGAAGAGATTTTGTCTGTCAAGCAGAGCAAAGGTCAAGATATTCTCTGTCATGTTGGGAGTCTCTGGAATCCTAGCCTAATGTGATTGTCTGTGTTGGGCATTCTGTTCTAATTCTGCATCTCCTGCAACTTTGCAAGTTATATTGTGATAATGTCACAGTGCCCACGACGGAATATTACGTAACACAAATTAGCATATTCTACGTATAAATAGAGTTTACATGCTTATTAGTGGTCACTGCTTACAGAATGTCCAAATACATTTAAAATTCAATGTCTTTGCCTATCAAGTTGTGTAAGGTTGCATGTACTTGCCACGTGATAAATCTCCATCTAGAAATATTTGGGCCAGAATGAAAAGTTACAACAACCACAAAACAGGAACTTTTTTAATCGTTACAATCATGCATCTGTTTCAGATAAGATGGAAATCTCACCAAGCTTCTCACTTCTGGTGCTGAAAGACTGAGATGGGCAAATGGGAGGTGGATGATGTCATATTGATTTGGCCGCTTCCTTCAAACCAAATTAATAAATCAGAAATGGGAGCCCTGGAGTCCCACTTAGCACGTTCATGAGACAGATTGCGCCAGGTCCTCACAAAGCAGGATGATCTACAACTTTATGTTTATATATATAATTTTTTTCCTCTCTATCTTTTCCTCTCATGAAAGGGGGTCGCCTTAATCCCTTAGCCCCCTTTCAATTTACCGGAGCTCTGTGCATTACTCCAGGCCACAGAAGTCTACTAAATTAATGGATCAATGAGCCATCTGAAATTCTTCAGGGAGCGTTGAAATGCCCAGGGTTCCTCTCTGCTTTCGGATCTTAACGAATAGGATGTTGTTTATGTTGTAATGTGCGCTGTCATGGAGCTCTTGTTACTAACTTCCCCCTGGACCTCAGGAGACTCTTGGGAAAGCTCTCCACCTCCTGCTCTACAGCGATTGATTTTTTTTTTTTGAGACTTTGAGGATCTTTATTCTATTATCTTATTCACTGCGTAAACAAGTGGTGAAAAAAACTTGTTTTGAATTTTGCATTTTGTACACTGCTTGCTGGTATCATTGATCTGATCTTTGCAAAAACCACAAACACGAGCTAAGTAGAGTGTTCCATGCACAGCGGGATGCAAAGTGAAATAATCTGAAGGGGAATGGAGGTGGTCCTTCCCACAAGCCTCATTTCAAAATGTGGTGAGTCATGAAGTATTCCACTCTTTCTGAAGATGGTAACTTTCCATTGGATCGTTCCTCCAGGAACAGCAGGTACAACAGACTACCCTTTTGATTCAATCTACCTTTTTGCTTAATTATGACTTCTAAAAAAAATGCACATTTCTTCTTTTTCACAAGTTTGGCGAGCTCACTGATCACAAAGTCACATCAAAGATTCGATTTCGATTGTTTGTGTTGCATAAAGTAGAACTTGCACGTATTTGTAAGTCAAAGGGTACGTGTTCATGGAATGTAGGTGTACATCACAGTGTGACAACATGTTCCAAGCGATTAGATCTCTGGAGTAATGATACGCTTTCTCTGCCAATCTGCATTCTGCTTTTCATTTGTCCTTGTCAGCTTCTGTAGAATTAAGGCGAGTGCATTGACATTGATTGGGCCACACACAAGATGAAGCAGTGAAGCCATTGGGGTGAGAAATCGAGTGTAGAAATCAATGTTAAGTCAGGGCTGTCTTCATAAAGAGCCTGATTCAGTTCAACTACAAAACTGGTTTTCTTTAAATTTAAATGAGAAGTTATCAAATGTAACCCATATTTTGTGCAATTTGCGATAACCACTGAACTCCTAATGTGATGCGTTATCCAGCAGCCCATAATCACAATTAAATACACAAGTATTCTAAACTTTGTCATTTGGAATGTATGTTAAAGAGAGGGTTGAATGAGAATTGGGGCTTTACATTGCCTAACTGACATTCCTTCCTAAAAGTTCCAGGGCCTCTTCTCAGCTCAACTGGGGAGAGGTTTGACTAGTCACCCCGTGAATCTTACCCAGCAAGCAGAGTATTCTACAACACGCAAGCAAATTTTTTTGGCACTGTCTTGAGCTGAGAGTATCTGTTGCGACACACGTATTGTGAGGCATATCAGCCTGTTTAGGTGTGTGTATGCGGAGTGGACTGCCTGTTTGGAGCTGACCTCCACTTCGGTTCATGGCCTGTTGACATCTGGCACTCTTAGCCCTGTTATTAGTGCAGCAGCCTCAGGGCAGGAGCTCAGTGGAGCCATGACCTTCATTCACTTAGGGGTTTCAGCTTCTCTTCCCCTCACTGACTGGGCCCACGCACATCTCACAGCGGCAGTCTATGGATCTCTGTTGTCACAGCATTTGTTGTGCCGGCAGCGACAGACGGAAGGATTATTCCCCTGCACTGCACTTACACAGCTATCCTGCTATTCCAGAGTTAGGCCTCTGTTAAATTGGTCTGCAGTGTACATTGTCCTGAAGGTTGAGTTTATGTGTTGCTTATTGTAATTTCTGACACAAAATGATGAGGTCTGCGGTCACAGAAACTGATGAACAAGTTATGTAAGAAACAAAGAAAAGATGGCACTCTAAATATCGCACACCTGCAGCTGACTTGGCCCTGTTTGATCAAATGGACTACTTCAGATGCTGACGTTCTTCTGATTTTGTATTTAAAATAAAAGAATGAAATTCAGCACCCTGAATCGTGTACCCATGAAAGGGCACAGACGTCAGAAGCTGAAGAACTTTTGACCTCAGAGAAATCGAATGTCTAATTCACAGTTCCTTGTCTTTCATCAGGTATTATTCCACAGGACCTTTTCTGCCTGCAGGGGACTGCTTTGTCTGTGGCCGTGATGCTGCAGCTCAATCATAAAGACCAGAGGCATGAGAAGAATTCTCGCTCACCTCACCCCAATTGCAAGGTCTTTGAGGGGATATTATTCATGCAGCAAGGGAACAAACAGTTTTCAGTACATTTCTAAACTGTCATTAGCATAAACACACAGACTTTTCATGGTAGTAGCAGTCAGGTGATTGCCATATATGACTAGCTAATCAGAGCCGATTAAATGTAAACATCCCTTATTAACATAGGTTAACAAAGCATTAGAATCTGCATCATCCAGCTCATGTGACTTTATTAGTTGCTGAGCTCACCACCACCTTAGAAAACTTGGAAGTGTGTATATTATTCTCTTCACTTAGCAGCCTCGTTTGACCCCATCGAAGGTGCACGTCAGTTTTAACCACAGTCATATCTTTCAACACCAGCCAATCAATGAACGTGTGCGCGCTTGTGTGCACAATTCAGTGATCTGCATGCTGAGGATGCACAGGGCTGCACATCTGCCTGGACTCTGACGTGCGTCTCCTCAGAGCACGGCCTGCACCGGCAGAAGCAGCTGACCTAATTGACGCTGGGCTCCCTCCATCAGACTCCCACCAGCTTAGAATAGCACTCCCTGCCCCCGGAGTTTTCCCATCCAGACTGAATGCTTGTCCAATTAACACTCCGCACAGTTAGCCACATCAGACACATAGCTAACAAGCCGCAATTAGAAGCAGCGTACGCGGGCATGCCGAGGGGCCGTGGGGCTTTTTGGAGACGCGTCGAGGCAAGATGGAGGCGGCGTGAGAAGCTGAGGACGTACTCTACCGTGCAGACACTGATTCATTAAATCGATTAAATAATAGCCTGGTGGTTAGATTCCACTTCAGCCCTAGACTGCTGTTTAATCAAGAGCATCACAGATGATAAGATCTCGAATTCTGCTCATTCCATGAAAACACTGCGGCAGGCTATGACAGATAACATTAGGGTTTTTTTAAGTGTGAGTTCACCCAGAATCGTGTACAATGACGATTGTAAACAGCTGTTCTGTCCAAATACTTTAATTAGCTCTGTTAAATATTTAACTATGTAACTTTGCTGAGCCAGTTAGCTTTCCTAAATGGTAAAGTTAGGTAAATTTTGGCTAGGAATCACAGAAAAGTTGAATCCTGAGTGAAAATTGGTACTTCTGGATATAAATTGTGTTGTTGGAAAATATATAGATTCCTCTTCATTTCTACAGGTGTCAATGACCACTGAACTCAATGTTGTGTAATTATCAGAAATATTTATCTAGATGTGTTTTTTCAAAGCTAAGGGCGAAGCTTAGCACACTATACTGTATAGATGATGGTGTCCCATGTCAAACATTTTTTGCACTTATTTGGTCATCTGAGGTAACCATTCCACAGACTCATCATTCATACAGGTATTAAACTGCAAACATTTATTTGTTGGACACACAAAGGACAAAACTGTATTGAAACCATCAGTGAAAGGGATATATTTATAAAAGATAAAAATGCTTAATTGGTTCAGTTCATGAAACCTTTTCATCTTCTACTTGATCAGTTTTTGAAATAGTTTGAAATACAGAGTGATTGTATGCAAAGCATTGTTGTTGTAACTAAAGTATGATAGTGGATTATTTTATGTACTTAATTCTTACTGTTCTCTGTATTTTTCACAATATAATAAGTATTACTTTATAGGCAGCCTTTTCTCAATTAGAACCACCCCTGGTGACTTCTGAAGAATCAGCCAAGTGTGTGAAAAATAAACCTTGTCCTTACACAGAGAACATAAATAAGTGATTTAATCTCCATTTGAGGCTGGTCTGTCCTCACTTTTACACTGGACTGCCTCTGCCTGTTGAAGACAATGGCCTCTGTGGTGTGACTGAGAAAGGCCACAGAGGTCAAACTAATGGGAGGCTCTGCGGCTTGGCTGACCCACCGGGCCCCTCTAATCACACAGAAATGAGTTCAGCGCTCATTCTTCAGACCCACGGCCCACTGCAGAAATATGAATTGTAGCAGGAGTGAAATTCTGGGTAACATGAAGGCGCAGAGAGAGAGAGAGAGAGAGAGAGAGGCTCCCCTTCTCTGCTGATCTCTGTGGAATGCGCCCACCACTGGAGGCCACTGCCCATGGCATACACAGCGCTGATGCACTGTGACAGTGTGACAGGACCCTGTGTGTGTGTGTGTGTGTGTGTGTGTGTGTGTGTGTGTGTGTGCACATAGGAAGAGAGGGGTTTGTGGATTGGGAAGGCTTTTCCTCTGCTCGACAGTGGTGCTGTGATCTATGAATGGGACCAATGCATCAATCACATGCCACAGGGAATATACAAGGTTACACTGAACAAGGGGAAGTTCAAGGGATATCAGAGCATTTCAAGCAAATTGGACTTTTAAAAACTTCAGATCCAGGTTTCAAAATGGCCATTTACTTGCCATTTATTAAATGCATGCAGTTGCATTGTGACACTGAAGAGGTTTTAATAATGCCCATAATTGTTCATGACATCAAAAAAGCTGTTTGGAAAAATAAATATATCTTACATCCAGATTATGATTTAACATGTCAAATGGAGCATGTGAGTTCTGTCTAATAAAGTTTTTAGGCAAGCTGAAGAAGATGCAGTAAATAAGAAATATATTTGTTAAACCTCAGTAATGTCATTTTAAAATATCATCTCAGCTATATCAACTATATTTCTTTTCTAAACGCAAGATAATATAAAGTTCAGGTTGTTCACAGGGCACTCCCTCTTGCTGCAGCCCCAAGGGCCTGTAATGTAAGTTCATCAAGATTGAACAGGTGGAAGTGGGCAGCCCTGAATGTCTCAGTGCGGTATATCAAATCACTTGTACAACAGGTTCATCCCCATCATTGTTAATGTAAATAGACAAGAATGTGACTCCCTGTAATTAATCAGTCACAGCTTACAGGTAGTTTAAGAGCCAGCAGATTCTGACAGGGCTAATTAGCCATCCATGCCTACAGACACTGAATATTTGCATTGCCTTCTTTTCTCGTTTCAAGCAGGTCTGAATAAGGAACAAGAGTAAATCTAGACTTTTTATAAATAGCTCTCTCCTTCATTTTGATAAACAAATTCAAGATTGATTCACACTTCTCTCTTACAGCATATTTTTGGGTAATTTTACTGACTTTCAAACTTACAATGTTGTATTTGAGAAAGTAACCCTTTCTCAAATTAGATTCAGTAATAGACAAAATCATTGCAGAGTGAGTGTGGGCCTAGGTCACCCAACCCGATTTGAATCAAAGACGCAATACTGCCCTCATATAAATTGGGATTAATGTTATTAATTTGTTTCTCAGGATTTGTACTTTTTTAGATAGGATATGTGTCTGTATGTAAGTACTGACCTTTATAGTCAGCTTAAACAAGCTTGGCCCCCTGTGAGATAAAATGGATCAAATTCCCTACCCTTCTTGTCTCACGCCTTTGAAGCTAATTAAGACATTATGCCTCCGTTCAGCGGAATCACAGTGTGCATCTTTTCCTTTTCTCTGAGTAATGACTATTTTTACACAGCACACTTGTAACTTACAATGTGTCAGAAAGACAGAAATGACTCACAGTGAAGGGAAAAGCACGCCGCGGAGCACAGCATGGCCTCTGTCTCATTCCTGCCTGCGCAGAATCGCAGCACAGGGCAGAATATCACTCTGAATGTAATTGGCTTGTTTTCATATCACATGTATACATTACATTGCATTACGTCATTTAGCAGACGCTCTTACCCAGAGTGTCTTCCGAACAAGCGCATCACAATGCTAAGAGTAGTTATCGAAAAGTACTACAAGACGTCAGTAAGATACTGAGTTAAGTGCTAAACTAGTGCAGAGTGCTTTTTAATAGAAAACAGGGGAAGAGATGATAGATTGAGAGGAAGGTAGACTAGAGATAAAGGTTGAAGAGATGAGTTTTCAGCTTTTTCTTGAAGGCACCCAGGGAGTCCGTTCTACACTTTATACTAAAGCAAGCTTTAGTTATATCCCTTCAGGGGGCTTTGAATCATGAGTCACTGTAATGAGCCAGCCTCACCATCACTGCTTTTATGCCAAATACTGTTTTGGCATAACATGGTTATGCTTGTCATTGTGTGAAATGTATTTACTTCCCCCATGATATCAGATTGGTCTCTCCTGTGCCCAACGGCCGGGCCTTTCTCTTTCTGCAGTTGTCATTATCTACCCAAGGGCCTCTCAGACACAACAGGTACCAGGTACCAGGACAAATGTGGTTTTAATATATCTATTGAGTCTGACAGAGCTCTTTTCTTGGCATATATGCCGGACGTGTGTGTGTGTGTGTGTGTGTGTGTGTGTATGAGTGAGTGAGTGTGAGACACCTTTTTTCAGGCCCTCATAGTGTTTCAGTTTGTAACTTAATGGACACACTCCGTTGCTTTACAAACTGTCAGTCATGCACAGATTGCAGCTGGAGCCACAGGGCATTTTGGGAGCTGTGCTTTAAGGCCTTAACAGAATGTTCAGAAACATGAGCTGTCTCCAGTGGCTGTGAAAGGGCACTTTAGGAGATGTAATCTCCTGCACCCAAACAACCTATTAGAATTTAAACGAGAAGATAAGATCACACATTACCATGCATGCAGTGGGAAAGAGCACCGAAGTCGCACTTAATAAAATGTACAATTATTATAAACTGTGCTGCTGTATTTAGTTTTCTTTTTTCATCCAAAGCATAAATAAATACATTTTATGGGAATAATGAATATGAACTATTATTTATAAATATATTTATATATATTTATACTGGAACTGTACACATCCTGTCCCCGTACTGTCGCTATACTTGCTGTATGCACTTTTGTCGCTTTGGATAAAAGCGTCTGCTAAATAAATAAATGTAAATGTAAATGTAAATAAATAATAAAATAGTCCAGTTTGAAGATTGCTCCAGATGGCATTTTCTGGGGTATTTTGGTTGCAGCATTTTATTAATATGACTGTTTGTGTTTTTAACGAATTCAAATAAAGCCACCAAGTCAAAAATGCTAACTTAACAAGTGAGTAAAGTTCAGAGCAATCATGAATATATCATCAATGCAAATTCTGAAGATGCAAACAAATGATTTACTTGTCTGCAAGAAAAAATATTAAATCAATTATTTTAGCATTAGAGATAATGAGGCACACTACTAGCTTGAAGTTGTTTTGTTATTATTTATTTGCTTGTTTAAAATACATCTGAGTGAATATTAAACATGCAAATTCTTCAACAGGGTTTGATAATACCACATCACAGCTTAATATGTCGGGAAATTTAGATGCTAGACAGCATAGTGAAGAATGCGCCATTTTAGCATTGAATTGGAACCATGTGCTCAGTGGGGCATATTATTTGTCAAACTTCAGAGACGTGCTGACAGTTTGTGAGAGCCTTGAGCTGGGAAAAGCTCCGTTGAAATTTGGAACAGCCTAGAGTAACTTCAAGAAATTCAAAACTGCGCTTTAATAGAATACCGTGTCTTTTATAGCTACCAGCGACATTAATCAATAAGTGGTACAAAACATCCATTATGCACTCTAGTCATGGATATCTCTAAATGTGTGCAGATGGTGTGTCTCTGTACAGAGGTCTTTGATCAGGTAAAGGGCTCCAATAGATTTTTATCCCCCTCTGACAATTGCTGATGCAAAACAACTCACAACACAACAGAGAGAGGCAGAAGGTCACTCGGACCTTGTGGTTTGGGGAGGAGAGAGGGAGGCGACAGAAGGTTGCCCGGCGTTCACACGCACCGGTCGCTGGCAGAGCCAGGAAGTCTGCCGGCTCGCACCCGCGCCACCCCCCCCCCCCCCCCCCCACCCCCCCGACCATTAAAAGATCACAAACATTAATGGGGTTAAGAGACTGAAGGAGGAAACTCAATATTGAAGCTACTAAGAACATGCCACCTCCACTCTGGCGCTCTTACCGTGCCCTGTCAAAACTGGGAGGGATCACGGCCGAGCGCCGATCACAGACACACCGATGCCTTTTAGGGCGGCCAAGACAATCGCGGTCATGCTGGAAGATTTCAGAATGATGTCACACTAAAAAAATAAAAAATGAGTTGTGGAATGGATAGAAAACAGATGGACTCTGACATATTTAGATCTTTAGGCAAAAGGTTTTCTAAGGTTTTTCTAACCAGAATGCATTTGTTGAATTCAGGTTTTATTGAGAGTGAAAGGGATATCAGCTGCGAATCAATTGCTTCTTGGTGATGAGAAGCAATTAACAAAATATTGTCTTATTCATCTGCAAATTCCTATATCTCGTAACCTGCGTTATGTATGAGCCTTAGGAAGGTGTACATACATGTATTTATTATTTATTACATGAATTCGGTATATGTGCATCTGTCTTTCCTCACATTTTTCTGCCTTTGTGATTTGCCTTTTTTAATGTAATTACGACATAATGTAACAGTTCCTCAAAATGCCCTGTGGATCTTATCATTCACATCTTGAAGCATGTTCTAATTCAACTGTCATAGCTTCATGGATTGAGAATTCCTCAATGACATAGTCCATTCTGAAGCAGGATATATACTTTTGTGAGGGTATGCCAGAGATATGATCTGTTAGCCGGAGATCAATCTGATAATATCAGATCCCAGATAAAGAGCACTGCACTACAAACAAAAAAATATCTATCAGTTGTTATGTTGTTTTCTACCTTAAGGGAAGTGTTGTATGTTAATAGACAACAGTCTCCAGTGTGTTTCATTGAACATTTTATACAGGCAGATTTTCAAATGCATTCTGGACAGCGTAGTTTACTCCCAGTTTACTGATCAGAAAGGAAGTTTTTTTTTTTTTTTACATTACACAGTCAGAATGTAAAAAATTCTCTTGATGGGGCCAGATTCAATCTTACAATGTGCTTTACTATGAGTAACAACTGTGAGCACACACGGTTTTCACTTTTAAATATTACTTTTAATTAATAATGATTATTATCACTAAAGTATTGTTTTAAAATTACTATTGTAATTAGTAAGTATGCATAGGTACCAGTATGGATTGTTTTCTAGTAGCCTTTTCATTTACTGTATGTCTATGGCATTCAAATGGTCATTCCTTTATACTCAGAATGTCCATACAGGGGATATTGTAGTAGCCCAGCAAATTGGAAGCATTGGATTTCTTTCACTGTCCCAGAGAGTTGCCTTTGCAGACCCATGAACCTTTGCAGACAAATTCTATAGTGAGAACATTTTGGGAAGGAAGTACTGTAGTCCACACTCCTCTCATTAGATGGTGAGCTACATATATAATTATGTGATATATGACTCGTGAAGTAGCCTAGAGCCTAGAGTTCTCAAAGTTCATCATTTATTGGAAAGGGGTATAATAGGGCTTAGCAATATTGTGCTGGCACAGATACGCTCAGTAAAGCATATGCAGAGAACGTATTTGGCTGCAATTCCTCTGTTTTTTTTTTAAAGGATTTTGGCGGTCATATTTTTCACCAGAGTAATCGATTTGCCTTCATTGAGTTCATTGTCTGTAGCAATCAAAATCACAAGGCATTATTCTTAGCAGCGTATTTGCAAGTTGGGAACTGTAATTCAATACAGAAAGTATGCCATGTACTGTATCTCTCGGGCAGAAGACAGACAGCGTTTAACCGGTGTGAAATCCGATTAATTTCTCATATCTCCTGCACCTGACTGCAAAAACGAGGTGAGAGATGAGAGGCATCAGAAGGCAACAGACTATAACTGGAATACCATATGTAAAAGAGCTCTTAAACGCATCAACCCCCCGTGGTATGCACTATTGTATACTACTATTTGCCACAGTCCAAACTCATGTCAGTCACTGCTACAAATTGTTTCTGTCCCCGAAATATTGTTTGTGCGGTGAATTGTCAAGATTTCTGTTAAGAGCATTTGCAGCCTTGTGGGCTTCCAGCTTCAAAGATAAGTTGATAAAACTCCAGCACTAGGATCGAATGTGTTTCCCCAGAGCTAGACCCCACCAGTGGAAAAAGGAAATGCTTTGCTGCATTTAGCAGCCTTTCTGCTTTCTCACTTCTAAACTTTGTTCAATTCTCAAGCTGCCAAGTGGCTTCTTTAGAACATATGGCAAGCTGACACCATGCACTCTCCAAAAGGGTTTTAAAGAAGAATGGCCACGAGGAAAAGTTTAGAAAGATTCACCGCCGAAGGATATGGACGTCCTTTTCAAGACGTCCTAAAAGAGCTATCGGTTTCCTAAATGTGAAGGAAGAAACTGGTACATGCTAACTACAAATATTTCCATTTAATCTTGGATCTGCTTTGTTAATCTCAGATCAGTTGACCTTGCAGAGAGGCTGTGTGCATCCTTTATTTTACAGTGAGCCTTTCTGTGTTCAAGCAAACGTTTCAGACCGCTGCCCGTGGATAAGATGCAGATACATGAAGGGGAGATAAATGAAGTTAAATATAATTTGAAATTTTGCGCTGCCTGCGTAAATAGTATGTACTGGCAAAGTGGGAGAGTATCAGTACTTTTACAGAACAGGATCTGCAAAGTCTTCGTTTGAATGAAGGGGCCTGTATAAGTGAATAAGGAAAATTTACATTTTTTTACAGAATGGAAGAAAAAATACAAAGCCAACCAATGGGCATTACTGACAGTTTATTAGCACATTTTCCTTTTTTCTAGAAATAATAGCAATATACATTTATTATTGTGCAGTTACAGGGAAATTTGTTTAGTCCTAATCATTGTTTTGTACTTGCTTGACCCTAAAGACATTTATATGGTGTTCCTGTGCCCTTTTGTAGCAAACCCCCCTGGTGCGAGCCCATGTGGGATTAGAACTGTAGAGCTATGCCAGATAAGAGAGGGTACAATCCAGTTTGACAGAATTACTTACAGCAGATAGCAATTAGATTGGTTACACTGTAATCCTGCCCGGATAAAGGCCTGTCCTGGCAGATGAATTGTTTTGGGGAAATACGCTTCTCAGTGGAGCTCGGAAACCAGCAGGGGGTGAACAGGGTTTCTCACTTGATATTTGCAACCTCACCTCCCATTTCCCGGGTCTGGCTTGAAATTGCCTCACAAAGGAACGTTTGTCCAAGAGGTCAAAGCGCGTTTGACCATTTATTCACCTGTTGATGCTTGAGAGATTTGCGTTCCCTCAAGAAAACAAGCACTTTGTCACGTTCTGGTGAGGCTCCAGGGGCCAGCTTATGCTGGTTGTTTTTATGTTTAGCAAGACTGTAGCATATGGTATAGAACCATGTGGTAATAACATTTGCCCACTTTTCAAATTAACTGTAATGTCTTTGTCTTTACCACGTGATGCACTAATGCATGGATCAATCAACACATCTAACTAGTGTACTGGCTAATAACTAGCTAATAATATTAAATTATTATTATTAGATATTAGGCTGAATTACTCTCAAAATCTGAAAATGATGTTGTAGTGCAAACTACTGTAAATTAGCTTACAAACTTATTAATTGTATCTATATGACTGTATTAAGACAATTGCAGTATCTAGAGTGTATATAGCTGGCCACATGGCTTCACAGCTGCATGAATATTAGTCATTTCTGATCAATATTCTGAAAATAATTCAAATAAATAAGTCAAATATTAGTCTTTTTAGTTTTATTAGTGACACACTGATTTGAACCAATCATTGTCTTTAATTGTTCCATATAAGTCTGTGATTAGCAATGAATGGTAGCTGTGCTCATTGTGAGGATAAATAATCACTTGCTCTCCTATCATTATTGGAGGGCCTTATATTAAGATGAATTTATTCAGTTATTTCAAAAAATAAAAGCAAAGAGTAAGGTAATTATAGACACCCTAACGGTACAGATAAATTTTTCTTGAAGAATATAAATTCTGCATACAATCAAAAAATGTTTGTAAATTGTGCACTGATGTTTTCAACATTTAGTGTATCATTTGGTACTATTCTTACAAATGGTTAGATATCAGATGAGTGAGATCAGATGGTGAGATATAGTTTAGTTGGATAAGCAAGCATTTGTGACAAATGTCAGGGACCTACGGCTTACATGAGCATTTGTGCTAAATTGCATTTTGATGACGTGATAGGTGTCAGGGCAGCTACACGGAAACTATTCTTCAGCAAATTATTTGCAGCCCTTCCAGATGGTCACACACCACAACCTTTACAAAGTCCTCTTTAAGAGTCTTGTGAACTTGTCCAAAAGTTAGGGTTAAATTTAGGGGTGTGGTCAGTGAACTGAAAGACAAACCCAAAATCCCTTGACAATGTAAGAAGACCACTGCATATAAATGTTTCAGAGCAAATTTGAAGGTCCTGGTTTAATTGCTTTAGCAGGCATAACAGCATTTTGCAAAAACATCCAAAACACAAGATGTCAAACTATAGAGGGCATAGACACCCTTCTGTGTCTCTATTCCTGCAACCTTTCCTTTGCAGATCATTTACAGCAGTACCAGGAGTTTATATGCCACACATTGCCAGTTCTTGCAATGCACAGATAAGAGAGGTGGTGAATTGAAAATGTATTCAATGTAAATTTGAAAATCATTTTCGCACATATTGGGCGATGCTGTATCCTTGTACTTTGAAAATTACTTTTTCCACCAGTTCAGGAAGTGGCAGCCAGTGAGCTACAAATAGGAAGGCAGAGATCCTCCATTTATCTGATAATTATCCAAAACTTTATGTCTATTGTTTTTTTAATTGTACAATAAATAAGCATGGAAGATGAAATAAGCCTTTTTACCTGATCAGGTCTAATGTGACAGTGTTACCACTACCCATTTTTGCTAATAATATGTATATGATATTCCATTTCTGGTTTCTTTGTTATAAAGATATATTATTTAACATTTCTATACATTTGAGTATAAGCACAAATAGATGGACAGTGTAAATCAAACCCACATTTATTTTCAGCT
Source organism: Megalops cyprinoides (assembly GCF_013368585.1). Classification (NCBI taxonomy): domain Eukaryota; kingdom Metazoa; phylum Chordata; class Actinopteri; order Elopiformes; family Megalopidae; genus Megalops; species Megalops cyprinoides. The sequence goes on from NC_050604.1 coordinate 11,742,631, forward strand.
GTATTTCCCCCACAATTCCTGAAGAAGATGTATTTTGATTAAATTGTCCTTTGCCAGATGTGAATAAACTTTTTGCGGGCATTTAGTAGTGTTGAAAACATTCCCTCCGTCTTGAATGTTACACAACTGTCTTAGATTTAAGATTTAGACTCCCAAGTAGATTGTATCTAAACCCTACCAGACACTTACCAGAAAACATCAAAACTCATAATTGCAGCATATGGTTCCATTAACATTTTCCAAATGAATTATTATGAACTGAATTAGTCCCATTTTTGCCAATCACTGAAAAAATACAGTCCTCCCTCCCTCTATCCTTTAACAAAGGACAAAGAACCAGGGGCAAGACTTCTGGTGACCTGCTTGGTGAGTGATCAATTGTTGCCAAACTCTAATTGGTCCTGGGCCTGCCCTCTGAAGCCACACTGCTGTGCGCTCACAGTTAATCCTTCTTCACCGCGACCATTACCAAGGTGTTTTCTCTAAACCCCTTTGAACGTCGCTCGTGTTTACTCAGTTTTAATTCAACCAGTTTCAGGAGATGTCGTTACTCATTGGATGTGCCCAGAGTGTAAAAAACATCGCTGCTTGTTATCATTTCATCCACAGGGTGGACTATGGATTTCGAAATGCTGGTGTTATAACTGCACTATAAAGTATGTATAACCACATTAAAAAGTGACGGTGCCTGCAGATGGAAGTAACTTTATTCTGAGGATAGTGGTATAGATAGCTTTTAAAAGCTATTTAAACAAATGCCACACATTTAAAATGAGGCTCACTTTACATTTTTTGTCTGTTTGCTTTGGCCAATTTAAACTTGCAACAGTGCTTCTGGTTTCTGGATAGATCCATACATACACGTACCATTATTCGAGGTGAAGATTTGAAAGGTTACACTCCAAAAAACAAATAATGTAACATTGCGGCATTGGTTGAATGAACTGGATGACTGTACGTTGACGTGAAAGATGGAGAAGAGGCAACAAGAGGTTCCATTTGCTCCAGAGCCACTGACCCGGAAAGGATGCTTAAGTGCTGATGTAGGTCTACAGGAAAACTCTAAAGTAACGACGCTCCCCACCACTCACAACACATTTCACTATGTTATTTTTTTTTTTTTTTTTTTTTTGAGGAGGAGGATTTATGAAGCAAATTACATTTGCATGCCCATTGTTATTGTTTCAGGTCACATGTTATGATGATTGAATTCCAGGCTTCTTGTCATTCTTCTGATGTGCACACAGTAATTCAAAAGCCTGCATGGCATTGGCTATAGCCTTACCAGAATGGGACCTCCTTTTACCATATTCATCTAACCTCAAATTAACTTATCTAAAATCTACAAAAGAATTATTTATCGTGACTAAAATACAGTATTCAAGGACTTATATCCCAATATATCTACTAATATATCAACTAATATCTAAGGGTTAGTGATTTTTAACAGTAGGCCTGAAAGTGGAACATGCTCACAGAAAAGGGTGTTGCTTCACTGTATTTACCTAAACTAAAAGATTAAAAATGTAAATATTAATATTTCTACAGTTTAGCTGCATTAATACATTGTATCTGCTGATACTGCAAATCCATAAAGTATGTAATTTTTCAGTCTACACTGTCAAGAAGAAACACTGCTAATATGTTTGGTCTAAGAAAGGGCCTTGGCTGCGTGCATATATTCTTTGTATTGTGTGCATGTCTAAATATGTGCACAGTTTTTGGAAGTAAAATGCGTTCTTCCGAACTATAACCAGGCGATCTGGCACATCTCATTAAGGGGCGGGGTGGAATGTGTGCGAGGAAATTTTATTTACGCAGACCAAGATACCAATAAACGAGTACTTTTTATGTTGTTGTTCAGTTTGAACGGTTTTTAATTTGTTTATGACGGCTTGCTACGCGGTAAGAGTAGATTCTATAGAAATAATCGCTACAGAATTACCTGATATCTTTTGTTATTTCAGGCCAGGATAGTTAATGTTACGTTATAGCCGCGAATGCAATAACTTCACTTTAATATCGGCACTTGTAAACTTATAGCTGGGAGTTCACTCTTTAAGTGCACAGCAGCATTGCATGACCCTCTTCATTCTAAGGCCTGAACGTAGTCGATGGACAAACAAATTAAATAGCAGTGCAATGAAAAGTCCATACTTGCAAACGTACTGGTACTTCTCCGGACACACCCTTCTTATTATTTATGACCCATAACCTGCGCATATGGTTTATAATCTCTATTTTGCTTCCACATTTTACTGTCATACATACGTTTTGGTATGCTCCATGTTCCAGAAAGATTTATATATTTTTATATTGCGTGGCCGACATTATCATTAACCATCTGAATCAGATCTGACACTTTTCACCTTTGCTGATCATTCATTCGGTCCGAGGGCCGATATGAGAATAAATGGAAAATGAGTAATCACTTATAGCCTACTCGAAACAGATCACTATTTACTAATGAATTACATACTGAAATATTACCAAGGAATATATGCATAATCAGAAGAAGTCGAACATGAATTGCACAATAAAGTTGTGGATACTTAGCGATAGGTTCTGTACGGTTTAAAAATCAATGGTTTAATAATTTCAAGACAGTGTAAATCGTGTTACCTGGACATAGGACGCAAAGAACAAATAAGTAAAACGGTATGCTTCTAATTAAAATACAGTTAAAACACATGCTTAAAACAAACAAAAATAACATTTTATACATTCATTTAAATAGATACTAAGTTGCATTATTTATAAAATAACATTTATGAAACTTTCAATGATATAAATGCATGCAAAGATCAAACTATCTTTGGCGGTGTTCAGTTCTCTAATGAAATAATAATAATAATAATAATAATAATAATAATAATAATAATAATAATAATAATGTCAGTGTAAACAGAGAGAAACCATAGTGAGCATGTTAGGAAATGCTATTTGAAATAAATACAGTATGATCCAATAATGTAATACAGATTACAGGCTATTGTTTATCAGACCGCTCTCAGCTGTCTACATTTTATACATAACTAATAAAACACGGCAATTGGTGTATCAGGCTGATCAAAATCGTTGAACTAGTACAATAAATATGACCAGAATTGCGTAACGATGCGACAGATACCTTCCTTGCTCAGTTTCTGAGCGTTAAAAATGTACCAGACAAGTACGCTGATGTTAACACAGTGGAAACTAATAGTAAACAAACGAGAACGTGACGTGTTGTATGCCGCTCGTACTGTAGCCATTGGCGAAGAATTGAAGTGAATTTCCCGAGGGATATGCCATTGAAATCATACATCTCCATCGAAAAGGCTAAAATATTTGCTGGCGTTTGAGAAGCACAGGTAAGGCGTGCTGCTTCCAGGATATACAATAGGAAGAGGCATGGGTAATAAGCATCTTCCTAATATATTGCCCTCTTTGTAAAGAGTCGGAAGTTGCACTGTCTTCCCCGCGTCAGTAAAAGGGTCAACAGCGCTGGGTCCCTCGAGTTCTGTGGATATCTGTCGTTTCAATTTATTCCTGCGGTTCTGGAACCATATTTTGACTTGAGTCTCGGTAAGTTGTAGCGAATTCGCCAGACAAGCCCGCTCGGCGCTGCTAAGGTATCTCTTCATATCAAATGTAGATTCCAGTTGAAAGATCTGTCTTTTCGAAAAGATGGTGCGCGTTTTCTTTTTCGCCATCACTTTGTTTTTCTTGCTGATCTTGTTCTTAGATGCTCCGTCGTCGCAACTGTCCGTGCTATCTGTCCTTGGACATGTGTCAGTGATCTTCAGAGCGTCCTCCCGGCATACTTGCAGGGCATGGCCAGTGGCGTTATAGCAGTGCGTGTTTATTTGTTCTGCGAAACGAAACGACGACACGAAACATGTAAATGTGACCCAAATGTAATACCCCACTATTATTTACACTATACGTGGTTTTTCATCGATGCACGGTAAATTACCAATAAAATATAATGCTACTTGGAACCATTCATGTGCCTCAATAATGCATTGCTATTAGTGAAATTCACAGTAGGGAAAAACATACCTGTCTCGTGTTGCCTGTAATCGTCCTCACGCCTTTGTTGAACTTCGTGATCTTCAAGTCGGTGCGGAGAATCATTCTTACGGTCTGTCGCGATCTGTATTTTAGAATGGCAGCTGTCAAATTCCTTGCTGTTTTCTTTGAGATTGAGGATATTGTCAATCGTGAATTTCAAGGAACCTGGTCGGCATGGCACGTCTTCCTTGTTCATATTCTCCAATATTTAAAACAAACCCCTGCGCTCCGAAATATCACCGCGGTCCCAGAAAGCTGCAAGGTCTTGATTCTCCAAGCACCATCGCTCCGCGAGTAGGACCGTTGCAGTTTGTGCCTGACAGTTACTCCGCGAACCGGAAGAGCGTGGTTTCGCAGCCATCAAATGGTCAAATGGTAAACAGAACGGGGCGACCAATTAAAAGAGAGGGCGGGAGTTGCTCGCAGCTTCGTACAGCTGGTTACAAATTTGGGCTAATTTACTAAATTACAAATTACTATGATTTGCGTCCGATTATAATTAACGCAGTCTTTTTCATGCTAAAAGAGGTGATTTTGTTATATGGGAAAATGCAGTTGCATAACGGTCTTTCTGCATGTAGACTGTTTTATTTAAATATGTCTATTAGACCATGGATAATGTTCAGGGCTCAGTTCAAGTTGGAAGTTTTTTTGTAGGTTAACATTTTGGTTTACTTTATACAAAGTAAGCCTTTGGCTAGATTCACCGGAGGCAAATTTAATGGAGAATGATTAGCATCCATATTTTATTGACTACATTTAAAAATAATTTTCATGGCTGATCTAAAAACTCGTTTATTGATAGACCACTTTAGTTGTAATAAACTTTACATGCTTTTTTATTAGTATTGATTTTCGTTTCATTCAGTCTTTCTGTTCGGGTGCGTGTGTGAGATTGTGGTTGCCGCTCATTATATCCTGCATGTCTTGATAATAATCGATAGTCTGTTGTCTATGTCTTTATTTATTTAGCTCAACTGTTTCACGCCTTTTAGACCTACAAAATATATAATTATAGTCTATCGTAGCCAATTCTCCCATAATATCATTGCATTGTGTTTATTTTGAAATAAATGACATTCAAAATCATATAATAAACCTTAAACTATTTGGATGTGAAGATGATACGTTTATAACATGCCCTGCGCTAGTCTCAAGGTGATTAACCATGACCCCTGCGTCTATTGCAAGTTTAGTTAGTGTTGTTACTACTACTACTACTACTAATAATAATAATAATAACAATAATAGCACTGTATATGGCATATTCTTTAAAAATTCAGAAATTCAATTAGAGTGATGCGTGATTCGACCTAAATACTCTCTCTTTATAGGAAGTATTTTGTTATTTGGGGACTTTATATATTACGAAGTAATGTTTCACATCAGTTTTAAATATGCTGTGTAGGACAGTATGATATAATAGACATTATTAACGTGATATTGAAATCTTTAACACCAAAGTGCAGCAAGAAAAGTTTATTTCATTCTTTATTTTCTAAATGGGAACATGTAAATGTTAGTCTGGTTTAAGACATTTCGGAAGGGGGCAATGGATTAAAACGTAATGTTTCCATTATTTAAAGTCTATTTTTTATTCTCAGCAGGGCAACTTGATAAAAAACCATAACTGTCTCAATTCATCACTATGTAAATGTTTATTAATCAGCCCAATCCATCTTTAGAACTAAATATTGACTGCTTGTGATGATTCGGTACATTTGTGGTACATTTTGTGTGATTCCTAGTGACATGATCATGAACAAAATTGTTAATAATACTACCTGTCAATTTTGAAAGATGATGTAAGATATTATTACATATCCCATAGTATCCCATATTATCACTATATGATGAATTTAGTATAGGTCTTTGTACAAATGCCTGACATGAATTAATGTTATCTACATATTCCTCCATACGTTTCCACCATGGAAGTATGGAAGTTGTGAATATCAGAACTATAACTCTAACCGATGTTCTTTAAACAGTTCTGAAGGCATTTTTGAAAAGTAAATCAACAACTTTTGTTGACTTAAACTATTGTGTAAAATGTGTATTGTCAACAGTAATTTAACGCCAGTGTTTTTTTTTCGCTTGGTTGTCTACTATCACTTTCTGTTGGAACAACTAAAGTAACTCGCCAGTCTACTTTAATTTTCCAAATCCACGTTTTTCTGCATACCTGTTGGTAGATAGTTGCTGTGTATCGTTTACATCTATTATTTTGTTATGTATGCAAACGTATTGAAGCTGCAGATAAAATGTTCTTTTTACTGGTGAATTTATACAATTCATTCTCTGGAGGACGTGCTATTTTACCGTGTCGCTCACACTATATATATGAAGGTGTCAAGCAGGTTGTAGTTTCAAAATCCGTGTCTAATAGGCCTATATCAGGTAGGTTTAAGAGTATCATTGAAAATAATATTTTGATATTTCTGGTTGTGACCACACACAATGGACAGCAAATCTCCTCATAACGCGCCATATGTGGTGAAAGGGGGGACGGAAATAAACAATAGAACACATAACCTTTTCGCCATTGAGTGTTTATCATTTTAATGTAGATCGAGTCATCCACTTGTCTGGAAACATTTATCAATTTATCTCGAACATTTTTCATTTTTTGCATCAAAAAAAAAAAAAACAAAAACATTTTAAGTAGAAATATAAAATATTTGCTTTTCCACAGAAACCTTTTAAATGAGCATGCGCGGTGGATTGTGTAGTTTCAAAACGACCCGTTTATTAACAGTTACCCGTACAGCTGATTTTCCGGACAGCTTGGGTGTATTGGTGTCATTTTTGGATGCCTGTTTATGTTTCAGACTTGAAACTAATAAGACCAACTATCCTGGCAAAATGCTCTACAGAAAAAGTAGAACAGGCCTGGGACCTAGATCTGAAACAGAGTCCACACACGAGATGTTTTTTTTTTTATCTGTTTTATTTGCAACAGTTCAAATGTATGCTGTGAAAAAATGACAAAGTTTAAAAACAGTACTGACACAATGTCAATGCAAAAAGACCCTCCCGTCGTCGTCAAACCATACATAGCGGTCCTGGACCATAAGCACACATGCTCATTAAAAAACTAACGTGCCCATATAGGTAGAGTTTAGCATTAAAAGTAAGAAAATTAAACGGATTTCACTCCTTTTTTTCTTTATGCATGATTATGGTCTTGATTGATACAGTTTGTCTTTGGATGCGGCAAACAAGCTTGCAGTTATCTGTGGCCGTGTGAGCTATTGCACTTCTCTGAATAAAAAAATAAAACAATGATGATGGTTATGATAATATGAACTGCCAGACAACGCTGCCCCAATATTAGCTATACAAGGCCTGTCATCTGTGACCTTAACAAAGACATGGAATGAGTTAAAGGTGAAAGGGGATAGTTCATAGTACTCGAAAACCCAACTACTGGGCTCGACACTTGTGACATGCCAAACCCCAGTGTAGTCGGCGTCGAGCTCTCGTGGTATAAAATTGGAACCCTCACAATCCTCTGAGCAGAATGGGATATGTTCGCGGCCTCCAAGTCTGCCGCTAACTGCCGTTTCCACTTGTTCCTTCGGTTCTGAAACCAAATTTTGACCTGCGTCTCGGTAAGGTGTAGCGACGCCGCCAGTCCTGCTCGTTCGGAGCTGCTTAAGTATCGTTTCATATCGAAGGTGGACTCCAGCTGGAAGACCTGACTTCTGCTGAAGACGGTGCGGGTCTTCTTCTTGCGGGCCGAGCTGTGATCTGGAGTCTCTTGGTCGGGGCGCTCATCGAAAGCGGTGCGCGTATCCTCGTTTTCACCCGTCAAACTCGCCCCTCTTCTCCTGTCTGTTTCCTCGTTGCCGTCAGTATGCTCCGAAACCACCGGGGAATCTCGGTCACTGGCTGCCAGAGCAGAACAGGGATCATCCGAACTGTGCGTATCCTCGTTTGGACCTAGAGATTGACGTAAAATATCAGTTAGAGTGACGACATGTCACATGTCACAAATAAAAATAAAAAGTTAGCAACACGTAAATTGATGCTGGTTGAAATTAAGTTAGGCTCGCTATATGGACCAAATACTGTTAAACCAGGTCTACCCTCCACCATCAATCATATGCTCAACCAATAGGCTCAACCAAAAAAATGTCCCCATTCTCGTACAAGAACACCCCATACTTTCCCATGTAGGCCATGTCATCGCGCGTGTAAACAGTATGTCTGATTTGTGTGAGACGGTTTTTCTAATTTTCGGTTCTTTTCTGCTATTGAATGCACTTTTTTAAGTCGCTCTGGATAAGAGCGTCGTCCAAACGCATAAATGTCATGTAAATGTAAACATGCTAATTTGTTTGCTTCCAGTACGTTTGCGTGTGTTAACGTTTTTATTTTTAAACCCCAGTCTTCAGCGTGTAAAATATTTCACGTTGAGCCTGCTAGTTTGAGAAAAGAACATCAGCTTGCCCTTGCTGCGTTTGTTAGTTTTACCTAATGGAGCACAAATCGCGCGGAGACGTGCCAGCAGCGTAATTATTTCTGTCGGTGGGTATGTTAGTGCGCTGCAGTTGCCAGAACAAGAAAGGCCAACTTACAGGCTACTTCCTTGAAGTTCTCCATAATTCTTTCGAGGATAAAGTCTGAAAATTATGTCTCGTTTTTCATTGTTTCCATATAAATTTACATACAACTTCACGTGTATCAGAGATTCCAAGTGAGTGGCTACCGTTCAAGTCGTAAGCCAACTTTCCTACGATTGCTGAAGGCAGACTGGTGTATCTTTAACAAACGTACTAATTAAGAATTTGGAAAAGGAAAGAAAGTTGACAGCAGTCCAAAGGTAACGAGCCTTCATGCGGTAAGATGTCTATATATGGCATGCATATCTCATAACAATGTACTCTTAAATGCGAAAAATGCAAAATATATATATATGTGTGTGTGTGTAAATACATCAAATATCTTAGACTTACTCCTCGGTCTTCCGCATGCCTGATAGCCGAGTGGTGTCCTTTTGTACCATTCTAACGGAGAGTCTCTGTGGGGAAGATTGTGCAAACCGAATCCAGCGTTCGACACTTGACAGAATACTTTATTGCAACGGCTAACGGTGTCCCCGCTGTGAAAACCCTTTTCTTTGGGGCAGTCGTCCGCGATATTTTCCTGGCTCGAATCCTTTGTGTCTTCATTTCTGTTCGAGCTGAGCAAATGTTCGATGAAAAACGATGAAACCCTTGGTGATGTTGAATTCTGACTGTCTGACGCTTTGTCCGGCATATTCTGTGTATGTTTAATCCCAATGACTCGCAGCACCGATGTCTTCTTACTTGGCAATGTATTCTCTTTACGTACAGTAAAAGATTCCGTTTTGTGCGTCTTGGCTGTTCCAATGAACCATTTCAATTATTCCCGTGATTAAAGCACTTGGAACTGCCACAGGATATCCGAGGCGCCGCGACGTAGGAGCACGCAGTAATGGTAAAGGGGGAAAAAGGAAGTCAAGTTAAACGCTTAACAAGCAACGAGCATTCTGCGATTGGACGACCACAATAGCAAATGGGATTACTCAAGAAAGCGAATTACTTGCAATGAATTCACTACTCTGTTTGATAGTGCGCCTTAGGGGCTAGAGGAATCCTGTCAGCAAGGGGCTTTATTTGGGTCAATTAGGGAGCAAATCAAAATACAGATAGAGGCATCTTATTCTCGGATTCCACGTAAAGTGAAAGGGCTTTAGCAGAACATGATACAGTACCTCCTATTGGCTGTCTGTGTCGCTACATCCTGGCATTATTACAAAAAGATGAGCAAGACCAAGTTAGTCCATCTACGAGCTTCAAACCTATCATATCTTCGTCATTACAGCCTCTTTTATTCTTCAAGCAAAACGCACGATGTTCATTGTTATTGCACTTCTAAATTATTTACGTAATAGCCTACTCTGAGTTCTTGCGCCCCGCTTCGTTCGTTAACTTTAATAATTAAGGTAGGCCTAATAGTATTTTCTGTAATTGAAGCGTGAAATTGATTTTTTTTATATATTTCTTGGAGCGTAACAAATTGATTTATCTTGTTATTATTAAGGTGCATATTTGGACCTTTTGCGAAACTTTTTTCCCCCCAATTAATGCGCTCGGAAGCCGCCCCGATAACTTTATGCATCTGAGCATTGTCATGTGACATTTATGTTTTCGAAGGAAATGTCGTCATTCTTGTCCTCGTTCAAAGCCACTTTTGATGAGACAGTTAACGAGCTTAGAGAAACTTAATGACATGATTTGGAACGTAAACAACTAAATGCCGTAAACATGAGCTTAAAATAATACCCATTTGTTTTCCTGTAGGAATACACAGCCGCTTACCGATGGCCATGACATAGGATCAACTTGTAGGCTAATTTTAAAAACGGTAAGTGTCCGTTCCACCTGGTACCTGAGGATCAAAGGAGTCTGGAATTCCGACACTGTTAAGCGTTGATTCTGCCTTTTTTAAATTTTGCACACTGTGTCATTTATGCATTTGAGCTGACGTTTTTTTTTTTTTTTCTTACAGTAAAATATTAATCTTGTGATCAAGTGGAGATGTTAGGCCAATGCAGCCAAAATATCGTAATTCAAAAGTCAAAAACGTAATTCCTTGAACAGCCTGACGGGTTAAGATTAAACGATTGATGACAACATATTTTTATTTTTTATCAAATGTCGCTAAGATTTGCGTGTCGTCAAACAATTCTGTAATAAATGGATACTCCATGTTAGTTTTGCACACAAGTTTTCACAGACATTTCGGGAAAACTATTTACAGAACATTACACATTTTTTTTTTACAAAATTATTACAAAAGTAGACATTCCATTCGAAAACATATCAGACTGATAATTCGTGGCGGAAGGGTCAAATGCATGCGTGCATATAATAATATATTCAAAGCACATTTTCTCCAGGCAGGTAATTCAAAAGTCCAAGTTCGTTTACTTACAAAATGTTGGGTAAATTGTGTTCTTCTCCAGGATGTTGGCCTGGATAGGGCCTCTACTAAACGGCTGAACAGTGAAGCTGTCGAAAGAAAGGCATGCAAAGGTGCATTACTGAATCAGACAATAAAATAGACACCCGCAAATAGTCACTCCATAATAAACACAATTACGAAATAAAGTTTATGGAATGAAGTCAAATTTTATACAATCAAGGACTTTAATAGTGTCCTCACGCCTATTACAAGGGCATGATCACAAAATTAAAAAGTTGCAAGGTTGTGTACTTACGGAAGCAGTGTACTAAGAGTTAATATGTTTTACTCATACAGAATCATGTGAAAGTCTTTCTTCAGGCTAATTCTTACAAGCGTCAGCCTGCTTTGCCGGTCATTTTGACAGCAAACAAATTAGACCTTTATTGGAGAAATCCCCTGCGGTTTAAGGGACATCAAGGGTGGAACATAACAAGCCTTACAATGGTCATTTACTTTGTTTGTGCATTGTACACCTAATACTTTAACCGTCTACTCAGTTTATTTCCATTAAAAAATCCCCAATGGCACATACACTGCATGATATGTGACAATTGAAAGGGGGACCACAACTACATTTTTGAACAAATGGTATTCATTGTAGGGGCAGGACAATGGTAAAAGGGCCGCTGGCTTCACAAAAAAAGATTGATTTTGCTGAAAGATACTTAGACCAGATAGGCTTAAATGAATGTCATTAAAACAGCGTCCAAATTTTGAGTCACGCATATGTTGACAACAACTGCACCACATGTGTCTGCTTGTGTATGGGGCAGATGGGAAATGGATGAATTCCTTACCAGTAGGGGTTCCTCTTTCTAGTGTCAACGAGTAAATTAATAGTTTCTTCTGAAATTACAATCAAGACGGCGGAGGCATTTATATTTTAGTTGTTGCAGATGACTGTAGGAAACAAAGACCCATCTCTCCTTTTCGCTTGCTTTGTGTTTGTTTAATAATTTGAATTTATTATGGTACTTCAGTTCTCTTACAGGACACTTTCTCTGCACAGTGCTGGAGCCAGTCTCTGCTATGGCACTGACTGACTGCATTTAAAAGTGTGCAAGGATTTTGTTAGATATTTTGGGGTATTTTAAGCAGGGTGTGATATTTACAGGGCTTTCAAACATTTGTGATAGTTGTGTGTATATGTGTTCACTGTAGAAGGTTAGCACTGTCCTCAGTGCTTGAAAAACACCTGAATATCTTCAGCATAAATATAAATGAACACAGAAAGCAAATGTACAGAGGTTACAGTTGTTGAAGGACAGAATAACAAAAATGAGAGAGAAATGCTGTTTTGTTTGGAAGAGGGTCAAATAGCACATTAACGTACGAGTTCAGTGTCAGGCTTTACACACACGGCCAAAGTGGTGTGTGTCGGGCCTGGCTGGGCCACGGATCTCTGTTTGCCCTTTTCACTGTTCCTTAAGGTTCCCTCTGGCTGTGAGTGGAAGAGATTACTTAGCTCATATTTCTCTGTGTATATCGCCACTCTCGCTGATATGACACCAGACCACGACTCCCCAGTCCACCCCCTAGACCACCCTCCAGCTCCCTAGGCAGACAGCTCTGTCCTTCAACTCATGTTATCCAACTGATATTTACACACTCTGGCGTGACCTTTACACCGCCTGGCAATGAGGAATCGCGGGCTCCAGCGCGGTAAACATCTCTGCGGCTTTGAGGTCTTGGGCGTCCCACCCCTCTCTGAACCTGCACGGATAGGAAGATTACCCAAAAGGCTGTGCGATAGTACTGATCACCTGACCTGATTTTGGTGCGTCTTCGTGCTTGCTGGTGCAGCATCCCTGTTGTCTGTGCTTGTCAGGGATACTTTATAGAGGATCACAAAAGCCTTAGAATGAAACATTTCTTGCTGTTTTGGTCTATTTCAAGAATCTTATATTTAGACTTTTTTACACTTTTATTTAACACACTAATATATGTGACATTGTTATGCAGGAAGGTGCATTCGTTTGTCTGAAATTTAAGTGTTTGGAGAACTGTGCCAAGGAAGTAGTTTGGCTGGGGTGCCCTCTACTGGTTAAGATACTGATACAATGCATAGACGTTAGCTGCAGCAGGAGTGTCCGTCATGCCCATTAAATAAAGCATGCTTTCCCTCTCCCTGTCTTTGTCTCTCCCTCTCTCTGCATCATTTTTCACCATTCCCTCTTTCCCTTGCTCTCCAATCAGCTGTTGACTTTTTAAAGCAAGTAATTTTTTTCCTTAACAGATGTACAGTGCCAGTCATCTCAATATTATGGTAATGTTTAGGAATGTATAGGATGTTTAATCAACCAGAGAGATGTGGGACCTTGGTTGTCTCAGATCTGATTAGTATGTTAGGTTTTTAAGGACATGCATTTTTCTTGGCAAAGTAGGTCTGATGGAAGTATACTTTCTTGCCAGTCTTAGCTATTAGCATGTTGTAAATGGTGTGGTGTTATACATGATGTATAACAAGATGGAGTGGAATGCTTTAATGCGTGCTTTGTGGTTTCTGTTGCAAATATGAAGCACATCTTAACTCATAAAGAGAGTCTGACCTCATGCCATACCATGACATATGTAAATACAGTCACTTATCTCTCTCCCAAATCTCCACTTGCTCCAGCCGCAGTTTGTTTTGTTGTTAGCTTTGAGTCATTTTTGTTAACTTCACATTGCTATGACCAAAAAAAAAAATTGCCTAAATTTATCCCAGAAAGTTAGAGAAAAAGCACCTTGTGGTTAAATTTATATGAGGCCTCATTCCCTTATTTTCACTCTTGAGAGCCATCATGCCATTGGCTGCACTGATAGTGCAATTTCAGACAATATTTATGTATGTTACTCTGCTTACTTGTGCATAATACCTTGATTGCTGTCTGCAGATAAAGCAATTTAGCCAGGCTTTGTTTTCAGGCATTAATGATTTACTCTGTCTAATAACATTGTGCTGTGTTCCATTACTAACATTAGTGGAGGTTAACATTCCTGGACAGACTTTGTGACGCCATTGCAGACGGATTTGGTATTGAATAAAGTGAGCATTAATTGAACAGTAGACCCCCTAAGCTCCTCCAGTCCTGAAATCGCATTCATGTTTTAATAGGAGGCTGGCAATGGGCTCAGAGCAACTGGATATGCTCCATTCCTTTAAAACACACTTGAAAATATGCAGGCTTGTCCCAAGATTGCTCAGGCTGGCCTTTGAAGGCAAATTAGGCGAGGCAAACACCTAGATTTGAACTCCCCTTGAACCAAATACCATTTAGTTTATTGTTAGCTTTAAATACATACAGTATGCACTCATACAGAACACAGATGTATATGTACAGTGTGTATATGTATGTATGTATGTATGTATAACGCATGATTACAAATCCAGGATTTGAGTTCTGTTGGGCAAACATTACCTAGCACATACCAAGCTGTCAGTACAACTCTGCTCTGGATATGCTTAGTAGGCTAGAAAGACACTAATCCTAGGTTTTTCTTCTCAATACCTACTCATTTTCCTTAGGATTTTAATTTAGTTGAAACACCATTTATATGTGTCTTAAGATCAAGTTAGTTTTGCACAACATAAGGAATGATTTAAAGTAATTCAGTTTTATGGGGTAATTCCAATTTCAGATCTGCATATAGATTCAAACTAACTGCAATACCCCTAAGTTTGAATACCCCTAAGTTTGAATAATTTGATCCCACATTTTGCCAAACATATGTTGTGTAATTATAAAAAAAGGAAATACAAGTATACATGTATTGCACAAAGATAAGGAAAATGACTGTCATTTTCTACAGAAAATCATCATATCATTGTTGACATTTATTTATTTTAGAGGTTTAGCAGTCGACCTCAGTCTATGTACGAATGTGTAAGGTGTAATTTGCCTTTCCCATTGAAGCATCACAATAACATTACTACTTACAGTACTACATCTGTGTGATATAGTTGGTGTTTTAACTTGTTTTGAATTAGTTACATCTGTCTACTTTGTGCAGGAGCAACTCTATACTGTTTTCTTGCTTGCCAATTATTAAAGGATATACCCTATTTTCTCTTTCGGTCTGAGCTAGTAATTCTTGACATCTAAGACTAATGTATTTATGTTAATCTAAAACTTATTTATGTAATTATTATTTTTAAAGGTTGTCAAGCCCTCGAATGTGTCTCTGTGTGGAGTAAGCTATTTTGTTGAGATTTATTCAGCTATATATGTGCCGCTTTGCTTTATGCAGAACTGTGCAAATCCCACATTATTAACATCTAATGGATTTGTTATTGTGTGCAGTAGATGAGTATGCAATATGAGTTTACATACAACATAGCTATAACAGAGACATTTGTAGATTTAGCTTTGCATCATTATAGAAGTACTATTAAGAATAATGGGTCACTGTTATACCCGGAGGGTCACTACTAGGGCCAGAGTACTATGTATGAAAGCTGTGGATCTCCAGACCTCCTGGAACTGCCTGTAGTAATTCAGTCATCCAGAAAGCGTTCATATATGAAGGCCTCATATGTGTCACGCATAGTTCAGTCACTACATTGGCCTGCCTGTTTACCATGTGGGGTGATTGTGTCGTTCTTTTCTTAACTCTCATCCAGTGGAATTTGTAACCGTTGCAAGGGGTTAGTACACATGACTCAGTTTGCACCGTAACAACAAATACATCATTTTTGACGGTGTAGGTGTGTTAATGGACGGGTTTACTTTGAAAGCACAGTATGATTTGGTTTGGATCCTAGAATGCAGTAGATGTTAGCTTTTAGTAGTAGTGAACAGGCGGTAGTTGGGGGGGGGGGGGGGGGGGGTCACAACTCCGGACTTTATTAACAATTTAATTTCAGTTAGGTAAGCTTGTAATTTCATCACAAGCTTACAAAACTGGACAAAAATACGTAAGATCTGAGAAGGAGCACATTCTTATTTTGGTTTGTATGTTTTAATTCGATAATAACCGAAATGCTTTCTTTGCGTTTTTCTTGCCAGCCAAAATATCCATATAAGACAGACATCAAACTTGGTGCGGACTTCCAAGTTTTGATCTTTACTTCCTACATTTAAATTTTCAGTTCAATCCCTCTTAAACACTTTCAAAGAAAACCGTCAGCAGTCCTGTATGTCAGTTTGAGACATTACTGAAAGAAAATAGGAATAATTTGTTGACTTGTAAATGATGGAAATTTCAAAAGAATTTGCTTTTAAAAGTATTTGATTTAAAAAAAATATCAGTGCACTAGAGTATTTGCCCACGGTTTAAAGGCAAGAAATACAACTGTCCGTTTATTTAACCCCTTTACGGCACATTAACCTCTGTCAGTACGAACTCGTCAGCAGCAGACAATGGAGTATAAAGGTTGACTTTTTAACCGAAGCCTGGCACAGCCACAGATCACGCACACCAAATTCATCCAAGCAACAAGGAATGTACTTAAAATACGTTAATAATAACTAAATAAATTATTTATGAATTTCACTGCAAACACTGAGCTGTACTACCATACTTTGTTCAGGAAAATGACATTCATAGGTATGCTACACATTTTGATACATTTATAGGGTTTCATTTTAATCTGTATTATGTATAATTTACACCTCCACCGATCTTTAACACGTATACTTAAGGTCTGGGAGGTAGGCATATTTTAGTTTTGAATTACTTGTCAACATGGAAATTATTTGCCCTTCCAGTTAGGTTTGCTTTCTAATCCTTGCTGGCTGCCATCTCAGGGCCTCGAATAAACCTAGTTCAAACAGGCACGTATTGTATCCCATAATGCCGTAGCAAATGAACACTTCTGATGGATTACTGGAGCACTAAAATAAATAGGCTTATGGGAAATTAGATCAATGTGCGTGTACTGGAGTTAGCTGCAAGACATACTTGCTCTCAATACCATATATGTACTTTGCTCTGTAAATTCCAGTAACTGAGGTCAAATGGAAAAACATTATTTCTCTTATGATTGATTAAAATGCACCTCTTACACCTCTTATTGATTTTAAGCCATATCTACAGCATTTTTTCCTTCCAATGACTATTTCCGTAGCTGCTTAAAATCAGCGCGCGTTCACACACAGTTACCACGTCAACATTTCAAGTGTTACAACGATTTCTTCAGAAGTTAACTTAAACACCCGGCCTCTGAGGTGACCCACCAACAGACCTATTAGGACGCACCAGCATATTGGACCAAAGTTGTGTCTAAGTGTCCAGGTAACTCTTTAGTTCGTTCGTAAACTGCCCGACAAAAAAGAAAGAAATTTAACCAATTTTCTACAGTCAACAAATGCAATGGTTGTGTCTGCACCTGAAACAAAGTTGAAGAATAGTACATTTACAGTAATTAACATCTGGTTTAGTTCTTACTTCTCAACGAGAAATACATTTTCACCAATGTAATTATATCACACTGCAGGTATGTGTATATTCATGCATACATCTACATTTTTTGCCCAGGTATATAGGCATCAATAATATACATTTTGTTATTATTACACACACTACATGTCTCTTAGCAACAGGTCTGTAATCACTCACCGTATTCAGATAATTCTAGTGCGGAACGTTTCATCAGGATTATGCGTATTATCTATCAGCTTTATCAGGAGATTGCTTACTAGGTTGCAGATCTTTTCTCATTTCGTTTATTCAAGGAGAACGCCATACTACAGTTACCGCACCGCGACTCGTGCGGCATAAAGGTTAGGTGTTACATTTCAGAATTAAAGATGTGAGTGAAATAGTACCTATTACACCAACGTCTTGCTGAGGTAGCCCGTTGCCCTTTACACAAGTAGCTGTTGTAATAGAATACGGTTTAATACACAGGACACTGATGTTGTAGGTAGCCTTCAATAACATCTACATTTTTTTGCATCTTAAGCCTATTGAGTAATACGTCTCTTTAGTATTTCCACGTTTCACTCGCTCCCACGAAACAATAATTCAATCGCATTTGTATTTTATTTAGGCCTAGGTAAAGAAAAATATCACAGCACATTTCATTGGAACACTTTATGTTACAGCAGATAGTATGCAGCTTGAAAGAAATAACAATGATGATTTGGAAACAGAGAGGAAATTGCCTTTAGAGATGGCAGATGAAATTTTGTCTGATAAAACAGTGCTTGATCATAAAAAGAGATGTGCCCTCATGGACGCAGAAGCGATGTGCTCCTGAGACGTTCATACTGTAGTAACACAAAGGCGGTCGTTTTTTTCCCCCGAGGTCCCCTAATGATAACCAGAGATAAACTTTGTGGACAAATCCACTTTGTCTGTTTTGACGAGTTAAGGTAATTTGGGACTAAGTTGCAACAGATGGACACAAATCGAAGTAACAGAGGTTATTAACGACTGGTACACTATGTATCCTACAGAGAGCGATTTTGCCTCATCAAAATGCGCCAAAATGTTCGAGAAGTTAGTTGCTGCAAGTCATGGCCGACCCTGATTGGGTTCTTCATCCAGAATGTAGCGATTATTATATTCTGACAGGGTCGAAAAATGTATCGAGCAGCGCCTAAGTGATGGAGATGGATATTCTTAGAAGCTTGAGGCTCTTCGAACGGAGTTCAGTCTTGGTTGACTTATCCTGAGTTTCAATAATATGTGTGAGAACTTATTACTCGTTTAGTTACGCACCCGACAGGTTCTTTTTATAGACTTTGTAATTCTAATGGTTTTATTATTGT
Organism: Megalops cyprinoides; assembly: GCF_013368585.1. NCBI lineage: Eukaryota > Metazoa > Chordata > Actinopteri > Elopiformes > Megalopidae > Megalops > Megalops cyprinoides. The sequence continues at coordinate 11,761,383 of NC_050604.1, forward strand.
AAACTTGTTAATCTTCCTGAAAGGTTAAGGCTCACCACGAAGAGTACATAATGAATGGCTGCCTTACAGGCTTGTCGTGAATGATTTGGTTCCAAACCTACCAGCCTACCTACCATTATTTCTCCTACATTCAAACATTAAGACAAACATTTAGGATACAGCAACGTATAAGTATATCAGAGTACAATGCAAAATTCCACACTTCAACACTGATAACTCTTATGTATTCCGTTTATTCCAGTAAAATGAATTTTTGAGCATATTTGGAAATTCACATTAAACACGGTTGGTGTGAGAACCAAACCTCTTTGATCAAGTTATTTGATGAATTCACAAATACTCCTTGGTAAAAAAAAAAAAGTAATCCCAATCAAATAAACAACCCATTTAATGTGTTATACATAAGGTTCCGCCAAATATCTTCAAGTATGAAAGACCTACGTATGTGTAAGCCCACAAAACGCTGGTCTTGCCGCAAAGGTATCGTAGCGATGATACACTATCTCATATCTAGTTTAAAATTTCAGCCCACAGCTTTAAAAATTCGTTCATGCACGCCTAATAAGTAAATGGCACGAGTTGGTGGCATATTGTCTGTGTTGCGCACACGTGAATATTTCACGATGTTGCTTTGTGTTATATGATCTGCTCAGGTGAAATATAAACACATTTGATTCGTAGCAGAGGGAGCTAGACAATTATGAGTACTGGGCCATTTTTACAATCTTCTTTGATAACCGTATCAGTGCTCTTCTTCAGCCCACGCAGCACGTGATGCAGTCCTTCACTGAAACTGCCCGTTTTGACTGGCTTCACCTCCTTGATGGAGTTATTTAAACTGACAATTAACCGGTTGTTGCGAGGGAGGTTACTCCACGCCTAGCTGAACTCCTATCGAATTAAGATATTGCGTGAGAATGAAGTGCGGACAGTCAGAGTGCATTGAGAAGGAAGATCACTTGAAAGTACACAGCCCTCAAGGTTAAAGCAAGTCTATAACGGGCTGTTAAACCACCAGTTTCTTTCAATTACTACGAGGGTGTTTTTGCATATATTTCTACTGTATGTTTGAACATGGCTTTATTGTGTTATCGTTTAGGCTATTGCTGTATTCTATCAGCGGATAGAATACAGTCCATTTATTCTCTTCAACTTTTCTCATGACATAGGTCAAGGATAAGGTAACGTTAGCTCAGCGTCCGAAACAATTGATCAGTGCCTGCAAATATATTTAAAGGCACCCTATAGGCCTATGGCATAAATAAGTTAAAGGTAATATTACCTAAATGACATTTTTAAATATGAGTATTTTATAGCGCTATTAGAAAACTGAGGTAGATTCATTCATAGTTTTTCTTCTATTCACGATTTTTGAGAAAAATCGCGGATTAGGCAGATTAAACGCGGTCCTTTTAAATGGGCACAAAATTTAACAGGTTATTTTCATTTATAACAATATGGAAACTACTGAGGAACTCTGATGGGCGAAGACTGAATTCAAACAAATGAATATACAGTTGAACACAAAATATCACTGTGTTTGAAACAGGCTACATTAAAGATGTTCAGATTAATAACTCACAGTAAATCCAAATTAACTCACCGTTGTTTTTATTTTTTTTATTACACTTTAACACTCTGTAACAAATAGAATGGATGGCCACAGACTTGAAGATGAATCAAATTATTCAAAACTCAAGAATGAAGACGTTACTCATGTTCTCTATCGTGACATTATATGACCGTCTCATGCCGATTATTTATTTATTTCAATTTATTTAGTTATTATCTCGGTTCGTCTACGACTGCTTTACTTTGCTTTCGTCTGTTCTTGTTGTTGCCTACATTTTCTGGAAAAAATGCATAAGAGTTTATGCAGAAAGCACCAGGGGTAAAAGGCCACGGCCTTGTAGACGCCACAATCAATAAAACGGAATTTCGAGAGGAATCCCAGAACAGAATCCATAGTCCACTGTTTCAGGGAATTGCGTTTGGTTACCGAAACCCTACATGTATGTACTCGCGAGGATATTTTCATATTGGCTGTATACAGTTTTTATATTGTTATGTCTTTAATATCAGCATTGAACTACTACTGTTACTATTTTTATCTTTTTTTTTGGTTTGTTTGTTTGTTTGTTTTTTTTTTTTGGGGGGGGGGGGGTCAAATCAAGTGTAACATCCTATTTTAAGAGCTATATTAAAATATGTTCCTCCTAGGACAGTATCCTCTTTCCATCTAAAGGAATCAAAGTTATGTACAACGTCATTCAAAAGGATGGGTGATAGAGTACCCTATAGCACTGCAAGCGGGATCTACAGAGGTCAGCTACACTTTTAGCAAGTTAGGCTACATGTAAGTACATTTCTTTTCTTAACGATGTATGGGGAAAGTATGGAATTCCAATAGTTCATTTACAATTGGTACACTCGGGCTGAAGTCGATCTGATGTGATTAAACTTACATGGATAAACAGAAAGCAGGGGAAAGTAAACCAAAAGGCACATAAAAGATGAAAGAGCGGGTTTTTAATGCGCACCTCGAGGATAGCAGGGCTGCCCTCAAGCGTCTTGTTTTTCCTCTTTTTGTCACGCAAGTTCTCCGACGCTCCTCCGGTAAGCATGTCGAGTGCCCGCCTGGCGCTCCGAACTCGCCCTATTCCTTGTGACGGGTGAAAGTGATTTTTTTTTTTTTATTGCCGACGACTCGAGTAAGAGTGTAGCAATAAAACAGCTCTCGGTTTTAAAGCGTATAAAGTGCTTCTGATTTATTAATGAGGCGGGGCTGCGCGTGATTTCGTTTCTTCAATTAAAGTTCCCAAGAATCGATGACCGCGTGCAGCAGAAGATATAGGCAATAGAACCTATGAATTTACAAAAAAAAATATGCCTATTGATTTTTTTTGGAATGGTAAAGTTTACTACAGCGCTTTAGTTAAGTGCTAGTTGGCGCCGTGCCTCGAGTCACTAGAAGCACAGAGGAATTGTATCAATATGTCAATATACATTGATCAATTTTTATATTGATATACAAACGGCAATAATTTTATATTTGAGAAACAATTTGATCATTAATATCAGCAGATATAATACATAAACGTAATTTAGATGTAATGTCTAATATTATTATTATTATTATTATTATTATTACTATTATTATTATATAACTTTGATTGATACTGGTAATTATATACTATAACACGCAGTATTATTATTATTATTATTATTATTATTATTATTATTATTATTATTATTATTAGAAGTAGTAGTAGTTGTAGTTGTAGTAGTTGTAGAAGTAAAAATGTAACATTCTAGATGAAGAGAAAGCTGTAAATGATTTCTGGAGAAGATTTTAATTTAAAAAGCAGAGTATAATTTTGCTTTGAGATTTTAAACAGCTTCTTACATTAAAGGGTTCTCAGATTAAACAGACTATTGGAAGCTGAAACCAATTTATTTGCATCAGGAAAACTGTTTGGGGTGTGCGTGCGTGTCTGTGTGCGTTTTTGTGTGTATCTCACTTAAGGAAACTTCAACATTATTATTATTAATATTATTATTATCATTATTATTATTATTATTGTTTTTGGTGTTGTTGTTGTTATCAATAACTCTGCTTTAACAAAATCAAGCAAGTCAGAATAATGTACATCCAAGCACAGCTAAAATAACTGAAGTTTATTAACTTAATTCTATTTTACAAGATATATGTATACAATACAATAGAAGAGGAAATGCGTTTTTCTACTTTTTACCTTCTGAGAAGCTTACAGTTGACATAGGAGTAATATACGAAAATTGGATTAGGAAAAACGAAAATCAGTACGCAAACTCGTATTTGGTGAGGTTCGTCTCTTTTGGCTTAGCAATTATGCAATGGGTGCAGTTAGATGACACGTATGAGGACGATCAGGAAGAGAATATGGCAGTGCTGCTCGTGGATTTATGTTTGGCATAACCAGTGTTGGCTGTATTTATGGTATGCAAAGAGACCTGCTGTTGAAACATAGGTGAATTTTTTTCTGTGCAGCAAAGCCTTGTTAGTTTTGTTGTGATTGTCATCATGCTGCATGGATTCATATAACACATGTTTTAACACTATTGCAGTGGAAAGCCAAGTGGAGTCCTTAAATGCAGTCAAGATTCACTCGTATATATAAAATACTATATAAACACATATTAGAAACTTCCCCATTGCTATAGATTAAAGCCTCAAATTGTTTATTTCCCATGAATCCTGTTGTAGAAGTGTGTCGCGTGGAGCTGATTTGGGGTTTTTGATGAATGACTCGGTAAGTGAACATGATTATGGATTTCAAAAGCAAGTTTGCTGCATTTAATATTTTGCTTGCAGATGTTTCCTTGTTGTAAGTATTCAAATGCTTTCTATGAATGAATAAATTTAAAAATACACCTTAATATTAGTATTATAATGTGAATAATTCAATCAAGAGGGCAATTTTAATTGAAGTATTTGAGCTGTTTAATGTCTGTCAGCTAATGTGTTGTTAAATCTTTAGTGGGATATTTAGTTTTCAATTTTTTTTTCAATTTGTTTTTATTTTGGAGAAGGTTTAACTATTTTTAGCTATTTATCTTTTGGGGAAATATTGGTAAAGCAAGTCACTTTGCTTTGCAATATACATTTCTAAATGCTTTGTTTAATGCTGTTTAATGCTAAATGCTTCTAAATGCTGTGTTTTGTATATTTAAATTGCTGTGTGTGTGTGTATGTTCATATATAGATTAGTATTGAATAGCTAAACACAACTGCAATTATTTCACATTGCACATATTTCACATTTCCAGAATTACACATTAAACAAGGGTACAACAGAATATTTTTTATGAATCTTGACCTATGATCTTCTTGGTTTCTGACCAACAGCTATACAAGGTGTCTATGTTATAATTTTAGTTTTATATTATGTAGCATTCATGGACCATCAGAAATAGTTGATGATTAATATGTAATAAAAGTAACAATATACAATCAGATCACTTACCTTGTTGTAAATTTTAAGTGAAAATACTACTTAAACACAAGACTCTAACAAATAGCTATTACAGTATAGCAATGATGTTATTATTAGTATAAGTAGTAATTATGCAGCAATATTTAAGTATGATAAATAATCATTTATTACAGTTGATTTTAACAGGTTTTCCATGTTTGCTGGGATGCACAGCCTTTAGTACAAATCACTCAGCTATAAAATTGCTGCCGAAATTCCTAAAAAGGTCCTCTACGTATTTTCAAACCCTAGTTTGTGCATGCGAACGTGACACCTACTTGTTCAAAAAGTCAAGGGAAATGGCAAAATCCCAATCGATAAAGCGGTGTTAATCCGCAACTCTTAGCACTGATAACTAGCCTGATAACCATCTCGTGCATGTTGAAGAGAGTGAGAAGTGAGGAGCATGGCTGACCCAAGGAGAAATAAGACCTGAACCCTAAACATGGCGGCCGAAGCTGCTGACCCAGTAAGTGCGGGGGGACATGGGAACAATGGTGACAGAGGGGCAAAATAAATAAGCGCTCATTTCTGGACAGCAGGAACTCTTCCGTGGAGGAAAGGGCGAGTTTGTCTCTGTCGGAAGACAGTCCCAGCTGGCAGAGAAGTGCTAGGTTTTGAAAATAACTGAAACATTCGCAACTGTTTTTAATGTGAGTGTTTATCTTTTTTGGACTGGAATTTATGCATGTACAATTTATCTGTTGAGCGTGTTACCACATGTGTCAGGAAATGTTTTCGCATTATGTCTTTCATTTCCTCTTTTTTATCCTGTATTGATTCCATAACCTTATCTTGTCTTTCTTGGTTAACTGAAGAAATGCTTTCCCCCAGATAACAAAGCAAACCTGCGTATGAATAGTCTGTATGGCAAATCCATCCAAATGTATGCAGATGCTTTATTTATTATTATTTTTTTAATAGTCTGGATCACAGCAGAAAAGTTTGGAATTCTCATTAACAGGCCACATTGCAGACTTTGAGACACTAAAATGTGTTACACAAACATAGGCCCAGAGTAATTGTTTTTTGTCTTTAAATTTTAGTTATGAGTCATGAGTGCTTATTTTGATTCTTACATCTTTTTACAGTTTTTTTCTTTCTTTTCAGTGACTCATGAAAATTCATGAAAAATGGCGCTCATTTAAATTTGTTTCTCACAGTGCATTTCTGTGAGTTGATTGTTTTTTACTTTCTTTATTTATGTATTTATTCATTTGCCTTGTCGTATGAGTCATATTGTATCATTCTTCAAGATTTAAATGAAACAATAAACAGCAAAAAATCGGGGGGAAAAACTGAAATGGAGATATATTGCATCTTTATATCAAAGCACTCCACCAAATAGCCTTGTGAAGTATGACATCATGACTATGAGACCTCTCTCAGAAAAACCCTCACACCTAGCTTATATGGGCAAATGTTTTTCTTCTTTTCACAATGTTTGTTACAAGTCTTAAACATTTAAAACTACAGGGTTTATCCCATTTTAACTTGACGATTTTAACACCGATCCCTAATCAATCTTAAAATCCTGTTTCACTATTTGAATTCACACAATTTGAAGTTTAGAAAATCCATATTATTAGTGGTTCCACATATAGTTGTCCAATTGATATTAAGTGCTTCCTATGAGAGCCTTTCACTTACCTTTCTGTGTCAAGGCCATCAAATCAACATCAATAAAATACGCACTAATGTACTTTCCACTGTGTAAGAGCAAATAAAACAAATAATCCTGTACATTTCAAATCTGTGACAAGGGTCCTCCTCTCTTGGAGCGTTACTGGACAAGTTATACAGTTAAGCTCTGGAGGTCACAAAGACTTGGCCACAGAGTGGTTGCCATGGGCTCCAAGGTGCCTTGTCATTGATTGGACAAGCAAACAGTTAGCTTTTTCTCCTGCAGCGGGACATTGTGAGAAACCCAGACGCCAGGTCTATTCCTCCTGTGCGGCCCCTAACGGGCTTTCTGGGCCTCGTGAGGTCCTTCACGCGGTGTGATCAGAAAGATGTCTGCTCCACTTACACTGATGCCGTGACAAAAAGGGAGACCACTCGTTCGCTCTGTGTTTTCAACCTTGGATGGATGTGTGTGCCACCACCAAGGGTTTTTTTTTACAATGGCTGAACACAGTTCAATCTGAGATGACAGAAGGGTGCGCCATTTTTTATTAATGGAGAGCATATACCTGATTCTTTCCATCCTTACTTCCATGTTCGTGTCGTGGGCTACTGTCGTTATATCACTACTGTTGTTGGCATTTGTTGCCACCTTGACGTTGTATGAAAGCACTACGAGAGACACTGAAACCGAATTGCTTGTATGTGTTACAGTATGCTTGACCAATAAAGTCTGTTTCATATGTGTAATATGATAATATTAATAATATGAATTTTTAATACAGTGGGTGAAGGACTTTTGCAAATTACTTGACTAAGTAAAGATGAGTGTGTGCAGAACCTTAAGGGCTATTGATTGAGGGCACATGTCAAATGACGTTAATCACACTATATTATTGTATAATACCTTATTATGTCACTCCCAGTTTGCATTTTTACCCATTGAAGGTAAGTTCTAATGGCAGGGTCCCACGTTCCACAAAAGAGGTAAAGAAAGAAATGGGTGTGTTGAAACTGAATGCATCATCGCTCAGGCTTTTGACAGAGTAGCTCGAAGCTAGAATCAGGTACAGAAAGGTTTCTGTCACTGGCGTTTTGTGATAATGGATTTATGAAAGTTGACAAAATTAATAATACCCAGTTGTGTACGTGTTCACTTCACCACCTGCTGCTTTGACATTCTATACTTGCTATTACCAGCAGTGTACTTAAGTGTTGAGTGTTGAGAGCAATAAAACAGTATTGATTGTAAGGCCATGTTAACTTTATTTTATACTTACAATGGCTGCAGTTGCCCTTTAATCTCATAATTTGGTGACGTCACTTCACAAGTATATGTATGCAGATATCTGTGTAAGTAGGTAATTAAGTAGGCCTGTCTGGGATTTTAGCAGGATTGATTGAAAGTTTTGAATATGACTTTGAACACGAGTATAGGAATTATTTTGCCCCCTACATCCATCAAGTTGTTCTGCAATTCTGTTAACTCTGAAAAATATCATGATTCTGTACAGTAGAAGTCTTTTTTTTTTTTCAAAAATTTGAAACAAATCTTTAGAATGATTTATTTTATCTATGTGCACTACATTTTGCTCAACACTTCATTTCATTAATAAAGCTGATACCGAGTATCAGTAGGAGGGAGGTGTTTAAGAAATTGCTGTGATTTTTTTCTGTAGAGGGCGCCAGAGTACATATATTTGACAACCGTGATCCCTCGTTCACGTTGCATGATGGTAAACCATATCATCTAAAGGAGGATGGAACAACTTGTAAGAAATGCAGCTGAACCATGTGAACGAAACACAACATTGTAAAAATGTTCTTGTGCTTAGTGGTGTATTTAAATGTGTCATATTTTGGGCTGTAGTGGTGTTCTAGAGAGAATTGTTAATGTGTTAGCCTCTCCCTGTTGCTGTAGTATCTGTAGTATTAAAAGGCAAAATATTACATACCAAGACAAAATCAAGAATAGGAAACGTAAGCATTTACTAAGAGACAAAACACTCATTAAATTATTAAATTACTTAAATTATACGGCATATGAGTAATTTCTAAAATGTGAAACCGTGTAAGTTCCCAATAATAAGTGTCTGGTGTGCGAAAAGGAAAGGTTTCCAGTCACAGTACTTCTCATCTATTTAGTTCGTTTTATGAACACTAGATGGCGCTGTTGTAGTGTCAGTCGGCAAACTGGAACTGGAGTAAGTTTCTCAGCCCGTCCTGAAATTGTTTGAGAATTATGTAATGCCTTGGTTTTGGAACACTAGAGGCACATTACTATCTAAGTTTTGTTGAACGTTAGCTATGAACGTTAGCTATGAATATGCAGTGATGTAAAATGTCTTGCAGCTGTTGGGTCATAATGACAAAGTTAAAATGTGCACTTTGTGTCAGTGTCAGTGTCAGTGCATGTGAAGAAGAGCTGGAGCATACCTCTATCAGCTTCCGACTTCTAATGACCTGTCAGCAAATTCAGATCAGATTAAAGCATTGTGGCTATGCTCTAGAATAGAGATTTTCAAGATTACTCTGCAGTACTGCCCTTTTAAGCCCAAGGATTTAACCCAAGTACCTTTCATGATGTTTGCTCCTATGCTTTTATTATTTACTTTGCCTATTAACCTTGTTTCAAGGTAATGCCTGCAAGATTTTGAAGTGCCGGTGGGATAAAGCATTTGATTGAAAACCTCTATATCAACGTACTTACCCATTGCTTCAGTAAATACCTACTGTATAAACAGACAATATGGAAGATGTGCACTACGTACGTTACCCTAGATATTGGCTGAGAAATTAAAGTAATGAAGTCTGTATTGAACAGTTTGCAGTGGATGATAATTGTAGCCTTTCCAGAGAGAGAAACTGTGATCATTGCATGATCATTAGGATTGCTTGCGTGGCCTCATTGTGGAGACAGAAGTGTGATCGTCAGGTGCAGAGAAGGGTGCTGTCAGTGTTAGCGGTGGCTGAGCTTGTCAGTTTGCAAAGGGCACTTTGTGTGGGTTTCAGCTTGCAGAACGGGCACAAATCGGGAAACAAATCCCAAATTCCTTCAGGGTTAAATAATTAATGAGCTTGGGTATTTCTGTCATTCCATTAAAATTCGGGCCTGCAAAGAATTTAATTACCGTGAAATCTGAAGAGTCAGCACACCTCACTGTAGCTCTTAGCCTTTTTGCCGCTGCTGTGATCTTTTGAGCAGATCTGGGTGCATTCAAAGACCGAATAAGAGAATCTCTTCTGTGCTGAATATAGTAATTTGCCCTCCCAGTGTGTCTCATTGGGCCTAGTGTGATGCAGTGTGACTGCCTGCATATATTTACCAGCATCTCTTTGGTTACTCCATAGATTGTGCCTTTAGCTTTGAATCAACAGACTCAGCCTACTGTGGCACCTCTTATTTAGGTTAGAGTCATCTGATGTTTCCTGCTGTCTGTGAATACTAAGGACCAAGGCATACTTTGGTTTCGAATCTAGTGCAACAGCTACATGCACACCCATAGAAATTACATTCAGACCCATGTAAGTCATGGTGTTGCTGATGATTCTTTATTCATTAAACCCCTGCCTTCAGATAATTCTGTTCTGAATTACAGAACCTTGAATGGAAAGCATTAGGAGTCGGACAGCTCATTACTGCTGGTGCCTCATTTCTGTAGGGCCCTCCCACTGCAGGGCAACCCTGTTCCCAGCGGTAGTGTGGTCAGTGAGAGCCTCCATGACCATATTTCCTGTTCTGCATCTGTGCGGTTTGTGTGAATCAGCCGGCTGTCACCATACCCACAAGCTCAGCCTCTGAGCAGTACAGTGTGCATTCTCATGGCCATTATGGCATGGGGAGTGGCAGAGTGGAAAAAAGCTTAAACTGCGATTTCACTCACAAAGCATTTTTGGCATACCTTTTTCCTTTTACCGCTAGTAATATTGTACATTGCTAAAAGTTTATGTTATTGACGAAATTATTACTTTCTTATGTGAAAACATGAAAGCCGATTAATGTGAAAGGTAACCATGAATGCTTTGAAAAGCCCCAAGCAGGCTGCCACACCTTTTACTTGAGGCCACTGGCAGTGATATCATTGACGGTGAGTGGTATAGGGTTTGAATATTGATTTGAGATGTATGTGACTAGGTCATGTTTATAAAGCTTCACACAGCATCTTTGCATGTCAGGAAAAGGAAGCAATATTTTTCAGCAAGAAAGCATTGCATTTAAAAAAAAATCAGGAATTCCACCCAGATAACTTGGTTTTGAAGTTGTTTATATGTGAAACTGTGCAAAGCTCTTTTAAACATAAGAAAATATACAGGAAATACACAGCTTTAAAAGTGAGGATAAACAATACATTTGTATATTCCTATATAGGTTAGTTATAGTTGATAGTGATAGTTATAGCTAATTAATTAAATTGTTAATTAATTAACTGAAAATTAAATAGTTAATTGAACTATGTTTAATCCTGACCTTTAGGCCCCTCAAATATCAAAATGTGGGAGCAATATGTGAAACACATCATGTGACGTGTACCAGATACATGACGTGTCTTGGAAAGGCCAAACAGAATGACAGTGAATGGCCCTGTAATATACAGGGCATTGTCAGTATCCACAGAGGTAAAAGTATATAACTGTGGAATTAGCAGAACAAACTTCCAACAGCATTAGCCTGTTCTGACTTTCAGCTCTGCATTCAATTCCAGTGGAGTAATCGGAGCATAGACAACATAATGAGAAACGGCATTGAGCATGCGGTCAAAGTATTACATTGAGGGTAGCTGTTAGCCTCTGTTCCTGTCTGTTGTAATGATCTGGGAGAAAGCTCTGCAAAGTCAGTCAATGAATGGAGTGGCATCGCCATTGTATGCTTGTTTCATTGAGCTAAATTACCTTTTGTTCACATTTCAACCCATCCTAGGCAAGTCTTTACCTGGTTCCTCAAGAGGTGTTGTCAAGAGCTGGGTTGAAGTGTCCAAGTATTATCTGTAGTGCTGTGTGTTTCTGTGTTTCCCCTGTGAAGCAATAGTGACATAGTGAGTGCATTATACATGATGTATCTATCGATTGTCTGTTTGCTCTCATTTGCCAAAACGTCATTGCCTAGAAAGCACAAAGGTCAACACTGCTGCTGAAGTTTGGGTACTCTCATGTCATCTCAGCAGGTTGATTGCTTAAGGTGGCCTCTGCCAGTTCATTTTGATTTAACCTGTCCATTTTGAACAGAGAATGATTTAAAAATCTTTGGTTGGTGAGGGCTATGTAGCAAAAAGTACTCCAAGAAACTGACACGCCATCTTGTGGACAGCTCTGTTTTTTTTCCTTTTGCTTTATGTTGTCTCAATAAATTTATATGAACTTTCTCATTAAACACATGATTCTCCTGACGGTGAATAATTACATGGTGCACTCTAGCTAAGAGGACTAAAATAAAAGGTACTGCTCTGCACCCTATTTTAGTATTCTACAGTATTTCATTCCTTTTTTAAGGGGCGCCTTCAGCTGCATGAGCGTGACAGTTTTGAAGATGCACTGTTGTAGTTCCTTGTATATTATTCATTAGGCCCAGGTTGTCATGGTTGGCATGGAGACACTGTTGTGAGTCCTTCACTATCAATCTCAGATCTCATCTCATTGTGAAACCAGGCCATTAATGCAGTGCAAGGTAACTGTCTGATGAAAATTTGAATTTTAATTTGAATTAATTTACCTAAAAGGTGAGAAGGAAAATGAAAATTGAGTTTTAAATAAAGAGAAGGTGGTATCATATCAAAGATATCAGCAAAAATATAATCTTCGTAAACACTCTTTCCCATCAAAATGAGCTTTCATAGCATATGGCCTTCCACTGTCAGTTCATGTTTGCTTCCTTTGTGGGTCCTTTTGTTAGGATCTACATTGTGTTTATCTAAGCATGCACAGGATCTGACCCAGGGCAAATTGTCACTGCAGGGAAAAATGTCACTATCATACCAAGGCTGATGATACCAAATCGTCTGCGGGAACTGGCAAAGTGTCACCACCATATTGGGACAGATAACACCAGTTGTCTACGGGAACTGTCCTAGAACAAAGGGTCATCAACACATCAGTGCTGGTAGCCCACTGCCTCTGTCTAATCCCAATCAACAACTGTTGAGGTGTGGCCTAATCACACCTAGGTATTTCTACGAGTGTTCATCTCAGCCTAGGCAGTCTTAGTTTGGGAGCTGTTTGCGTACGTAACTTTGGCTCCTGGGGAATAAACCTCGTCTCTGCAAGACCGGGTCTCATCTCATTCACTACACTCTCCGTTCCACAAAGTAGAACCTAACAAATTGGTTATTGAACTGTTGATTGGCATTGAACTTGTCCAGTGCAATAAATTTAAACAGAAATGTCAGGTTTGAAAGCATCCAAGAAGGGACTGTCCTTCCTGACCCTGAGACTCATCTTAGTTTGCATTCTACATAATATTCCATATGTACTGAAAAACATGCACTTAGATCGTTTTATTTAAGCACCCCAGTTCCAGGAATCAATCCAGCTAACCCTTTTATTACAAGTCTGATTCTCTACCACAGAACATTATGTTGTGACCCCAAACTTGCAATATATACATGGTGTGAATAAGCCTGTTGATCGCAAGTCTGGTCCATTTATCCACTGGAAGTGCCCTCTTAAGATAATTGTTTATAGTGGCCGGGGTAGCTGGGGTGGTATCCTTAGTGAATGCAGTGATACAACCATTATCTGATTCACGGTGCAAGATGTGGACTCATTGTTTAATGCATCAGACAGAGAGGCTACGGCTCTGCAGTTAGGCCATTCACTGACTGCATTTTCTACCATTCACACTGAACAGATGGCCTCAAGGTAAACCTCAGGTTGGTGTGTATTATGAAGATGCTTGGGGAGAAAAAGGTTAATTTATATCCTCAAATTTATCTTAAGAAAAAAATTAAGATCACAGCAAATAGTATGAAGGACAAGAAATTCTACCAGTGTCAAGCAAATCAATATTGCTGACCTTTTGTAGTTCTTTTGGATTTCAAATCAATGTGCAGTGGCAACAAAAATGTTGTCATCTGGTTCTTTTGTGGTCAATTAATGCCTGCGCTCATTCAAATACACTTTCTCAGTGTTTTATCTGTGTCACAACATTGAGCCACTTTCTACAGTTCTGCTGACGACTATCATGAAGGAATCATTTTGAGTACATTTTCCCTGATACAAAAAACTACTACAGAAAAGTAACTTGATTCAGGTTTTACTGATGCAAGGTGAACAACTATTACTTCACAACAGTCTCAAACTATTATTCACAAAAGAAACAATTACTGATGCAAAGTGAACAACTATTACTGCACAACAGTCTTAAGCTATTATTCACGAAAGAAACAATTTCGTATCATTGCAGGCGAAATCCAGACTCTGGCTCCACATTTAACTCCTCGTGAAGGAGGTCTTTCGCAATAAAGGACAAATGCTGATGAAACCCACTGATCCTCAGAATCAAACAGGTCTATTCCAAAGCTTTGCACAGTCACCCAGCCATTACCTAACCAGCAAGGGCAGGTAATTACAGCTTCAAAAGGCCACATATGGCTGGTCTCTGCATTAATGAGGAAAAATGAAGTATACTGAGCATCAAAAGCAACACTACCCTATCCATGTATGTGTGTGTGTGTTTTTTTAAGAAATAGCTGTAAGGAATTTGAACCAAGGGATCAAATACGTGACAAGTGTTGATTAATTGATCTTTCAGGAGTGACCCTGATACACTCGAGTGACCAACTGACTGCTGTAGAGGCACTACATCACCTCATTAGCCCGGGCGGTGATTGGACATGCGATGAGGTGATTTAGCCTGTTCAATGTCAAGCCCTGCGAAAATCAAGACAGAGAAACACAGAAGGGAACCAATATGTCCCGTTAATCAAAAGAGTGCCTTCTTGGCTTGGGCGTGCGTGGGAGGCTCCATTGAGCTGGCACGCTGGCGTTCTCCGCCCTAGCCTCCGGCTCCTCACCTGGTGGGGCGCCGCTGCCGCCGCTGCCAAGCGCACTCCGCCGATGCTGAGCCCCGGTGCGGGGGGTCCACGAATCACAGCGCCGCGCCAAGACCGAGGCGCGAGTGCGCTCCGTGCTCCCGATCGCCTTTGCACCGCCAGCTTGGCGGCATCAGGGCGGCATATGGGCAATTAGTCAAACTGAAGGCGCAAACTTTTCATCGGCATCCAAAGCCAGTGCCTATAAGCCAGTGCTTTTAAAAAACACACACACAAATAGAGTTATACATCACTGGTGTCACGCGGCCTCGATGTTAACGAGTTTCGCTCCCAGGTGGAGCTTGGCAAACAGTTCCGTCCAATAAACGCCGACCTCCGTTCCCGTCAGCCGCAAAATCGGCATCTGCGTCTTGGCCCTGTTATAAACTCTCATTAGGGGTAGCCTCCGTTCTTTGGCGGTGATGCGTTAATGCCTGTGTGATTATACATGCAGTGATATCGGGTGTCTGTACAGGCCTTTTTCACGTCGCAGTCAGCACAGGCACCGTACGGCAGGCGCACTGAATATGGTAAACAGAGTGGCTAGAACAGATGAGTGAAAGCAGCACCAGCAGTGGGGATGGGCGAAC
Organism: Megalops cyprinoides; assembly: GCF_013368585.1. NCBI lineage: Eukaryota > Metazoa > Chordata > Actinopteri > Elopiformes > Megalopidae > Megalops > Megalops cyprinoides. The sequence continues at coordinate 11,776,635 of NC_050604.1, forward strand.
GGCTGGCATGTTTTTATTAAATTACCCGTGGAGGAGCAGAATGACAATCAGCACAACAAAGCACAAACACGAACATGACTCAACTGGGTTATTACAGGAGCAGGCACCAAAGTAATCAACTTTTGGAAATGTAAGTATATTACCAAAAAAAAAAAAAATTCTGCGTTCGTTTCCCCACAGGAGCCCGGCTGGGTGTTAATGGAATGTGTTTTGTGTTGAAAGTCGGGTTGATATCTCACATATGCGCGCGCATGTGTGTGTGTGTATTCGGATGTGTGTGTGCGTGCATGTGCACGTGTTGGCATCCTACATCATCAGAACAGCTTTGACATTCCAAAAATGTAAACATAAATCAGCAAAAAGAGTATTTTCACACACCTTACTTGTTTTAAATGAGTTGACTTTTCCCTCAACACCCTATAGCATTCAAGGGTTTCTACAGAAAGCAGTTTTAATCATGAGGATTAATACAGCTCAGGAGGTTTAGTTGGGGAAGGTGTGTCTAATTTTAGCCTTTTTTTTAGTCACTGTTTTAGCCTTGCACCTGCAAAAAAGACCTATAATTAAGATTTAGCCATGTGTTTGTATTCAGGCAATGGAAGAGTAAATGTTTTTTAAAAGGCTAATTGGGTGTCAAATGGAGTAACTGACATCTAGGAGACATGGAGCCATCACACCCTAGCATCTCAATCTCATGCACCAAAGAGTGCTTCTGTGAAAAACCGTTCATGTGCTACATAATTCAAATTTATTGGCCTGGTGGTTTTTGTTTGCTTGTTTTGGTTGTTACCCAATTTAACGGCAGGAAAACACTGCATTCTGTCGCAGTAGAGGACTACACACATTGAAATGTGTAATATACTTGTTGAATAGACTCACAATCCATTGGTAATCTGGGCTCTGTTCTGAACAAGATCTGCACCTCTGGGATTTTTTTGTAAAGGCCGAGAGTTAAAATGAGTTAAAATGGCTGTTCTTTCTCTGACCTTTTCTCAACATTGTGAAACACAGCTCAACATTTATACATTTGCTCTTCTTCAATTCATGCACTCCCTGACTGTGCTTTATTAAGAATTGCATTTGCTACTTATTTTCTTTAGCTCGCAGCTACAGTATATCATACTTTCTGTGCCAGATTCTTTCATCAGTTTTTTTCTTGTTTATTTTGTATCTATAATATATTGTAGAATTAAGTGAAAAATATCATTTTAAAAAGATAAAATGGAAAATGGAAAATTTACATTCAGGCCCAGGGACAAAAACTCATGATATTGTGATTTCCAAATATGAATCATAATTGATTAGAATACAATGCATTCAAATATTTAAAAGTAACTTTAACATCGATATTTGACCAACTGACAAATTTGTACATAGTGAGCTAGGAAAGACCTTTAATGCTTTGTGGTTAAGTTTACATAGTGGAACTGTTTGGTTTAGGTGCGATAATCTTTTTGTGAGACTTTTCTTACAATTCTATTAAAAGTAAACTTTAAATTATGTGAACTTATCCTGAGAGTGGTGTGTTCGTTATAGAGCGACAAGGATAAAGAAACAGTTATGTAATGTCAGCATCTTATGAAAAAAAAGACTAAATAAGGGACATTTTGAAAGCAATGCACAAATCTGTACACAGTGGGATGTAGACACAATGAGTCTCATTCATTCCCTATGGCCTCTTATTCTATGGCCTCCTACCTGAGAAATATCAGAAGAGGTGCAACCTGGACCTTAATGGTAACAGGAAACATAAATGTAACTCATACATGTCAGGTCTGGCAAACTCATTGCATTGAACTCCGCAGCTTTCCTGTCCAATCCCTGATACAGTATTTTAATAAGCATGTTATTGTGTAGGTGGAATCCTGTTTTGGGTCTGGAGGGAAAATAAAAAAACAACAGTGGGGATAGAAAGCCAATGCAATGAACTTTTTAATGGTAGGACTATTTACCCAAAATCACCTGGACTAAAGTGAAACAAAGCCTTCATGTGGTCTGTCTGACGATCTGGTGATGCATCCCGGATATGATCATTTAGGAAGTTTCTGAGGTTGCCAGATGCAGGTGGAATCAATGTGGCTTCCAGGTCAAGGGTTATCGTCATCTTAGGGTGTCCTCCTCTTGAATCCATAGGAAGAAACAGAAAGAGTTACCAGAAAAGACCAATTAAATGTCGATTGCATAGTAGATGGCTGCTGTATTGAACACAGGGGCCAATCCTTTATGCCACTGTATGCCAGCACGTTGAGGAGGTACAGCTGCTGTGTGATGTGCCGGTGCACGGCAGCTGCAGGTAGTTCCTCATCCCCTGGCTGCGCAGTTCCCGGCTGCACTCCTCTGGGACACAAGTTGTGCAGCAGACCAAGGGACCCTACAGCAACCTCACAAGCTGCCTGGCGTGCCATATGTATCGGAATCAATATTCTTTTTTCCAGCTTTCCAGCAGCTTTCCAGCAGATAAGGTACACATAATGGCGTAGGGGGACATTGTTTAAGGAGGGAGAATACTGTGGACATGAGCTGTGGCCTCCATTCAGTGAGTCTACAATGCACTCAGCCCACAACAACAATTTGTTTCAATAGCTTCAACAAGCTATTGAAACAAATGAAAAATGTTTTTTTTTTCCATTTTTTTTCAATTATTTCAGCAACCTCCAAGCTGATAATGTTTTGAAAGAAACAAAAAATAGTATGTACTTAAATTGGTGGATCACATATAAGGAAAAAAAGTATTGGGGCTACATTTAATAATGTCCTCTGAATCATTTTAGAAGGACAAGCAGATGGAGGACAGGCTGGTCCTTGCACTGCATATACCCCACTCTATATCACCTTGCAGCATCATGCACCACTATACGTAACACTCCACTGCTCTATAACACTCCACACCAACCTCCACCATTCCACACTACTCTGCACAGCCATACGCCATACTATACCACCCTCCACCACTCTTACCCCACTCTACATCACTCCACACCATGCTACACTGTGCTACATCTCTGTGCACCACTCTACACCACCTTGCATTACCCTATACTCTATACCTCTCTATATCACTCTACGCCACTATACACTGCTCTGTACCACTCCACACCACTCGATACCACCCTACATCTTACCACCACATATAATGTAGACAGCAAGTTAACTTTGCATATTTCCCATGCTGATTCAACTATACAGACAAAATCCTTTTCATCGACAGTAAAGCTTGGATACCTGACTCCTTTAGTTAATTTTATTGCACTACCATTCTAGTAAACAAACCTTTGTATGTGGTGGCATTGTTCTTTTTCTTTTTGTCTGTTTGAAAGTTCTCTTGCCGTGGGTATTGAGCGTACTCAACATTTTAATTTATTTTGTTTGTTTATTCATTTGATTTTTTGTGTATATTGTTTGTTTCAGTGTTGAAAACTGTGTTCCCCCTTATAGAGTGTAAGAGCCAGATTCTGTGGTATCAGTCAGATGTCGATTAGTGAAGCAATTTTTGGTCATTTTTGTTGATTAGTATAACAAAGTTTTTTACTGTCAGCGGCCAAGAGAGACAAATGAGGTGCTGGTATATCAGCAGACATGCCTGGCATTTGGCGCTCTCATTTAGCCATTTTAGCATTACCTTTCAGCAGATCTGAACAGAAACTCAGAATGACTGTATGTAGCAATAAAGTATAATTAAAAAGAATATAAAGTATGTAATTTAAAAGTGGGTGAAACACTGAGGAATGAGACAGTTTTGTTCGCTCGGGCTTATTTTTCACACTCAAATGAAATTAGTGTCACCCATGAGGCACAGAAGGATTGTCTGCACAAAGGATAACGCCTCCGGGAAAGCACGCAGTGCCGGTGGAAAACAATAACGGGCCAATCGATAGCGGGAGCTGTTTGTCAGAGCAGACCTTGGAAGCTGACAGCAGCCCTGACAACCGGCTCGCATTTAGACGACTGTGATCACTTTCCCGGCCTTCTCTCTCGCTCTCTCGCTCTCTCACGCTCTCTCTTTGGCACCGGCACACCAAGAATCACAATTGTTTGAGAATCCGTCAAGGTTCACGAAGGCAAAAAAAAAAAAAATATTATAAAGTACTCACAGTCTTATTTATTCCTGGTGGCCATGACTGAAGGGAGGTTGCTTTTCTGCTAGTTTCACCGAATCATCTGACACACAACTTAAACAGCAAGTCAGTTTCTATGGCAACAACAGCCGTAGATACAGCCACATTGCGTCTTCAAGACATTTAACCATACAGTGTGCATTCCTATAGCACTTATATCATCAAGAGAGGCACAGAAAACAGCATGAGCTGCAATTTCTTAAACGGCATTATTGTCATATCTTTTTCCTTTAAACACTAGGAATATTGTACTTTATGTTGGATGGACAAAAAATCAGACATTTTATGTGAAAACATGAAAGATAATTGATGCTTTGAGCAACATGTGATACGTTTTTTAAGAAAATTACTACTTACTCATCTTCTGTGTGGGGAAAAAAAAATTCTAGAGTGGCGGACTATCACTATTGACGTGGGGGGAAAGCTATTTTATTTGGAAGAAAATAAGGGACCACACCAAATACTGCTGAGATCCTTCAAGCATCATTGTCAAACATTTAGAATGGAATTGTTGAGTTGTGGTCATGGTGGGAGAGTTATTTATTCAAAAGTCTTAAGGCTTCATAATGTAATTCCAGTCGACTGACAGCCAAGACCTTTTCTTGGTCACAAGTTGCATCATATTGACAATTTTACTATTTAATTTAAACAAAGCACGTGTGTTTGACTCTTACACATAGGCAAGCAAGTATTGCATTGCAAGCAAGTGGTGTGTCACAGCCATGCAAATTTGCACAACCTGGGAAACGACATGAAAGGTGAGGGTTGAATTGTGGGTTTTGGGTCATTTCAAGTTAAGGTAATGATTAGGGGTAGGGGCGCTGGCGTTAGGTTTCAGATTATGGGTGGGAGATGGGTTATTTGGATATCTTGTGTAATTACTGTCCTTTGATACACCACAGGTACATTAAAATTACATATGTAAATTGGCTTTTTTAAATATAAGGTCTTACTGTATTCTTTACTTTCCTACAGACTTGCAGAATACTTTAAATTTTCCATTGTAGTTCAGACAGAAAACTTGTGAAAGACACTTTTGGGTAGTAGTTGGCAAAACATGATGTTCCAAAGAACCATTGCATTCATCTGGAACAATTTGACTGAGGTGTTTAAAAATTTCTGTCTATAGATAACAGTAATCAAAATAATAACTCAGCTATCAGCCCATCAGACCAATAATGTCCTCAAATATTCCAGGTGTTGAGCAAGGTTTTGCAGTCTAGAAGGTGTGCAAAAGCTTTTGGAATGGATTTATTTGCTAGATAATGGGTTTTACAGACCATGTAGAGGCTGACAATGATTTCTTAATTTCTGAAGAACTGGCAATGACTCAGACTATTTTTGACTGCATTTGACCATGACTGCACTTGTCTGGATCACTGCTCCTCAGTAGTAAGCGTTTACATTGAAGTCCTTTGCATGTTATCCATTGATGTTTTGGTAGGTGGTCTCCATGTTGCTGTGTGGATTGGAATGTCAAGCCTATTATCTTTTGGAGCCTCCATGCTAGTGGGATTGGACAACTTTCAGAGAAGGTCATGCAAGGACAGTAATAAAAGGAAACCTGATTGTCTATTCATGATCAAGGAGAAAATGGAGCAGTTAAGCACAGATCAATACAAAAAGGAACATCTCGCTGACAAACCACTCTCCATCCTGAGCACATCTCTGCTGATCTTTTTTACATTTCTCCAGACTGCTGTTTTACTCCTCGTGACCTGCAGCAGTTGCTAGGAGACTTCTTGAGCCTGCCTCATCTCACTGCTGGCTTTTTCCTGATAATAGTTTCCCGAATGGCAACCACACTCATATGCTGAAGTCTCTTCCTCAGCCAATACAATACGTAAAGACAAGCTCCATTTAGTTACATCTGTTTTAAAATGTGTTAGCATAACGCAAGCTTTTGGCTAATATATTTCCCCATAAAATATTTGCAGGGAAGTATATCAGATTAGTGTGTAAACTTAGTGTAAAATTAGTGTGTAAACCTTTCATTTCTTAAAGCCACGTCACAGCTGTAAGGGTCTGTGGGGTCTGGAACCTTTTTCTTCTGGTTTCAGCTTGGTGAGAACAACTCTCAGTATGACCACCGAGAACCTGAGAGGGGACTGCTTCCTCCCAGCTGCTGCCGGCCAGGTGTTTCTCTGCTGCCAAAGAAGGGGAGCCTCTGCCAGCCTTAGGATTGGTTTCCCGTATCACTTCTGTGCCTAGACTGTAACATCCTATCTAAGATAATCACGCATTCAATGCATTCACTTCTTTATACAGATAAAACTTTGCAGTCAGTTTTTTTTTTTTGATAATTTGTTTTTAATCGGGGATGTGTTCAGCACTGCACAGCTAAAGGGCCTTGATACAAGGCTACTGTCTCTGAAACAGGAGAAGGCATTCAACTGGGTGGACCACCAATTTCCATTCCAGAGAAATTTACATTTATTCATTTGGCAGACACTTTTATCCACAGCAGCTTACAAGAAGTGCATTCAATAGGGTTAGGCAATTAGCGGTACAGATACTGAATGATTACAGCCATTCCATGATATTGTGGGAAACATTATCACAACATGTACCACTTTTTATACCTCTCATCTTATGCCACTGCAAGAGTTTGAAGTACAAAACAGGTTTTTATCTTCTATGCTTGAATTGTAATCTGTTTTTCAACTACTAGCTTCTATTGCAGTGTTGGAAGGAGGTCAGAGTTCAGACAGCCAAGGTGTAATCTGAATAGATGGGTTTTGAGTTTGAAAATGGACAGTGATCCTGCTGTTCTGGCTATTGTGGTGAATTCATTCCACTATGGTGTGACCCTTCAACATGATGAGTGACCCTTCCAGGAAGCGCCTACTAGGTGACCAGAGGTAGCAGAGCAGAGAGGTCTGACAGTAGCGAAGAGGGTGATGATAGATTGCAGTCAGGTTTGGGCAGATTTTTATTTGTTATGTGGGATTGCTGTACATTGGAGAACACATGCTTAAGATTATGTTAAGGCTTGTGCTTTTTTTTTTTGGAACATTTTTAAAGGGCAGCTTCTGCCTGCATGAACTGGTATAAAAATGGTATGCTCCTCCGTGGCACATTGGGCTTGACTGGCAGTTGTTTCTTCAGGCGATGGTGTAAAAAATACATTGCCCTCACTTCTCTAGTACAGTCTTAAAGGTGTGGGGTTTGTTTAATGGTTCTGGGCAGGCGGGGTGGTGGGAGATTCACATTGAAGGACGTTCTTTCCTTAAGCTCCCTTTTCCTGCTCCTATCTTCATCTTATTTGTCTGCATGTTCTACCCCTGTTAAAGCAGGTGTCACCAGATGACATGATCTGATACATTTTAACAGGCTGAAATGAAGGGCTGAGGAGGACATTGCCGTGCAGCCATTGCGATCAATAAAAAAGCTATGTGGATGGTTACAAAAACACACTCTACTGGGAAAGGGCAGCATTAAGACAGACAGTAAGCAAGTGCCAGACGGCCTTCTTCCTTGCCTAAAGGTAAATCCCTTCAGCAGAATACATTTCAGCGTTTACCGAACTATTTGAAAAAAGTACTGTTTCTTCGTAAAAGCACTGCTGACACGGAAAGTTAAAGATTCATGGGACCTAAAGCACAGGCCATGTCTGGCAGCTCCAGTGTACCACTTCCCCTGGTGATCAAAGCCCTCCCTCCCCAAATGTGAGGCAGAACTCCAAAGCATGACAGCTATGCCCACAGATAACTGGTTAATACATTTAACCAGGACTTGTCTGAGAATTCCCATTTCGCTGCACAGGTGAAGATCTTCTCCATCTATTTTTGAGATTACATTCAACTATACCCGATATACCCAAAAAGAGAGATTTTTTTTCATCAAATAATTGATTCATTTAACCAACAAAACTAGCAATCCTACAATAATATGCGGAAAAACAGAAGGACCAAGGGTGTTATGATGTTGTCATAAATTGGGTGTCTATGTTTTATATATATGTATCCCAGAGCAGAGATGATCTCCCCATAGGCAGTGCGTTATTTAAATGAGCAGTAGGATGATCTGTATTGCACTTTGTGATGGCCTCTAATATATTTTGGCACAGATCCACATATCAGTTGTTGTTATATTCAAAATTTCCAAGCTTAATTTTGAAAATAACCTCTGTGAAAGTAAATGGCACGGTTGCTATTGATGTACGGCCATGGTTACCCTCCTGGCCTGTGAATAGATTTAGCCTTTGTGTGAATTTTAATTTGTCTTCCCTTGGCATCCTCTTGCCTGATGAATAGAGGTTGGCAATGCACTATGGCAGGGGATCAACTTGCTGATACCTTCTCCCCAGATCCCCATCAGCCCACACCTCACAGGGAGGAGGCAGATTGGCTAAAATGCCACACCCAAGCAAGCAGCGCCACCTGCTGCTGGTGAGAGGAATTCTTTATCCATCCCCTTCTGCATTTCTTAAATTCTTAACCCTTTCTGTCACATGCAATAAGGCTCTGTTGTCTACAGCTGAGCAGTAAGTATGTTTACTCCAACCTGATCTCACTGTTGGAGATTTTAGGGGGTGTAATACATATTTTAGCAAGTGTGACACATATAAATTCTGTACTTTAATTAGGGTCTGACTCTTTCCAGTCTAACCACAATGTGAAATCATCACTTTGAGAAGTTGATTCAATAAGTTGTTACCTTTTTTATTTTGCAGTGCTGGGAATTCAATCCTTGCTAGAATAAGACAAATCTTTCTTAAAAAGGGATGCATGTTTAGATGTATTACTCAGCATTGAGGGAGATGAAACTGGAGTCTTTCCATGCTTCTCTATCAGTTTTCATACATACGCAGAAGGTGAATCGATGAAGCACACACAGTGTGGGATCAGAGCAGGAGGGGACCAAGGTGCTCTATGCCCCTCATACCACATACAGTGCTGGAATGGCCAGTATAGGGGCAGAGGTATGGAGTGTCACTCTTGGAACAGGGCTGAGCGATATATGCCCCACTACCGGCCTTCTCCAACACGTTGCTCCTCTGTGTTCATTAGGTTCTGTGCAGGTGGTGGCAATTTCCCCTGACTCTTACTCCAGGAAAAGGGGATCTGTCCTTGACCCTCTATGCAATGGGCTTTGATAGATGTTTAACACCATACCACAAGCCTTATTTCCTTTGGGCTCAAAACAGCAATTATTTGTTTGTTCTTAGCCTGCAAAAGACAAAAACTTCACTCTATGGTCAAGATTTCCTTTTAGCTGTAATCCATATTTTGGTCACATGAGCACAAAAATGAGCTTGTCATAGATCTCTTAAGACCTACAGAAACATCTGGGCTAGATACTAATACCACTATGAAGCAAAACACCAGGACCTACACTGTACTCTGTTGTATGTTTATGCACAATGGCATGACATATTCTGTATCTCTGTGGGATATGATGCATGTGATAAGTCTTTCTGACATAGTATACTACCAATAAATCTGCCTAGCAACCCATAGAATGTAGCCAAATGTCACTGAAGTCAGATAAAGGCATAGATGGACAGATCAAGACAATATAAAGACATTCCTTTGGGCTTTTGTAATGGGTATAATTTTCTCATTTTAGCAATATTAACATTGACATGCTGCTGGACCGGAGTGTGGGTGTGTGTTTGTCAGTATTTTTGTTGTTTATTTCACTTTATTTGTATCTCCTCTACCTGGTATTGGAGCAGAACAAACAGGTTGAAGCAGAACAAACAAGTCTACCGTGTTCACAAAAAAGAAAAAAAAAAAAAGCAATAGGTTGCGACTCCCTGAAGAAGACAGCTACGTAGGTGTTGTTCTTGCAGGTATGTCCTCACAAAAACAAAATGCCTTTGGAAATAAAAGAAAAGAGACGGTCCAGTCTAAAATCCAGTTGCACCGCATATATTGTACCCAGTAATTATCAAACACAATAGTGGTCTCCTGGAAAAGTGAATCTGTATATGGTAGGCTTTCCATAGTTTTCCTGAAGCTGGTTCAAGTCTTGCAGATTATTGCACAAAGTATGAGTTATCCCTGAGTTACTCAATCATGAGTGCTACGTGATTACCCAAAAACATGCATGTGCTTGTGTCTCCCGTTCCTGCTAGTGACGAGTCGGCAAACGGCGGGATTTATCCAGTCACACGCTGGGCCGGGCCCGAGTGTCCGTGCGCCGTTTGCGTTGCACATGCATGGCATGCCAACTTTAATGAGCTACACGGCTTCGCGCATAATCATCCGCACATCATTTCATCTTCTCCACCGTACGATGCAATTATCCAGTGCACAAAGCATGCTCTCTGTCAGCCACATTGTCTGCCTCTTTCTTTCTGCAAAACCTCTGCTTTTCAGAGGTGTTTCCCTAGACAGAGAGGTAGATCACGTTGGTTTGCTTGATGGCTGCAATTAGCTTTGGAGGCATTTTCATGACCACATTAGACCGCATTAGAGTTCACCCTGGTTGTGAAGTTCCTGCTGATAAATACAACTTTGTTGTGCAGGATTGAGGGTGTTTAGACTGCTTCCACATATGCCTGCTCAGCGTCATTCTGCAGGGTAATTACATTGTTGTGAAACATGGAACATTGACAAGCTCCAGAGGTTTTTAATTAGCCACGTTCTCATGGTCCAGTTCACTCCACAAGCAGCATCCTCCAGATGTATCCAGAGGAGCATGGTATGTTTACACCAAAATATTTTTTTATTTTTTTGCAAACATGAGCCTCGCTAAGTGGTGTAACAATTACAGGTTTGCTGTCTGCTCGTCCATTGCATTCCAGATGGAATTAAAGCACGTGGTTCACAGAGGTGGTCGGCTCATCTTTGAAAGACAACTTGAAAAAGCAGGGCTGGTTTCATATAATTTGCAGAATGTTCTTTGGAAAAACTGAAGGATAAAATGTATTAGGTACAGATTCAAGGTAAATGCGATGCGCTTTGTGCTAAGCACTCAGAAGATGCACATAACCATGGCACAGCCTAATTCCATCAATTACTTTCTCACTCAATGAGTGAGACACAATGTTGTAGTTTCATCCACCCAGCCAAGTTACAGGTTGGCAGGGAATACTTTATTGCTACTTGGGGTGTAGTTTTAGGCTTTTTATGGGGGTTCCAGAACAAATAGTCTATAGTAAATGATCCAAAAATCTCCATCCCTTATTTTAAAAGTTCATTTACCCCCACAGAAGTCAGATACTTACATGGGTCATAAATTCACAAAATGAATGCCTAAAATTTGATCATTTTACATTTTTTCTCCTCTATTCTTCTGTGTCTTCTTCTCCATTTCAGTTATCCTGGCCATTACTACATCACAATTCCTCCAGTTCCCCTGGCAATAGTTCTCATCATTGGCCTCACCTGTGCAAGAGCCTAAACATCATTATATTCAGCCAATAGCCATTTTTGTTCATTTTAACCAATTGAAATTTGAAACATTAACACTTGTGACTTCATATTTTTCCACCTAATAAGGATGTAAACATGTGATACAATTTCAGCCAATAGGAGATGTCAGAATAACCAGATAAAATCTTCATTGTCTAGGAAGTCATGCTGGCTAGATAACTAGCAGTATGTTCGTTAGTGGGAGCTGTCAGGATTCAAATGCATACCTTAAAGGTGTAGAACATTTAAAAAAAAACATTAGCACCCATTTATTGAAAGAAAAAAATAAAAGAAATCCACCTGCATTTCTTTTGTCAATTAGTTATTTTGTATAATTGAGCTGTATGCATTAATTTGCAAATCTGGAACCAGTATACAAAGTCTCCCTTGAGATGTTAGTGCATGCATGAAAGACTGGAGACCCTCCTACTCAGTATTACATGCATTATAGCCAAAGTTTCATGCAGCTGCAAGTCTACCAAACTATCATCTTCATGTTAAAATTGTTACAAACTAGCCTGCTAGCGAAGTGTACAATTTCTCAGATAGTATTTCATTGAAATGTAATTGTCAAACATATAAAACGTGACCAGCAACAATGTAAACATTTACTTACTCATAAAGTCAAAGCGCCCTGCAATATAACTTTTATGGACCGTATTTGTTCAAACACAAAACTAATTACCAAGGATATTGAGACTTGTTTTGAATACCTTATTAAATCTTTGAAGGTCAAATATGTGACTGCTTTACACATCCAGTAGAGATAAGAAGGCACAGACTGAACAGCAGTCTTCGCAGTATTTGATTTCCTAAAGGATAACCTTGGCCACCACAGACCACAGATCTTCAATGATGTGAGGGCCTTTGGAAAGAAACAAAGTCAAATCTGCCCTGAAAACGGATATTTTAATAAGCCCAGATGTGACATAGTTATATGCGAATAAGGATGATAAGAAGGCTATAGAAACAGAGAGGGCTATCTAAAAGGGCTGTTGTTGGTATATTGATGTAGCTTGTTGAACAAGCATTAGATTTTTTCTTCTTAACTGGGTGTAGCAGTCAATAAGAATCAAATGTACATTTATTTTCAGCTTTGTGTATGAAACTTTCAGAATACTGTTTGGTGATGAGATGCTAACAGAATCACTGGAAGCCTAAGCATCTTTTTCGCCAGAACAGTGTGGAGCAGTAAGTAAGCAAAGCATACGTTCATTGAATATGTATGTATGTTTTGAAATTCATATTGATACATTAACATATTCCACTCTGGCATAAATTTAATGTTGCCTTGAAAATGGGGGATCTTTGCCAAATCTGAATTATGGCTGTAGAGACATCGATTCCTCAGAGTTGATCAGAGAGACAAGAGGCAATCTGTTAATTTTAAAGGAAAATTCCCACCTAAATTATCTCTCTTACACTACAAACCCTCTTACTCTACAAACTGATACTATCAAGCTAAAAAGTGTTGTCTGTGCTATACTCAACCATCATCAATGCCTGAAATGCTGGTTACCAAGCTGAGAAGCTGTGGGTCTTTGATACAATTTAGCTGTCACTCAATGGAAAGGAAAATTGAGGGCTTTTTTCTCCTTATTAGTCATTTTGATGGCCATTTTCCAAAACTTGGCCGGTTTCCTGTGAAATATGCTATAAAGCATGACTCAGTACCTTTTTATATTGAATTCGGTTTCACCCCATCTGACACAAGCAGTACAGACCAGCAGTTCTCCATAAACCTAACAATTATTACTGTGACATCAATAAAAGCTATCAGTGATTTTAGGGAATCTGTGAGTGATCAGCAAAGCTATCTGTGACTTTTGGAAACCTGCACTTTAATAAAGCAAGTTTTCACTTCTACCCCCCCATTAAAAATTGAATTTCCTCCATCTGTGTGTTCTTTTCAGTAGGCACAGAAAGTTCTGTTTGTGTTAGTCTAACGTTACACGACACAGAAAGAAAGGAAGGAACAAATACAGTTCAAAATCCAACTCGGAGTTTGAACAGTAAAAACAGGATTACACATCAATACACAAAACACACGTGACTGACACAGCTTGGTGAAACGTGGACATATCAACATGAGGAGTGTCATTCACCATGTGGTGTAGATTCACATCAGTGCAAATGAGAATTTACATACAAATGAATTGCATTGCCTGTCTGAGGAATGTTAAGCAGCCTTCATTATTGCAGGATTTTGTGTAACACTAAGTAAGAACGATCAATCTCCAGTTTGCCTGAAATACTGTTGCCAGCCCAAGTCTGTTTCATGTATCGACTAATGAATACTCCTGTGTTTACCAGTCTGTCTATCAGAGCATTGTGTCAGAGCCAACGAGAGCATTATGTTAAGATATCAGCCACAGGTGGTATATGCAATGTGCAACATTAATCCGTGCAACATATGCAATATATGATAATATAAATACATATAATGACTATATATAATGATTTTATGTACGTGCGTCTGTTTAGTTGTTTAAACAGGCTTTTCCTTTTTCCAAGGGTGCAGTCCAACCAAGAATTGAACCTGCAACCTTCTGGGTCACGAGGCCTGCTCCTTAAACACTATGCCACACCATCTAAGTGCACCCACAGCAAAGTGTTTTTATCAAAGCACCAGCATAATGATGCTCATATCCTCAGGACATAATAATAAGCTGCTTTTTTCAGAATTCAATTTGGTATCGCTCCTTACCTCGAGGCAGAAAGAACCAATAAGATGCATCCGAATGGCCATCAATCAATGCCAATTTTGCATCTTGAGCATCAATAGCTTTGCATTATTCTCCCATCAAAAGTTTTTCTTCAGCGAGTGCTGGATGTCTTGGTTTACTCTGAATCAAATATGACTGGAAGTTATGCTGTGGCTTTCTTGAGTAAGACTGACAGCGTCTTCCTTGTATTCCTCATTCAAGACACCTTGAAATGCACCAGTGTCAAGTTATATTTGTTGGATTTTTATGTGAAATGATTTTATTCTGAATCAATATTTTATTTATATCTTATCATATAAATACACAACCATCTATGAATATGTGCAAAAATAAAGCAAGTACATAAAATTTGATTTTGAGAGTCTTGTGGGTACTCATCAGTCAACAGACATGCCTGATTTTAACTGAGATTAAGATATCCAGATATTATATACTGTACAGTTCAGTTTGTTAACCACTATATCCAGCATCAATAGGAAAAGGACCATGAACTGCTAAAACTTTTCAGGATTTTGAAAATAGCAGAAGACTGCATATTATGCAATGCATAATTACTCCACCAAATTGCAGTGATATCTGAGCTCGAGCAATTTTTCTTTAGTTTTAGGAGGCACTACAAGTGTACTTAAACTTAAAGAAAAGGGGTTCATTAATTGGAAGCCAGTGGCAGGGCTCTGGAAGGTAGAGGCGCGCTGTGAAGCCACAGAGGGCACAAACACTTATCTCTCCCCTAACATCTGCGACATCCCTAATTGGATTCTGTCTCCCTGGACAGATGCTGCTTTTCTTCAGCTGCTCTCTCTAAAAGGGGGACAGTGGATTACACTGTATCAGCTGAAGGGGTGTTTTAAGGCTTCCTCGGTGCTTGCTCACGCTATCCAAGGAGGAGGGACATCAAAGCAAACAGCAATATTCACTCCAAGCAGCAGGTGCCCGTGGGGAAGAAACTGCAAACTGGCCATTCTCAGAGCCGGGCCTGCCAGTTGTTTTCATAGAATATGTTTTTATGAAAACAAACCTGCATAAACTTATTATGGTGTTGATTGATCAAGGCAATCTGAAACGGATGTTCAGACGCGTCAAACATTTTTTTTTTAGCTATTTATTTAAACAGTATCAAGTTGATGATTAGTAAGATTATTGTACGGAATGTATTTGTAACACCTTCATGCATAATGGACAAGAATATGTCATTCATGATGTACTTCATATTTTGAAATTGCATTATAAATCAAAACACAGTTTATTATAAATTCCGAAGCTGCACGTTAAAGAATGGGTGGCCTAAGGCACTGTCACAAAGCGACAATTCATCACTTAATGTCTCTGCCTTTGACCCTGAGCATCTGTTGAAAACGAGCAAAGCTTTTACATCTTCATAAAAATACCATTTCATTGCATTCTTTCCTCTGTTAGTCAGAATATAATTGAGATTCAATATGTAAAAGAAGTGTATTTGAATCCAGGGGCAGCTGATAAATATAACCTGAAGCTGTAGAGCCCTAGCGTGTAAAACTCTCTGTATTTGATTTGATCCTGCTTCTTTATGTTTGGGCAAGCCAGTTGCTGACCTCTGGTCTATGTGGTTTGTATTATGTGGGTTATCATCCAATATTATTAGTAAATACAAATGTTCTTGCCAAGCATTACAAAGCATTGCGCGCATATTTTACGAAGCACTGTGAATACATCAATGTCAAGCTAAATTAAGCTTCATAACAATGCAGTACAAGAAATGGGTTCACTCAAAAACTGTAATATGGTTGTAGCATTTATTTTTATTTTGTATTGTAGGAGGTTGCAATGTGGTACAGAAGGACTGAACAAAAATCATCAAATGGTAATAAGCTGAACTTAATCAATGTAGTTACATTGCAAGAAATTTTGGCAACAAAAGTGTAACTACATAATATTTATACGATTCAACGACTTAGTTACATCCTGTAAAGATTATGTAACAAGACTGTAAACACATTCCATTACACAGTAATTACATTGTAATTGATAGTCACAGTGTCTCTGTCTCTACACTTCTATAGTGCATCTTAATATACAGTGTAACTCCAATAACAATTTTGACAGATCCTTTCTGTGGGCCTTCCAAATGCCTGGACTAAACTGTAGGTCTGGGTCCTGGGCTTGAATGATAAACTCAAGTACAGGGGATGATAGCAGGGCTCTGTGTCATCTGTCTTTGTCACGCTGACAAAAGCCAAGCCGTAACGCCCACTTGCAATAGCCTCATGCAATATGCATATAACGCATTATTTGAAAGGGGCACTTGGGTAGTTTGTAGTCTCCTGAAGACAGTGGAAATGTTTGGTTTTAATACCAGTCTGTTTCTTTTTTCCATGGAGCTGTAGTTTGCTTGTGAAGCCATGTGATATATCTGCTGTCTGCTTAACACCTGCTGGTCTTGCATTCATAAATATGAATATCCAATTAAGGGTGCAGAAAATATGAGCTGTGATTTTTTTAATAAATGCTGACATAACTGCAGATGATAAACAATGTACTCTAGATGTTGTTTTATATATATATATATATATATATATATATATATATATATATATATATTAGTGGTATTAACGTCTGGTTATTGCATATGACACATGCTCACTCACATTCTCAGAGGAAGGTTGTAAAAACATGGTTTCAGTAGTTTGTTTCAGTAGTTTGTTCATTGCTGTATATGTTAATGTTAATAACTGATCACCCTAATGAGGAAACCATTTTCCATGAAAGTTAAGCCATGAGAGAATATGCCATGTGTTTCATGCAGGGTTGGAAATAATGTGTTACTGTCCATTCTGAGAAGTTTCACTCAATATACTCAATAGTTTCACTCAATATACACCCAAGGTGTGAAAGTTCTGAGAAGCCTAAAAAAATCTACAGAGATCAAAAGCCAAGCCATACAGCAATAACCATTATGCCAGTTAAACTGAATCAACTGGAACAGCAGACAGATAGATTGATAGAAAGAGACAGACACCTCATTGTGAATAATATGTGATTTTTGTTTCTTTTATTGCCTAGACTGATTTATGATCAGCGGTATATTAGCTATTTCCTTTCTGATCTGAGCTTATTTGGAATGATGTGACAGTGCTGTGGCTGTCTGATTGCCATGCATTGCACAACAGCACAGAAAACTACAGGAGGCCCGCAGCTGTGAAAATATGCGCATCTCATAACTGCAGGCATTGTTGGCCCCTTTCATGTTTACCGAAGCAAAACAAAAACAAAAATGTACCTTCTCGGGACCCCATACAGATGTGAGAGTACTCAACATGACGGAGAGAGCTCGCTGCTGAAGTTGTACAATCTGCATAAACTGACTGGCTTGTCAGCCACCTCTTCAGCCCCTCCTTTCCGGCTACATTAGGAGGGGCGAGCAGAAAGCCCCTTGGAACGTGCTGACCAGCCACCCCAGGGCGGACCCAGAGTTAGTCCAGCGGAGATCTGCGGGAGGAGATGCTGATCTCCGTGTGAAGAGCTGTCACTGGACAGATTTGCATCAGGAGAAGAAAAGAAGCCCTTTGAGATGGCACTGTGACCCGAGGAGAGAGAAAGAGAGAGGGCCCTGCACCAATTTAATAAACACCCCACCCCGCGCCCACTACCAGAGATAGAGGGGCGGCAGTTATGCAGAACCACGAACCAGATCTGGCATTTTTTATTCTATTATACCCAGGAGGGGATTTCAAATGTGTCCCTGGAATGCCCTTAAGCGTCTGTCGCAGTTTTGCACCCTTCCAACTGAATTGGCCATACTGAGACAGGAGGCAGTTCAGAGCATTGTATCTAATCACCTTTCCCAGCCCGACGGGGGAGTTCTCTGAGCGATTCATGTGCGATGGCTCCAAGTGTCCTTTTAATTTATCTGGGTATTGCCTTTTTGTCTTGGCTGCAGAGCAATTTGTTTGACAATTTTCACACATTTCACACAGTGCGATATGCAGTCAAGTGAAGTCGAAATGGATATAGCTATTTAGCCTCCCATATGTCGATTTTAATTAAACACCTTTTTGGTACACTCTGACAAATTTAAACCCATCATCATCTTTGCAGTTACACTGCAGGATCAGGTACAGTTTGTGAAGTAATAGTGGTGTGGCATTAGTGGTTAAAGAACTGGGCTTGCAGCCAGAGGGCTGCAGGCTTAATTCCTATGTGGAGCAGTGCTTATGCTTTAGTATTAACCTGAATGTTCTGAGTGAACGTGCAGCTATTTTAAAGTATAATAAATTGAAAATGTAAGATAAGAAAGTGAACATGGATGAGAACATATGCTAGGCTAATAAAAGAGATAATAATAATGTCTCCCAGAAAAGACCATGAAATGGGGTGCCACCTGTATGAATGGATTATATGTAAATAATGGCTGTTTTCTATCCAACAGCCATCAGACTCTTGAATGGGTCAAATACACAAATACACACCTCCCCGGCCTAGCCCATGCATACATTCACACATACACACCCACACTGCAACCAACTGTGCAATGGAATGGAACTGACATTGCATCAACATTGCACATCCTACACTGCACTGATGTCCTTTTTGCACATTTAATGTATATATCCTTTATTTATTTTTTTTCTTACACTCTCTGACCTTTTTTATGTATTTTCTTTCTTAAATTCTTGTGTTTTCTTGTGTTTTACTCCTAACGGCACTCATAAGTGGAAGGCAAAGGAAGAATTTCATTGTACAGGGAACTTGTTTCTTTACTGTGCATATGACAATAAACTTTGAACTTTGAACTAAATGCAAGCTATGTATTATGCCCCAACATCCCAGAGCAGGATATTCACCACTCAGGTAATGACACTGGCCTGCTGTGATGGTGGGAATGGAGAAGGAAACATCATATACTGCTTAATTAAGTGAGAGGCTACGTGGAATCAATTGCGTGACAGGTACAGGTGAACCCTTTTGGCTCTTCATTCTGTCACTACACTCCATGCCCTTTGACCTTCAGCTCACAGGCCTGCAAATGTTACTAGTGTGGCAGCCATTTTGAATTTGTGCTTGTACATCCTTGACTATGGCACTCTGTCATGAATCAGCTTCTTTTCTTTCTTTCTGTTCCTCTTTTTTTTCCCCCAAAAAAATCGATATTTGCCCTATTCACAGTGGTTGACTTTTGAGAGCTCAGGAAATTAAGGACCGTTAACTCGGCCGACAATTGGATTCCACCCTAAGGTTACATAATTGTTAAGCATTGCTGCTTTGGCAAATACCTCATTACTCTTTTTAAGAACCCGCTTGATTTGATTTGACCAGGACCAAACCTGTTTTGGAAAGGATTTCTGAGACGAGACAGTGGGTCATGGTGCTGTGTTCATCGTTTGCCTGGAAACGGGAGAGGCCTCAGGCCATGTGACCGCTCTCCATTTAAGATGAACCTGACTTAGCCAGCCGTTCTCACACCAGCTCTCAAACCAGTGGCTGTTCCTGCAACTGTGTCTTCCTGTGAAGACCCAGACCTGAAGTACTCAAACATGAGATGAAGCTAATATCTGTGGTCATCAAGCCCACTAGATGCAAATACTGGAACCAGGCATCAGACTCAGCTGAAGGCGCAAACATGACTCAAACGCTGAATAATCACGAGCCAGATAACAACGCCGTTAATGGCATGGCGCGAGTTTATGTTGTTAAGAGGCGGAGTAACGCTGTGGACAGCATGTGAAAGTATCTCAGCCTTTACGCTTGAGGACAGAACGTAATGCCAGCTAAGCTAAACACGGCTTGTGCCAAGGCTGAGTGATACTGTGCCATCTGACGTCCGTATTTTTCTCACATATTCAGAATGTGGTGTACAGTCCTGAAAATCAAGTGAGCTGTATACAGTATAAACAGTCACGTGTGAGGCCTTCACTCAATGCCTGAAAATGGGGCCTCCAAAAAGATTAAGTACAGAGTGGATCATAAGTGTAGGGACAGCAAGAATAATGAGTTCAACCTGAATGCAACTAAGGACTTAATGATGATGTAGTGGGTATCACCTGCATGTACAGTAGTTGTGTCAACTCCTCTAATGAGTGTTATTGTTATATATCAGGAAATATTTGTTAAGATTTCTTCAAATGATTGACAACATTTAGATTATACAAGTAAAAAAACCTTTTGAAACAAAACAGAAAAGTTCCCGCTCTCCTAGAAGTGGCCCTTCTGCCTGTGTATTTATCACTCAAGATATTTTGCACATATACATTGTTTCATTGCCTTTTTTTAAACCTGTCTGTGTGCTTGTGCACTTGTGCAACCACCACCCTATGGTATATATGCTCACATAAGTTACTTTGTGGGTACAATGTAAATACTGTATTACTGGGGCCATTTAATGTAAACCAATGATAAGGCAACCTGTTGTTTTAGAGTAAAGCAGGATGGGGTGGTGTCATGTGACCCTGAGGCAGAGCCAAGCTAAGAGCACTTGGAAATTGCACTGTGAGGTTGCAGGATCGGACCACTGACCATTACAGTCGCTTTCATTTGATGGGGCTGTATGGACTAATAAGCTATCTTGTGTCGACTCAGAACAGGGCAGTAGACGCACAAACATATTTCTGTATCTCTGCAGCTATCAGAAATGCCTTATGAAATTTAAAAGTCACTCACTGGGGGGTAGCTGCCTGCTAATGTGTCGATATTAGCTAGTAACTTTACTCTTTCAATATTTGATAAAAGTCCTTTAAGACTGGAATTTAGAATAATGATTGTGTATACATTTTGAACTGTAATTGGGTCATTTCAGTTTGATCTATGTGATAGCCATTATTAAAATGTTTCAGCCATGCTGTTTGTTGGAAATTAGTGCAAATCCTCCAAGCCAATCAGAATCTGTTATTTACCTGTTATATAGAAACTGTGTGAATAGATATTTATAATGTAATGAACTACAGTAGAGTAATAAGCTTTTTGTAAAGTTGCATGCTTAGTATTATTCCTAATGCAGTAATACAGGAGTAAGTATGTGTGTGTGTTACTGTGGTGCGATGGGGAGTGCTATTGCCTCGGAGCTCCCTGGTCCAGTATTTTAATTAGGTACATTTATTTTGAATGTCATTTTAAATATGGTACATTTTATCCCATGCATCAGGGCGGCGTTTCTCTGCTAGCTTGCTGGTACAGTACACATCTTAACCACTGAAAATAAAGTTAAATTAAGACAACGAAGTTAAGGTCTGTGACTGTGGCCCAGGCTGCTTCTATAGTGAGCTGCAAGCTGCAGCGCCTGCCACATTTCGGGTTCCCTGCCCCTGATTTATGCACCACATTATGATTCTGCACAGTAAGCGCCAAGTCGCCACCTCCCCTTCTGGTTATCATGGTTTATATAACTACCAGAGAGCCTTTATCTGATCGGCTTTTAACATTCAAGTCAATGCTTCAGAAATGTGATATGGACATGGTAAATCGGAGGGGGAAAACCTGGGGGATAAATGAATTTGCCAGAGGACCGGCTCCTCCACTGTGTGCATTAGATTGGGCCTAAGCAGGCATTAGGAGCACTCTCCTCTGCAATTACCTGCCATGGCTTCGGGAGGCAGCCATTTCATATGTTTGAATAATTGGGCACGTAAATGACTCTTGCCTCACTGGGATGGCCACTCTGTCCAGATAAGGCACATGCGGAAGGGCAGTCTGGCTTAGCGTCTTGCCTCTCGTAGGTCAAGGCTTTTTTCCGGATGCTCATTTGACCAGTAGGGCACTTTATCCCAGCAAAAACGTGCTGTTGTTTGCCAGACATAATTAAGAGATTAAATAGTGTGTCATTTTGCTCATTTGATTACAGTGCTGATGCCATCCATCAGGATTAAACTGTAAGAGTGCTGTTACCCTCTACGCCCCTTTTGGAAATGTCATCTGAAGTCACTCCCCCAAGTTTATTGAATGTATTATTATATGCCCTTGGTTTCTTGTCCCCCTTTGTCCTTTCTGTTATAATTATAACTGTCACACTTGTGTACTGATTCTGAAATTCTCTGACAACTGTTCCCACCTTAGTCATAGCAGTCTCACAGTGTGAGAACTGCTTTAACCAGATTTGTAAAAATAAAAGTGCTAAATATGCAGATAAAATGAGGACAGAATGAATGGAAAAAAGAGATAAAAATGTCCTCAGTTCACTGAAACCATCTTATGATCTAATGCTGGCTATTAGATAAACAGTGCGAATTATGACATTTATGGAAAAATGCCTTTATGTTTTAAGCCATATGGTGAAATTCCACAAAGCCACAGCTGAGATTTACCTCCAGCTTTGGCAATGAAGGAAAATGGGTGTAATTAAACTGAAAGGCTTTTGAAGGCAGAAAACTGAGGGCACTGAAGGTGTCACCGTTGTGAATACAGGCGTGTTTCTGTAAAGGTGCCATGATGAAGAAACGTTCTTTGCTGAGCATTAGATACCTTTGCTTGAGAGTATTATGCGCACGTTGTGGATACTCCCTCTGTGTAGTTGTTTTTCAATGGCTGTTCCCTCAGGAAGGCTTCCTAGCTGGTGTATTCATTGATTAAAATGTACAGATGAAGGGCCTGAACTGAAATGGCAGCTGCTGAAGTAGATGTCTTCTCCCTTCTCACAGAAAAAGTAAATCCCTTTTTAAGTGGCACCTTAACAAAAGTACTGATTAAAGCCATACAATGCACAATGGTTATGTTATGTAAGTGATATTGGCATGTCAAATGATAAACTATAAAGACAGAAGACAAGACATATTCTTTTTCTCTGTTTTCTCATTCAAGAAGAAGTTAGAGGATGCAAGAATGTGCACACCCTCCCACATACAAAGACGGCATTTGAAGAATTAGTTCAAGGGATTGTAAATTGAGCGTAAATTCATGCATTCCCAAATGTTTCAAAAACAAGTGTTTTGTAAACATGGAATCCTCTAAATATAATAGAACAAAATTGTGGCAAAGACAGCCGAGCATTTCATCTAACACGAGTTGACTATAGCCCAGTGCCCCCGGGAGCAGTGGCCATCTGCATCTGCGGTGAGTTGTTTAAGAAATGCCCTGAGCCCTGAATTTCACCAGCTGTCTGGAGCTGTCGCCCGCCTTTGCTCCTGAAAGACACAGGCTGGCTGTTCACCATCCCCGTACAACTTAAACATACCGCAGAGTATAACTGCATATTGGTTGCGTTGCAAGACTGCAATATTTCAGTGTTGCCATTGTAGCTTCCTTTCCTCTTATGCTCAACAAAGAGGAATTACCACCTAGCAAATACGTCATAAATAACTTCAGAAGACAGGGACTCGGGCACAATTCATTTGTTTTTTGTAGATAATGGACGTTTTGCTTTTTGTTCATAAACACCTCTGTGTGGGGAAATTGAATTGCATTGATTAGAGGCCCAGAAGCAGGAACATACATTACAGTGTTGTTAATCATACAAGGTGACATCTGTCTTCTCGCCAACAACAATGGTTATTCCCAGTCATGCATTACTCTGATAAATCCAAGGCGACTGCCATAATCACAGCTGATTTGTCTGATTGTTCCTGCCATGGAAAAGCTGCTTATTTATGTGTGTTGGTGTGTGCAATGGCAGCAACCGCATTTACTAGAATGTATTTCCAGCTTGATGTATATCAACAGCAACATCTGTTCCCATCACATCATTAACAGGCAGCAGAAGTAAAATTTACAGCCGAATCACAAAACCAACTGCAAACAAAGGATTCTCATCAGGGGGAGTAAGTAAATGTTCCCAACAGGTTTTGTTCTGAAACAATTACCAACCACCAGACAGAGAGTTTGCAGAGGTTTCACAGGAGCAGAGAGCGGAAGGTTTACTTTAAACAATATTTTCAACAAAATTGCCCAGAGAGCCATTTACGGATTTACTGCACTCTAATCCAGAAGAAACCTCACCTAAAACCAAATAAAAGCTCAATTTCTGGATGACTTATTGCTGTCAATCACACTAATTGAATAATTATTGTTTGTTGGTGCCAACAGTCTGCATTATGTTTACAGGGCTTCTCAATTACAGCCATGACAGCAGAGAGGAGGGAGAAAACATTCTGCTCTGTTTCTTGAAGATCGAGACTATCATGTCGAGGTTTAGGTGGTTATCGTTGGCAAATGTTCATGACACTTTGGAGAGATTGTTCTCCAGTGCATCGCAGTCTAGCATCTTTGGAGAATTACTTCTATGAAGACCTAAGGAGGCTCAACAACTTTAATAAAACCTTGATCGATTTTTTTTTCTTTCCTTCAGCATAAAGTAATAAACCGCACATTTTCTTCAGATGCTGTCTGGAATTGGTCAGCTTCAGAGAGAGCTGAGGAAATCTTCTCTTTACTGGGCTGTATTTGATAAGACCACCAAATGCTGCACAATACAGTGCCCTTGGCCTGTGTCAGCATATTTCTGAGTGTGATGCTTTAGATAATGCCAAAGTGTAGCTGGTGGTAGATTTAATTTTGCACTCACTGTCTGTGTTCGGGAAATTGCTGAATGCACTTACTGTAAAGTAACCTTTATGATATGCATACAAGGGCTACATAATGCATTCAAAGCACGACTGACAACCAACAAGGATGCTATTCTAATATAGTGGTATAGCATCCTTGGATGCACTAATATACCAAGGACTTTATTACCATGAAGGTCTGCATGCAGATGCACAGTTATGATTATACAGGTGCACAGTTATGACTACAAATAGGCACCTCTGATAAGAGCATTTCATACAGTTCACTGACAGCACAACTCAACAGGTATTTTATTTTTCACAGATAATTGAGGTGTCTTCATCAATGACAGAAATTTGCACCACCATTGTAGAGTTTTTGCCAGGCCCTATCTCTCAAAGACAAAGACGAACATATAAGGATATGGATGATTATGTTTCCCTTGTACTGTTTTGTAGACCACGGTGCATTTTAAACAGAGCAATTTAAAGCATTCTTTTTTGCTGCACAAATCAGTGCAGACTCAGTGGAGAATTATTGATCTCCACCAGCTTTCCCTTAGTCTTGTCCCTGAAAATACTTGTGATTACAGAAAGCAGGTCAACTTAACTACTCCAATATTTCACAATGGGTGTGGAGATGGTTATTTTTCAGCGGGGCTGGTGAAATCACTCTAACGGTCAAATCAAAAATATATATGTTCACAGCTTTTTGTTTCTCTCATTCTTTATGCCCATCTCAAATGCTGGCACTAATCAATCACTAACAAAAAGCAATACAAAAACCAGTAAAAGTGTTTTGTTTTTACACTTAATGATAAAAACAGATAAATAGATGGTGCTACCTCCACCATGGATTAAATGCCCAGAGGGATGGTCCTGTCTGTCACCAAGCATCTATACTGGCAGTGGAATGCCAGTTCCCTGTTTTCGGGGCTGGTCTTAAATGCTAACAATAGGGATGCTTGAGTTTAGGGATGCTTGATGTACAGTCAAGATGTACAGTACCCTTCTGTCTTTTAGAGCCATTACATTGTTGTTGTACCTGGTATGGCGTCACGTGGTACTGATCAAGGTGAATCAGTCAGCCATGCCACCAGTGGCCACAGGAAGCCCCTTGGCAGGGACCAAGTTCAAGTGGAATACCTATTTTCCCCTTCTTTCTTATTACCAAATTACCAGTGGTTGGCTAAACATACACTGACAATGGCAGGCGTGAATATTTAACTACTAGCGTTTATTTTTTGTAAACCCCTGCAGCAAGCATTCTTCACTGGTTAGTTGCACTACATAGATTAATTCATTAATCACATTGACATTTTAACATTCCAATTTAACCCTAACTTTAACGTCTTAGGCAATGTACATTCTACAAAGGTACCAAAGTCAATGAAATGGAGAAGTGCCACATTATGAATCTCACACCAGGTGTAATGTGTTTCTAAGTCAGCCGTAAAATGTGCAAATCAAAGCCTGGTTAAAGCGACAAGGCTACAGGCTTGGGCTCCCCTCCCCCTGATCAATAGAAAAAAATCGTCCATCCAGGACCTCCTTTTTCACCAAGCGAAGCATTAATCACAGTTTGCTACTTTTCTAGCCCCTTGGCTTTCTACCTCTTTATTGAAAGTTCTATTCTGAGGAGCTGTCCAGGAGAATGAATTACAGTAAGGGAGCTGTACTCTCTTTGCCATTTAATTGACTCTAGAAATTAGCAGGGAGAAAAAAAATGAAGATGGATCACTTGGTCCTCTATGGTTTTTATCTGATGTGGTTGGAAATGACCAAATAAACGCGCAATCATACTTCCTCAATGACAGGATTCGTCTGACACATTGACGTATTAACATATATATGAAGTAGGGCACCTGCAGGGAACTGGTATAAATTATTTTCATAAAACACGGATTTTTTAAAAAAATCAATGATTTGAAAAATTTTTGTAACACTTTAATGCACTGGGAGGACTTCAGAGTTTTATTCCTGATGTACTAACCTCTGTTATAAAGCTGCAATTTGTCAGTGATGGAAGTGCAAAATGATGAGAGGGGGAAAAAAAGCCAAATGTTTGGCATAAGGTTTTGCAGTAATTCTTGTGATGTTTCACCCTGTTCTTTCCAGGCAGAAGGCTCTGTCTGTGTCTGTTCCAGAACAGTGGGATATGGCTTCTGGAGGATCGTCGTTCTTCAAAGTGTCACAGAGCACTGCTGAGAGACGCAAACACTATCACTATAAATGTGTCCCAACATCTCTGGAGCTTGCAGCTGCACTTGAAAAGACCATGTATATTTCATACACGCATATTTCTGTGTGTGTGCATGGTAACGTTGTAAGAATTACATACTCCGCTTGTTTTGTTCTGTCATTCATGCGTGCAAATGCATGTCATCCCTTGAGTACACGGTCACCAGTCAAAGACCTTTACAGTGGAGATGTCGTCATTGCATCAGTGAATGACACCTGGGAGTGTTGCACCAAGAGACAGGTATGTGATGGCTTTGGCTGTCATTCTCTGGAGCTTTTATCTCCAGACGAGATTCTCTATGGGTGTCTTGCAACCAGGTGCAGTGTTTTTTCCACATTGCTAGTGTCATGTTGCCTTTAATCTTCTCCCAGCAGAAGTGAAGGGTTGATGGGCTCTGCAGAGAGATGTTCCTGCCATGTTGCTGGAATGCCTGCAAACCTCCATGCAATCCTGTGGGTAGTGCCTATTATTAAGTTGGCTTGAAAAAGCCATCTTGCTGTTCTTCCTCTTATTTTTTTCTTCTTCTTCCATGTTATTTTCTGTATGTAACTCCAGCTTTTCTGATACACTTATGAAACTTAGCCAATACTCAGGTAATATGGGATTGCGTTGCTTTTTGTGTCAAAACCCAAAATATTTTTTGAAGTATTTTTGAAGTATTTTCCCATTGACTAACATGGATAGAACATGCAGAATCTGAACATTCTAACATGCGCAGCTGACATCACAATGGGCGTGCTACAACAGCGACAGATACAGTCAACCTCTTGAGCTAAGCTTTTATCTACTACCTACTCCCATGCAGGCTTTTGTGCTTAATATTTGTCCTCAGACTTTACTTTACTAGTTTTACCATATTCTTCAAATACAGCAAAAAAAAACCTGAATTCATTAGGTTGTATACCTTTGTCTCTACCTTACCAACTCTCTCTAGAGTGTTGACTCATTCTTGATACTGAGATCTTATTTCCACACACCTTCTTTAAATGTCTGATAGGTCAATATAGGGTGATATAAGGGTGTCAATAAGTATATATGATGAAGAGGTGTATAACTAATTCTTTGCCTCAATTTTTGGTTTAACATTAAAGCTTAGGATAAAGTGCTGCTAATACAATAAAAATGTGGTGGCATGGCAATATAAAATTGCAATTACCTAGACTATCCCAGTTACACAGAAACACAGCCACAGAGAGTAATAATGGAACAATGACACTTAAGAGGCATTAAGAGCTATGAAATGAAGTGCAGCCAATTTTTTGGAGAAGATGCACACACTTGTTACCCTACAACTTCCTTTGAACATTACAGCAATAATTTGTCTTTATTCCTCAGCTGGGAAGGGGTATTTGCTGGAATTTACTCTTCATAAAGCTTGAGGACATCCTGTTGTCAGGTCAGAAGTGCTTTGCCCAGGCTATCGATCCTCACCATCTTGTCTTGTTCAACAGCAGTCTCCAGACGAGTAAGATGACATTTTCAATTGACAGGAGGACAGCTCCCTATAATCTTCAATGTGTGACTCACAAGTTGAAGACAAATAATCACAACAGTCTGTGCATTTACAAAGATTTGTAAGGTTTTCTGTCCTTTATTTAACATGCCCATGGTACATGCCTTTAAAATATGATTCATATACATGTGCATTTACATAAAGGAGCTATGCATTCTTTTTTCCAGAGGGCACATTTATCTGGGTTCCCACTCACAGATTTACTCACAGACAGATTTATGTTTTCCATGACTTTTAAATGATATTTTACAGATACAGGTTAAGATTTCCAGAGATTATTTGTGTTGCTGAAACATCTAAGTTCCCCTGAAATTGGGATTTTACAATAAGAAATAATTTAAAGTCTTTCAGGATATCGTGTTTGCCTGCACACACTATGTGAAGTCATGGCAGTCTTCAGTCTTCTGCAGTCTTAATGCACAAGACAGAAAGCTAGCCAATTCACTGGAAATATCAGCACACTGACATTTTTAGACTTGATATGACATTGGGTTACTTAGTCTTCAAGAAGATGGACATGCTTTACTTGCAGTAAAAGAAACATTAGGAATGGACTTTGTTTTTGTTAGATGGAGGGAGTTTTTCATGACCTTTCAAAGACAGTTGGCTGTTTGACCATTTTCCATGACCTTTGTGTGTCCTTTCAGGATGGTTATTTTCAAGCGTGGTAGAGAGAACCCTTATTTACTTATTTATTTTTATGTCACATTTAGATATTTCTAACAGTATGTTGTCAAGTACCACATGGCAGCATCTGATGTGTTAGATATGTTTATTTGCTGTGCAGAGCTATTTTGATAGTGTATCTGAATATGGATATTCCACAGAGGTTTCTGGGTCAAATTCACAAAAGGATTGTGTGGATTGTGTGGCTTTTCTGCCTGTAGACCTGTCACAAGAGCCAGGAAAAAAAAGTTCTATTCACAAACCATCCTCACTGGGTAGAAAGTGTACTTATCTGCGCTGCCAATGAAATAGCAATACAGTCCACTGTTGGTATTGCGGAGTAATTCATTTATGACATCCATAGGTCTCAAATGATTCATTTGTAACCAAATGAATCTCATTACATTGTGTGTCCAATTCACAAATTCATTGCTACTTACCACTTGTAATTAACATGGTTGAATAAAAAGTTCCCAAGGCTGAGGGTATTTAGAGGTGAGTTATTGGCAAACTTGCCAATGACATCATCAACATCTTAGGCACACTAGAGGGAGGGTATTTCCCACAAGGGTATCCCTTTTCCAGTTTAGGAAGACAAATAAAATTGTCACTACAGGCTGAGAAATCCACCAATAATTGAATTGATTGAGGGGGTTAAAGATCATATTAAGCCTGCCACCTAAAGATTTCATTCAATACCTGCAGTTGTTAAACTGCTTCCAACACTTTTTGTTCTTGCATTTGGCTCTTTCTGAACAACTGTTGCTTCTGCAATTGGCATCACTCAACCTTCTGTAGGCAAGGCAGTGTCATATATTTTGAAATTGACAGGTTGACGGAAGAGTTGCTGATGTTCTAGGTGTAATTGTCTACACAAACTTTCCACTGATACCACTCTGGGAGAACAAAAATGTCCTCAGGAACAGGACCAGGGCGCAAAATACAGGGGTTCTCCGGGAGACCCCTTGATTGACACTTGAGACCCCCTGAAAGCCTCAACAGCAAAATATTGGGGGGTTTCTGGAAAAATCTTTAAAAAATTATTTGCCACTTGCAATTGTCACTAAAAATGTCTTTTAAAAGCTCACTATCCACACACCCCCCTTTCCTCCCTTGCTCAGCTGATAGTGAGTCCTGCCTTTACAGAATTTGTCATCCATTAGGGGATAACTTGTAACTCTGGGTAAGGTCCATTGATTTTAAATGGTAAATTAAAATTGCAAATTGTAGCCAGCCTTAGTGGTGGTCTGGCTTAGCCATCGGTGGGTTTCAGAACATTAGCCAGCTCCATTATCTGTGCCCAGTGACAATACGCAAAGGGCTGCATCAGACTGGTGTTGAACACATTATGCGAAACATATTACATGATGGCACAAAGAAAGCCATGTTTGTAACTCAGTTGTTTTGATGATATATATTGTGAGGCACCACAAAGATGTGCCTCAAGATGATTAAAACTGAAAAATGAAGATTGTCAAAATAAATGAATAAAACGAAACAACTACTAAGTATTGTAAGATTCAAAAAAATGGAATTCTTTCTCCTCCTGTATGTACCATCGCTGTATGTGTCTGTATCATTGCTAATTACAATCAGTGTTAAAGGTTTTGGCAGGTTTGCATGACTACCTGATTTGCATAAATACTTTGGCGAATAGCTGATAGTGTTCGCAGCTGAGGCACAGAAAACGAGGCTGTCTTTGATCGGTATTCATGCACAGTGAGTTCTCCCCTCAGTCTTTGGTGCCTGCTTTGTTGTTCAATTGTACTCCATTAGCTTTACAAGTGGCCTTTATCCACCTTGTGTGTCCTGCCATGATTGGGCTTCTAGGTGCACTTCTAGCTCCTCTAGCACGAATTTAGCCTAAATGTGTTCCCTTGAATGGACTTCTTAAAATAGAATTTATAGAACAAATATCCTAACAGGTGATATCTAATACAAAGGTTTGATATCTTAGGGGACAGTTATTGTCATGCCTTAATTGTTTCAGACACTACACTGGCTTGGTTGTGCTAAAAACATTCCATGTACAGTGTAATGTATAGTCAGTTGTTTGACATAACAACCAAACTATATAAGAACAGGTAAACAACCACCTTCTGGGATGATGCTGATTTAAAGCATGACATCATACACTACTATAAGAACCTCTAGCAGATTATGTGCTTTACAGTAAAACAAACGAAAATCCTAAGATCAGTGTGTTTGTAAATGAAACACTCAGGAATTGACAGGTCTGCCTCTGTAGCTACATCCAGAGGACAAGTACTGGCATTAAGATGCTTTCCATTTTTGTAACATCAAGTTTAAATGTTATTGTTGGGTTTTACACCAATCATTACATGAGCATTCAAATACTTTCTGGTCTTACTGCAATTGTGATGTGAAGGAGAATCATATTAATTGACACAGGTCATGTTAAGTACCAAAATGTTAAGCGAATGGTAATGTATTTTGTGTAAGATTTTCGTGTGTCTGTGTAAAAATGGCCTGAGACATTTTCAAGCAATGGACAGAATTAAAGACAGACTGCCAGATACAGCGCAAACATTTTATTCAGCTACCTGTAACACATCTGCACACCCCAAGCTGAACGGCTGATCCCTCACCTTGTTTGTGATCAGTGTCTCAGTTAATATATGCTCAAATCCATCGACAAAACAATTCTCACATGGTCTGATAATATTACAGGTACAGAACAGTACAGGTTCATGTCTTTAGACAGATGTCATTGCAAGTGGATGTAAAGGATCACAGTCAAACACAAATGGACTCAAAGTGCAGAGACTATGGACATGGCAACAGGTCTGTGTGCTGAGACTCCAGAGCCTCGCAATTGTTCAAACACAGCATTTAGGAGATTAGCAGAAGGCAAAGCATTTGGCACCGTAAAAAGAGGGATTGAAGAAAAGACAGCAATAACACTTATGTCCATGTCCATGTCCACTTATGAACCTGTGCAACAGTGAATTTAAATTGGCTCTGTTTACACTATCACCTGTTACTCAAAGTCACAACTCTTATTAAATGTATACTTTGACTTCTTGGGGTTTTTCAGGAGCTGGCTGCCTATATTTGCATAGGTTTGCATGTACCTTCTCTAATTAAAAGTGAAATGTTTTTCGGTGACAATTCCATTTTGGAAATTTTTTGTGAAGTTATGTTTTTTCATGATAATTAAAGAAATCTGCGAGATAAATGTGGACATAAATTGTATGTATAAATGTATAGGTTTCATAAGGGCCAGTTAATCAACTCAAAACAACCATTTTCATCAGCAATCCCTCTCTACAACTCTGCTCACAAAAGCCCTGAAATGTGCTCTTGATTCACCTCTCTACCAAGAAACTCTGGAGTTTCTAAGAAGCCCACCGCTGCATCTCCGAGAAGTGACAAGTAAACAAGCATTTACCTCACGATTTAGCCATTTTATTTTATTTATTTATTTTTTTGTTGTTGTTGTTGGTCTTTAAGATGTAGCCAGTACAGGAAAATGACAGGTGTAACTGCACAAATTTCATGTTGGCTGTGAGATGCAGTGTGGCTGAAACTATAAAAACCAACAGGTCCATGGAGAAAAGCATCTTGGATCGGAACCAAAGACATGAGTGGTTTTTAATTGAAAGGTCACACAGCAGTTCACAGTGATAGCAGGGCTAATATGAACCCATGCTGATCTGAGCCATCAAATTGCTAGCCCTCTCCAAGAGCTCTCTTGCAAGAGAATTTTGTAACCATTATGGGTAGGCAGTACTTTGCCACTCCTTGTTTTCTCCAACACCACTGTTTTAGTGTGATTGTGAACAAAAATTTTGTGTATGACAACGATAGTTCATTATAATATAATATAGTTCATTTTCTAAAATGCTGTATTTTTACCTGTGTTTTCATTTCTGATTGTGCAATATTGAAATATCCTCCAGTTACCAATTTTTCTTTGCTTTTGCATGGCTGTAATATGACATAGTAGAATTGAACGGGGCCAGGCAGATAGAGCAGAGCATGCATAGAGCATAATTCTAGCTGCAAATTCTCTAATATGATGTTTTAGTGATCCCAGTTTTCAAAATAACAAAATAAGCAGTCAGACCTAAGTGTGCTGAGTGCTATTAGGACATCCATAATTCTTAGCCATGTATTTGCATGTTTCAAACTGTGGTTTAATACCAAAAATGAATCCTTTATCTTTAAGGCAGCAAACAGATAGCATTTTACCACTGTGAAACCTAATTAATTTGTCACACCTGGTGTTGCCCCAGAATGATGCCTCAGAAGTTGACAGGCTAGAAATTGAATGCCATGTGTGAAAGGTCTGTGAAAAATTTGGTAAAGCAATCTTCACAGGATGCTGGCTTTCAGTTGCTAATGTATAGCCTATAATTTGTATCACCTAACTTGACACAAGACTGCCTCATTACCTCAAAATGACCTTGTGCCACTCTACGTTACCACTTGCGTACTTGGAACATGGACAGTTTCTTCAAATATCCTGCAACTGGAGCACCTGCTACTGCACTGATCATCTTCTCTGAGGGTTCCTTGACACTTAAATAGTGAAAGCAGTTCTGCTTCAGGGGCATCTTCGCCCTTTGTCTTACAGACATAGGTATGAGATGATGAGAGGTAGAGAGATGCTTTGTGTGCCCTAAACAAAATGGAGCTCGTCTTGAAAAAATAAGTGCTTCCTCTATGTGTTTCATTAATTTTTCCACTTTAAATTTTCTCATTTGATTCTTCCATTTAAATGGAAGCATTAAATTAATATGCAATTATGCATAACTGAGAGCAATAAAAACAACTTTTGCCAAGAGGACCGTAGACTAATTGACAGCTACTCCAATTATCCAACACTCAAGGGTTGAAAGAGAAAGTCAAACTAGCTTTGCAAATATTCAAGTTAAGATAATTTTACATTGTTTTACCTATGTTTGGAATATGCAGTTCCCATCATCTCTCAGGTTTTATTGGGTCTTTCTCATTATCTCAACCCCTACAGCAAAGTTCCGTTTTTCTATACCTCAACTTAATTTAAGTTACACACCATACGGAGTTGTGGCCCACATGAAAACGATTACACGTTTAGATGTACAGTATATATTTCGAAGAGCTGTGGATCCAGTGTAGAGTGATCTAATTTCACGAATTTAAAATCGGCAATGAAGACCCCCCCCTCCCCCCCCCAAGAATAATAGGCTGATTCTGCACGTTTTATTTGTGGTGGTTTCAATGATCACGTGTTATTATGACAGATTAATCTACTCAACGCTTTGCTAGAAAAAACACTAACTGGAAAAAAAAATCCTTCAGGATATCTATGCTCAAGCCTTTCAAATTTACGACGTTCTGATACATAACTGAATTGTATTAAACTTTGGCAATGGATTAGTTGTAGATAAATTTAAATTCATCACGTTTAGCTAAGAGTATAAGACATTTGCGCAAATTAAAAGGAAACTGAGGAAATGCATGAATCCACCCATGCATTGAATTTAACAAAATATAAACAGATATAACGTCTAAAAAGGATCCAAAATTGTTATCGGTAAGAGGACTTGCTGTGGGGGAAAAAAAAATAACTTGCACCTTTAAGAATGCCACGCACATTGTGATTGTTATCTGTGCGATTTCTGTCGTATCTTGGAGAATAACTGAGAAATTACAGCCCATAAATGAATAGTTTTATTATCCTTCCAGATAAATGTCTTTTGGATGAACGTGTACATTATACTTTGTAACACGTAAGTCGAACAAGGTATACCGAAGTCACGAATGAAACGTCAGTGGAATGAACGGATACGCGCCAGTAACACTGCACGACTATCCTGCTCTGTGTTCATTGGGACGACGGAGCTAAACGCATGAAGTGCGTCAGCCCAGTCATAAACTGTTTGAAACAGTGATTCTGACGAGCAGTATGTGTAGCTGTCTGTATACAGCTAACTATTGAAGCTATCTTATAATTAGTAAGCTGTCAAGCTAATGTACGGTGCAGTCACGAGGTTCATATTTCATGTGTTTAGGGTAACTCGTTCTAACATCAATAGATAATAATTTAGTAAGCAATTAATGTAGGCATTGTTCATCCAAGAGATGGTGTTCGGCTTAGTTTGTTACACTACCCAAAATGTGCACGTTCGATTGCTTTCATCGATTTTCTTTACATCTCGCACGAATCCATACGTCGATGCGTCATGTGTTTGGACCAACATACATCGATGGTTTGGAAGTTACCCAGTTCTTTAAGGATTCACAGATATTAAATGCTGACTGCGTTTCCAGTCAATTTTTTTTTATCTTGAAATGTGTTTCGATGGGGAAAGAATTTGGAAGCTGCTTCAGAAATACTACATCTGATTTTTCAAAAAGGATTTGCATGGACATTAATGACAATTCTCAATACAAACCAGAAACATACTCCTCAGGTCAACAATAACATGGCAATCATAGAACATGACACCATAATGCCACTGGAAATTAGACACGCGGGAGGAAAGGATTCGCTGTTAATGTCAGCACTACAAATAAATTTCAACTACATTTTCTTAATATTTATTTGATGGCATTCAGTGAAGATAAAGAGCTATGTTGCAGAATGCTACACAAATAACAAGTCGAACCACAAAGTAAAACAATTTAAAATGTCAGCCCTCTTTACAGTTATGCTAAAGATACGCAGTCCCTGGAGAACGATGAGCAATTCACAGCCACAGCAAGATAGCACACATTCCATTGGCCGCTCCGAAAGGCTACCTCCTGTCTTACAGTCCCTTGTTTGGCAGGTGACACAAATGGTTGTTGGACACACTGAAGAGCCAGGCATCTCAGACCAGAGAAAGAAAAACGCTGTTGCACACCACCACGCTTCTAGCCCACAGGAAGCAAAGCAGTATGTGCACAAGTTTGCAATATAGCGCTAGTTGCCTCAATATTCAGCATTGCCTGTAGAAATAATTGAAATAAAACATGTTTCGTACAGATAGTGTACAGCTTGTCTCGTTTACAGTCGCATACAGTGACTGTAACAGTAAACAGTAAATTGTCCTCACAACAGTGCTTAACAAAATATAAAAAGTCTTAATATCTCAACTGACATTAATCGTGTTTAGATTGTCAGGGCCAAAATATCAGATGAATGTCGTCACACATTAAAGCATTTTTGCTTGGTTTTAACCTTTTTTTTTGTTCAGTAACAAACACATGTTATGGCAAAGGTCACCAACACCGTAACAACTGTCTAGAAAGATTTTTTCCATGATTTGCAGAGAATCTTTTGGAACGCTCTTCGAAAGTCTTGGTTAAAGATAGTGTAAATGACCGGGTTCAGTGAGCTGTTACAGTAACCAATCCAGAAGAAAAACTTGAAGAGTGTCTCCGGGATTGCGCAGCGCTCTCTGCAGACGCCGTACAGGCTGTAACTGAAAAAGAAAGGGAACCAGCACACCACAAATACGCCCATAACCACGGCCAGCACGAACGTGAACCGCTTCTCCCGAGCCTGAGAGATCTTCTTACGGGACACCGTGTTTCTCCTCTTGCGCCTGGAGGAGAACAGGTCCATTGATTTGTTGCTGGCTCTGGAGAGCCGGCTTGAATGTTTGGACAAGGAGCTGTTCTTTCGGCTGGTCCTCCTGTCCCTCTTGGAGCTCATCTCCCCGGGTTTCTTCGATTTCCCGTCGGATGAGCTGCTCTCCTCCAGGTCTATTTCATCCTCCTCTCCTTGTTTCTGCTCCTTTGGCAAGGATTGACAATGTCCATTCCCTTTCTCACCGTTCACTTTGCAAGAGTTGCCTTTGCTCAGTCCGTTCTCAGTGTGCGAAGCACCGTCGGTCCCTGGCTTTTTCTCTGACATGGTTCTCGTTCTGGTTTTGGCCACTTGGTAAATTCTGATATACACCAGTATCATAATAATGCAGGGGGCGAAGAATGACCCGATGCTGGAGGAAAGAATGTACCACGTTTCGTCGTTCAGCCTACACTGAGGCGATGTAACATTGACGTTGTTTCTGTCCATCGATATTAACGGTGGGAACGATATCACTGCAGAAATCAACCAAACTACCACTATCATGCATTTCACCCGTCTGGGGGTCCTTTTGAGGTTGTATTCAACCGCTTGTGTGACAGACCAGTATCTGTCCAAACTGATAGCGCACAGATGTACAATGGACGATGTACAAAACAAGACATCTAAAGCCAAATATATATCACACCAAACTTTTCCGAAAAACCAATAACCCATGAGTTCATTTGCTAGGGAAAATGGCATGACAAGAGTGGCCACCAGGATGTCTGCACTGGCTAACGAAACTAAGAAGAGATTTTGAGGCGGTTTTAATGCTCTGCTGGTCAGTACAGCGATCACAACCAGTACGTTCCCCACAATAGTAAATAAAATGAGAAAGCTCACAAGTGCGGCAAGACCTGCGATGGTAGCCAGGGCATACTGACTTTCCAAATAGGAAGAATTTGGAGAGAAGACAGGTGTAGCGTTGATCCCACTGGAGTAATTCGGGGAATCCATCGTGCTTGATATTTTCTTTTTTATTAGTATTATTCCAAAATAGTTTATTCGGTAGACACACAGATGGCGATTCCCTATAATTTCACATTTCTGCTGTGGTATTCATGTGTTTCCAAGAGTGATCCGCTCTTCTGCCTACACGCTGCCTTGATTAAGTCCATGTCCTCTTCTTCATTTGGAACGTATTTAATTACAGTTAATCGAAAACAAAAAAAGAAGACAACTTTAAAGTCAGCATCCCGTTATAGATTTGGTCCAATCATTTTTGTTAACCGACTTTAAATCCGCGCATCGTCGCCGCTTCCTCTATTCCAACAGAGCGCTTCTGCCTTGCGCCCAGCCCTTGCCGTGCGGCGGAGTTCTGCCAACAGCGCAATATCCACGTGCTGTTCGCGTTAAACTAACTCAATCCCGCCCCGCCCCTAACAGCGGAAAAGACGGTATGCATAAAACAGCATCGTGATATTACCGTTATTATATTTTGGCTGGAATCAATAAGCGTGTCGCTCTCAGCATGACAGCAAGGCTAGTTGACTTTGTTGTCATCATCATCTGCTGTACATGAACAGCTTGTCAGGACATGAAAGATTTTTTTTTTTCTTCATCCAAACGATATATGCCTACCGTTACGTGCATAATGTGTGTAGGGTGGTTCGTAAAGTTAATTATTGATGTCCACTGTAATGGAAAACGCAACGACTTAAGAAATCACCAGAAATAACAAATAGTGATTCATGGCGTGTAATTTAACGAGTAGGTGCTTCCGAAATGATAGTAAACTGGTATGTAATGTACCATTTATCAGACGCAGCTCTTGCGTTCTGAGATCCAGCGCTTCTGTTTCCTGCTGTCACAATGCACACTGGAGGTCACTATTGTAACACCACCGCTGAAGGCGCGTTCAGATGTGTATTAATGTTAATATGCAATATAATGAATGAACGTAGGATTTTTTTTTTAAATATTTTTTTTTAAATACAGACATCTTCATCATTTACACCTGTGTGAGTCATCTTACGTGCAGTGGAATTACACATACATGACGCACATCCTCTGGGTGTTAAATGAAACTCGAACAACAGCAGGACCTTGCTGCGGAGAGTTAAACTTATTTCGTCTTTTAAATGTAGTTAGCGTTGCACCGCGTGGAGCTGTGGTGTTTATGCCTGCGTGGTAAGTTCCTGCAATATGACAAGTGAATCATATTATTTAAATATTGATTGATGTGTGCTTGCCAGAGGTTTTTAGGAATGGCCAAATACACTGCCTATTATGATTGATTTATAAATAGGGAGGAGAGCCTCAAACTAGTGGCTCCAGACAGACATCATTCCAAATGTAACACTGAAGCTGGTCACAGGAGTCCCGATGCCTCCACTCTTTAATAATCTGGCCGGAAGAGTATTTCCAGGTGTACATGCTTACATCTTAATGCTTGGCAGCAACCCCTCCCAGGAAAAAAATCATTAAAGACATATTCATAGGGTCTACATAGAACATACTCCACAAGGGCCACATGGCACCTGACATCAGAATTCACTGACATTTTTAACATCCTCCTGTTGACATTAAGCCTCGTGAAGGTTCAGTATGTTGCTTTCCATGTCAAAGTGACATTATCATTTATTCCAGATGATGTGGGTGTCTGTTGACATCAATGTAGCGTAGAGTATTACAGTGCTCATGTCAGACTGACATAACCATTTATGTTATTTGACATACAGTACCATAATGGTGTGGTATATCACTTGCCATGTGAAACTGTCATCTTTTTTCACATTTGTATTAAGGTGGGACAGATGTTCAGTTGGGTGTGTGCAGGGGGAGGGGGTCTGCTTCTCCAAGTGGCAGTTGCATAATTGACACAAAAAATAATCATGTTTTCTGTAGCGGTATCCTCCCTGGTATTAAGTTTCAGAAGCTTCCTGTTTATTGACCGTGTTCTCTGAGC
Organism: Megalops cyprinoides; assembly: GCF_013368585.1. Taxonomy (NCBI): domain Eukaryota; kingdom Metazoa; phylum Chordata; class Actinopteri; order Elopiformes; family Megalopidae; genus Megalops; species Megalops cyprinoides. The sequence continues at coordinate 11,816,175 of NC_050604.1, forward strand.
AAAGAAACCGTCATTAATCACCAGCGTACACCCTGAATAATAAACAGCGCTGTCTGCAAAATATTTGGGTTTTCACAACAGACTGGAGGAGACTGAGGTAGCGTCTTGCTGAGATGCTGAGCAGTCTTTGCATTACTGTCCAAACATGCTAGGTTTGACCCCAGGACACACGGACCGCTAATGGGATCTGTGAAGGCTGTGGTCATTAATGGTCCTCTTCCTGGGCTCACAAATACCTCTCTAATGTAGGAGAATATGTGAAATCCCAGTCATCCATTTGATTGGGTTTCCCCTGTTAGAGGGGAAGTGGCAGTGCAAGAACCAAACAAGAAAAACACGGATAAGTTCAATATTAACAAACATTATATTGTATCTATCACATATGCTTTGTTATTTTTGTTGTTGGTTGCAATTGTATGCCAATGAATGGCATATAATTTGTGAAATTGCGAGGCTGGTTTTAGTTTGACAATACGGGAAGGTACCATTGTTGTACAATTGTCTGACTTTCCAGTTCCACAACTTCACAGAACAGAGACTATTGTAAAGTTTTTTTTTTCTGTTAGAACCTTTTGTTTTTCCCATCCAGTTTTAAAACTGGTATCACTATAGCATATTTATAAAACCTTCACCAAAAAAGGGGGACTGGGTCATCAATATGACAACCGTATGGAGCTCAGCAGCTTCTAGAATCTTGACTATAAACAGCTTGCTAGGCAACTTACCCTATTCCTGATAGGCTTTGCTCAAAGTGTGGAGCATCACTGTGGAAATGGAGCTCTCCTAGGCACAGAATTTTAGAACGTGGGACACCAGAGAAATGCCCAGTCTACTGAAGGACACCCGAGGTAGCACAGTCCAGAATCCAAGCTGTGTCACTTCTGTGGTCTGACCGTCGACACTGCTGGCCATCAGTACCAGCACACAACAGCCCTAACAGCAGTTCACCTCAGTTAAGAGAGAAAACACACAAAGAGACACCATCCCCATCCATGGAACCTCAGGAGACCCCAGAAATAATCCCACTGGTTCCAGCATTTGGTTCATACAGCAAGTGCCCTTGCTTTTTCCAGTGCTTTTGAGTCATTTGAAATCTTGTGAACAGAGACATCACTCCTCTTTTTGAGTTGTCATGGCGAGATGAACAGTTGGGGCACAGTGGGAGTGCTGGATCTATGCCCACGACAGCCACAGAGTCCAACCATTTCGTCTGAGTTGTCCATCTCTGACAGCCGGATGGTTATGCCACTGTAACAAAGGTTGTGGATTTCCTTGGAGGCTTGCAGATATTTCTGTCTTGATGTGCAGATTCTATTAGCTGAACATGTGAAATCTTCCTCCTGCTGGATAACTCCGACTTTATTCACATTTTAATGTACTGTCCTTCGGACAAAAACAAAATCTTGTTAAAACAGGTTTAAATATGTAGGATTTGTATCTGTGTATTTGTATTGAGCAGACAAACAGAATTACTCACCTGAAGGATGATTGATTGATCACGGGAAACTTCATTATGATGCCATGCATAATGCCATAATAAATTGTTTAATTCAATTCAGTTTAACATCTCGAAGATTGTGCTGTGGAATTAGTGATGGTTCATATGTCCTCTGCTTGCTCTGAGCATTCCATGTGGTGTTTCCAGCAGTCCAAATCTATCGCAGGCTCCCAGGGTTTTGCTCATGTCTGTTGGTTGCATTCTGGTCCAGAAGGTTCTCTGTGGGATTGCAAGTCAGGTGACTGTGGCCAAATTGTAAGATCATTTCCCTCCCACTCAAATTATGCCTTTACATTGCCAGTTCAGTGACAAATGATGCTGTCCTGATATAATATGCCTTCACAATTCACTATCTCTAATGCAATCTCAGGAAAGGCATCAAATTACGAAGCAATTGTGCAATTGAGGTCAAAATGTCATCGCTGCATATGGCTTGTGTGTGTGTGTGTGTGTGTGTGTGTGCGTGTGTGTTTAGTACAGTATAATGATTTCCTATGCCAGTATTTCTATGTGCAATATGTGATTTTCTGACTGTCTTTAAATGTGAGTTTAACCCATTACCATGGTAGACATTTGATGCATCATCCAGCAGCTCACAATACATCGTCACCCACGGTAAAGGCGACATTAGGACACTTCACTGGATTTTATAACTATCATATCGTTACTGCTTCTGCACAACTTTTGTGGTTTGTCCCGTCTTCAGAAAGTGTAATCTAACTCGGGATTGTATTTGGGCTATGAAGTGGGGAACGTTGGTTTACTGTTGGCCCAAATGCCCGAGACTTACAGCCATGCTGTTGAGGCACTTCCTGAGACGTTGTCTGCATGGATGATGTGTGTTTTCTAAGACAATCACCAAGAGAATCTAAATGGCTTGTAAAGTTGTTTTTTTCCCTAAGTGTGTGTTTGTGTAAAAAAAACTAGGATATTATGTGCCAGTACCTGGGGGCTAAGGAAACAGACTCCCAGAGAGGCAGTGAACACAAGGTCAGCCGGACTTGGAATGCCAAATGAGCTCAGGGAGAACATATGGGTTGCAAATGGAAGGTGATGAACATTTTAAACCCTTTGGGTGTTTGGAGTTCACCTCATCAGTCAAGCAGGAGGACCACAGATGGCCACAAATTATGAATGAAGAAGGAGAAAGAAGCTGGCTACCTTGGCCGGGAGTCTTGCGCAAATCGCAAAGGGCATTTTGCTCTACTTGTGAGTTTCTTTTTTGAGGCAGTAGGAAATGTGGTGAGTGTGTGTTGTTTCCCCATCTTAAACGGGCCTGGAGGTTTTGCAGGTGAAGTGCATTGGATGTGTGCTGTGTTTTCAGCCATGAAATGAACGTATGCTCATTCATCACGATTTAAGCCACTTTCACAATACTAAAACATTACACTATCTTTTATTCCAGAAAGATGTATAATGAATTTTCACTCTCAGTTCATAAGCCATCTTGGATTCATGGTGCAGATAAAAAGTTTTGGTGTCAGAGTTATCTTTGTCTGCCACCTTTTACAAATTAAATTTAAGTAGCTTCAGGTTTGGTAAATGCAGTCAGGAAAGTAAGTCATTGTTTTTATCAAGCATAACATAGACCATGCAGTCAGTCTATCTGGATGCAAAACATTGCTGCTCATCTTGAAAGCGCACTTTATTTCAACATATGCAGTCTGTGGTAATTGCCCGAAAGACTAATGGAGTAACAATACTGCAACCTTTTGTGAACAATAAGGGTGTTGTCATACATAAAGCACAGGATGTGGTGATTGACTCCCTTGTCCTAAACATCAGTTGTTACTTGGACACACAGGGTTTACTGTGAGTAATTGACAGCAGTCAATTGTAACAGACTAACAATTTTGTCAGTTAATTTTCAGACAAGCAAACCTGCTCTGAATAGCTCCCAGTGGAGAGCTTTTAATTGTATGGAACTGTTCCTAATGCCAACTGCTTTGTAGGTCAGAGGTCCTTAAACTGTTAGGATGAGAAAGGTCAAAATGGGTCACAATATGCTGAGTAAAAGCCAGCATCATAGTCACATTTATGAACACATGAACCCACAGTCAAAATAAATGGACCATTTTGCTATGGTGTACAGTCATATGGATGTCCTTGTGGATGTGTATCAGTATGTTATCTGATCAAATTCCACTGCTTTCCTCTGTCTTCTTGCAATCAAAAAAACCAACTGCTGAAACAAAAGGAATAGTTTTCACTGAAAATGTATTCTATTCAAATTAGTATGGTAGGACTAGGAGGTATGACTAAGGATATATTTTATCTTTTGAAAAGACCCTTAGAAAATATTTCTACCATGAGTTGAGGTGTACACACAAAAAGTTTGCCAACTTCCTAATGGGATTCATTAATGACTTAATAATATCTGAGTATAATGTATGAGGAAGGCCTGTAATGTTGTCATTAATCAGTGCGGAGTGTGGCTATCAGTCTGGGAAGTGTTTGCACTCTGTACCTGGTCTGGCAAGTCTGGCATTCGAGCATTTCATTCTCACATATAAACACTGTTTATTTCGTATTTTACCGGTGTTCCCATTCCAGTGTAACTTTTTAGAAGGTTTATTATACGTTCAATACTGTCTGTCTATATTTGTGTTTGCTTTGCAGGAATGTGAAGCACTGGCCACAATACAGTATACTGACCTCATTTATTGTACCTTTTCCTCTCATCCCTCCTTATCATTGATTTCCCAGTAAATTCATTATCTTTATTCACTCTCTGCCTCTGCAAACCTGTTCTGTCTCTGTTCATCCAGCACTGACCATGATTTCTTTTTAAACCAGTGAGTGAGCTGGTTGCAGAAATTTTGTTTGTCATTGAGTGAACTGATTGGTTTGTTTTTGTCTTGTTTTGCCGGTTTGCTCAGAGGGGCACCTAAAGTAGCCCTGTGAATAATAATCACCCATAGTTTGCCGGGCTGCATATTCCTCATGGTCAGAGCACAGGCACAATATCTTCAGCAATGAAGGCTTTTAAAACTGCGCTATGATAACACTTTATTTAAGACAAAATCACACAAATTGCACTGCAGCTCTTAACATTTGTGAGACTTTGGCATTTTATAAAATGAGAGCAAAAATGTTGTTCAGGTAAACATATATGACTGCTTGTGGTAAAATGACTAGAGTACTGGACTTACCAGTGGTGTGTTGGGTCTTAAGTGGGTCTCTGTGGTTCCTCACTTGAGAAATGTACATTATTTGCTGCACTATATATCTATGCTGGCTACTAAAATGGCTGACAATATGGTGACAATTACAGTAGATGTTCCAGCGATGTTATAACCATATTATTCTTAGAAGTTTCAGTGACTGTGTAGCTGCAGTCATGGTAGATGCGCCAACGGAACGCCACCCAAATTTTAATTCAACTGAAATGTTGGACTCTGAACTCTAGAAGACACCCCAGCGTGGCAGGACCTGCATGAATAATACAATAGCTTAGCTGTGTTTATGTTATTTTCAAGTAATTAAAGAGAAATATGCCTACATATTTAAACAGCTCCTCTGGAACATGTAGTACGCAGCCAAATTAATGCAGACTTTGGTGCCAGCTGAGAGCAGAACCGAGGACCCGCGCACTTATTGACTCGGTTTACTCCGAGGGAGAGTGCTGAACCTTGTCATCCGCAGAAAAGGTCACGTTGGTGCCAGGTCCCCAAAACTGTGATCAGCAGATTGGGTCGGGGTGTTGATTAAATCACGGCGCCGTGGGTGAAGGGTTAATCCACGAGAGGCAGAAAGTCAAATGGAGGCCCTTGCTGTTGAAGTCATGCCATCTTTTTTTTTTTTTTTTGCTTTATGACTGCACTGACACCTCCAGGCTGGGTGAATCAGAGGCTTCAGCATGTTTTAGAAAAAGGCATTTCAGTTTTTGCAGATGAGCATGGCTTTGTTCTAATGCCATGCTGGTGTTCATTGCTTCCCCACACTGCCTGCTCATAACAGAACACATGGAGAGTTGGATAAGTAATGGAATTGGTTACAAGAAGCTCCTCAGCTCCCAACACAGGGCAGTCCAACACTCAACACTATTATTTCACTTATCTTTGCTGTTGATTCACTTTGATTCATGCACAAATATGGCTCACCTGTGAAGTACTAAACAACTGCTTGCTTGCAACAGTGTCTTTATGTGTTTTTGTGGTTTATTTTACCTCGGACTGATTCATGTTACCAGTGTATGCGTTTTGGTTTGCCATTATTTTTGTTGCTGTGGTGATACCTTTATCTGTGGTTTTATACAATGCATGAGACATTTGGAATACAACGATGAATGAAATGTGGAAGTAGACTCATTTCAGCTAGCAAAGGAGTCATAAAATTAAAGTGTCCCAGATTTTGGTGTAACTCATCCAGAGGATAATGTAGGCAGATTGTTTGATTTGAGCCCCACAGATGCAAAGAGGGCCAGAGAGAGAAAAGTTATAAGTACGCAAGGAAATGTTTTTCATTTGCATTTTGAACACTTCACTAATGATCAATCACTGCCACCCCTGTCCAGATTCTTATGAGAGAAAGAGCGAGAGAGAGATCTCCTTGGCTTTACTGCCATAATTATTCTCTCAGGAGCTGGAGATTATCTCAGGTCCCCACCCGCTCCCCTGCCTTTCCTAGTGGAAGAATTCAGTCTTGTTAATCGCTCCACTGTACAGAGTTATTGAGAATACAGTGGAAGTCTGCCAATCTGATTTCGCTGACACTTAAGTGCACCGAATTCATGAGCAAAAGTGAGTCCATTTGTATCAGCAACCAACTCCCTCTGTGGCTAAATGAAAGAGCTTTACTTCCTCACAGCTCGCAGTGCAGATTCTACCCTCCAGAACAGCAGTGGCACACCCGCTGTGCTGCATGTGTAAAGTGATAGTAATCTGATCGGGGCGATATAGAACTGAACAGAGATAGAGACAGCTGCATTGCGGGGTCACCTCCATTCCATGTCATGTTGTGAAAAATTCATTCAAAGGGAAAATTTGAGTGACGCTTGCAATGGAGATGTAATACACTGTACTGCATAAAGGTTTTTTTATTATTTATATCCTTTTTTTGTACACAACATGACTAATTAATGCATTCTGTTTCATAAAGTTAACAACAATGGCCTTCCCTTGGTACCTCCAAGTAAGCAAATTGTTCATTTATGCCAAAGTCCCAGGTCACCTTTTGTTTTGTTTGTGAATGCAAAATTACCTAAGGTAGGTCACCTGCAGAAGCAGAGTGTGGCTATACACCAGATATACACATTAACTGGTAGCAGTAGAGACATCAGTGCGTTTCATATTTCTGAAGCCACGACAGGGAAGTGTCAGCACAATATTATTGTAACCGCTGTAGGTACAGCTAAGCAAAGGTCAGTGCCCTCCTCAAACTACTGAAGCGCAAACCTCTCACACTGCAGCCTGCACCAAAACTTTGGGAGGAAGCTAAAAGCAAAATTTAATTTGACCTGATCCCTCTGCAAACCTGAATGAGCTACTAAGCCTTAATATGAATATGAACGAAGCAGGCTGTCTTCTTATTAAAAATTGATTGACACATTCTCTTGGATATGTTTATATATATATATATATATATATATATGTATATATATATTCTCCACAGTGCTGTGAATTTCCAGTTAAATTCAGCACTTCTTTGCAGAGTGGCAGGCCGGCGGGGCTGACCGGCTCCCATGTGACCCAGAACTCTGCCCGACTGCAGTTTTACAGAGGAGCTGAGACGGACCGCAAAAGGACCGCATTCAGAATGGAGATCACAGCTCAGCAATAAGGACAACGGGTCCTGGGGAAGGCAATGTTCTCACAATGATTTCAGCTCTGACACAGTGTGTTCAGTGTGAGGGAGGACCGAGAGTGGGAGACGGTCGACACAATTGCGTTATTGAGCATTTTAGGTGTGTTTTATTTGCACATCCACTGGCAAGGTAGATCTGTTTACCAACAGAGGGCCCTGGGTGGCAATTTCACATGCTAATGCTGTAGAGACTAGATTAGTTTAAATGGTGCAATTCAGCCTCCATACAGATGGCAAAACAGAGGTTAAAATAGAAATAATTATATGCTGTTCAGTGCCCAAGGCACAAAACAGAGAAATTAATAACACTTAACAAAGAGTTTTTGAAAAATATTCACAAAAATATAGGTAAAAACTATGTATTACAACATATTGTATATTACTGGTTAGAGGAAACAAATACGTAGCAAGTCACCCTAATATGTGCTGGCAAACATTGCTAACAGAAATTTAGAGCATATTTATTGAATCTGAAACTGTCTGAAGCATGTAAGGTGTTATATTAAAATATTAAATGCATATGAATATGAATTACAAGAAGTGTGGTGTCAGTTGATGTTTTAAAGCATGCCTTTTGAATTACAAATGATCAGCAGTTGGATCAATCTTGAAGGACATTAATTTCTGTAGGTTTCATTAAAGTAGAGCTTCCACTGAACAGCCAAATGGAGAGATATAGCTGTGTTCATAATCTATACTGATGGATCCACACAATACCCTACGTTTGAATCAAAGAGCACCCTGTCAGGATATATTTTAAGGAATACAATATTACTGCCAAAGCACAGTCAGTCAGTGATATTTTCTTTGTAGTGGCCTTAACAAAGGAAGTATCACATTACTGTATCAAATCCAAGTAAAAAAGAAATCAGTATTGTTATAGCATTTATTTATCCAGGAAGGTCAGTTTCTAAAGTGTTAATGTTTATCATTTGTAATGGTGTAGTGACTTAACAGAAATCACTTAAAAGAGGGTTCACCTTATGGGGGTTGAATATATTGAGCTGCAGGTTTTAGTGTAAGGTCATCCAGTTATTAGCTGCAAGGAAGTGAAAACCCTAGCGACCAAGTTTAATGAGGGCTTTAGGGAGAACAAGCTTCTGTACCATGAAGGATCTAAGTACTGAGTGGAAGAAAGTTCTTTCCTGATGTACCAGTGACAAAGAAGTCTGTTATGAGGATAAAGCCAGAATAAGAGTGATTAGTATGGTGATTAGGTAAAGTGACTAAGGTTACAGCTCTGGGTGTGATAGGAGTTCCAGCGGCAAAATGTCTGGCTGAAAAGAGCATTAAGAGTCTAGTTTCCCTGGCATGGACTTGCAATAAACAGCACAGCAGTCTGAACAAACGTAATATTGGCAGAAGGACTGAAACAGTATTTCTTGTGGTAGAGGAATCAGAGGCTGCCCCTGGCATAGGACACTGATCTCCATCTAATTTGTTTATGGCAATATGATAAAATATGATAAAATGTAAATGATAGCTACAATTTTGCCATTGCATGTCGATATGAGAATCGCATGACATAATCACCCTTGGGTTTCCTGGGCTTGTCCATGAGTGCAAATAAGCAAGAAATGTGACTCTTACAAGGAGCAGGGTGAATCCAAACATAGAGTTAACTGATGACATTAAGTTCTCTTTACTGAAGACTCACGGAGCAGGCTTGGTGCAGGAGTGCATACACAAAGCATGGCAACTCAAGACTGAGAAACAAGGAAGGGAAAGGGCAGGGACAATGTAACAGAAAACACAGGTGACAACAATAATTAATCAACACAGGTGGAAAACGTTAACTAAATGAGACAAGGAACAAACAGGAAGTGAGGCCATCTGGGGGTTGTTCCAGGAAGCAGCAGCTGGGAACCCTGACAGGAAGTTATGAGGCCCCCTATTGGTCATTCAGGGAAGTAGTAGCAGCAGCAACCCTGGCAGTGACAGCTTTAAGTCCTGCTGATCCCATACAGTAGCAGGGGAAACACTGTGTGGTGGCAGAGTAGTATGGACAACATTATTGACTGTAATGGAATGCAGCTTTGCTGCAAAAAAACAGCAAAAACCCTCCTTTGATGTGAAGGTCCCATCGAACAAACAATTTCAGAAGCAGGGGATTTGAGAAGAGAGGGCACACGGAGACCGCAGTGAAAGCATTTCAAAGCGGGGCTCAGCCCAGGTGGGTGAGTTTTCCATCACCGATAATAGGGGCGTCCATAAAACCGCCATCATCTTAAGGAGTTTTTGATGACTATCGCTGCGCGTGGACGTGATAGAGGGGTTCTGGATGACTGCCACAATTTAATGAGGGTTGTGCTCTGTGGCAGAAAAATGCATTCATTACACTGATGTGGAAAACGGAGAAGTGCGTGTATTTTGTTCGTTTCATTCGTTTGGGATTTCCCCCCACCCCCCAACCCCCACTCATGAAAGCCAAGCAGTTTGCAGTACTTGGCTTAAATGCAAAATGCAAATCAGTCTGTATCCGTGAAATAGATAATAGATTGCCCATCGCAGAATTGGTGACGCTATTAAAAATGCATCAGGAGCCCTTAAAATGTGATGTTCTTTTAACAATGTCAAAGATGGTCCCCTGTCAAAAATGCCATTTGAGATTTTCTGTGTTATTGATGTAACAGGATCTAATCAAAACACATGCCTGCGTACCTTTTCTACACACATCTATTCACAGTATGTATGTAAACATGACTTTGAATTAGTAGTTTTCCAATAGCAACTGAACCAGGACAGAAGTTATGCGGAAGGACAAGTCATGGGGTCAGTTTTTTTTAGTTAACCTTGAGGATGTGCTAATATAGCCACCCCCTGTGTGCTTGTGTATAGAATAAGATGGCCAACCTGCTTAGGTCAGGGCAATTTTCCCACTGTTCTTCAGCTTTCAGAATTGCATTTTTCCTTCATTTCAATCACGAGGGTTGAGTGGTAACAAAATCTACATGGATCATCTTGCTTCGGCTCCTGAAAGTTTTAGGTGAAATAAACACACTGCTGAATGGTTTCTTAAAAACCTCTGAGCTTCTTAATGTCAGTACTTAAAAAGTTAAACAATATAAACAGCTCCTGTCTCTGGGGAAGGGGGGTCAACTTAAGAAATGAACAGGGGGTTGAACGCTGCTTATCAGCAAACCCGCATATAAAACATCAGCCGCGTTCGCTAAGTGAAGTATTCACCAGCGGTTCTGAGTGCTCCTTTTGTTCAAGTGGTTGAGCGCAAGGGCATTTTATTGTAAGTAAAGGGAGACGCATGAAAAAAAAAGAAATCACAGTACTCTCCTTTAGCCATGAATCTTTTCCCATGATGTGCAGATGGCTCAGTGATCACTGTAATTGCAAAATATGTAACCATTCTGTTGCATGCAAATGCCCCCGTTTCCTGCAAAGGATCATGTCAGGGCGGCAGTGTAGCATAGTGGTTAAGGAGCAGGACTCGTAACCGAAAGGTTGCCGGTTCGATCCCCGCTGGGACACTGCTGCTGTACCCTTGGGCAAGGTACTTAACCCACAGTTGCCTCAGTAAATATCCAGCTGTATAAATGGATAACGTTGTAAAGAACTGTAACCTATGTAAGTCGCTTTGGGTAAAAGCGTCTGCTAAATGAATAAATGTAAATGTCAACACAGGTGTGTATCCAGTGAGCTTTTGAGGAATTTTGTGCATGCTTAGTGTACTGATAGGCTGGTTGCGCACCGATGCTTCAAAGCTATCGTTGCCAGGTCAATAAATAAACAATTCATCGCCTCTTACAGAAAGGTTTGAGTAGCCAAGGGACATAACCTCCGTGTGACCGTACAGGGTTGAATATTATTTTGGATGCCATCTGATTTCTGTGCAAGGAGGGAATTAAAATGCATAGACGGCAACTGCTTCATAATTTAAATGCATTACTTCTCTTGTAAGAACTCATTACTGTGCTTTTGCGCATTAAGGTAAAGTCCAACAATATTTTAAACGTGATTTATGTGGACTGGGGGTATTTGTAATGTTCAGTGTGCAGTGCTCTTTGTGCCACAAATGATTATTTATTAAATTCTGAGATCAAAAAGAAAAAGTGTTCTGCCTCAGCTGGATCAATTCAGATGGTTGTGCCCTGCAACCATGAAAGCAGTCATTATTTTTCTCACCAGCCTCTTTCACCGTGTGAGTGAGTGGGGTTATTACTTTGACACTGTGTTACAGACCAGCAGTACATGAATTAAACGCAGCCTAATTATAATTCATTTATTATTCATCATTGTGTAGACCGTGTTGTCGCTATGAGTGAAAAAGAAGTAGCGCAGGGCTGTGATTCGGTGAATTTAGTTCAATCTCTGAGAGCATTAGCATGCTAAACAGAACCACTGGGACGAGCACTCCTGTATGTGATTACTAAAGAATCTATGGCTAGCTCCCATCTGCTGTGTTCAGTTGTGTTGCTTGTCAGATTGGTCGCTGTCTGTGCAGTTGGGAGAAATTCATCTGCTTCATTGTGCTTTGCCTGAGGTTATTTGCACATACACAATTAAAGGGTGCATTTGCTCTAGATAAAAATGACACCATATGCATATTCAGTGGGGCTAAAGTGTTGGCTCCATAATTGTTTAATTGTAAACAGATTAAATTTGTAAGGCTTCACAGGGAGCAAACAGTGGTAGGATGTAAGTAGGCAGTCCAACAGGCCTCGCATTTAAGATGGCTTGAAAACATCAATACCGTGCATTAATCACAAAACAATAATGCATACGCGCATGGGTCATGTTAATCTTCAAATATTTGAATTAAATTAAATTAATCTACAGTAATGTACTCAGTGATTAGTACATTACTGTAGCTATGGTCAATACTGTAGCTATGCATCCCACCACATGCAAAAAAGCTCACTCGTATCTCCTCTTTGCACACAACCATCGGCTCATTCCCTTAACAAGCAATAAATCAACAGGTGCATTTTCATAGATTTTTGTCCATCATTTATGATTGTAAAATTCTCCCAATGAACATGTATTTTTATTCAATTAATACTTTTAACAAGGAGATTGCAATTGAGTTGACTATATTAAGTAAAGTTGCATTGGTTAAATTCTGTAAATACATTTCTCTACTTGCGGAGCCTGAAACACATTATCAGTACAAGGGTGCAGTAGATACCCGATACTGGCATACGCTCGGGACTATTATGATTTTTATGCTGTTAACCAGAGTATGCACATGACAGGAATAAGTCATAAATCAATAGGATGGAAAGGGGACTGTAGGCAACATTATATGCAGTAAAAACATAGTTTTCCGAAACCCAGTTAAAGCAATGCCCTTTGGCCTTTGTTTTCTATGACACAGTTTATACATTGATTTTCACGGTCAACACTTGACAGCAGCCATTCAGTTTTGTTTGCTACCAGATTGTGTTTTCTCAGTCATTGATTAATAGGGCTTACTGAAACTCTACAGTGAAAAGGGCTTTCGGCCCGTCCTTTTACAGCCTCTACACATTGTCATAGATCTGTAAATTCTGTAAATAGAGGTTCTGATGGGTGTCAGTGTGGAGTGCTAGTTAGAGAAGTGGAGGAGTAACCAGGAGGTTGCCAGTTTGAATACTTAATAGGACACTACTGCCCTTTCGAGAGGCACCTAACCTGATCTGGCTCAGTATCTATGAAGCTAAATGAATCTGTAAAAAATGTGAGCTGTGTAATGCTCCGGAAAAGCAGACGAGCTAAAAAATATATAAATAATGTAAAGGTGCAATAAAACAGCCATTTGCTGTGTATTTAGTGTGGTTTTCACCAGGGGGAGAATTGTACTGCAGTTTATCAGATTATAAAGTCATTCTGTTTTGTGACGGATTTGCTCCTATCTCTCTCCACCACACACAGTCATCATCCTCCCCTCCTCATCAAAAGGAAAGCTCTCTGTGGGAGAGGCACCGCTAAGGCTACACATCTCCTAAATGTCATTTGTCACCACTGACCCTGCTGTGATCGGTCCCGTCCCGTGATGAAAGTGGAAAGGCTTTTGCGGCGTGCTCTTGTGTTCCGTCAGCAGATATCATTTGTCACCAGTGGTGCAGGTCCCGCCGGATGCCCCCGCTGCCCCCACAACCCCCCACCCCACCCCACATACACACAGACACACACTGCGCTTTATAGACAGTCCGTCATGTACTCTCAGTCCTGATGACTCAGTGGGAGTCATTTCAGCTCAACCTCTCCAGATCAGTCTGTCCCAGGACTTATATAATGCAGCTGATAGTTTGTCTAGTCTTGTAACACACCTGCAGTGCAGCCGTGCGTCTGCAGTGCAGCCGTGTGGTGGTCCACTTGGACGTCATTACTTGATGATGAAAAATAGCCTTCCATTTTTGCTGCAAGAAACGTCTTTCTTTTTGGTGCCAAGGTTTTTAATATTGTGTTTGAATGAGGTTTCAAATGGCATTGGTCTGAAGAGCGGTTGTCACACTCAACCTTGTTATCACTGCTACACGGAATTAGATTCCAAAATATATCATGCACTTTGGAAAAGAGGAATGCTTATTCACTATGTTCAACATTTCTTAGAAATATTGTTTATAAAAAGCACAAGAAAGATACCAAAAAAGCTTAATTACAAAGATACAATGGAGGATGTAAGTTCAATGGAGTTGATTTATAAACTAGCTGCATTTTGTGAATGTCTTCAAAATGTCCATACCTTTGATTTTCCATTTCAATGCCTGGCAGTCAGAGATGCTACATTTATGTGCATTTCTTAAATGTACTGCTAGAATGAGTACTAGACCCATGTAGTACTTACAGCTTCATTGTCACATATTGTTCATAACTTAATTGAAGGCACATCGAAAATATCTATCAAAGAAAATTGAGAGGATTCTTCTGGGCTGGGCTGGATAGATGGGCTTTAAGAGTTTTTTTCTTGATCTGCAGGAGGTTTAAATGCAAAAATTAGGAAACAAGGGCTGTACAACTGAGACCGGTGAGACAAATTCACAGTCAGACTGCTCCCTGATAAGGGTCAAACCAGGTGAGAAACTTCTAGAACAAACTGCTTGTCTGCAGTCTTCTGTCTATGCAACACAGATGTTAAATGATTCAGTACACTTTATTGTGTTAGACTAAATATGGTCAATATCATTTGTTGCATCCGCTATGTCTTTTTATAAACAGATAGCTCAGACTTCATTATATTTGCCTAGTGATGCCTATAATCAAACCACTTTTAATAATTGGATTTGCTTTATATGAATGTACACAAATTGCTAACGGCTCATATGAAGCTCCCAACTCCTCACAAGTCCTTGTTTGTTTTGAATGATAACGGTCTATGTTCCATGCATTGCATCATATATAAAGAACTCTTAATTGTGTTTGAAAAATGAAAATTGTTACTGAATGTAGACCACTTATTGATCTTTTGATTTTGATCATTTTCACACTTGTTTTGATACAGTGAGTTTGGATGTGCCACTCTGGATCTCCCGACAGCAGCAATAGCATTTATACACCCTTGCCTCTCCTACGTGACTAGTAGAAAATAAGCAATGACAGCAAAAAAGCTTCAGATGGACACACCCTATTACATGGTGCAATCCCTCATTTATCTTTAAATTTTATCTGGTTTGCCAGACTGTTAAAACATTTAATTTTTTAACAGATAAATTTTAAGACCTGCTGATGGAATAACTTCCTTTGAAGAATGGGTTTAAAGGATATGGATTCCATCATGGTCAGATTTTTAGATATATTAAGTTTTGTCAGAACTTTCACAAATTATCAAACTATTGGCTTCAATCTGATGCCATTTTACATTATATATTGCAGTTTTTAGCACTTACAAAAACACAAAAAAGCAACACAAAAAATAAGGGAAGAGATACACACAATTTTACTGAGAAAATGTTACAGAGCAATCTAGGTATTCTCAGAGAACATGCAGAACATGCTAATGTTTTGTGCAACAACAAAATAAATATACACTGTGCATACCCACACACAGACTTTCATCGCATGATGCCCTCGTCAGGGGAGTTCTAAATTCTGAGCACCAGGTGTGAGAGCCTGTTTTTCAAAGGTGAAGATTTTACACAGTGCACGGGGGAAAGCTCCAGCTACAACACAGCATCTGACACACAACTCATATTTACAACTCAACATCTGCATTTAAATACATACCAGATTGCATTTTTCTTTTTATTACGCACACACACATGAACACCCCCCCCCCCCCCCCCCCCAAACTCAAACACACACACACACACACACAAGCACACACATACATACACATGCACACATTCTCTTGGCACAGTGGGTACAGCATTTTCCTCACAGGCTGACGCAGTAAAAATGCAAACTGCAGAACATTCACACTGTGCCCTGTGCTTTGTACTATGAACAGCCCAGGAGATGCATTTATTTCTGTGACTTCTTTCATTGCTGTTTATATACCAGACACAAACACACACACACACACACACACACACACACGCACACACACGCGCGCACACACACACACACACACACACAATGATAATGCTGATGTTGTCTTCATGGCAGTGCTTTATGTTTGGATGATTTACACTTTTACTAAAGGCAGTTAATCCTTTGGGTCTGAAACTCGCTTCTGAAGGCAGTAATAATGTTCTTGCTGGTTTGAACAGAATGTAGTGTTCTGGGATGGCTCTGGGGAAAAAGGTATAGAGAAGAAACGGATGAAACAATCATAGCCTAGATAAAGGCTTTTGCAGGCCATATCAAGTTCTCATTGGGCATCTAATGTAAGTATGATGGAAATAAAATAACAGAATTAAATTTATTTTCAATGCACTGTGTGTCCCTCTCTCTCATCACTGGAACAAAAGGAGACCAACAGAATTTTAACAGCATTGGATTTTATAGTGTTGCCTTGATTTTGTGCTGTACAGGCTGTACAGGCAACTTGTAATGATTTCTGCCGGTCAGAAAATTATTGAACATGGACATGCTATCAGTATGTTAGCTTGCACTGCTTAAAGTTGTCTGATATCTTTAGGTAAGTGTTTTTTCTTCTTCTAGGCTATTGAATGCACTTCTTATACCCAAATATATCCCAGAGTCAACCTATCCTGGACTGTCCCAGATCATTCACACCTTAAGGGAAAAGGACAGGTGAAAATGAGCACATTACTGTCCAAAAGGTAACACTTATTACCTATAACCATTTTCCAGCTCCCTGTAATGCAAGCCATTTCCAGTAATTCAGACACAAGAACTTTGTCCAATAGGGAAGCATTTCTCTGAGTGAACATGATACTAATTAGATCTTGTGCTTGAGAGGCATAGAGGAGACCTGAGGCTTTGCTTATCCACTGATGTGATTTGCCCCTCTTTTGCTTGGAGAGCATATTGAATTGGCTCTTAGCCCAGGATTTAAATTCATCCAAAGTTTACTTTCCCCTCACAAGATTATCAGTCTTCTGCAGAAATTGCATAAAGGCATTGGAAATGTTTGATGCCATTTTCCATACGTCAATACATATTTTTTGATAATTGAAAATAAAGGGCAAAAAGGAGAGAGAACAGTGTAGTTCTCACACCTCATATTTTAGGAGGTCTTTAAGACTTTCTCAATGCTAATTCATGGCTCACTTCCAAAATAAGACATTGTGCCATTCATAATTAGTATTTTATTGATTTGTTTATGTTATTAGTGTTAGAGGTGTATTGAAAAAGGAAACTAATTTGAAGTATTAGCCCCTGAAACCAAAATATTCGGATCCAGATATCCTGGTGATATCACCCACACATCGTAATGAGCCACTTATGAGTGAGGTGTAAGTTTAAGTCAGTGTAAGTCAGGCATATATGGTGTATTAATTTGAATACACCGTAAACCATTTCTCCACATAACAAACTGACATCCTTTGATAACTCAGGATCATGAGCATTTGCAAATTTTTAAATAATTTTATCACACAATTAGTCACTGGTGCTTTGCAACAACAAACCCTCAAACCTCTCCTTTGTATTGCACCATATTGTATTGCACTCCAAATTCTCTCCCACAGGGCAGCACTGAATGTGGATTAGATCTGGGTTTCTTTTCTTGCTGCAATTTCAGGGAATTTTATCAAGCCATGCTTTACAGTAGGGGAACCACAGCTGATGCATTCTGGCCAGTGTAACCTTGTTAAGCTGTACACCCAGCGCAACATGTTTGAGGAGTAAGGATCAATTAAAAACGTGTACGATTCTGCCAAGGAGTGCGATGAAAATCAATAGTCTGTTGCTTTTTGCCTCATTCTCTCCTTCTGCAGCAGCATACTGCAGTAAGGTAGTGCTGCCCCACAAAACAGAATCATGCAATCCTGTGGGATGGTGTTCCATACTTCTTCTGTTCTCCATAATAATACATCATAACCTTTTTTTCTGTAAGGCTGTTCTTCCAAACCATTACCTTTATTTTATGCGCTGTATGGACTAACCAAGAAAATACATTTTGTAGATCGTCTTAGCGTGTGTTAGTAAGCCTTTGTAATAAACACTTAGATACCTCAGAATTAATTGGCCAACACGCACAAGGAATTTGAATCAGGTTCCAATGTCTCTCACAGTGTTACATACAGTGTCAAAAGTGATAGGGACAAGCGCACAGTAGTGTTACAACAAACAACAGCAGTAGTGCAGGAGGTGCAGTCCACTTACATGGAATAAGCATGGAGTGAATGAGGTAAATGTGAACAGCTATTGCACAATGAACATGAGTTAAAGTATACATGCATGCAGGCTATGGAAATGTAATTTATGTTATTGGGAGACGCATAATTATCTACTGTACATGTGTGCTTCACTGACAAGCCAGTTGTATTTGCAAAATTCAGGGCAAAGGTAACTGCAATGCCAGCCTACTGAAACGCAGTTGAACAATTTCATGCTCCACATTACAATTGAAAGAACGCCGATCGGTAATCTGCAGCTACTGTTCTCGCCATCAGCGGATTTCTCCTGGTTTTGTCAAGCGTGAGAAAGACATGCATCAGTGGCTCCCGCAGACTCCCTGCTCAGACCCGCTTATTCTGTGCCACGCCATACCGTAAAGGAAGGAAGCTAACACAGGCCAGTAATCCCACGGCTATCACATCTCTGTTGGGAGAATGAGATTGAAGTGCAAGGGAAAACCGTAGTTGAGCCTGTGAGATTGGTCAAATCAGAATTTTGCTGCAAAAACTGGGGCTCACATCTATCTACCTACACCCTAACCGTCTAGTTTATTTACCTTGATTTTTAAATTGCTTTTGCGGTTTCCTACTAAAGCAAAGAAAGCCGAAAGGATGTTTGAAAAAATAGGTTTGCTGCTTTTAGAGTGAAAAATAAAAGCTTTTTTTTTTATACTCCCCGTCACCATGGTGGGATCTGATGTCACCGGTATGCCTGTTTACATTTGAGGAAACAGTTCCTTAATGGCAAGAGTGCATGGGCTCTGCTTCCTGAATGAAGTGCATCTATAAAGGAAAACAATGTCTTAAGAGAAAACAAAGTCTCTCCGGCCCCAGACTTGTATCAGCTCTGATTCATGACTCTGACCTCTGCCGCCTGCGGGAAATGTAATAATGCATAATAATGCATGGTGTAGAGGGGGAGGCTAATGCAGTTTTCACTCTGCCTCTCAGCTGATGGTCATCAAAGTCCCTTTCCCAGGCAGCCCGCAGCTATTATGAGAATGCTGCGGCTCTGTCAATTCAAAGCTCTGCCTGTCTCTGTCCCCTCGCAAACTTGGGACAAGATCTCATCACCCAGTCTTTGCCACAGTGGTGCTGATGATCACAGCAGCTATCTGTTGATGACCGCAGCCTTGGACCTGTTCAAGGATTACTGTCTTCAGGAGAAATATGTAATCCATGTGCTTCCATCTAGCAGGAGTCTGACAAAGACTACTCTCTGCACTTTTTGTTCAGTCAGTTTATAGACATGTTTTAGTGTCTATAAAGTTATAAATGATATATAACAATTTATATTATAGTGTCTATACTATAATAAAACGCAGAACTGACAGCATGTTTTCCTCTGCCAAATCCAAAGTGATACTTGAGTCCATTTCAAAATCAAGATGAAATGAATCTCTCCCCCAGCTCTACACAGGGACAGGGACCAGCATTTCTGTTGGTTTGTGGCCCAACATTACAATCGCCTGTGAAAGGATTCAGATGATCATTTACCAAACGCAGCATGGAGTCACTGCAGTTGTGATCAGAGCATTGATTGGCAATTTAAGTTGAGCCCTTCAAAAGCCAGAGAGTGTCCTTCTCTGAAAAACCATAAATGTAAAAATACACCAAGTACCTGAAAATAAAACCCAAGGACAGCCTTTGTTGGGACGCACCAAGCAGACTGCAAGTGTATAACGCTTACAATGGAGTATGATGTGCTTTGTGTGGCCCTCCAAACACTTTCCCTAGGGTTATGTTTTTCATAGAAATGTTGAGGGTGCCTTAAAAGCGATTTACCTGTCCAATGAAACAGGTGCCCAGACCAAGGCCCACAGGCAATGCTAGGAGTTCAGTATCTGTTCCTTTATAAAAGAGCCATGCATATGTAGGCATAGTGCCTCCTTAAATTGAGAGTACATGTGGGATTTTTTTTTTTCTCGCGTGTATCTTTTTCCTGATTTTTGATGCATTTACTGTCAATATCCTTTGGGTCCCCAGTTAAGCCGTCTTTTCTCCTAGGAACCTTAAGAGCTTTGCTTTCAGTTGGCACATAGACTCAGTAACAAGTGAATTTCTTCCTATTTGCCTTATTGACATTTAACGCCCAAGAGATTAAGTCTAAATATAGCAATCATCATACATTATGCAAGGATAGAATCTGAGCACTACTGTGGATATAAAAAAAGAAACAGGTCACTCTGATTGAGGGGTGTGATCAAGGTTTTGTTTTTATTTTAACATTTACACCAGCAACAGATGCATTTTACAATCTGCTTCACCTTGATAAAATCAATGGTCTTTTTTTGGACAACAATGTTTTGTATTGGAAGGTTGAATGACCATATTCAATATGTCGTATTCAAAACATAATGTGCAACACAAAACCTACTGATTGGCGTATATATGTCATAGGCTCGTCATAGCCAACCTCTTCACCCACACAGGAGGGAAATCTCTTATGTTGCTGGAAGTAGGGGATCTTTTAAGGCACCAGAGTAGTTCCTAAAAAAGATGTAGTGTGTGTGCTATATGTGGGTGGCCTTTGATTAGTTGGAAAGAGCTGAACTCAGTATGAACAGCAGTCCCCACAAGCTAGTTCCTGGATTCCAAGTGTTCCAGCAAACACCAAATGCATCCGGTTGGAAATGCCACTCTTCTTTAAGCAGGTCTGCACCTGTTTTTTTTTTCTTTTCTTTGTGTGGCCTGTGGAGCTGGGTAAAAAAAAAAATCGATAGTTGTTTTAAATTCACGGTGCAGAAACACACATGTGGATTATGCTGCTGTGTGTATTGTAGCTTTGTGAGGGAGGGGGAAAGCAGCGTGCGGTGTTACCCTGACAGAGGCAGGTAATGACCTCTCCCCTTTTCTCACAGTATGCTTATTTAACCACTATACACTGTAAGCCACTTTCCGTATCATTGTTTACCAGACTTCCTAATCCACAGTAAATCATACATCTTGCATTTTACTCACTCAGTGGGATATCAACAATAAATTTATTTATGTCAGGTACCTTGCCCAAGTGTATACTGGTACCACCCTGCCTTAGATTTGAGCCGCCTCCACACTCCCACTTTTACACATATTTGATATCAAAGGACGACAGACACTCACAGGGTGCAGACTCCACATCTTTACCCGCTGTTGTTTATGACACCACAAGCGATTCCGTTCCATAGAGGCCCATTTACAACTCCCCCCTTTACCTTGAAAAGCATGATTTCTGCCTTCAATAAACTCTGACCGAGGTACTATTCGTAATTGTGGCAGATGTCGTGTTTTCCCAGCTAGAGAATGTGAGAACATGCTGCCTCATAGTTTTATTCCTGTCCCTCCATTCTGTCAAGCAATGGAGAGCCCTTCTGTAAGGACTGTATATCACGCTTCAGCAAGGGCCATGTTCCATCTGCAGAAATTACCTCCCCCATTCCTCTCTGTGGTAGTACTGAGTCACATCGCTGCACTGCCACATCCAATTATATATGTTCCTTTACATATATTGTGAAGGGCAAATATTACTGACCAATTAAACTGGGTGCATGCAGGATACAGCATGTGGGTGCGTGCATTCACACACACGCACACACACACACACACACACACTCACACACCGATTACTTGCTTCATTGGTCCATACCTACACCATGAGGCCAAGTGGCCTGGAAAACCTAATACCACATTCCCATTTCCCCAGCAACACGCTGCATTCCGCACCCCTCTGAACACAGCCAGTTTTGGATTGGTTCGTATGTATGCTTATTGCTTCATTTACGGCTTCATCAAACCTAAACAGCTAAGGGCGAAATAGAGCTGTGCTATCTGTCTCCTCCAAGGCCCCAGCTTCACCTTGCTTAAATAGTTCAGCAGAGCAAATGATATGTCAAGAAGCAAAGGAGATACCAGGGAAATTTCCTTGAACCCTCAGAATAATATGACCAGACACCCTGCTCCTGTACTGTGTAGTTATTTATTTTATTTTTATTTTAAAAAGACAATAAACATTACAAATCAATAAGTCTGTGGTTACAGGTTCATTTATCCAGCGAATGACAACAAAATAAACATGCCCAAATTACAGACACCTTAATGAATTGCGCTGGAGGCAAAACCACTCCTGATGCAATACCCCAGATGCTATTAGAAAGAGCGGAAATAAGACTGGGGTGATGATTAAGGCACCAAGGATGCACAATCAGAAACACAAACATGGCTTCTGGAGTATATGTGTGTGTGTGTGTATGTGTGTGTTTGTGTGTGTGTGAGTGAGTGAGCATGTGTATGTGAGTGTATGTGAGCAGATGTGGGTGTGTGTTGGGTAGATTTGTCTGGGAGCTTTACACAGTGATACTGGATGGCTGTAGGAAGCAGACACCCCGGGACACGGCACAATTCAACAGACTTTATTGTGCAATTCATAGTGATATGATCATGTTCTTCAATGTGAAGTCCACCGTTGTCCGGCCCAGTTAATGTGTGAAGGGAATAGAAAGAGTTTAATTTGTGGCTAAGCTGGTAAAAATGACCAATCAAATCTTTGACATTCTCTGTAGTATTATTTATTTACTCCTGGCGCTATTATTGGCTTAGAAGCTCAGTAAACTGGGAAGCATGGGGTCGGAATTGGCTGTAATTCTGTAATGCCCGTCAATTCACAGCACTGTCCTGTTTTTATAGCGGCTTCGTACGTCACAAAGCTTTCAGTGACCTTCAGGCGCTCGGATGGGCTGCTTGCTTCACCTTCACTAGCCTTGGGCCTCGGAAACGACAAGAATTTTCAGGCCCCGACCTTCATTTTCGGTATCGATCATTGTCTCCCACTCGCAGTGGAGCATTTGTTAACGCACTTAATACGGTCTAAAGCAGGCCATGCTTCTTGATAAAATGCAGAACTTACAAGACGTGTTCCTGGAGGATATTCGAACAGGCGCCTTTTGCTGCGCCCGCTCTATTCTCAGGCTACAATGAGTCACTACATAATGTGATTTTTCCAGACTTGCTGTCTTTGCCTGTGCCTTATAAGCTTGTTATCTTGTAAGGACAATAGCTTTTGAATCCTGTTGTTTCTTTTAATTTGGGAAAAATAAGCAATAGCTTATGAAATTCCCTTTTCTGTATTATTTCACACTGTTTGCCCATAGCTTTTGTGTTGTGGAATACAAGATTTTTTTTTCTCCCATGGGAAAGGGGCTCTCACCTGTATTTTTTTTATATATAAACACATATATTAGCATTAAAAGGCTCTGAAAAATGTGCAGCCAGGCTCCCAGAGAGGAGAGTGCACATTCAAAGGTTTGTTCCTGAAAGTTTTGTAATTGTTATTGGAAACCAATGATTGGCCCGATTCACATGCTGTAGCTGAAATTAATCCTCCACTGATGCCTTCAGGAACCCCGCAGTAAGACAGCAGAACTGATCTGCCAGGAGCCGTTGGTTTTACACATCAACACCTACTACAAACTGACAAAGAATGATAAGAATATTATTCAAATTATGTACACAGAGTGACAATGGTGCAGCAGATAGTGCTGTCACCTCAATCCTCCCTCTTTGTAGACCCTGCTTGTATTTTCTTTCTTTTAGGGTGTCAAGTGATTGACGTGTGAAGCAACCACGAATGTCAATATATCGACACGTGTGTCCTTAGATGTACGGCTGTGTTGTTAGGTTGAGGAATCGATACGAGGGCCATACGAGTGCGTCCAACAGCCCACTGTGCAGTCATAAGTGATCTTTTGACCGATGGGGACCCAGGGCAATTGAATGATTATTATGTATGGCTGGATGAAAAATAATTGTGCTGTTGCTGTCAAGATGTTTTGTCATAACCAGTTAACATTAGGTGCGTGCCATTAGCATGGATCCCCATTAAAAGAGTCCTCTGTTTTCTCTGAGAAGCCGTTTCAGGTCTTCCAAGCCATTTCTCCTTATTAAACCTGGAGGTTCCAATTTTACATTCAATTAACCACATCTACATTGTGTAATGCTAATTTCCTCTTCTGAACTATGCAAACCGTGCTTACATATTATTCAGATTGCCAGGAGTGATGTTGCGCACTGCAATTATTGGTTTCTGACTAGTACTTAGCTTTTCCAATATAAGCAAATGGAAAGCCGAATACAAAAAGCTTATAGAGGTTGTAGTGTGATTGTGCCATTTGAGGCCATTTAGCACAACCTGGCCATCCAGTTTCCATTAAAAAAATTTACTTAAAAATCTTTTTAGCAAGACAATTCACTCTCTTTATTAACAGGGCCACAAGCAGGCAAATTATGCGTGATTATACATGTGCATGATTAAAAGCCATTCACTTCGAATGCTGGTTGTGCACCCAAAGGTGTATGCACAATAGAGCTTAATGGATTTCGAATCAATCAGCAAGGCAATAAAACATTAAAGTGTTCGCTGGTCCAGCTTTCTCTTTTCATAAATATGAACATAAAGATGCTTTCATGATATGGCTTCTGTTCCTTGTTCACAACACGCTGGCCTTTGTACCTATTAACATTAAACTGGTACGCATTCCATTATCATGCAGTGTTATAATAATTTTTAGCCACTGCTGAAAACGCATTGTTGTACAAGACATGAAAACATGAACACCTGTGGTGATTCATCGCTCAAGGCCAAACGGTGTTGTTCTTAGACAGCCGTGAGTCTTAAGTATCAAGATCCATGTGGTTTTCCATCTGCCGTGCCTTTTGCTCTCGATGCAAAGGCACACCAGACAAAGCAAAGAACTGCTGCGCTTGCACCTTTAATTTTTGTCTGCATTGTGAAAGACCAAACACGCCTCAACTGACTCCTCTGACTCCAACAGGCTTCGCCCACTCTCTAATGAGTCAGCTTGTTTATTCTCTTCTCCCCACTCTTCCCTCATTTGTTCTCTTCATCTACTTTTTTTCAGACCTTTTCATGTTTTTCATAGCTTTGAGATCATGCTGTAACTTAAAATGTTCAAATAACTGTTTGCTACCAATTGCCCTGTGATAAATATGGAATAGGAATATAATTGGTGAAATTGTGAGGCACTGTCTCACTAGACCTCTTTTCTTGCCTTTGGAAAGTGCTTTCAAGTTATCATGGGCTTTCAGGTTATAAACATACACTAAAGGATTATGGCTCTTTGAGAAAATGATGTACTTATCTGATGCTGCTGTTAAATAAGACCACTGAAGTAGTACTGAAGTGCAATATATGAATAGCTATATTATATAAAATTTTGGTGTTATTTGTCTGTCTTCTTAATCTGCCTTGGTTAACAAATTGCCATGTAATACTGAACACATTTCGTATTTTTAAATAAAACTTTAATTCACCAGATTTGTCATGATCTAAAGGACATTTAAGATATTTTCACTACATGATTCCCTTGGAATAGGGTATTTGGATGTAATTTGCAACAATCATTTTAGTCTCTAACTGGATGCATAATTATAGGAATAACAGACGCTGACAAGTTTGTGACAGATAAGTGTGTGACATGAGATTGGAATATTGCTTTGGAACAGGCCAAGTTCGGTTTGATTTTGATGTTGAATGTGTTTATTTTTACTCAGTCTGAGCTTTGACAGTCTGCTGGCAAACTTTGAATCAACAAACCCCACAGACACATAACCCATTACAAACAGCAATGTCAGGAAAATGATATGCTGCCATTTGTCACAAGTCTTTCAGCGCTGGGGTTCCTTATAAACTCGAAATAAAGGTGGCAGCGACAATCCACGAAGCGATACAGAGATTAGAGGTCAGATGAATACTGGCATGAATGCAAATGCACACAGCAAAGGAGTTTAAAAAAAATCATCCTTGTTCATTTAATGCTTGAAATGCATGAATTTTACTTTCTGATTAAATTCAGCAAACCCAATTAGGCATAAAAGGTATGAATAACAACTGAAGACCATGCAGATGCATATTTACCTTGCCTTTATGTGCACTGTGTCAGCCTAGTCTCACTGCACTATGCTTTGGTTTTGCCAAGCAGCATTTAGTTCGAAGCTGCTTAAATGCTGTGTGAGAAAGTTAAAAACCTGCTGAGATTGTTGCACGGATGGGGGGCCTCAAGTTGTTTTTCAAAGCCTTGGATTTTAGCATTCAGGACACAGGTTCACAAGGTCCCTGTGGCTGGGCTGCTGAGCTGAGTCCTCCTCCTGACTGAGCCGAGCAACCCCACCTCACGCTGATCCCCCCTGCCTGCGCTCTCACTCTCCGCTGTAAATGGCCCTTTGCAAACTGCCTCCCGAGGGAGCCCTGCTCATGCTGGATATACCCCTCCTGAATAAAGACTAGGCCTCTACCCGCGTTCTTTTTTTCCCTGCCTTAGACTTGTTGACTGTTGAGTGGTTGTCGGCAGTCTCCGTCCTTCCTTTTTTCAACCAGATTAAATGGATCCAGTGAAGACCTCCCTCGTTTCGAGTGTCATCACCCCTCACAGCCTTACAAGACCACTAACTCGGCCGCTTCCTGGTCTCTGATTCAGGCCACTTTTCCACTAATGGCTATAGGGCCTGCTATTGGAGACTTGTGCTACTGCAATCTGCAGCCCACAGCTGTGGCCTCATTTAAGACCTGGTTCTAAGTGCCAGTAGACCTTTCCTGTCTAGAAAAGGAAAGTGCAGTTGATGGACTAAATCAGTCAGGGCCCATAATGCAAACAGGGCTCCTCTCTGAACATTGGGCCTTTAATAATTGTCATGAAAAAAATTGCCTTTGTACAGACCCTTCAATATGTCCATGGTAGAAATGCCAGATTGAATGTATTTTTTTTTTTTTTTTTGCTTTATTGGAACAGGACACATCATTGGGGATCAATAAATGACAATCTGGAATTTGTGCTTGTGACTGTGATTGCTTCAGTGGATATTTGATGGATAACTGAATTCTCTAAAATAGGATGTCCCTCATGTTTTGCCCGTGGATCCCATTCCATAACTATTTATCACGGTAATCCTGCAAATGAATGATTGTTTATTTGTTTGTTTTCGCAGTGGCTGAGACTGGTAATTGGATTTCCTGAGCTTTGAGGGTGTGCACCATTCTTTGCATAAGCACCATTCATCCACGACTTGGCTGTTGGCGAATATGCAATGATGTAGCAGTTTATTTTTATTTATCATCCTTTTCACACAGCTGTGTGGTCTGTGTGGCCTCACAGATGAGACTGTCCATATTTAACACATTCAAACATGGGATTGGTTCATGTTCTTGTTTCTCTACAAGATACATTAAAAGATTTGACTCAGCTACATTGTGACTGGATTCATGTGGTACAAGTACTGTTGTTTGTACATGTAAGAAAAAAAGAAGAATTCTGGCACATGCATTGGAAATCTTGCATTTACACATGCAGTTCTGACTGTTCAGATGATCATTCAGTATTTCACAAAACAACTTCCACTGCAAACTTATGCAGGTTTAATCATTTCTCTACTGGCTTTCATAGCTCTGCAATAAACCATTTCAATTACTTTTTCATTATCACTTGATAGAATGTGTGTTTTCCTATCTCATTACCACACATATTCATATGGGTTAACAGATATTAATACAACTAGGTGGGTAAGCTTTGCAGAATAAGAACGTCTTAAACGTTTTTTACTGTTAAGAGGAGGCATGAAAGTGTATTTTATTCCCACTGTTAAAAAGGCTGCAGGAAGACTTCCGTGTTGGGTCTACAGTAGGTAATCCATTGAATTTATCACATAATACAGAGCGGTGTAAATGCACAGATATTAGCAGAAAACAATTATAGAATCTACGTAAATTTTTCCCCTCTACTAAACAGCAAGAGAGCTGGTCATGTTGTGACATTAATATGTTTAAGATTAATTGTTAGGGTGACAACTGACAACAGATGAATCCAGCTGAATATATCTGTATAAATTCAGATCAAGAGTGGCATATATATGGTTTTGATCGCACATTTTGAGGTTGTTGTATGTATGTGTATTTTTAGTACAGCATTTAAGCACAGCTGATTTCTTTTGCAAATATCAGTGCTCTGATTTAAACAGCAAAGACATTAATCCAAGACAGGTCTATAAAAAAAAGAATATATACATTATGCAATATATAGTAGGTATTTGTCCATTTTTTCACTAATATATACTTTAAATCATAGAAGAACACAAAACAATTACATGCCGATAAAAATTTCAACCAAATATTTCTTATTTACACGCAATATCGGTAAAGGAGATTAAACCAAAACTGGGGAGGATGCTCACAAATTCTTCAAACTGAGAATGACTCACAAAAAGAGCAAGGCCTTGATTTTTCCTTAGTTTCCCGCAGTTTCTTTATCTGTGTCTGTAAATGATCAGGAGGCTGTGGAGAGCAAAAACACTTGTCTGAAGTTTTTTGTCCTTCTTTGTTCTGCCTTTATGTACAGCGCTGGCGTCTTGTAGATCTATGGGTCTTCCCTTATGGGCTGCAGTTTGGAATGCTCAATCACGCGTGAGTGTACTTCATACATACAGCATAATAAAATATATCAAATTTTAATTTCTGACCTGAGTTCTCATCTACATTATGCATCCTGGCACCGTTCCTGCTTACTTTCTGACCTCTGAACTTGAAAAGACCTCATTGCTTATTCCAGCGGCATAGGTTGTGCTGGTTGGGCTCTTTTGAAAGAGTGCATTTCTGAAGTAATGCCTTCTGTTATATTTTCTGTCAGACCAATGAAAATTTTCTAAACCAGTAAATTGACCTTAAGTAGCAAAATGCTTAAAGGATCATATGAAATGCATAACAAAACTCTATTGCTGGTAATTTCATACATGGAATCAAAGCTCTGATCTGCTCTGGTAACTGAATGTCATTAATGTGAAAATGGCCCATATTCACGTCTAATTTTATTTTCGACTGTCTGCAGTCTCCTGCAACCCACACTGTAAAGGAATGGGCTCTAAGCGCAGTTAAGTGTTTATTACTGTCTGGCACAAACCATGCTCAGCCATATTTATACAAGCACATGTGTTTAATGCATGGGTGTAAATTAGAGGCCAGCCTATTGCATTCCGAAACCTAATTCAGAATAAGGTTTGTCCGTTTCACCACAGTTCAGGGACTGGAAGATGCTGTTCACATGCACTGCATTTTTACCTGGAAAGCATTAGTCCTTTAGATTCTTCCAGACAACACCCTGTGGCTTAAGATGTGAATCCAGAGCGTATGCACATGTTTTGCAAGCCACTGTCACAATCATTAGTTTGTATCCTATTGGGGATACCGCTGCCCTACCCTCGAGCCAGGCACTTTACCTCAGTAAATGTACAAATGGGGAACCATGTGTGAAAGTACAAGCTTCGAAAGTCAGCCGTCAGGAGGACAGACAGATCTGTGAAAGTATTTAAACAAATAAAACAGAACGAGTGCTAATTCGAAACAAATTGTGCCTGTCGTATGCTTCCATTGCCTTTATTCGTGCTGAAGCTCCTTGAGGGCACCCATGGCAGTACTCTCCTTTGAAGGTCTGAATCCTAACAAAATTATAGCTGGAACAGAGCCTGCAAACCTGTCCTGTTATGGCTTGCTGTTTGGCGTGAAAGCTTTTCCTAAGGCTTCTTCCTGAGGCTTTTATCTAAAGACAAATTCATAGCTGCGCTTTCATTTTCCATCCATCATGGTGCACCTATCAGTGCTCAGGTGAAAGGTCACCACTGTAAAAGCGCAAGTCCTTCCCAGCCAAACAGCCAAAGGCTGTGCTGCCAGGCACATCAGTCGGGGCCAGCACAGGTTCAGATGAGCTGCGTAAAGGTAGTCCTTCGATTTGTGAATTTTGGCCACTCAAATGGATGCACAAAATGGCTGGCGTCTGATACTGATACCTGTGGTCTTTCCAGGTTCCAAAGCACTGCCAGCCCCTTTTGAACCTTTCATTGTTGTTTTCAGAACAGTTGGTACATCTTTAAGGAACGTTTGCTACATTTGACGTTAATTACTATTAAGAACAAATAACAGAGCTCTTAAAGGAGCTTTACAAACTGATTGGTCAGATGTAGCAATTCTGTGGCATAGATTTCCACCTCAACAACAAGCATATGAACCCATGTAGAATAGAATTCAAGGACTCAAGGACAAATGCGGATAGCATGCAAAATTGTTCCAACTGTAGGAAGCTACAGGGTGTTTTCTAACCATCGAATACAAATTAGCATTCAAGCAAGAGGTCTTTATTAGGATGTTGATATCAATGCTCTGTCAGTCTGGATGATCCAGTGTTGCAGCAGCAGCTGGCTGCCTATAGCAGCCTGTGAAGTATAAAGGAAAGAGCTACAATAAGGGGACCTCACACTCTGCAAGCGCAAAGAGGCTTTAGAGTCACAGAGAGGCAATAATAACCCAGCCTGCTGTGCAAGATCAGACCTGTCACATGACGTAAAGCGACTGAAAAGCAGGTCCTAGATCAGCTGCAAGGGTTGCTTTTATGCAGGTAGCTTCCATTAGCCTCTTGGGCTCTGGGAGGTGCGGTGCTAAAATGATATGGAGGATTCAGGCTGTGCTTTCTGAGCCTGCATCACATTCCATTATCGCAATTTTGACATTTTTAGATTGCATTTTGCAGTTATTTTTGATTAATAATCAACGGATGTCAAAAGACTGAGGGTGTGATTCAATCTAATTCGCAAATTAGTTATTTAAATAAATCAGTATGAGTATTTAATGTAAGGATTTCCTATTTGAATTTTTTTCAGGGCAGTGTGAGTCTAGCAGTCACACTCATTTAAATCTTTTGTCTATAATGAAGGATGAACTGAGTCAGACTAACTTTGCATTTAGATGGACTCAGGCCCTCATTCCATATTTTCAATAAGCGCTTCTCCCTGGCTTACGCCCGGCCTTTTTCACGGCAACGTCAAACCGATTGCCGTAAGACCGCTTGGCCCGTAAACAGGTATGCGTTGCGCACGTGCAAACGGAGAAGGTGGAACGGCAAAAAAAAGATGTCAAACTCCTCGCAGGTGTCCTGTGTGACTGCGATTGCACTATTGCTATCTGGCCCTATCTGTGTGTGAGTCCTGAGGCTTTCACCAGTCTCATCCGTTCATAATCACAGCCCTCCAGAGGACCCGCTGTAAGAGTTAACCGTTATTCAGCACACACACACACCCAAAGCCAAATGATTAAGCACACATCTAATGCTCACATTAATTTAGCTTGCTGGCCTGAAGTCAAACACTCTGGTCTTCTCAGAAGGCTTTCAAATCTCATTAAGCACAGAGTACAGCTTATGTTAAATTAAAAGTCCATCACGGCTCTTTCGGAGCGGCAGATTGAAAGAAATATATCATTAATTATGTTCTTTGGTGGAAAAAGGGACACTATCTTGTCATCACAAAAGCAACACTGAATGTATCCCTGAAGCTGTGCGGTATAAAGGAGGCACACAGTCATCTCCTTTCAGCCCATTCTTACCGAGCTCCGCCGTTGTAACCTTGACAGACAAAAAGGGATGACTCGGGCGCGATCAATTACGCACGACGTCAAGGTGTAATTTGAAAAACGGTCTGACGCGGGGAGAGTGTGGCGCTGCATTCGCGGGCAGCCCAGATTACGATATTGTGACAGGAAGTCTGGCGCATCTAGATCTGAACAGCGACAATGAAGCACTGATGTGATTTCCAGGCGCGCGAGGGAGGAGGGAGATAAAATGGTCCGAGCACCATGTCAAGGGAGGAATTAAGGAGCGATTCTCCAGCCAAAGTGGAGGAGGATCCAGGCTCTTTCCCCTGATGTTGAGGTGAAATCTCTATGGCAAAGGGAGTGTTGCTGACTTTGTGCACCACAGATCACCCACTGTCCCCCATTCTCATAAATGGAGTTCAGCACATCAGTGATGAACAAGAGTTAGAAAACTGGCTCTCTCAGCAAAAGGTTAAGGGGGTTCCAGGTACAAAGCACAGGTGGGATACTGCTGTTATGCCCCTGAGCTAAGTACTAGGACTGAATGTTCCTGTAGCTTTATTGCATGCAATTATGCACATTTGCTGTGTAACTCACTCTAGATAAAAGTCTGTCAAGTGACTAAATGTTATAAATATGTAAATGACAAGATGTGCAAGTTTCCTTGGATACGAGCATTTGCTGAGAACATAAATAATAATAACTCATGTGTATATGTACAGAAGTAGAAACAGATGTGGTAGTAAACAGAATTGGTGTAACACAGCTACATTAGGTATATTGGGATGTTTGCTGTAGGGATGGTATTGGACTGTGTATTTGTATTGGACTGCTGTTAAGGTATAGTAGGCATGTGTGTTTGATATACAACACATTATTTCATTTAAATATGGAACTGCAGCTGCAGGTAGGTATTGGTAGAAAGAGTAGGGGTAATAATATGTATATTGGATTGTTTGTTGTATGCAAAATAGTGTAAGTTATTATTAGGTACAGCTGTTATTTTACATACATTTATTATTGCTGATGTATATGGCACATGCATCTAAACTTGATTTACAGAACATTTGGAAGGAGTTTTTTTTTTTAGTTATTCATTTGTTTGTGTGTTATTTGTGGGTAGTATGCATTGAGCGGCTTTGTGTGTGTCATTCAGTGACTTTTGAGATTTTCAGCTTTTGAAGTGGACGTTTCAAAAGCGCTTCAAAACAAAAACTTCACAAGGTAGACACACAGTCATGTCATTCAAGTGCCATTCAAATCACTGGGCTCTATTGAAAGTTGAATTACACATTGCTCATATTTTGCAATTTGTTGCTGTATGGTTTCAGAGGCATTTAAAATAATAAAAAGCCTCCAGTGTCTCTAAATGGAAAGTCTTGATGGAAATTTAAAAAAAAAATACAGAATACAACAAGCAAAATATCGGGATAAATCCTTTAGATAGAAGCAGTCTTCTATTCCAAATAAATCACGGCTGAATAGTCGATGCGCTTGGTGCATTGTGTCAGGGATAAAATGCTCAAAGCAAAATAACTTTGTCAAATGAATTTATCATTGCTTACAGATGAGTAGAGTCTGTTATAACATCGCTGCCTTTCAAGGTATTCAGTCCATCCATTTTAGATTGTCATGTGCACTGGGTCTACAGAATGCTTGGAGGACAGGCTTGTAGAATAGAATTCATCTTAACACTGAGCACAAATGCACATATAATACAAGCTGTGGAATGTTGTGACTTCATTCTGCAAGTGCGCACATTTTCTCTGCATCCATTTTAATATGCAGAACACCATGCAAAATGGACAACCTGTGACACCATTTCATGAAGTTCAAGATTAAATACGGAGGTTCATTGAAAGAAGCGACCGCTTCTTTTAAATCACCCACTGCACCATGCTGTCATTTCCTTGTCCACACCCGACCGAGGCCACCATCTCCATATTACTTTTCAAAGGCAGATTTATCTCCTTGGGGGCTGGGAACAATGCAAATATTAATCTTGTGACGAGGTTAGTGGGCTTTATTGAGAGCAATTCATAATCGTTTGCAAACGTGTGAATTGAAAGTGCAGCGTAGTATTGTCTATAAAAATTTAGTCTGTCTCCAATCCAAAATGAGTGATCTATTTGTGCTGTTAAACTCAAATTAGCTGTAAGAAATATATTATGATGGAACAAAACAGTGGACTTTATGTATGTTTTGTGACCTTTCCCCCTCTCCACATCATGAATATACTCCATACATGTTGCAAGTTCCTTACTACCCATTTACTGTCTTTCCTGAGAGTCTCTTACCTTGAGCACCTGCTCAATGCTCAAACTATGGAAAATGAGACTTGTAGAAGTGTCACTGAGCCTTTCTTCATTCATAACTGAATTTTCAATTGACTGCAATGGCTTTTAAAATGACTGAATAGTGAGTGTTGTAAAGTAAAAATATCTTTTAAAGTGAGTTTAACCCACATTAATACTTGTTTTCCTGTGTTTCTCAGAACTGCCTTCATTACTGCCACATGAGCTGTGCTTAATTGTTATTGTTATAATAATTGTTCAGACTAGCTTGAGTGAACATCTTATCTTATTCACCGTTTTAGAATGAGGCAAAACAGTTTACAGGTTTCAAACCCGATACCTCCACACATCCACACAGCAACCAAAAGATAAAGCACATTCACTGAGGGGAACCTCCAAGTCCGCAGCCAGGCAAACTCTTGTTCTTTTCCTGGCCCGACGGCATGATGTCATTGTCTGTAGATGATGCTCACTCATGCCATTTGGCTCTGCCACACCAGCAACATGCCATCACGCTACTTCATTGTTGAAGTGACCATGCCCCCTCACAAAAATAGAACCCTGGACTTGCTGTTCTTTTTATAGGAATATACTACAGATCTCTTCTCCTGTCTCATTTCAATTGCCAGTGGGCTGGCCATTTTCCTGATATCCGGGTGGTCTTGTGTTCTGCTACAGGTAACTACCTCTTGGCTCGTTGCAGCAGAAACAGCCAGTGCATATAGTTTGCACCATTTTTCACAGAATGTCGGGTTAATAACACATTGATTTTAATTTCATGTAGGTATAAAGGCAAATTGTAGAAGAGCCTTAATATCACTGCGGGGAGTGCCAACCTCATTAATCAGAATCATTTTAATTAAGCCTTTGGGATTTGTGCTGTGCTTTAGTAATTAGAGAAGGGGTAATAGACTGCATTCCATTATGTGCAGTGGTTCTGTAGAATGTAAATAGCTGGCTGCCTTCTGTGTTTTGGTCTTCCTTCAGAGCCTTCTTGTGGTGTTGGAAACCATTCTTGCCAGATTGGGGTTCGACTGCAGTGTTTTATTGTGAATGTGAATCTGGTTCACTTAGCAAACAAAGGCCCAGAGAAAGTGTTTGGCAATCATTTATAAACCAGGAATTTTTAAGGGCCAGAGACTGGGTGTTAACTTTGTAAGTGCACATCAATACTTTCCCTTCCAGTATTTTTTTTCTCCTGAAAACTTTAAATTAGTTTCAAATTCCTGCTGGTTTTGTTAGTTAAAATAAGCCCATAAATGCCTTTACATGTAAAAACTCTTGGTTCCTTTTAATTGGTTATATTTGTGTCTGGAGAGATCAGTGAAAAACTGGTTTGTTTGTAACTTTCTAACGGAGCCTGCTGCTCTCATACTCACATTTTGTTGGTGTGAGGTTAACCTCTGTGTTGGAGTTTTACTAAGTTTCATGTACTTTCATTTTCATGTATACACACACAGCAGAATTTCTTCTTTCTCAATGATTAGTAGATTGCTTACACACGCTCGGATCAGCTCCCCAGTGTACAAGCATTTGAGGATACATAATTTCATTTCTTGGGCTACAGCTACAGTTTCCACACAAAGCAAGCAACAGTTAAACTGTCAGAGGGCCTCCGGGCACATAATGGAGACAGAACACAGTTTTATCCGATTTACTCTGTGGGGAAATTAGACGCAGCAGACGTTATTAACGGTGTAGTATATGTTCTGCAGTTTGGTATTTAATATCTCTGTTTCTTGCAAGGGGAGATCTGTGTGTGCTCAGACTCCATCCCAGCGAAGCGGCCTCCCGCTCCCTCTCTCTGTGATGTATTCCTCTGTTGGGTTATGATCATAAATCTGTATTATACACTCCTTTTGCTCCTTACTTAGAAATGCCATGGATGCAGTTATGTTGAGTCCTAACATAATGTATATTCTTTATAGAGCAGTATTGAAAGAACTGTAGATGGGGGCAAGGAAAGATCACGAGGAGACAGGGGGGCACCTCCATGGCTGTACTGAGTGCCTATCACTCACATTGTGCCTTCACAATTTCATGCTATGCTCGTAACTAATCTGGCTGTGTTCTTAGTGGCGGAGAGGACCCCTCTGATAAACAGACAGCAGAGGCAGAGTGAAGGATCAGACTTCTCAGAAAGGCAGACTGGCTTTGGAGTGGCTCAGTGGTCCAAGGTGCTCATTCTGAGCAGAGGCGGAGCCCTAGTCTTTAGCGCTGAAGTCTTTGGGAGTATTCAGCGA
This sequence comes from Megalops cyprinoides, assembly GCF_013368585.1. Lineage (NCBI taxonomy): Eukaryota > Metazoa > Chordata > Actinopteri > Elopiformes > Megalopidae > Megalops > Megalops cyprinoides. The sequence goes on from NC_050604.1 coordinate 11,852,090, forward strand.
CACCACAAAATGTTCTACTCGGGGCAGGAGGGGTTACATTAGCCCTTAGTTCAATGGCTCTCTTGACTTGACTGGACCATGTACAGTACATATTTCAGACACTTACAGATGTGAATTGTATAAGATTCTCAAGAAGATAACTGTAGGTCCAAAAATTTTCAAGGAGATTCAACTCTTCTTTTCCTCGATCGTATGAAATAATGAATGGATTTGCTTTATTTATTTACTCTGCCAGTAGCTGCTAAAATCTTTCTCCTACTGAGATTTACGTCATTTTTGTGTCATATGACCTTCGGGTCTTCAAACTGTAGCGGTGCTAATTTTCACATTTCTTATAACAAGGACTAAAAAGGAATTTTTAAACAGTGTGACGGTCTTTGTATCTCTTTTTATTGTTTAGTGGTAAACTGTTATTACCTATGGTGCTGCTTACTTTAGCTAGTGACTGAGCCAGTGAGTGAGCAAGTCAGTGGGTGAGAGTCACTACCATAACAAGAGCTGACTGGCCCTTGAGGGGCTGCTAAAGAGGCACTAGAGATTTGCCTTAGAGAGGTTATTTTTTGATAGAGAAGGGAAGACCGCTTCACGTTGTGCAAAGACTGCCAGAACCTGAAAGCACCACTGGCCAGTGGATGAGGAGTGATATAACCTCCAGTGTGAAAAAGCCAAACTTTTGTGCTACTTTATTAGGTACATCCCCGTTCATCATAGGTTTAGAAGTTTTAAAAGGAGGTTAGGATGCAATCCATATGATATTCAGAGTGTCATTGGGTTAAAAAATGTGATGAAGGTACGTGAGATGATTAAAAACTCTTTCAGCAGGACAGACAGCTCCACAAAAAGCACTACACTAAGAACTCCAAGGGTGATTTAGAAAATAATGACAACTGCTTCCTCTTCTTATTTTTATAAGGAAGTGGAACTACAGTTCAAAATAATGTGAATTTCTTTGTAAGAAAATATTAATTAATAGTTGTAAATGAAAGCTCAGAGTGGTTGGACGCACAAAGCATTCACCATTCACAGAAGAGTGATTTACATATGCTTTATGCCAAATCTGACTCTTCCTCCTTTTTCTCGTCCAACAAGCGTAGGTGGTGTTTTCAGTGTTGGCAAATAATCAGTGACTGTGTGTAAACATGCGTTCCCTCTCTAGCCTCAAACCATGCAGACAGGACCCTTTTTCAAGTCGCATGTTGAATGTAGAAATCCAGCTCTTTTCATTCCGTTGATACACCAAGAGAATTTTTAAAAATTCAAAAAATGCACACACAAGTACTCATATAATTTTATGACCCTAAGAACAGATTTACATACATCACAGCTGAGAAAATTTATTGATTTATATAGCTACCCATTTCATGAATACCAAAATCCATGATCTGTTTTTAATTCGTATTTTAAATGCCCTTTCTACTTAGTCTTCTTGAATGTATATATGTGTGTATGTATATGTATATGTGTTTGCGTGTACACTATATGGCCAAAAGTATGTGGACACCCCTTGTAACTATTGAGTTCAGGTGTTTCAGCCGCACCGATTGTTGCATAAAATCAAGCACATAGCCATGCAATCATCATAGACAAACCTTGGAAGTAGAATGGGTCGTACTGGAGAGCTCAGTGACTTTAAACGTGGCACTGTCATAGGATGGCGTCTTTGCCACAAGTCAGTTGGCAAAATTTCTGCCCTGCTAGATCTGCCCCGGTCAACTGTAAGTGCTATTATTGTCAAGTGGAAGCATCTAGGAGCAACAACAGCTCAGCCACAAAGCGGTAGGCCACGCCAAGTGCTAAAGAGCATAGCACGTAAAAACCGCCCACCCTCTGTTGAATTACTCACTACAGAGTTCCACGCTTCATGAAATGGGTTTCCATGGCCAAGCAGCTGCACACAAGCCCAACATCACTATGCGCAATGCCAAGCAACGGCTAGAGTGGTGCAAAGCACGCCACCACTGGATTCTGGAGCAGTGGAAACTTGTTCTCTGGAGTGATGAATCAAAATTTACTCTCTGGCAGTCTGATGGACGAATCTGGGTTTGGTGGATGCCAGGAGAGCGCTGCCTACCGGAACGCACAGTGCCTACTGTAAAGTTTGGTGGAGGAGGGATAATGGTCTGGGGCTGTTTTTCAGGGTTTGGGCTATGCCCCTTAGTTCCAGTGAAGGGTAACATTAATGCTACAGCATAAAAAGACATTATAGACAATTGTATTGTCAACAGTTTGTGGCAACAGTTTGGGGGAGGCCCTTTCCTGTTCCAGCATGACTGTGCCCCTGTGCACAAAGCAACATCCATAAAGACATGGTTTGATGAGTTTGGTGTGGAGGACCTCCAGTGGCCTGCACAGAGCCCTGATCTCAACCCCATTGAACACCTTTGGGATGAATTAGAATGCCAATTGCAAGCCAGGCTTTCTCATCCAACATCAGCGCCTGACCTCACAAATGCTCTTTTGGCTGAATGGGCACAAATTCCCACAGCTACCACAGACACACTCCAAAATCTTGTGGAAAGCCTTCCCAGAAGAGTGGAGGCTGTTATAGCTGCAAAGTGGGGGGCAACTCCATATTAATGCCCATGGTTTTGAAATGGGATGTTCAATAAGGTCATATAGGTGTGATGGTCAGGTGTCCACATACTTTTGGCCATATAGTGTATATAGTATATAGTGTATATGTATATGTGTGTGTGTGTAAATATACTGTATGTGTGATACTATACAAAAAACTTTAATTGCATTTTGAAAGTTTCATTTTGCAGCTATAACAGATTTTGTTGGACAGCAATGTTAATGAAGGCCTTGATTCCAGCCTCAGTAGAATTCCTTCGTAAACTCTTAAATATCCATGTTAGTGGGGGGAGTGATAGCATGGATAATGACAGCAGTCACTTAATTAAGGCACAGAGGCAGTGTGTTGTTGACAGCTGCTTCACACACTCTTTTCCATAATTCTCCTCTCATCTTTACACATTTCCATACAACGCAAAGCTTCACAATTAAGTTATCGGCAAATGAATTATTCTATCCGCCTGAATTATTTAGGCGGCGGCGCAACGTCTGGGCAGCAGCGGCGGTACGAAATTGGAAATCTGCCGTAATTTAACATGTTATGAGCAGGAGCGCTGGTAACCCAGTGCAGGAGATGTGAGGGAGAGCTCTTGAAGTAACAGAATGAGAAAACGTAATTGGCAGTCAGAATGAATGTGCGATAACTTGATTACACCTATGCTGAAGCCAGCATTTCACTCTTCCCAAAATCAGCTGAATCCTTTTCCAAGGGCTGGTGTGCCCTAGTGTTGACTCTCGCCAAGTTTCCTTTCACGGGAGAGAGGGTGAGCAAAGAGGATGCATTTGCAAGCAGCCATCTTGACATGAAACCTTTTCAGCCTCTCAACGGTGCTGTCCATGGTCCTGAAAGAGAGTTAACGTCGATCAAACCAAGTTTATCTCTGCCTCTCTTTTCTCCCTCTCGTTATTTCCTCCCCCTCACTCTCTCTTCTTTCATTTCTCCTTTTCCCTACCTCTATCCCCTTGTCTCTCTTCTCCCTCTTCTCTATCGCTTCCTCTTCCTTCTCTCTATACTGTTTTCTGCCTGGCTTCTTCTCTTGATCCCTCCTCTGACAAACCACACTCACCAAGACTGCAGAGACTTATGGGTTATGATGGCTGGGCTAATCAGAGATCTGTGACTGTACTGTAGCCCGTAGGCAGAAATGCTATGATTTATTGACTCTCTTCTGCATTCAGTCAGGAACATGAATATATGGAGTAAACACTGCAGGTTTGTGCATGGAAGTCAGTGAAGTCCATTGTATAGGTTATTGGGGTCATTTTGGCTTTTTTGCATGACTCATATCATGCATGATGTCATCCGTGATGTAATCCATGGTGATGTTGACCTAGCCCCTTGCTACTTAACAACATCATCTTCCCAGCTGAATTTAACTTAATATTGCATTACCAGCTATGCAAGCCCACTAAAAGTGTATTTCGTGAATGAGAACTAAATAATTCATGCACATATTCCTAATTACAAACATGAGAACCTTTTCATACCATATTCAATAGCCTCTGGGTTTTATTAATCAATGTAAGATGAGCTTTAAAGGAATCACTGCTTGACCCAACAGCTTTAAATCAATATCTTACACTGTTAATTGTCACGATATAGGTAACTATGGTATCACAAGTCAATAGACAAGACCTCTGATGGACTCTATCATCCCCTAACTTCAATGAGGGCCAAGCTTATTGTTCATATTTCTGTGTGTGTGTGTGTATGTGTGTGTTTGTGTTTGTGTGTTTGTAGTGTATAAAGGTAGGAAGGGTTAATGGAGAGTTGGCTGATGCACGTACGCATGTTAAAAACAGCTTACTGTTCTATCTTTATGTTTTATATTTCAACATGTATATCAAATTTTCAGCATTTCCTCACTCTATCACTTTCAATATAACCGTTAAAGCTCATGTATGAGCTTTCTTTAAAGTTAAAATTTCTTCAAAACCAGTCTGTGTGGGCTTGGTCTTACAGATCTTATATGCTACACTCTGTAAAACATTTAAATAGCTAAAGAACATCTTAGTTGATGTCAAATTTAGAATCATGTATTAGCATGCATGTGCATTACAGTCCGAATGCTAAGCCTTGTGTTTTTTCCCTGTTTGAAGAGCCTTGCTTTCTTAAATTACCATTTGGGAGACGTACAAAGTTCTGATTGAATTTAGGCCTCTACCCAGGTGCCTTTTGTAATGCCTTGTTCTTTTCTATTTGAATTAAGTTGAATGAAGTATAGTCATTTCCAATCAGCCTCATAACAGTTATTTTTTTAAATAGGCAGATGGAACTCAATTCACTGGAATTCATATTGACACATAGAAATATGTGTATTCAGAATAAATTGCTGCAGCTTAAACTGAGTTATCTGCAAAAGCAAGGCATTGCTCAGTACCTTTATTCTTTTACCTCTGAAGATGAAATGTGTATATAGAGTGTTTGCTTAGTTTCCCAATACAACAGGGATCTCTGTTAGAGCCATGTTCTGTAACACCATGAAGGGGATTTCTTGAAGGCCGTCTGTGTGATTCCATTGAACGGGGCCCGGTGTGCGGTGACACCTGGCCTCCCCCTGCGATGAATTCTGCAGATGCTGTGACCTCAGCTTCACCCGCCTCGCGCTCCCCGTGCCGCCTGGTCGCCCGCGATGAAGTCACACCGCTCCCCCGGCCGCCTCCGATCACAGAGGCAAGAGAGAGAGGGAGCGAGAGGCGCAGGACACGGAACCGACGCTCACTGCGGCAAATGGGCAGGTTCTCCCCGCGTCTGCCGCCTTTCCCTCAATTATTGATGGCGCTGCGAGAATGTGAGACGAGCTGTTTTATTCATGCTGGCAGCCCTGCCAAATAGCGTACCTGCCAAACCCCTGTCACTGATGGATCTGGCGCTGGGTTAAGCTTGGGGTTGGGGTCACGGAAGAAGGTTTAGGGTGTTTTTAAGTCATTAGGATTCATTTACATGCAACAAAACCCCACGGCAGTGCTCACCGTCCACACTGTGAGCACATTGTTACTTAAAGATGCCTGGAGTCTTATCATTTTACGTATGCATCGAACTAACGCTTGAAGTACATCTTAAGTGCTCTGGAAGGTTTACCCTAAGACATGTGAATTGGATATACCAGGTGCATAGCAGTTGAATGGCCCTTATAGTATGTACTCCTGTATGTCCAAAATTACTGACCATGGGTTTTATGTTGTCAATTAACCTTCCTAGATGCGTTCATAAACAGATCAGAAACTTTTTCCATTGGTTTGGCACTACACCACACAGCTTGCTTTTATGTAATGTGTTCTCTGCACAGAGGTCATACATGATCCCTCTGGTCAGCTTATACATTGTCTTTCTTGTGCATATGCTTTTACAGTTAAATAAGCAGGCTAATGAATTACATTTTACATTGCTCATCCAGTCACTTCAAGGGGAAATGGAGTGGCATCATCAAATATCATGCTAATACCTTTAGGTCACCAATCAAATCAGTGAGTTAGACTTCAAGAGAGTCTATAGGTCATTCACTAAAGAAAGGTCACCTCAAGGAAAGTGCTTGGCTGAGCATCTTAATCATTTGTAAATGCCATCCACTTGGCGTTTGCCTGATCCCTCTAGCAAAGCCCTTCATTTTCATTTGCAAATGTAAGCTGACTTTCACTAAAGAACTTACAGTACATGTAAGTCAACATGTACTGTAAGTTCTTTCATGTCAACGTGATGTTAAAATACAATAGGACAGTGCATGTTGTGCAAATGAAATTACTGGAGAAGTCATGTGTCAATCTCATTTTTTTCCATCTATTCAAATGTAGCATGTCTCAAAATTAAAGGATCAATCTGATCACATCCGATACCTAATTTTTACATTTCAGTCAGTGTCCTAAGGTCAAGGTAGCGTGTGAATCATTTATGCAAGCGAAGGAAAAATGAGCCGCGTGCCAAAGATTACAGAGCAGATTTTCACCTGGGCTGTTCAAAGAAGCAAATCTACCCCAAAGTCTTACTCTGGTTCAATCTGCAGCGATGGCTAATGCAGGCCGTAATGAAACACTCCAAAGTAAAGGTTAATAGGTCTAAGTGTCTGTTGCCTGGCGCCTACATTAATAAAAGCCTCCAAAGCGAGGGGCATGGAAGGGCCAAATTGAAGTTTAATTGCAGTTGCGTCACTGATAGCTTTATAAATGTGTCACTGGGAAGGACTCTGGTCATCTTTCAAAAACAATGTCCTCAAAGCGTGAACAGCGGGCACTTCAGTGGATTTTTTTTTGTTTTGTTTTGTTTATTTGGTAAATGAATCCTAATGACAAAACAAAGGCACAGTAATTATTCCCACTCTCCTTTGCCTGGGGGCGTCAATACAGGAAATTTATGCATGCATTTGCAGTCATTAGCATTTGAACCCCAGTGGACATGTCAGAGGTAAAATGATGCACAGTGACGTGGGAGGGCAGTTTAGTGAGGTGGGCTGAAGCTGCTGCTTTAGTCTGGTACTTTGGCTGGAAAGTTTTTCCAACTGTAAACTTGCTGCAGATTATTCAGGCCGGTGTGATCTTCATGTGGATGCAGTGACTAAGGCATTCTGTGCTGCGTATCATAAGAGGTACTGTTATTTTCGATGTGCGATAACCGATGCTCAAGAAGAGAGGAAAACGTCTAGGCGAATATGTGGGCACAGCACAATGTGAGAGGATAGCTTGTGTTGCCCTTAACCCAAGTTGCTTCAGTGGATGTGCAGCTGTGTAATGTGTTACATGTAAAAAGAACATAAGCTTTCTCAGCAACTTGGAAGCAGGACTTTGCTGGTCTTTTGCCAAGGTAAAAAAGTCACTGTTATATCTTTGCGGGAGCCTATGTCAGTGTGTGAAAGGCCCAGCTATTTCTAGGTGTGCTTTGTCCATTTGTGACCCCAGCTGTCAGCTAAGTAAGCTGCATGAGATAAAGGTGACTGAGAGCGAAACAAGTCAAGGTTACACTGCTGTGGGTTTACGATGTCATGATAATGAATATGTGCTTATTGCTGTTTCTGGTCTTGTGCTGTTTGCGGTTTCCCCGTGTATGTGAGGAGCTGATGCTGGCATTAGATCTGAACACATCAGTGTAGTGTACAGTCCATGGCCTGTCTTTTTCAGCCACCTGTCCAAAGGAGCAGAACTGTGTTTGCCCAGTGATTTTCAGCTGAATAACCTCTAATTCTAAGACCCGCGGTGGTTCCAGGGACCAAGCCAACATCCTCCATAAAGCAAAACTGAATTTCTCTAGGGTTTTGATTGATTGTATAGGTATAGATGAGGATCTATGGTTAGTCACTTTCACAGTTCCATAAAAATCCTTCTTTCTGACATAAATCTGCTTTGACCAACAGAAGGAGAAATGGCATCCCTATATCACATGTGTGTACTGAAATATAAAGAATATGTTGTATAAAGGATAATGTATATGGTAAATTAGGTGAAATATTAATTACTGCTGCTTTCATTTTGCCATTTGTGTATATATTATAGAGGATATAACTAATAGACCTTTCACATATGGCATGCTTACCTTCCGATGTATCAGATTAATGTGCAGAAAACATTTTTGACAAATTTGTTGGGTTTCACATTGGCTGAATGTTAACAGTTTCTGTATTGACCTGCAATTCCCAATCCACTGCACAGAATTGCATAATTCCAGCCAGCTCACTGAAGGCCAATTACTCTTTTTGTTGAAAAATGGGTCTGCCAAAACCAAAGAGTCACAGGCAGGCTATATGCCTGTGTTCATGCATGTGGGCCAGCATGATTCCCACCACAGTACCACCGTGTACAGCCGCTACTCAATGCTGGGAACTACGAGCTCATTTAATGGTGCGCAATGACTGTGCACACATCCATGTTCACTTTATTAGTAAATTAATAGCCTAAAAAAGCCACTTTATTTTAGCTTAGATGCTAGCAACTATCTGACATAATAATTTAGTTTAAGAGTAGTTTAAGAGTTACTTTTAATAGTTTAAGAGTAGCATGTAGGTACTGGGGAAAGCTGTTCAGAGGGATTGTGTCCCAGAGCAAGCTAAGTTTTTTGAGAATCTTTCATGTAGTGTTCGGAGGTTTGAAGTGCTGGACTTCCTGCTCAGAACCCGTCTGCTACAGAATTAGTCTTCCTCACCTCTACAACAGAGGTGAGGAAATCAGATTTGCTTAGGTTTTATAATGGGTTCCAGTACTCATTCTTAGCACAGAGAAATGCACATGCCAAATTTAGAAGCTTCTTCTTTACTAATATTTAGTCATACTAAATCATACTATATCTTTTTGCATATATTAAACTGACACACCATGTATACATTTCTTTAACACGCAGTGTGAGTTGACATATTTAAAGCAGTATTCCTGCTTTATTCTCATATTTTGATACATATGGCTTCTTCCATGAGGAATGTGCAAATGCACAAGCATTTAAAATGAATATTGAACAAAAGAAGTGAATGCTGCGATGTCTTTATGTAGGCTGAAATATTCAGGGGATCCTGAGCTGTGAGCAGCAAGGTTGTGTTGAAACTCACTATCGACACAGTTTTCCACTAAAAAAAAACAGTAGAATGTCAGTGTGCTCTATCTCAGAGTTCCGAGGCTTCTGCAGCCTCGGGTGTAGTAGCCAAGGATCAGTGATACACAGCCCACTTGTGCAATAGCACACCACAGGAGGTGAGGGCAGAATACTGCAGTGTCCTGAGACAACACCATCATATTCTGTCCGTTTCCATGGATTTATTGTTTTACTTAGACTGTCCTACGGCATGTTCCAGCAGGGAGCCGAGCTGAGGAGGAGAGTGATGGAGGCCGAAGCTGAGCTGGGCCCTGCCGTGCCCCCGGGGGACAGCTGGTCAGAGGACCTCCGCGTCTCCGTAACACAGGGCTGACAGGAGCCCAGTTCACCTGCCTGCCTCTGTGCGTGTCTGTGACGGCTGCCAAATCCCTTCACCCCCCAGCCCCAGCTCCCCCACCCACCCACGCCCGGAGGGGAGCCATGATTTCCCTGTCTGTCTAGGAATGCAGCCCTCTTTGTGCTCCCCCCCGCTCTCGCCACGTTTTAATGCTCCCATTTAATTTGTCACGAAATGCATTTCCCCGCTGCGTTATGCCCACTCCAGTACGTTTTATGCCCTCCCATCCTCTACAGCAGAGCTCTCTGCTGCGCTGGGAACCCGGTTCATCACAGGCGTGTCTCCCAGCGACACTGTGTTTCATTTGCACTGCATCAGGGTTAAAGGGTGTATTAAAATTCGCGGAACATTCATGAGGGATGGATCCTGTCAGACATCTTCCCCCTGTCAGAGGCAGCGATTCAGCTGCAGTTTAGCCGCTGCACAGGAGGCTTTGCCCTGGCTCTGTATTTCTTCTTTATTGCACCTGTAGAGCTATCGGTTCCTCCTTTTTGCATCCCCTCCATCATCACTGTCAGATTGTCCACCTCCAAAGAGGATAAATCTTTGAGCGCAGTAAAAAGTCTGACCTCCGCATAAGTGTCACCTGCTAGATATTGCGTCTCAGGCAAAATGAATGGGGCCCCACTCAGAGAATCTTGATGGGCACTTCATGTCTTGTTTGGCGTCTGCTGGCTGTGCAGAACTTCCCAGTCAAAGAGGCCAAGGCGGCTCATAATAGTCTCTAAAACTGGAAGAGCGAGCCGAGGCGAGATTAAGCGCCGCTATGGAAACGGAAAGGATTTCTCCGACAGCAGTCAGTCAAAGGGGGCCTTGTGTCATCTTCATATCTGTCTAGCTGCAGTATCACAGACCAGAAAAAAATCCATCACATATTTTGCACCCCCCTCAAGCTCCCTGACAATACTGTGCCATTCAGAATTAACTTGGCACTGGGCAAAATGATTTTCATCAGATCATTTTTGTGAGTGACAGAGGATAATAACCTTAGGTGCAGAGAACCATGCTGGGTAATTAAAAATCTTAATCCTGCATTTGTAAGGGGAAGGACATCCCAAAAAAGAGCCATCTGAAGAGCTCAGGGAATAGGACTGGATGTCCCTGAAACAAGTGCTTAATGTCCTCTTGTTGCATTGTGGGCATCTAATTCAACAAAGCGGAAATATCGGACGTGATAACATGCAGACCTGTTTGACATTGTCAGGTACTGTATGAAGTAGAGATCTCCAGGCCTCTCTGGTGTACTTTCATGCTCCAGGCTGCAGTCTCCTTGGTGAGTTTCTCAAGTGATATCCAAGGACAGAGTAAAAACGCAAACGATGGCTGACTGGCTTCAACCAATTGAGCGATGGCGTCCTTCACGGGTCCTCCAGTTCGACATGTCCTTGGAACGAGCAAAATAATCCTGTGCTGTGACGATACGACTCACGTCTTTGTATTGATCATCTCTACGTGCGATAAGTAACCATCACTGATGGCCATCTAATACCACCTATATGCAAACCTGCAGAGGAGTCACATGTAGCCCATTCTAAGACAGGTGGCTAATCACATACCCCTACTCAGATTTAACATTTCTTTTGGTCATTGCACAACATATACAGTATGCCATACGAAGTAGCAGAAAATAGAAGTAAAGCAGCATCATCTGATCTTGCTGTGTTGCAGTATGGTGCCAAGGGACATGAGATGAATCATTCACACCCACTAAGAGAAGTCTGAGCACTGAAAGAAACTCACCACACTATTCATTGCATGTGTGTTTTTAGAAAAATAAACTGTACTAGTTTCCGAATAACGCTTACATTTTTGACATAAAATTTATTGATTATTGATTGATTTATAAGATTCACTCACTCACAAGTGAATTTTATTGTTGCATAAGTGTTCCATGACTGGGTTAGTTTGTGAGGCAGTTGGACCCAGGTGATGCAGTGATTTAACCAGGTGAATGTCAAGCGTGGTGAAAAATCAAGACAGAAAAATATGGCGAGGAACCAGTATTCCCTGCTGACTTAGAGAACAATGCCTTTGTGCGGTGTGTTTATAATTCTAGGCCAGTCGGAGTCGGAGCTGCAAGACACAGGCCTCACCTGAAAGTGACAGTGGCCCCAGATAGAACAGGTGGCACATGAAAAGCTATCCCCATATCCACTAATTTCAAATAAATGTCAAATGTCCCAGAAGGCCAGGCAACGTGACGTCCCTCAAGAAACAAGAAAGGACTACCAGTCTCGGTGACCTGCCAGCAGACCGTGACCTTTGACACCAGCTTGAAATCGCCACCGTGAGACACACGGGATGTCTTTATGATCCTTGTGGAGATATGTGGGGCAAATAGGAGAAATATGAAAAATAAGCATTGACCATGATCAGAAACCTCTTTTGTTTCAGCACTGTCCTTGCCTTTGAGCCCAGACCATGAACACCCTGTCCTGGCTCTCTGATTGTTCCCACTGCTTCCTCCTAATTGAGCCTTTTGTGTTAGCCTGGTCTGTACGTAAAAGGGGAAAGTTTATGATGAAAACATCAATTGCAGTTATCCATGCATCAAACTCTGCCAACTGATTCATTAAAAAAAACAATGATAAGCTTTTTTGTAAGCCCGCCAGTTCGTGAGGAGAAGAGAAGTGAAGCGAGGAGAATCAGATCGTTCAGATTTTAAAAAAGAGAGAGAAAGATAACTTGGTTTAAACTGATCCAGTATGAATCAACGGAGCCAGAGTGTCAGAAGACCATTAGCACCGAATGAATCAGACACAGCCTTGGCTGTCTGCCCAGAAACTACAGCCTGATGAAGTAACCCTATGGACCGAGGAAATATAAAGTTCTTTACACACAGTTACAAGCTGACAACAAATTAATTGGAAAAGCTCAGATAGAAACAGGCTAAATGGAATTATTGTTTAAATTCAAGCCTCAGTAGTTTATTTGTTTCTGTGTGCATTGTTTCAGTACATCATTCCTACGAGCCAATAATGAAATTACAAAGGAAGGCAGATGTTCCCACTTTTCTCTGCTAAAACCTGTTTCGCTAATCAGACCAAAGCACTGAGCGGAACGTCAAAATGCAAGCATGAACATATTGCCAGTGTTATTGCTCAACAGTTGAGAGCAGAACATGTTAAAACGAAGTTATGAAATGAGGCATTTCAGTAATTCCCATCAGTCAGCGCAGGTCTATGAAAAATGCTGAGGTATATGTAGAGATGCGTCTGTAGCCATAGCTAATGACGTTATTCTTGTTTGGCAGAAGTTGGACGGAGAAAAAAATGTTTATCATAAAGGTTAGCCAATTAATAATCATTTATTATTGGGAGGTGAGCTGTAAAAACATTTTTCTTGCTTACACTTTTTTCATTAAAAAATGAAAGAACAGCACAGCAGCCCTTGTCTACTTCTTGCAGTTTGTCCTGGCTCAGGTTCATTGACGTGGCATTGGCGTTGTTTGTTTATGGACTTCTGCTCGCCTCGCATAAAGATATCAACTGCGACAATCTGACTTTAGTGCCGAAGGCGAAAATTACAATATAAGGTAGTTTCCTGTCTGTGATGCAAGCTGTCAGTCATTGCGGGAGCGCAACGCTGTGTCACTGCCGCTGCAAATGTCCAATCTGCAAAAGCTGTGACCCTCCCTGTGCCGGTAGCCTGTGATTTTGCCACACCTTTCTTAATCTTTTTCCCATTATGTGACTCCGGGTGGAGGGATTAAAAGGTCATGAATGTGAAAGATTGATAGCTGGCCCAGTTTTTACCACATAAAGCATTTTGGCTATTTTGTGAGAACTTTCTTTCCCAGATCTTTTTGTGACCTTGGAGTCTGTTCTTTTGCAGTACTTGAAACAGCAACGTGTGTACCTCAGTCAGGGTTTCTGAATCCATAAAAATTATATAACCTCTGCACAACTTTTAAATATCTGTGATTCAGCTTTAGCTGAAGGTATGAATAAATAATAAATAGGAATAAATAAATAAAGGAATAAATAAATCCAATTATATTAACTGATACAAAGACAAAACAAGGAGATTTGGCTGCCAGCTGGTAATAGTGGCTGAAAAGTGAAGCAATTGCTTTTCCATTGAACCGTGCTCTGTACATCTGAAGGAGAAATGAGGTGCAGTGGTAGGATGGACTGCATTATGTCACTGTAAATGTGCTTTTTCACGTAAGAAATGTATTTCATGAAAAGCACCTACTCCTGCACCAATGTTGAAGTCCATCTTATAAATATTCATGAAGCTTGCAGTGCGATAACACTGACACTCCTGTAACCCAAGCCATCTTAGAGCATTCCAAAAGTTTCCTTTTCTCAGGTTCAATCCAGTGCCTGTGTGGTTCTTGGAAAGGACTGAGTTTTTTATTTAATGTTAATGTGATTATGTTTGTGTTCTCAGTTATGGAACTGCATTAATTCCTGCTGGAAACATGCAGGTCAGCTACTACACTGGAACATCTCCCCATCTCATTGTTGCCAAGACACTCCCATCATCCTCAATTTATTCTAACAAGAGGCACGCCACCGCTTTGAATGCCAAGGACTCTTAGAGCTAAATCCGCTGTGTAAGAGCTTTAAAGTTGCAAGGGCTTTACAAAGGACAGCTTTGAATTTCTAGTCAGGGAGAAACCACTTCTGCTAAAAATAAAAATTGAGTTTTGAAAAGTTGAAACAGAACTTAAGACTGAGGGATGAAGTTCTGATAGTGAAACACCCGTATTGGGAGCACCTTAATGAGCAGTGTTACAAACAAGCAACTAATACGCATAATTTTAACCTATACTCTAAAGTGGATTACTGCTGGATTTTCTGTCTGTGTTCATTGACCCATATTAAAATTATACTTTCACAGATCATTTTCATAGTTCATATTTCTATAGCGGAACAAAATGTTCCACATATTTCTGCTCAGTGTTCAGCCTTAAAGGAAATGCATTATGGGTAATGACCTTGTGACTGAATGGTGTTCTGTCCAGGGGGTGTACTTACACATCAAGCTAGTTCACTTAATTCAAGCTAAACTGAAACTCTGTCAGCCATCCAAGCTCAGGGCGAATTCTATTAAGTTTATTGTACCGATGAAGAGTAAATAACTCTAATAATTAGTTCAGTGAACAACAGCTGTCACTACTGGATGGTATGGCGATAAATTCATCGGATAATAGAAATGTGAAAGCATTAGACTTCAAAAGTCTCCAGAAATATACTGGAAATATTTCAAACATCATAACACTTGGCTGTAACAGATGCGACCATATGCAGCTGTGTTGCCGTTTTGCTCATCCCGTTATTCCACCTGTGAGGTCTACCTGTATCTGTGCATAATCTGCTGGCCTCAGGTTGTGATGCTGGCTGCCAGCAGGATTTGCTCCAGGAGCTGTTTGTTTTAGAAGACTCTAACCTGCCTGGGTCTTAGCATGATTCACCTGGGAGCTCTTCCCTATAATATATGTTATTTAGTTTTCACAGGATTTCATTTGAACTGAGTAAATTCTTGAAAAGGGGCCATTTAGGTTCCTAGTAAAACTCAATGCAACTGCAATTTGTGTGTCTGTGTGGTTTTTTTTTTTTGTTTTATACAATATTATTGTATTTCACTACTAAATGTGTTAGAATATGTACTAGAAAACATAGGAGAAAAAAATCATTTGAGCAGCACTTGATTCAATTGTTTCTGAACATTGAGAACAAAATGCATTGTGGTCAGATTGAATAGAATTAATAGTGACAAATGTCCTTTCTTTTGTTTTCTTCTCCACAAAAAAACACAATGACAGGCATTGCTGTTCATCTGAATCTGTGTTTGACTGTGGTATAATTTCAACAGCCGCATCTAATAATACCAATGAATTTCAAGTGTTTGCCTGCTGAGTAAATAGTATGATTTACAGAGGCGGACAGGGTGTTCATGCATGTAAATTTTAACCATGTCCATGGGTAAATTCATTATGAGAAAATGATTTTAATCAACAATGTGTTTCTCTTTTTTCCTAATTTCCTTCTCTCTTTTTTCTCTTCCCCCTCTCTTTCCCTTGTTTCTTAAAAGCTCAGCTTCAGATTGGCATTAAGACTGGCCTTGGCTGAAAACACTTTGTTACAGCACAATGTATCTATTTTAATTGTGTCAAAAATAGATTGTGATCATAGCACAAAATGCCATTGTCTCAGGCTGAGCAAAATAACAGATGGTCTTAACTGCCTCGCCTCCTGATCAGGGCTCACAAACAGATTCTGTGTCAGCATTGTTTTTGTCCTGGCATTCTGGCAAACCTACACACGATTTGAGAAAGTGTCATAAGTCAACCAGACTGAATTTCACGAAAAGACAACCCCCAGCAGTATAGTGCAACCCTCACTCCCACTTGTGCCCGTGTAGCGCTCCCCCTCCCCATTTGTGAAGCGTAATGGCTGATGGCTCTCCATGTTGAGATATGTCAGCTAATGTGGTGTAGCACGTTCGCGTTAAACCGCCTCTCACTTTCACAAGGCCAAATTGGCCACTCTGTGTTCCGCCAGTTTATATGAATGCAGTCTGGCTCTATCATTCCCCCCAGCGTAATGGAATCTCCCCAGAGGGAGGTGTATTTCATTTGTTCCTCTACATTTCTCTGTTTTCCTTTCTCTTGTTTTTTTGTTGTTTTTTCGTTTTGGTCTTGCTTTTATTTGTGTTGCTGCAGCAGAGGTCAGGCAGAGGCCAACCTTGGGCCAACTTTTCCATTTCCCTTCAGAAGCGAGTGGTGCTGGTTCCGACGTCTTGGGTCAGCCGGGCCCAGGTGATCGATGGCGGCTCAGGACAGGCAGCTGATGGGGGGGGGGGGGGGGGGGGGGGGGGGTTTGGGTCACTGGCTCCTCAGCGATGGAGCCGGGGCAACTCAAGGTCACGGCTGCGAGAACAGTACGCTCCCATCCGCGGGGCACCATGCTCACATAAAAGCACTGAAGGGCACCCGAGGGCTGCTTCCGGAAAAACAAAAAGATCAGGAGTTAACCCTACAAATGCGGGTTAACATGTGCGCTTAGCATTGCACCTGCAACATGTATCTCATATCAGGAAGTCCATCTGTCCTCTAAAATGGATTGGGGAAACAGTCTAATTCGGCATAGTGAGGTTTAGACATGTCTGGCACTATGTCCAACCAAATGCTTCCCCATTTCTTTTCTTCTCCTAAGCATCCCAAGTCCCTTGTTACCAGGGTTGCAAGAGGACGCTTAAATAATGCACCGCCCAGACCCGGACACGGCTCATTGGCTTACACACAGACGCTGGCCTGCTGAGCTTCCTGGCTGTGGGGGTCATTCTGCCAGGTGGCACCATGACCCTCGTACATCTGTGGTTTCTCAGGTAAAGGAAGATTTCTCACTGTCCATGGAGATAGTACTCGCCTTATTTTTTCTAGAAAAAAAAACACTGAAATGACGATTACATGCCCTGGAACACATATTAGTAGCCTGTGTAAACTGATTGATTATATAGGCCGAAAGGTGGTAACTAATATAATGATTCCCCAGTGACCAGTAAGAATAATGATACCAATTCCTTAAGCTGATATTATGTATATAAACAACAATAATGCTGGGAAAACAATAGACAGTCTGGGGAACGAGCAGCAAAGCTGTCCACCGTCCACTCATGGTTAATCCATTACTGTCACTGACTCTTTTCTCTCAATATCTGCAATACCCAGAAATACCCAATATTTTTATTCTGGGAAAATGCAGTCCTGTAACTATGTGTGGTAGATAAAGAGTAAAATGTATTAAAGAGTTATTATTATATCCTTATTTCTATTCCTCTATAATATAATTGCAAATTTATTCTGTTAATGTAATGTTGTTGTTACAGTGGTGGACTTCATGAATTTGCAATGCTGCTGCCTAATCTAAAAGACAGAGCCAGAGCACTTACTTCAATCTAACAATATCAAATGTTGTTTGTACAGCAAGATACAGTGAAATGGTTTTAAACATGAACATGTTTTAGATCACTTTGGATGAGTGTGTGTGTGTGTGTGTGTGTGTGTGCTTGTATGTCTGTGTGTGTGTGTGTGTGTGTGTGTGTGTGTGTGTGTGTGTGTGTGCGTGTGTGTGTTACAACATATAAAGTCTTTATTAGACAGTCATGAGCCATGGACACTCAATCCATATGTAACCAACCCAGAAAACATTGCAACATTGCATTGAATATATAAATGTTAACAATAATAGCACCTGGCTTGTTTATAAGATGGCTTTGATTGAATAGATCCCCTTAGTCCATCATTTGATCATTGATGCCGTCATTTGATCATTCTGCCATGTTTCCACTGTTATCTGAGAGTAGCTTTAGTATCCAGCTCAGTTCAGTCAGTGTCAAAGCAAAGAAGTGTCAGATATTTATTGGGTCTGATTCTTTCAATCAAGTTCTCTTTGAGTTTGAGGCACTCCAGACTGTGGCTGAAAACAAGCAGAGTATTCATGGGTCAATAACTTTTCAAGACATATGCCTTCCACTTATGCAGGTTTTCTCAACAAATGTGTGTTTCTGAAAGCAATAATACATGCAAGGACATGCATTATTGTGATGATTGGCATGATGTCGATGCGGTCAATAGGTATGAGGCGAAGCCAAGTACCACGGGATCACAACTGTTATTTTTATTATTAACAGTAGGAGTGGAATTCCAATTCAACCCATTTGATTGCACAGCTGGAACTATCAATTTTATCATTTGTTTTAAGCACATGTGGTAACTTATTAGTTATGCAATTTGGATTACCCTCTTCCCTCTGAACACCCTTAGAAACAATTCTGACTGTAACATTGTATTTTTATTGCTCATTAATTCATGCTGCTAGACAAACATCGCATGAACACACTAGACCAGCGTTTCTCAAACCTCTCCTGGAGTACCACTTGTCCTGCATGTTTTAGATCTCTCCCTGCTCCGACACAGCTGATTCAAATGATTGACTCGTTATGAACTTCTGAAGCTGCTTAATAACAAACTGATCATTTGAATCAGCTGTGTTGGAGCAGGGAGAGATCTAAAACATGCAGGACAAGTGGTACTCCAGGAGAGGTTTGAGAAACGCTGCACTAGACTGTCAGACTCTGTCCCAACAACTGCAATTTTATTTTCTCTGTGAATAATTTGTTGTGTCAGTATAGTATATTAAATGAGCTATTGAATAATCACATTATGTCTTATCAGTACTATAATCATTATGATGATATCATATAATGCTGTGGTATGTTATATTGTGCTATGACACTATGACAAGGCAGCAAGGAATAATGTCTTTGATGTTAATTAACATGCTTCATGTTCATTGATAAGCACTGAATAACTATTGGGTGTTAATTGAGGAGTTCGCTGACCAAGTTTGATTTGATTCCATTTGATTCTACTCCATCATATAGAAACAAAGATAATTACATATACCGCTGCATGTCAGCTTCCCAGTGTGCTCAGTTTCACAGATAGATTTATTAGACTGGCATGGAAGTGACTTGACTTAACAGTAGGTAATTAATTGCATTACACAGAGGTTAATAACCCGGATGGCTCTGCGAATACTGAATAGACAGATGGCAGGGATTCCATTGTTTTGAGATTTCCCAGAGGTGTAGCCTTGTTCTCCAGTCGTGTGTGTGTGTGTGTGTGTGTGTGTGTGTGAGCGTGTGTGCGCATATAGATAGACAGATGTGAGTGATTACGTGTATGTGTGTGAATGGGTGGGCACGCAAGTGTGGCCCTTTGGAAATACACATATTAGCTTTCAGTGATAAAGCTTAAATGATCAGGCATCCCTGGGCCATTTTTTTTGTTATTGTACGCAGGATTTTTTTTCTGACAACTATCATGCTGATGTATTCCCTGGTTTATTGCATATGATCACTTTGAAGTTGTATCTTGCCCAAGAGTAAATACAACTGAGCTGTGAAAACCAAAAGTCTGAAACCTAGCGTGAAGTTTCACAGCAACTAGTTTGAAAGGGAGTATCCCTGCAGCCATTAAGATGAAAGAAATGAGCTTTTCCCTCTCCCAGGCTATAATTTAGATCTAGAGGGCCTTACTAACTATTCAAAGTCAACCTCTTGTCACTTACTGCCGGTAATGGGGCAATAACAAATGCATTACTCTGAGTTGTCGAAAAAAAATCTTTGAAATTAGGTTCAGGAGTGTTCGTTCTAATTAATTACGCTCTGATTATACAGGGGAAAGTTAAGATGATTAAGATGAACGGGAGAATGACTTCTTAGTCACCGTCACGGCCTTGTCTCTTCACTGCATTAATTAAACACAAAAAGGCAACAGTAGTCTGATCTGGAAGTCGGCTGCAATGTTCTCATGCAACCTTTACACTTGTCTGTCTGTAGGGTGTAATGGTTGTGTGAATATCCTCATGATGTTCAGCAGGATGCAGGCTTTGAAAAATGTTACCTGTAGCTTTAAGCCCCCCCCCCCCCCCCCCAGCTCTTTGCTTTGTTTTGAAGTCTTCTCGTTCCCGCTTTGTGTTCACTTTGCACACAACAGACTGTGACAGTAGCCAGCATTTCCAGGAGGGCAGTGGTCGCTGAAGCATGTGACTTCTATCTGGTGGGTGGAAAAGGGGAAAATGCCATTTGGAATCATACAGCTTCCCGGTTTCACCTGACACTTCCTGCCCTCGTGCGCACCTGGAGAAATACCATATGACCCGAGGGGGATATGTCATGATTTCTGTTGGCAGCCGGTCTCCAGAAATGTTCCCGGCCGCGTCCTGCAGTGTATTTATGGGCCTGCTGTGAAAAGCAGTGGAAAGTGGTCCTTAGCACATAGCAGGGTTAGTGTTCCGGGGAAGCAACCATCTGTGCCATATGCTCTACCTATGCTCATATGTCACTTGCACCTGATAGGTATTGACACCTCGATAGGAGTGAAATGTTAACTCAATGTGGGAGAAGTGCGCAGGCCTACCTGGCCTGGACGTAGGTACTCCAGCACTCAGTATTTCCACAATACCCTAATTAATATTCTGCTTATTCTGATTCTGATTAAAATTGCTGAAAGACAGTTATTTTCTCCTTTTTCGGGGGAACCAGCTACTAAAGGTTATGATGACGAAGACAAAGGCAATAATGATGATGATGATGTTATCACCATAAGCAGTAGCAGTGGTGTATAACAGTTAATAGTGCATTTGTCAATTTAAAAAGACATCACAGGATATGGTGTGTGTTTAAGGGAGAGACACACACCACCCAGTAGTTTCCTCCTTCCTGATGGCTGAACCTAAGTAGACCTGAGCTTGTTTACTAAACAGATTGGAGACCTCAAGGGAAAACTAAGTTGCTGCTGGAGATGGTATTGGTGCTCCACTAGGGGGCAGCCTTTTTTTCTAGACCGTAACATCAATACCCCTGAGAAATGGCAAGGACACTGTAGGGTAAGAGATGCTGTCTTGTGGGTGAGATGTTAAACCAAGGACCTGACTTACTGCGTTCACTAATGTCAAAGAACAGTAGATTCCCTGATGTCGTGGTGAAATTGAATCATCCCCTTCTATAACTGCCTACATAAAACTATGAAGTAAAATTTTCTATGCTAAAAGAACATTCCCATATGTATTTTGACCCATGCAAAGACACAGAGCGTTTTATGTTCGTTAGGGTCTGTGATGGTATTGGGGCATCCTAAATCACTGCTTATTTTAACCGTCTTGCATAACACCATAGCACTGCCTGTTTTTATTTCACTCTTAAAATCATAGTGCATAGATGTGCATAAAAGCAGTCCTGTGTCCAAGGCCATGCCCAGAATGGCCAACAGAGGTATTTGTAAACAATTTTTCACAGGATTCACTCATTCACCTCACCATGGCCAATTGGAAAACACATTGTACATGTGCTGGTTATCATTACATTACATTACATCATTTAGCAGATGATCCTACCCAGAGCGACGAAATAAGTGCATCACAATGCTGCTTAGTTATCAAAAAGTCCTACAAGAGGATAGAAAGTAGGGATAGATAGAAAGGTAGACTAGAGATAAAGTTTGAGGAGATGAGTTTTCAGCTTTCTCTTGAAGGCACCTAGGGGGTCTGTTCTACAAATCTCAGCAGGAAGCTCATTCCACCAGTGTGGAGCAAGTACTGAGAAGAGGCAGGTCCGAGAGATACTGCCCTTGTATTTCGGGACGCAGAGGCGACCCGATTATCACAGTTCTTGATCTCCGGGCACATGCAATATGTTCATGCAATGTCACATGTTATATGTTATAGCATGGGAATATCACATGCTTTTGACAGGAGGCACAGAGGAGATAGGCTAAAATTACCTAATGTAGAAGTTTATAAACTTAGAGAGTTTAAGCTCTCTTGCTCCATCACCCCTGCAGTGCATTACTGTAGGATATTATGGATCTCTAAGAAGTACATAAGATATTGATTAACAGAGACCTTCATTGCACACTTTCAACCCATTTAAGTTCAGTGTCAGCATGTTGTTGTAACATTTTAAGATTGATCGTAGCATGAATGCGCCTATGGACTGTGCAGTCCTGTTTAGGCTGTGTGTGTTTTTCGATTTTCAAAGCCATCATTCCATGCTTGTTTTCCTGTCTGACATTTTATTTTTGTCTCATTTTTCTCTGTGCCATTTCATAGCGTGCGTTTGTTCAGCGCTGCTTCTGTGGAATACTCTCTGTGAAGCTTTCCGTGACAATGCCTTTGATAGCTTGATTGATTGACTGACCTTCGATGCAAAATGCAAGGCTGCATAATTCACACTGCCAAGCACTTCCTCACTGAGATCCCCGCGGTAAATATTGTGTGACCCGGCGGCTCCCATTCATCAAATTACCAACACTTTTTCAACCTTTTCATGTTTCTTTTGCTCGAAGTTGACACATCGTGCCTTTCGGTCCCCCAGTAACTTTCCCTGCTTTCTGAAAAGGGCCAGGTTCAACAAAGAAACAATGTCATGTGGCTTAACCTTCAACGTGCGCTGCTGGGCGCTAGAATCACTGGGTTTCTTCTGCCACGAAAAACAGCGGAACATTTCTGCTATCCGACGCACACGATTGCTGACTGGGCTGTAAACAACAAGATGGATGCCAGCCCGTAGTTGTGTGAAGCAAGAAAATGAATAGATTATCTTTCTTCTTAAGTTCCTCTCAATGGGGTCTCTCAGAGGAAAGGACACAGAGAACGCTGTCTTAATCTGAAATATGATGTTTGAAGGAAAAATGTTTATTTAGGTCAGGTTTGGCATAAACGTGTATAAATAAGTGTGCAACATAATACAGATATTCGTAAATAGTAGTCCCTAATCCCTATGCCTTTTTAGTGAATTTGATTCATAGCCCATACTCACAGACATGACCCCTGCTTATAACAGATTCAATTCCTCAATCTGGTTTACATCAGTGTTTCCAGATTTATATATTTGGTTAATATCAAGTTTTAACATAATTTAAAAACAAATTTAAAATATTTACAATAAAATTAACATGATCACTTCCTATGGTATACAACAACTAATATGTAATTCTTCATCCCTATTTACTTTGCGCTTACTCTATGATTATTAACTGTATTTGATGTTATATTACAATCAGATATGAAACATATTTCTATCAACATTATTACTCATAGATGGCAGAACTAGAAATGAGACTGTTCTCAATATCACTGGAACCAAGTAATATTTCATTAATGATGGCCAGCTTTGCATGGCTTTTCCAGAAACCCAGTCTATAAGCTGTAAACTACTGAGAATCAAATTCAGAATCAGACAGTAGGTTTCCTGTCACAGTTAACATCTACACTCCCAAGAAAACCTCACCAAAAAGTTGTTAATGTATTTTGTCATGTGTTTCCCTGAGGGATGGTCTTTGGGAAATTAATTTAGTGTTTTCATTTTCATTGAAAATAATTACAGCCTTTTTATGTTTTTTATGTCCCTTCATCACAAGAGAATCCATTAGCAGGAGAGATATTGTGGAGTCGCCCTTCTCCACTTCTCCTCTTCTCAGATTTATATCCTGTTGCCTCCACTTAAGTATAATTGTTCTTATTCCCAGTACATTGCCATTGAATTTCTCAGGGTTCTGTTCTGTAAAATTGAAATGACTGAATGTTGCACTTTATTGAAAATCTCCCGCATTGATCCTACATGGTAACCATGCATAAAATAATTATTTGCACCATGCAAACCCATGGTAGAAACTGATCTCAATATCCTGCAGCAGTCACATCAAGAAAATGGCAGAACAACAGACAAGAGTGAAGAGTGATTGCCAAGGTGATGTGCTAAAAAAGAGACCTGATTTGCACAGATTTTTTTTTTTTTTCCAAAAAGCTAATACTTTTTCAAAGAACTCCAACCTTACTAATTATATATTTTTTCCAATTGACCCTCAGCATTTTTCTGTCAGGCTAAGCTATGTCTGTGGTCAAATTCATTGCTCATGGGTTCATCACGCTTGTCTCTTGTTGAACCTCAGCCCCACAGTCCATCTGGAGCAGACAGCTTCTGTGTAAGAGGAGCCAGGTGCCATGTTTCCCAAACTGACTAACTGCTGTGACAGTGTCCTTTTCCTTACATACCACACTGATGCTTATTAGAGATGAGTGGATTCACAGAGGATTCGAGTCGTTGCTCCAAAGGAGAGAGAGGATTGCTCCGGCCAATGATTTTTGCACCCTGTTCCAATACTCTCTCAATTTTATATTTTCTCCTCATATCATAAATTTATCAGAATGTAAGTTATTTTTCCAATGCATAACAATCATCTGGGATATGATAATGAAATTGGATTTTTCATTATAATTGAATAGTTCAGAAGGAATGAATGTGGAACCAATTCAATTTCCCCTTTACAGTATTTCTATATCTGTGTTTGTTTGATTGATATTGGACCATACTTGATACAGAACATGGACCTTTTCTGTACATAGATTTAAAGTAACAATTGTTGAAGGTGCCAGTGTATCTTAATGCAAATCTGGCAGTAGTCAGTTGACCAGGAAAGAAGGAATTTAAGGAATTTGACTTTTTCTTTGATTAGTTTTCAGACAAATTCAGTTCATCCCACAGACTCATTACACTTCTAAAATGATATCATATTGAGCTGATGTGTATTGGTTAAACAAAAATGACAAAGGTGTATTCTGTCATTGTCAGGAAAGGGGGAAATCACATCTTCCAGATACATTCTCTCTCTCACCTTATTAATATTCCCACACTGAAATATTACTGTAAAGATGTTTTATGATTTTACAAAGTATGTTCCTACCCATGAAACTGAACAGGCAAATATACATTACCATAAACCATCCGCCTCTTAATGACCCCCAGTTCAATCTAATGTCTATTTTACAATAACATTAGAACCTGGGATATGTTGATGGCACAGCCCAGAAGAGTAATATGTCTGAAAAAAAAAAAAACACGAATGCATTGTGGAAATAAATCACTCATTGTCAGCGCTTATAGCTTTGCAGTTGTAATGTACATTTAGTGAACTTTATGTCCTCTGGGGGCGACAGGGAGGGGAATTGAAGTTTTTTTTTCCATTCCTTAGCTGATTTATTATCATACTTGAGGTATTGGGATAAATATGCTGGATGAAATGTTGCCTTTGACTGAAGAACACTGTTATTTTTTTATCTGCAGTGCGGCAAGATTTTCAGTGTTGCCCTGAGGAAAGCATGTCTTAAAACAGAGTGCTCTCTAAAGACGTGCATTTGTAAAATCTCTGATGGCATATCCAGAGTGCTGCACGCCAGATACATGTTTATCGTGTCAGATGCTTGCCTTTCTAACATGCAACACTTTCAAAGTTTTTGGACAGAAGCAAGACGATCCATTTGATTGGGAAGAGTGGTGGCAGGTCAAAAATGTGAGACTGTCAGACTGTGTCACCTTGATGAAGAAACGTCAATGGTTACACACAGCTGAGTGTGTCCAGTACAAATGTTCAGAGTGGAGTTTTAGCGCAGCATAAAATGAGTCTAGCATATTCATTTGCAGTCTAATATCTTCTGTTCAAACAGACCAATTTGATGTGTTTATCTCCTCTAAATATTCAAGCTAGGATTATTTATCTTCTTACACAGCCAAAAAGCTTTCAGCATTAAATTATGTGCTCAAAGTCATGCCTGCAATACAGTTATTCAGTAGCCCTGGGACACTTTCCCTGTGAAACGCATGTTGCCTCTGAAGTCCTCTGTTGGGGAGCCACTATACATTAATCAATCCCATAAGGCTTTGCAAGGGAGAAGAAGTCAGGAAACATCACACAACACAATGAAATCTCTTAGCTCTCAGATCAGAAGTACTTTCATCTGAAACGTGTTTTCACACTGAAAATGGGATTCCCTCTTTACATATTCATTTAAATAGTATTTAATTATGCATGGTGTAATGTAATTAAAATGTTAATGTCACAGTCACCATGGGTATACGGACATCTTTTTGTTGTTAGATCAGAACTCACAGAAAAACCCAAAGATTATTTGGGACGTTTTCATACGTCTTCCTTTCTGGCTGCAAACACCGGTGTCCCGCACTCACTGCCAGGCTGAGCAGCTCACCCAGAGCAGTGACAGGAGCTCCCTTTTACCGCTCGACAGTGACACAGCCCTAAGAGGGGGATCTACCAAAGTGCTCACACTCACTAAATAGTGCCTATTTTTACTTTACCTTTGAATTACATGAACCACTTTGGTGTGCTTGAAGTGTTGCATAGTGCTGCTCTCAGGTGTGTGCAGTGAGGGGAGACCATGCTAAGAGGGCCTCTCTCTGGCCCTCATTACAGTTCCCATTGAGACCAATCCAGGCTCTTTGATACTGCCTCACAGTGGTTATCAGAGCCACAATCCCTCACTCCAGCACAGATGCTCTGAGGGGCTTAGAAAACACAAAGTAACACACACAGACGCTTAGTAATACATGAATTTTTTTCACATGCTTTTCAATACTGCAATTTTTATACCTGTAAAAAACAAATAAACTGTAAGACTTTTTCTGCACTGTCATCTACTTGTGGCAAGAGCACCGTGCCCTGCCTTGCACACCTGGCTCACTCTGACTTTGAGTGCCTTGCTACTTCATTGGCATCTGACTCAACATGTCAAGAGCTACCCAAAGAGACGTGCCTGGGTTCTCCTTGAGACACTTCTTCAACAAAAGGACAAGGAGCCTGAGGTTCCATTAGCTCAGATTATCGCCGCATTCCTCTCTCCCTCTCACCAGCACCAGGATGCTGGCGAGGTCAGCCTGACTCATTGCGCTGTTGGATCAATATATTCCATCCGTGATCAGCCATTACCTGCCCCTGCAGTATTGACGGGGAGAACCACTCACGCTCAGGTGTTGCTTCCCTTTCCTTCACGAGCAGGTACTTGACAGACCACAGTCTTTGATTACTGCAGTGGCTACTTTATTTGATCAGAGAAAATGCAGGTATGCTTTGTGGTGTCTAACTCAGGCAAGTCAGGATTACATTACATTACAATATTGGCATTTAGCAGACACACTTAGTTTTACATGTTATCCATTTATACAGCTGGATAGTTCCTGAGGCAATTCTAGGTTAAGTACCTTGCCCAAGGGTACAGCAGCAGTGCCCCAGTAGGGAATTGAATCAGCAACCTTCTGCTTACAAGTCCTGCTTCTTACCACTATGCTACACTGCCGCCCCACCCGCCATTATGAAGGCTTATGCCTCCGTTTATTTAATGTTCGGCAAAGGTAGTGTTGTGCTCATGCACACGTGTGCATGCATGTAATCGCGGCGTGCCTGCCAAGGTCACTGGTGACAGTGGTACGATATTCGCAGCGTGAGGACATGCAAAGCATTTTAAGTGACAGAGTTGCCAGCTGAGAGAATGAAAGCACCACGGTCGACTGCTGAGACAATAACTTGCACGAGAGCAGAGACCGAAGGTGGTTTATTGTCATGTGACAGGGCTATGGATGTCTGTATGCTCAGGGGAACAGAACTTGCCGCGCGCACACAAACTCCACGCTACCACTGGAATGTACAAACTATCACGGCGCCCTCGCTCTCCCTGGCCTCTGTCCGGTCACTGCCTATAATGTATAAAATATTACGTTGCCTTCACTCTCCCTGTTGTACCTGTGTCACTCTCTGTAACGCTGTCTGTCTATCCGCTGAACGTTTCTGCTTTAAACCCTCCAACATGCTTTAGCATTGGGAAAAAGGGCACATACTGAGATCTGCTGCACACCATTGTGTAGCTGCATTTCATTGTGCTCCGTTTTCCGCTTGCCTTTCCTCTCTCACCTATTGCCCTCCTCTGCTCTACATCTCCCACCACTGAGTCTCACACCCCTGCGCCTCGGCTCCAAAGTCCACCTCTTCAGTTTCACACCAGCTGGTGCTTTGCAGCCTTATTGATCCCTACACGGACATGGCCTGTGCTTTTCACAAACAGCAAATAGTAATAATAATAGAGCCGTTTCATGGGTCCCCCTGCGCTGACTCCAAATGTTCTGTGTACCTCCGCAGTGTTTGCGCTGGTGCCCACGCCTGCCCTGTCTTTTCTCCTCCCAGTGCCACTTTCCCCTCCTCAGTACAACTTCCCAAATTACAATCAGGCTGTCTCCGCATCTCTGTTGCCCTCTTGTTCCAAGCACAAATTGTTCAGTCACCTCAATTTGCTATGGAAATAATTCTGCCGGGTCATTCGTTTGTTTCCAGTTCGCTTGCCGCTGTCCTCTGTCCAAAAAATTTCAGCCTTTGTGTGCTTTGATGATCACAGGGATGAGCTTCACCTTGACACCTACTGCTCGAGCACCAGACTGGCATATCTAACTTTTATCTCAACCAGTTCACCCGATTCACTGACATGGCCCTGTCTACAGGATTAAGGTAGTTTGTTGGCAGTTACAAGGCCTCTAAATTTTTTCAATTACTCCCCATCTAGCACGCCATCAATCATCCATAGCACTAGTGCTCATCAAAGCACTCAATCAGAAATCCTCTAAGTATTTCTATACACCCCTATGCATTGTCACACTATGGTCTAGCTACCATTTCTGCTAATTACGCCTTAGAAACTATGTTGCTCACTTCCACCTTCAGCTTTCCCTCATTGTTAAGAAATCACAGTCAGTTCCACTGTCTCTGGTCCCTCTTCACTTTATATCAGACACTCAAATCTTAAATCACAAAATAACACAATTCACCACCAAATGAAGCAAGAAAGATCACATCAAGAAAAGGCACTTTCAATCACTTTAGACCCCATTAATGTAATCGGCCAATCTTACCGCCTGTTACTGACCAGGGTCACATCATTACTCTCCACTTGTTACAAAGACGTCCTTAATCTGTTCTCACAAAATCTGCCACACTTCAGAACTATACTGCACTTATACAGTGTGACCCCAGAATAATTCCAGATATCAAGGACACACCATCAAGCTTCTACGCTGGCAGAATTCTAATGTGTACCACCTTTACATACGAAAAAGCCCCTCCCACATGCACATAAAACTTTATTTAAATCCCAAGGATAAGTACATCATTTTGGGCGTTCCACTATTACAACCAAGCAGCCAATCTCCCCTTGGCAACAAGCAATATCACGCTTGGCTATGAGCTGACCCTCCCACTGTTATGCAGAGTCTCTCCTCAAACCTAATCCAAATAATGCTGCTTTGAATTCATCTGTCTGCAGTTTCACAGATGGATATCACTAGATGCAGTTTATGTTGGTGTATGCACTTCATGTTGGTGTATATTGGTGTAACTTAGTGAAATAGTTGTAGATGTGTGTGTGTGTGTGTGTGTGTGTGTGTGTATGAACAATAAGACTTGTAATATACATGGAACTAGAAAATGTGTACACTGATACACAAAATCACACATCTCCATAGTTTGCTTTGTCTTGAATTTCCCTCAGAACATTGAATTGTTGTTGAATCGCGGATT
The DNA here is from genome assembly GCF_013368585.1 of Megalops cyprinoides. NCBI lineage: Eukaryota > Metazoa > Chordata > Actinopteri > Elopiformes > Megalopidae > Megalops > Megalops cyprinoides. The sequence continues at coordinate 11,881,496 of NC_050604.1, forward strand.
CCTGGGTTTCATGCCATTATGTTCGGTGTCTCCATGGGTCTCCTGTCATGAGCCTCTCAGCTTTCATGTACATTAATGCAACACAGTCTTTAATGGTGACACATGGTGACTAATGTATTATTGCCCGTGGGCACAACCTGCAGTATGTTTACATGTCTTCTTTTTTTTCCTTTTTTAATCATCATTTCATATTGCCTGAAGGCATTCTGCTCAACACCACCAAGCCCCTCATGAATAAAAGATCTTAACCCTCAACTTCCATTTTACCCCTCATTCAAAGTCTGCAGTCCAATATCTCATCAGTATAAAAAATATCATTATTCTGACTGATAGTCATCATGGCCCTGTGTTTAAGTTTCATTACAGAACCTCTGGAGAGTACAGCAGCTCAAACCACAGAAAGTCTTTTGGAATGTCTGTTTTCAAAGAGATGCCTTTTGGAAGTGGGGAAAAAAACACAGAATAGTATTCCCACAGAAAATATAAAAGATTCAATATAAGGCATATGAGTTCCATTACGTGGCACCACTTGTCAGCGGGGCTCACAAAATTGCATAGTGAAATTGCATATCGTTTCATTTTCAATATTTGAAAGTAAACACGCAGGGTGTTGATGGAGGGGCTTGATGAGACCTTTACTCTGTACATCTCTCATTTGAGCCTGATGGTTATTCTTCCTGGATGAATCGCTGCGTTCCGGAAATGCGTGTTCCTAAATAGTTCTCTGCCCGTCTTGTTTACGCCCCTTCAGGTTACTCAGAATAGCATTGCATTAGGCATTTAAAAATTGAATCGAATGTTGCAATTCAGCCAGAGTGTTATGCATGGCTGCCGTCCTTAAAATGTCTTGATTTACAGTGGGTGTGCTGGAATATAGGGAGTGAAGTGTGGCCATTGCAGTTTGCATGGCAGTCAACCTCCTAGGATGAGATAGGATTAGCTTGCTGTGCAGAAGGTCCTTCCCTCAAAGACCTAATCTAACTCCTATCATAATTTAAAGGGGGACTCTCTGCAGTAGAATCGTGTACCCACTTAGCCCCACAATATATTGTATTTTTTGAATTTAACTCTCAAGTGGTGGTCCTTCACTGGCTTGCAACAACATGAGAGGGTTGGAAATGAAAACATAATTAGTCATACATTTTGAATGAAGGGCATACTTAATAAAGGGAATTGCAGCAAGACTGTCATTATGAATTCATGTATATGCATAGTACCACAATCAGTACCAGGAGGAGGCGAGTAAGACATACAGGTGTTGTCCCAAGGGTTATCATGACATTTCAGAAGGGAATCTACAAGACATTGTGGAGCAGTAATTTTGACAACGAATTCATAGGCTTGTCTTTCAGTTTTTTACTCTTCCACCATTTGAAATGTTAGCCAATGGTTCTCATTAGTTCATAAATTTATTTGAGGCTGAGGACATGTGGTGTTCTGTGTTTCTGAAGTTCTGTAAGCTGACATGTGTAACACTGAAGCCCAAATCAAAACTTCAAGCCTCGATTTTTTTTCCTTGTTGACTCACAAGCCTCACTGATGCCACAGGGATATATAAGCACAGTTCTTTACTTGCCATCCAGCTGCTGTCAACAAGAACTCTGCAACACTGATCGATGTTCAGCCGATGCAGATACCCAGTTTCAGTAGTATATACACACCAGCACACTCAGACACACCTCAGACACCTTGATTATCTCACCCAGCAGGGCAATTGTGGCCAGAATCCCAAGAATGAACCATCGTGTGGTTTATAAAACAGTCCTCACCTCTTTGCACTTGGGTGAGGATAAGTAATGAACTGTTACTAGAAGAGTGTTCTTTCATCAGCAAAGAACAGCATATGATTATTAGGCTTCCTCACAAAAGAACAGAGACCTATTAATGCTCCATGTTGCAATGAAATTAATCAGCTCTAAATCACTGGTATACCAAGGTCCGACTGTGCCTCATAATGGATTTTCCCTATTCACAGATGAATGATTGTGGCTTTGTATAGAGTCAGCCCTGTCATTAAAGACCTCCTAGCAGATTTTTTTTTTTTTTTTTGCCATAGCTAGAGCACTAAATGAACCTCTTAAAACTTCACAAAAAGGCCAACTGCAGATGCAGAAGTCTTTGAGGAATGCTATATCCCACATTTTTGTTTTGAGTTTTTTTCTCTCCAGATTGATCCATCTTGCAAAACCACATACTTATGCCAAAACATTAAATCAACTGTGATCTTCGTCAAAGCATCGCAACAAACATCAAACACAAATAAAGTTCTTTTATGAATGAATGCTCTTGTGCACCAAAGACATGTGCTCTAAATGCACCAAAGACATATTGTACAATTCTCTCCCATTTCACCCTCCTTTGAAAAAGAGCCTATAACTTCAAAGGTGTGGTGTTCATATGCAAGGGTTTGGAATCACATAGAAGGACGTACTGTACTTGTGGAATCGTCAAGCAGTGGTCAGAATCGATCTAAAAATGAACTTTTTCAAAATGTTCTAGATTTTCAAGATAGAAAAAACTGCATTTTTTTTCTTTTTTATACTAGCATTTACAGTACACATCTCAGTCATATTTGAGCTATTTGCCTTTTAAAAATGCTCTACGGTGTCAGTAAACACCAATAAAAAAATCAAAGTTGATTGAACAAGGTATGACACGACTCAGTATTTCTTCAAACTTTCATAGGCCTCAGTTCTGCAGCGTAAAATAAGCTGGCTATAGAAGAATTGAGTTCATTTCGTAACTGGGAAAGATGCACCTGAGACCTCAGAAGCCTGTAGGCAAGTCTCCCCATCCCCAGATAAATCCGGTCAATTGTACTGCATTCCTCTTAGGAACTATGGAAGTATTGCCTGAATTATAAATCTTAAGTCTTGCTGGATAAGAAGCCTGGCTCTCATTTCCTGACTTGGTTGTCTCTGAGCAGAGCAGGCATATTAGTTTCCTGATAGATGAAACTGTGCTGCATGAAGTGGATGGTTGTGAAGCAAATGAATTCAACTCAGGGATGACTGAGCTAAAATTGGGATTGGCAGACCTTGTTTTGAAAGTATGACAGCATGGTTTGCTTTGTTGTGAATATTTTGACTAAATCTGTGTTGCTCACTAACAAAAATAAAATTTAGGATTCAGGGCGACAGTGTAGTATAGAGGTAAGGAGCAGAGCTTGTAACCAAAATGTTGCTGGTTCAATTCCCCACTGGCGCACTGCCACAGTACCCTTGGGCAAGGTATTTAACCCAGATTGCCTCATTAAATTACTAGCTGTATAAATCAATAACATGTAAAAATTGTAACCTATGTAAGTCACTATGGATAAGAGTGTCTACTAATTGACACTAATGTAATAACTAATACACATTACATTCGCAATGTTCAGTGTTTTATAATTTTTGTTGTGGGCAGACCATATGTGTCATTTACACTGGGGACGCTGGGGACATGTCCCCACCACTTTTTGTGGTGGCCCATTTCATCCCCACCACTTTTTGAAAGCCTTTAGTTCGTTGAACCCATCATTGGCCCCAGCACTTTTCAAAACAAACTGACGCCCATGGGGCAGAGCGTAGAAGAGCTCAGCATCTCTCCCCTCAACCTATGTGGGTGTGTGTGTCCGTGTGTGTGGGAATGGGTGCAGGTGGGGTTGCTTTCACAGCGATTTGTTTTTGACAGGTTGGAAATAACCAGAAGTGAAACTACTGCGTTCCTGAACTTAGACAGTCAGCAGCTCTCAGGTGATGTGGGACATGTGTTTGTGCTCCACAGCAGCGAAGGTGCTGTTAGCGAAAGAAAGCTTTTATCTCTCCTGGTTAGACTAAGGCTTTGTGGGGGTGGGATGAAGGGCATTCGAGAGGTTAATTATGCTGTTTCAAAATGTGTCCAAGGCATTGTACTAAATATTGAGTTGTTTTTCTCTCATTTCCCAAAGTGCATTAAGTGTTTGCCTTGCGGACACCAGTATCTAAGGCCACTTGCTTCTATTTTATCATTTTATTTAGCCGGATATTTGCTGAAGCAATTTGATTTCTCTAGGGTGCAACAGCTGTGGCCTGCTGTGCAACCCTCTGGTCAGATTTGTCAGAACAACTTCAAGATACTGTTGCATAGTTTCCCCTGAGACAAATGAATGACTTTCCGTTTTCTAAGATTAATAACTTTTTGGAATAAAAGTTTGGAAATGACAAAGGGAATTGAAGTGCCTTATCCACATTAGCAATCTGATCCGGGCTTTAAAGACATATGTTGGCGTTAATTTATCCATTCATTTATCTTTCTCCACTGTGATTTAACAGCCCTTGAGACAGGTTTAAAACAGGCTCTCCGGGTCTCTGCGCGCCTCTGTAAAATGTAATGACGCAAAGGCAGGTTCTTAATGTTCAGCGCTGAGGGTGCTAATCCTGGGACGCCATTCTGGTTTGGCTTTCCACAATTTATTTTAACTTCGGGCCGTAAAGCCATGGCAGGGATTAATTAATCCTCAACTGCTCCATAAACTGGATGTGCTCGGAGGGGTTGTGGAGCTGAGAGCAGTAATTGGGTATGGCTCAGGCTACAGGTGGGTTTGACACACTGCTGTTAGGCACTGATGCCATCGGCAGTTCAGCCTTTCCTCTTTAATTTCAGTGCTCTTTAGGGCCACTTTCACAGCTGCACTATCCTGCCAAAATTATGGACACAGCATCTGATTGCAGGAAAATGGGTGTGACTGTGTGTGGTTTTAAAAGAGCAACATCAGATCATTGCAGTGGCCAGCACAGATCATTGCAGTGGCCAGCACAGAGCACTGACATCAAGCCGATAGAACATCTTTGTGATGAGCTGGAAATCAGACTTAGGGCGAGATGGCCCTCTTTAGTAGTGGAGCTTACTAATGCTTTAAAGGAGGAGTGGAGCACAAGACACATTGAAGCAGTCATTAAGGCAAAAGGCAGGGCAATGTATTAATAAAGGTATTAATTTCTTTATAAAAAAGACCTGCTTCATTCATAACTACCTGTGTCCCATGACTTTATATAGGATATTGAACTTCATTTGATGGTTTCATTTGAAAAGAGAAACAGGTTTGTTTGTTTGGACACAAGTTAATGCAACCTAACAGAGACCATAAAAGAGGGGTGGGTCTCCAACAGGATGGTATTCAGCTCGGTGAGTTTTTTATTTTAAACAGCCAAGACTTGGAGGATGAAAGTGAATGTATCCAGTTTCAGTTGGAAGTGAGCTTCTGAAAAGGGGCACCAGTCTGTGATTTGCTGAAGAGATGTTTGCGCTCCCACATCAGCCGCCTGCCTCACCTGTCACTCATGAATTGTTTAAAGAATGTCGGTGAACTTCAAAGTCAGATACCACACTGTTTGGGTTATGTTCTGTTTCTACCGCAGTGAATTGGTGAAATCACCAAGTAACACACAGGAAAAGCAACAGCAAATCATACAGGATGGCTGTGTTCTCCTTAGTCACTTTATTCTCCAGACAGCGTCCACTGCAGGTAAACGGCAAGCAAACTGAGCCCAAATGAAAATGTTCTCATGCAAAAGCAATAGAATTCTGTCCTATATGTATCAGCAATTTGACTTTGCTAGTTGTTTGGTCGTTGAGTTGAGTGCATTTTCCCAGTCTGAAACAAAGCTCAACTGTGTAATATTATGCACACTTGATAGTGCACCAAATACAGATCAGCTGCAAGTGAATTTGCTGAGCAAGTGCCCTCAGGTTAGTCCAGCTGTTCTCTGCCTCAGGCTCTTGGTTCATTGGCCTAAGTCATATGGTCCTTCACTATTCCTTGCCTCCAAACTATATGCCAGGCTTGGTTTGATTTAGTATTACTTCAGCCCTTTATATTTTTGGCATCTCTGTCTCTCCATCTCAGTCTCCCTTTGTGGGTTCCTTTATGTTCCTCTTTAAGTGTTCAAATGGTCTTTTTTACAGATAAATCATCTAGTGATGGACTCCTGTTGTTCAGTGTGAGAAACTATACTGATACGTTTCTAAGGAGATTGGTGAACCAAATGCTTGAGTGAATATATTTCAGTAGAATTCGGATGGTGAGTATATCTCATTTTGAAATATGTTCTTTTTTTATATTTTTCAACAGTATTTCCGGTTGGGAGACTGGGTCATACGGTAACTGCTTGTTGAGTACATGCAATTACACCCTATTAGAATGTGTCACACCAGAGCTGGCACCACATTCATATTCATATATTCCAAGGCAGATATAATTTGGTATTTAATCAGCAAGCAGTGCAACCTTTTCAAAGCATAACAGTGATTTCATTTTCAAATCATTTGTTCATTTGTTCGTTGCCATACAAAATAGATGATTTTCACACAATTTGGGTTTTGAGGTGTCAGCCTGTGCCTTTTCAGCATAATTGATAGAGTGCTTCAACTTCTTTGGAGATATATCCACTAGTCAAAAGTTTTGGCTCACCTACTCATAGAAAAGTTTCTTTATTTTTACTATTTTCCACATTTTAGAATAATAGTAAAGACGTCATAATGGAATTATGCAGTGACCAAAACATGTTAAACAAATCAAAACTATCTTATATGTTAGATTCATCAAAGTATCCAAAAAATGTTTGGAAAGAAATGCATACATAGGCGTCAACTTCACTATTTATATTTGTCTAAGAAACAGATTTCAAGCATTTAAGCTTTAGATTAAAATGTTTTTGAATGTATGTTTCTCATTATCTTTATCAGGTGTGTCCAAACTTTTGAATGGAACTGTATTTTATTCATTTATGTCTCCGATCATTAATCAGTGGCAATCAAGCAGCTTCGGCCTCATGTTTATGTGTCTCTGGGAGGGGTTCCGTACAAGTAGGGGGCTGCTTCCCTGTCTGGGACCCAGCAGCCACTGCCTGTGCACCAGGTACTACCTTGGTGGATTAGAAGTGCAGCAGGACCGTAGACAGTAGCAGCCTGACAGGCAGAAACACACATCGCAAGTCAGTTGTTGATTGACTCAGGTGTGGCTCGCTGCCCTTGTCAGGCCTTGTGTGAACCTGCGTGCATGTCAGGGAGACTCCTTGCGCACAGCCGCCTGCCAGTGTTGCCTCTCCACAGCCCTGAAGTGGTTTATTGATGTTTAGTGTGAAGGAATACATTCTTTGTTTTCATCTGATGCCTTTGTGCAACACTGAGACTGGGGAAAATGAATAGGTGATGGCCGAGATTAATTTCTTCTGGGTGTCATTCTTTTTTCAGGTACTACCACCTACCATCCAAGTATCCTCTTAACATATGTGATATTACTGTCATTTGATAGCCTTTTATATGAATTATATGCATTCTGCGGTCTCTTCAACCAACAAAAATAAATACTCCCTGTTGCATTCAGTGAAACTGGGATTTAGAAAACTGACACAGATCAAGTCAAACAGATGCTTTAGCATACAAATGACCTAAAAGATAAAGTAAAAGTTGCAAACACCAGTGACAGGAGCTCAGGAGGACGTCTGAGGAAGTCTCTGCCTGAGCAAAGCATTCTAGCCATGACCCTATGAACCGCAGGGCTCTTCTGAGTATACCTGCAGACACAGATGAGACGACTCAACCCTGGTCTCTCCAGTCTTGGCTGTGTCCACATGTCAGTACAAAGCCAGTACAGACCTTCCCTGGTGAACCCTCCCCCATCCGTTTTACATTATTCGGTTCCCTCATGCTATCCTCTCCTCCAGCTAACCTCCGAGAGTCAGTCCCCTGTTCAGATGCTGGTCAGCCCACTTCTCAGCATGCTGGAAGGCTTGGGCCAGATCAGTTGTACAGTACAGCTCTGATGCCACCTGGCCGAGCCCAAACACACTGAGAGGGACTGGACAGCTCTGAAAGCCAGGAGTCAGACTCCGCATGGAAGCTCTCCATCTTGGACACTGTCCAAGCTCACTGTTACCTGTGTCAATAGCTCTGTGACAGAGGGAGGCTGTCTGAACCAGAGGAAACAGGACGAAGAAATGAAGGTGAAACTACAGTGTGGGGGTGGCAAGGAGAGACACGAGGTGGCAGAGAAAATGAGAGATAGACAGAGAGAGAGAGTAATGTAATGTCATTGTGTATGTATTACTTTTAGGCTGAACAAACTTAAACCAAATAATGAATAGAGAGGCAGGAAGATGTTTACGCTATTTCCCATAAATGTAGCATCCAGGGACACGGACATTGTGGAACAGGTCTATTAGTACAGTGAACACTTAAGTCACTTACATGGCATAAACATTGTAACTGCTGGTAAATGGTTCTATAATTTAATCATTTAAAAGTTGAAAAAATTGTAGGTCTAATGAATGCACTAATGGCATGCTTATGAAAATAGGCCTGCCAGAGTCCTTTGTCTTTTTGTTTATTTCTTGCTTGACAAATGCTTAAGACACATGCATTGCAAAGCTGACAGCTTACAACTTACTAAAACTTACAGCATGCTACAATAATTAGTTGAATAGCTCGTTTCCATCTATAAATCTTTGAACAAGTTATGCCAAAGAAAAGAAAATAATAGGATACAGATAAAAAATACATCAACTGCAGCACTGGGTGAAGTATTGTTAGCATAGCAAACTGTAAAACTTTGGACCACCACATTTAAGACTCGTCAGAGAAAAAAAATGTGTGATTCAGTAGCACATAAAAGCATTGGCAGGTTAGCAGGGGAGCCTGAAGGAGCCTGGGAAATATAATTAAGAAGAGATTAATGTCATGCAATAATCTTAACAGAGGAGATAGATTGCACTTTGGTTCAGCAGCCCACCTTCAGCGCTGAGTGCTTCCCTTCCGCACGGACTCTCGCATCCACGCTCCACGTCTTCACCTCAACCTGCAATCATCTTCATCTGTGATTAAAACACCATCGGGCCACTGCTCTTCACAGCAACTGATCATTCCATCACAGAAGATTAACTCACATTCAGTGCAAATGCTGGGGGGGGGGGGGGTATTTTAACACAGTGAGGCGACGGGGATTGTATCTGTAGAACAACAGTGCTCTCCTGTGCTTAGCTCTCGCCAGTCTCCCACGTCTCCTTTGGCAGGAACACGCGTGCCGCTATCAGCAGATTCACTTAGAAAGGGGAAGTGCAGCCCAGCAATCTGGTCACGGTGTACTTGCATCCAACAATGGGGTGCCATTCAGAGCACGGTCCCAGATCCAGCTGGATGTGTGCTGAATGCATCATTCCATCAGAAGAATTGCTCTCAGAGTAATGGTCCAGATGAGGCCTTCAGTAAGGCACCAATTTAAATCTGCTCTTAAAATCTGGATTAGACCACAAGAAGATTGTGTTGCTTTCTTTGAATGTTTTTAGCAAAAAATCTGACAAACTGACCGTGCAGAGAAAAAGTAAAAAAAAAAAAAAAATCACCAGTGAATTGCAGAATCACATATGGATGGGAATATCTTCCATGGATATATTTGCATCTGCGGATTCACAAATTTTAAAGGGTATGATATTATATGGTGTAACTTGGCTTTGTTTAGATACCAATCATTTTAATAGCAGGCCTATTTTTGCAAATGTTTCTACTGACTACTAGAGTACAAGCACTTAGCACATGAGAGTAACTTCTTGTTCTTGTGTGCTGAAAGGGTTTTTGTGGAGATCCATTAAACCAGATTGCACTATGTGTTTCAGTGTTGTCGTTTGGGTATAATTTGGTAAATGTTTTTCTTTGAAAATTAACAGCTGTTATTGAATTAAACTGAAAAGAGGCAATACACATTGTGGCAGGACTATAATGTAAAGGTTGCAAGACTGAGAGAATTAAGAGCCTTTTGAAAATGTTATACACCCCTCTAGGCTTAAACAGCTTTCCAAAAATTACCTCCCACAGCTAAATAGATTAGTGTTATTTCTGGAATCCTAACATTTAGCCACCTCATCTGAGGTTAAATATAGGAAATTCATTTTCATAGCACTTAAAGAACAAATAATAATCAAGATTTTTAAATGGTTGTTGTTTTAACAAATTGCTAGAAGATGTTCATCTTTGTTTTGTTTGCCAAGCTGTAAAGTGTAGTATTAGTAAATATGAGTCCATATATTAACCATTCTCAGTAATTGGATATTTGATTAGATTAGATTACATGTTACATGATTGACTTATACTTAATCAACTTGGGTGAAAAAAGTTCTGGGTGAAATTCATGTTCAGGACCACAGCACCTGGTTCTTTTTGTACCTCACACACAAATATCCCATACAGTCAGCTATGTACTCGCTAGTGTTACTGAACAAGCTAGTGAAACCCCACTAAAGCCTTTAATTCTGCATTATCCATTGGGATGAGTAATCGATCACTTCCTTTTAAGTTACAGGAACCATACCTTTAGAGTGCTAAACTGACAGATTGTCTACTGAAATTGCTTTTTTTCCACAGTGCACATTTGTCTGGACAAAACATCTCAATCAATCTGATATAACTTCCAAAGGCAGGAAGGGGATTACATTTCAAATTATGCCTGTGGATCTTCTGATCCGGAGATACAGGGCCACAGCTAAAATTTAGAACATAAGGTGAGAGGTCAGGTGATATCTCAGGGATTTCTGCCTCCTGAAACTGACTGCATTTGATGTAGGGAAGGGACTTTTTGTCCCCTTATGCTTCTTGCTCACTATATACCAGTAAGAATGGCAGCTTCCCCTTCTGGTCAACATCCATCCCTACAAGGGAGAGTTTTAATGAAAGCATTCAATGAACAAAATCACAGTTTGTGCTCATCAGATTCTGTCATTACAACAGAACACCACGTTCACTGACAGATTGATCTCATAGAATGGGACACTCCACGCTGGCTAAGAAAATGCCACTGTTCTTTTGCAGAGTGCTGAAGTCAGAGCTCATATTCGATGCAGGGTGAAGGGCGCGTGTCAGGCCTCCAGGATCCCTTGTAAACGGGCAGCTCGGCGGCGGCTTTCTCCCAGTAGTCCATGGGTCTCCTCTGAGAGCGGCTGCGGAACCGGGGCCGGTCCGACAGCATATCCCGCAGGAACTCCTCCTCGGACACGGGCAGGATCCGGACCGGCCTGGGCTTCCTCCCCTTCTCCTCCCAGATGCTCTGGCAGCCGGGTCCCTGCTTTTCTCCTCCGGCTGTGGGTGTCCCTCGGGCCTTTGGGACAGCACGTTTCCCCTTTCCTGTGGTCCTCTGCTTCCCCTTGGCTGACACTCTCAGTTGTTTGGGCTACAGACAGGAGCAGATATTTGAACCATAGCACAGGCTGCTGGTGAGGGCACCTGTCTATATTACCTTGCCTCAGAGCCTAAATAGTGCAAAGGCTTCACCACAATTAACTGTGATGGACCCCTTTAATTTCACAACAGCAGTAATCAAATCTGTGTCATGACCTGTGAGTACCACAAGAAATGATTGTATCATCTTATAAATTGTACATCATTGCCTTTTTTCTGATTTTTTTTTTTTTATTTAAAATAGAACATTGGTCTGAACGTAATGCCAAGTCTGCTTAACGAAGGCAAATGTCTTAATTAAAACAGCTCTTTGAAGGCGCCAAGAAGGCAAATAAACAGATAAATCCCTCTTCGTTGTGGTGCACTTTCTTGTCCCTGCTTCCTTCTAAGATTGCCTTTGTGATTGAGGATATTAATTAAGTTATAACCCTCACAGTTGGCCAGACTAGATGGACACCAGCCTATGGCACTCGTTCAGTGTTTTAATGAGAGCTGAAGGGAGCTGGAGGTCAGAGAACAGTCACTGAACAAAGATTGCTCATGCATCAATTCATCCCTCCTATAATAGGATCACTTTTGTTTCATTTTCTTTTCATTAGCGTAATTGTAAGTACAAGGAAACAGGGGGATGGAACTATCAGTGGCATTAAAGGAGAGGTGATACAACCATCATACGTCATAATGTCTTTCACTGCGTTGCCTTACCTGTACTGATATCAAAATATATTCCTTTGAGCTGATCTGAATATTGCAGATTTGTGTTGCTTTCTGTTATTATAGAGTTATAAAACAGCACTGCACAACATCTGAAATCATCCAGCAGACTAATCCATTATAAGAAGTAAAACAGAGGTGCCAGCCAATTGAAGTGTTAGGTCATCAATACAAGTGGTTCTTTATCCACAATTCCGCGATGACAGAGAGTAGAGTGTGCAAATGATCCAAATAAAAGAGAGAAAGACAGCTGTCTGTGAAGAGTTGTTCATAGGTCAAGTGCTCTTGTCTGTTGAAAACAAATAACCTTCCTTGTTTACCATGAGGAGGAACTACAACAGACACCTCAATTAGCTTTTTCCTTCACTTTTGAGTCACAGTTTTTTCAAGTGTTTTTTATTCATGTCTTTCAAAACGGCAGTCACTGAAGTTAAAGATTATTTTACATTTTTTTAAGAACCATGCCTTTTAAGAACAATAGCCAAAGAGCATTGTGATCAGATTGCACATGACTTTTTTTTGTTGGGAGTTTCTCATTTCTCTGACTAGAATCTACTGGCTTCAGTGGAAGGGACTGAATTAACAGAAGCCATCACCATCAAGTCAAACCACAGCACATGCTTGCTCCTTGTGTTTACGTTTAAACCAAAGAAACTGAGAAATTATTTTCACATACTCTAAAGCACATTGAAGTGAGGTTTCACCCCAGTGAAATAATGTAATTTTTCCCCTTGCATGGAGTTCTGTGCATTAATATTCATAGTGCTGCGTGTTTGCTTGACCCGTGGTAACTAAAGCAATCAGTTTGACTTTAAAGAACTGGGGGAGGGCTACACAGCGTGTTATAATTAAACATGTCATTTAGAGGCAAAAGCTGACTGGACAGAGAATTTTATGGTTGGATAATCAGGTTAAGACAATCCAAGGTCTTTGGTCTAAAGAACAATTTGCAGAACATTTCATTTAGTTACCTTAGTGTAAAACCTAAAGTTAATAAATTAACATCTAAGCTTATTACACCTAAAACGCTGATTGCTATGAATGTAATGCCTTGAAACAATTTACTTAAGATCCAATCTTGCTGGATTTTGTATATTCCGATTCTGTAAATATCATGTTCTTCTCAGAAATTGCTCATCGTGAAGAAAGATTCACACCAGCATATACTTCGCCAAAACTTTACATTAGTACAACACATAGAACTACATGAAGACTTATATTACACTAGGGTGGAACTAATATGTCACGGGCTAGTCAATTATTAATGGGAAGTATGTTGTCTCCTTTGAAATAAGGACATCAAAGGCTTTTTTCGATGCTTTGAAGACATTGGTTTATCTTTAAAAGAAATGTCATGTGATGTTGCGGAAAAGACCTTATTACATGAGGTCAAAACAGGCAGTGAAGGAGCAAGCATATTCACATACAGATTAACTGAAGAGAGTGACACTGCAAAGGATATGTCGTCTTCTCTTCTCTTGTGACATTTAACTTAACCCATAGTGAAATGGTGAAATCTGCATCATATAATATTTAGGTTATTGGTTATTATTGCAATCTGACACAACAAAAACATTAGCAATAATACATGAAACCTGAAAGAAATTTCAGATGAATCCAAGCACTAGGAAGATGTGAAAAAAAAACAATAAAATAACTTGAAAAATGTTTTGCCATATTAGGAAGTTTTGTTCCAAATTTCACACTGATACTAATTTCACGCTGAATCTCGTTTTGGTATTATGACAGATGGCACAGTGCATTACCCCAATCTGTCATACACCCCATTCACATTGCAGGAATTGAAGGGTCTGAACCAATTTGTATCTGCAAATCTCCAGATTACCGCCTCAGTGGGAAACCTCAACTCAATTAGCATAAATGTAGGCAGTTTCACAAAAAATGCTTAGGAGTTCTCCTGAGTAAGAGAGTTTATGAGGTAGATTTTATGCTGAAGAGTGAAAAAATAACCAAAGTTTCAGAACTCTGTGATGAAATGAATATAAATTCAAAACAACAGGGCTCAAGCACCTCCGGTGCCCGGTCTCCCTCAATGTGAGCGCACCTAACTTAATGAACGGATGCTAAATCCATATTTGTCTTCCAAGAGAGATACTAACCAGTCTTTGCGTAGCAGGGTACTTCTGTCTCTCGGCAGCAATATGTCTCTTCCTTTGTTTATTTTGTCGAAGGGTCCGTCTTATAATTTGACAAGACAGTAAAGTCAAATTTGAAGATTTCTCATTCAGATTTTGGTCGAAATAGTCTTTGGAATTGTTTTTCTCCATGAACACTAGTGGCTAAATGCATTTAACAGACACTATAAAATGACTGGCTAAGATTTGGGATTTAAAAATCATCGATATAGATTGCATATTTTGTTGCCATGACGTGTATCGAGCAAATTCGATTGTTATGGTTACTGTAGTTGGATCGTATACCAACCATGTGACCTCAACACACGCATGTTCTAGCATGTAAAAGTCAAATAGCTCACAGTTGATCCTAATAAGGCATGTTATGTGTCTCCACAAAGTTATCATTGTACTTCTGAAACTTTTGTAGCTAATCAGCACCAAGTAGGCTATAATGAAGGAGGTTTATTACCTGCTTAGACACGTAAAATACGGGATGGTACAAGACCAGCTACAGTTCTTTTGTGGCATATTTGTTTCTACATATAAAACATGCCCAAAGTGAAGTTTTACCACAGAAACCACAAATGCACGGCTAGCCCGCTTGTGTTTTTGTAACTGCGGCTCAGAACAAGTTTCTTAACGTGCAGTGCGTGGGAGCTTTTCATTTGCTGAAAGCGTTTGTAGCCTCCGTTACCAGGACACTGTCATTTACATTCTCACATTATCCCTGGGATTTGTAGTGCAAAATGTCTCCCATATCCTATACAACGCAGAGTATGTACTTTCAAAAAATAAACTACGTATCCCACAAGACATTGTTTTCCGGTCCCTTTAACTGCGGTCCGGATGCACATCAACACATGACTGCTGGTTGCTTTGTAAGCAAGCTGTTTAGGCATCCCTGACTATATAATTTAAGTGATCTCTTTCGGTCTTTGTGGCTAAGGTTGTTTTTTCTTCTGATTTTTAAAAACTAAAATCGAAATGGCGCTGAATAAAATGAGGCTTCACAGCCTTGCTGTTATGCTTATTTCGTGTGTGTGCATCGGGGTTTTGGGAGGCAAATATTCAAGAGAAATGAATGAACCTAAACTCTCTGATGGCAAGAGCCCAGTGGAATTCAGGATTGCCAAACTCAACCAAGTTTGGGAAAAAGCCATCAGGGTGAGTAAAATCAGTGTGTATCAGCTTGCTAGTGCTACCTGGTTGGTGTAACATTCACAGAGACATGTCGTTCTGTTGAGCTGTCGTGAGCACTGTTTAGCAAATCATCAATTTTCTTGCAGGTCGTTAACTAGGCTAACATTTTAGATAGACAGTTACCTGACAAAAGTGTTCAACTATTTAAAAGTTTCTAAACAAAATAAATCTTAAGTTAACGTTCAAAATATGTTGCCAGGTGAGCTAGTTAGCCAGGTACCCAAACCTGAGGGAATCTAATGCCACTTTTCTCTTGTAAATGTATGCAAAACCTCACAAGGATGCTATTGCTGCTTATAAATAAGTTTATCTCCTTGTTAGGTAGGCATCTTACTATTAACGTTAGTGAATAGCAAATGAATAAGTTATGTCTATCTGGCTAGTAAACGTGGTTAATTCAAGGACTCTATTGAACTCAAGGAGGCAAAACTAAAGCAGGTCTGGGTACAATACCCTGTATATGACACACAAAAAATTAACCGCCTTGATAGACTATTAGGCTGTTGAAAACAAGTGGTCATTGTTCACAGAAAGAATGGCCCTGTGAGAAAAGATATAACGGATACACTAAAGGTAAACATCCCATCTTTTCGGTTCGTAGTTGCTGGTTCTGCTTCCCCGATAATTCCATAGTTGAAAAGCCCGTAACAGAGACTTCGTTTAAGAAAAACAAAACGCATAGTTGTCTCCGATTATTGGAAACTGGGATAGACCCAACCCTACCAGTCTGTAGATGTTCTTGTTCCTCTCAGCGAACAAACGAGTGCAGTGTCCTTTGATCTTGTATTGTGGTATTGTGCATATTCCTGCAGAAAAAACACGTGAATCATTTTACTGTACTAGAACCCTGGTTTATTACAGTGCTTTTTTCAGCTGAAACGAAACTGCTTTTAATTGCATGAACTGGATCTATGAACGGACAGTATGCTGTAAAAAATGGTAATAAAAATATATGGTTTATCACAGGGGGGGGAAAAAAAAAACTTTGGCAGGATTTTGGCAGATTATGGGATACACTGCACATTTTTACCCCAAACACTATTTATCTTTGGAATAATGTAAACACCTGGAAATGTCGTACACCAAATTTGTTGCCATTCGGTCATATGGAACATCCAGCATTGCATTTTGGACCTTTTCATTCATTTCTCCGTATCCACCACTACGATGTACATCTTTCAGACTGGAACAGAGTATTTGTATACCAGTAGCCTATGTGTGTGCTTAGTGCTATACCATGAGTGTGGGATATTACCAAAAAGGCCTAAGTATTTACAAGCATGTGGCAGTATGCGCGAAACAGCCAGATTTCAAATAAAATTCAGGTCATCACTGAGCCATGACCTTGGTATTATAAGTGTATTAAATGTGTTTATCAAACCTCTTGATGTGTTTTAAAGAGGCTAGAGTCTAGTGACGTAAGCTGGCAAAACAAGATTTCTTGACCATCAGCACTTTCTTAATACCACTTTCATTGTCTTCCTCGTGGATCTGAGCAGGTGGATGTAAATTACTAGGGCTTGTTGGAATGGCAATTGTGTTTTTTAATGCATACTATGACTTAGTTCTACTAAGTACAAGAACACACATGCAGGGAATTTGGATGCATGCCTATTCTGGCATGCTTGATGTAATGGTCTCATAGGATTCTCACTGATGTGGTCTTAGAGCGCTTAAAAATGTACATCAGTTATTTCTGCGTTGAACAAATGCAGCATAAGCATAAGCAAGTCAATTTACAGAATTTACAGTGATAACTTTAAGTGATAACTTTGGTGAGCATTAGCGTGAAATTACAAGTAGTACAAGTGCTTCACTCCATATCCAAACATGTCTCCAAAGTTCATGGTGGTTTATCAAGGGGCACGGCCACCGTGAGCCATTGAAGTTTACCCATGTGGGCAAGTATTCACCAAATCTAGATTACATTTAAATTCAAGAAACAGTTTTTCACCCAATATTCCAACATTTTTGCCCCCAAGCAAATAGGTTGTGCTATATTTTAATGACTTACTGTCAGTTTTGTGCAATGGTAGCTCTAGGTTACAGAGGTTACATAATATAGATGTAATTCCTTATGGTGCTTGAGGCGTGAAATCACTGCTTGAAGCTATATTTATTGTAGTAGTTAAGTATATACAGGAAAATCAAGCTGCTAAATGGTGCAGCACAGGTCCCTGTGTTAGTCTGGAAAGTATGGGGGAAAAATATGGAAAAATATTGCAATTGGGGGGGATCTATAATTTTACAGCAGTGCTGTTGTCATTTAAAAAGATAAAGTTAATGAGACCAGTCCAGCTATTGATTAGGAATGGCATTAATCAATGAAAGCGAGGTGCTGCTTGTTTATCACCTTATCAGTTGAATGATTCGGACGGCTGGCATGAGCAGCACAGCACAGTCTAAGTATCGAGCCAGGAGTTACCTGGCAGAAGCGAGCAGTAGTCAAGTTAATGAGATGAAAAATAGCTGTGCAGGATTTCTAAGTCCAGTTTTCCAGCCAAATAACCCTGCTTTTTTTTTCAGCTACACCTGTTTTCCTGTTTCTCCTGGTTTAAAATTTGTGCTTTCAAACTGGTCTTACTGGTCTTACAGTAGATCATGGAAGAGTTGTGGTTTTAGTTGTACAGGCATTGTTATCTAGATATATAGCAGTTTATTTAAGGCATAAGTTTTGTGGTAGCACTGTACAGATACCTATTTTTATATTATATTGAAATGCCAGTCAGATCATCTGTGCCTATTACCAATGTATGCAGGCTGTAAATATAAACATTAAGATAAGCAACATGGGCACTTGCATCTACAATGTCTTCTTAATGTGGCCTCAGTTATTCAGAACAAGTATGTGAAGTGAAGTGTGATTTTAATAGGGTCTCTATTACCAAAGAGACTACTGCAGAGGAAGAATGTAATTTAGTTTATGTATGGGTTTTACAGTTAAATAAACAAAACAAACACAAGTGCAGCTCAGTGATCAAGTGCAGTGTTGACAACAATTGCATATTATGCTTGACCACAATGTCATCACCAATCAAAACAAAGTCTGTATTAATTCATTTTGCCTGTGTAGGTTTCTCACCAGGAACATAAGTAAGTCTAATTTCTAACTGGTGTTCGATTCAGAGGTGGAAGTGTCGCTAATACGTGGGTGTGATGTGACCAGTTTTTTCCTCTAGCCCACCAAAATGTTCAGTAGTGTGCTGTGGCGAAATAATGTTGAGTCGTCAGAACATGAGCAGAAAGGGTGGGTGCAGCGCTGGATTTCTGACAGTTTTTGCTGAGATTTTCTGATGCGTTACCATTGCTC
This sequence comes from Megalops cyprinoides, assembly GCF_013368585.1. Taxonomy (NCBI): domain Eukaryota; kingdom Metazoa; phylum Chordata; class Actinopteri; order Elopiformes; family Megalopidae; genus Megalops; species Megalops cyprinoides. The sequence goes on from NC_050604.1 coordinate 11,900,042, forward strand.
ATCGCTATGATGAAACAGAGAGAGGAAGTGTGCGTCCCCTGTGTCGGTAAGCCTTAATGACTTGCGTAACATCAGCAGAACGGCACAACTCAAGTGTGGTAGACCCGCCCCTGCGTTCTTCAGCGGAGCTGTTGGATGTGGGCGCGCGACCTGACTCCCGCCCCTTCACCCTGTGCTCCCCCAGATGCAGCTGGCCCCGGTCAAGCAGGCGGAGCTGCACAGCGACCTGAAGATCCAGGAGAAGGACGAGCTGCAGTGGAAGAAGCTGAAGGCCGAGGGCCTGGATGAGAACGGGGAGAAGGAGGCCAAGCTGAGGCGCAACTTCAATGGTGAGGAGGAGGAGGAGGAGGAGGAGGGGGGGGGGGGGTGGGGGCAGGGCGGCGGAGGGCGGAGGGCGGAGGGCGGAGGGGAGGGGGGCTTACCGGCACAACACACACCTGGGACCTGATTCCCAGCACCGTGTGATTCACAGACATGACAACAGCCTCATTGCATCACACTTAGGTTACAGACAGGGTGCTACAGTATGCACATGATTTTTGAAGACTGGATTAAAGGCAGAAGTGTGGCAAAGCAGACAGAAAACAAAGGCTTGAGACCAAAAGATTGCTGGTTAGGATTCCAGGGAGAGTACTGCTGTTGCATCTTGTATCATGGTACTTAACCATAATTGCTTCAGTAAATATGCAGTTGTATAACTGGATTATGTATAACACAGTAAGAATGTGAGCAGCATAAAAGGGTAAAAGATGCCCTGGGAAAGGTAAATAAATAAAATGAATATATAATTTACAATGTTGCACGATGAGTGACAGTTTCAACTTGAACGTTGTAAGTCGCTCATATAGTCTCCGATATTTTTGCTCCATTTGCTCTTCCTGCTAGGCTGAAGCTGGAAGATCAAAGAATTGGTGGAAGTTGTGGACTTGAGACACACCACTCTAACTTTTAAATAATGTAAGGGAAAGTGTTACCAGAGCTGTTTTGATAAATTGCAAAGTTGACAAAGTGAATGCATTCAGTCTCCGACTAGTTTTCAGGTCTTCATATATTATTCAGGATGCCATTTTCCCCCTCCCACCGTCCAGACCAGTGACTTCACACAACAATACATCTGCATTATTGAGCGCAGCAAACACAGCCTTTCTCTTCGTGACTTTGCTGTAAAAGTATTAGAACTTTCGGGTTATCCACTTCTGTGTTTGCGTGAACACAGCTCAGCTGTGAGAGCCCCATGTGGTCACGTTGAGAGTTCCTCAGTGAAAAGCAATCCATCAAGGCAGCAAGACTGCAGCTTGAGTTAAAGAACGGAAAAATGCACTTGGTGTGTGTGTATGTGTGTGTGTTTGTGTTTATGTTTGTGTGTGTGTGTGTGTGTGTTTATGTTTGTGTGTTTGTGTGTGTGTGTGTTTGTGTGTGTGTGTGTGTTTGTGTGTGTATTTGTGTGTGTATTTGTGTGTGTGTTTGTGTGTGTGTGTTTGTGTGTGTGTGTTTGTGTGCGTGTGTGTGTGTGTTTGTGTGTGTGTTTGTGTGTTTGTGTGTGTGTGTGTGTGTGTGTGTGTGTGTGTGTGTTTGTGTGTGTGTGTGTGTTTGTGTTTGTGTGTTTGTGTGTGTGTGTGTGTGTGTTTATGTTTGTGTGTTTATGTTTGTGTGTTTGTGTGTGTGTGTGTGTGTGTGTGTGTGTGTGTGTGTTTGTGTGTGTGTGTTTATGTTTGTGTGTTTGTGTGTGTGTGTGTGTGTGTGTGTGTGTGTGTGTGTGTGTGTGTTTGTGTGTGTGTGTTTGTGTGTGTGTGTGTTTGTGTGTGTTTGTGTGTTTGTGTGTGTGTGTGTGTGTGTGTTTGTGTGTGTGTGTGTTTGTGTGTGTGTGTGTTTGTGTGTGTGTGTGTGTGTGTGTGTGTGTGTGTTTGTGTGTGTTTGTGTTTGTGTGTTTGTGTGTGTGTGTGTGTGTGTTTGTGTGTGTGTGTGTGTGTGTGTGTTTGTGTTTGTGTTTGTGTTTGTGTTTGTGTTTGTGTGTGTGTGTTTGTGTTTGTGTTTGTGTTTGTGTTTGTGTTTGTGTTTGTGTGTGTTTGTGTGTGTGTATTTGTGTGTGTGTGTTTGTGTGTGTGTGTTTGTGTGTGTGTGCATGTGTGTGTATTTGTGTGTGTGTTTGTGTGTGTGTGTGTTTGTGTGTGTGTGTTTGTGTTTATGTTTGTGTGTGTATTTGTGTGTGTGTGTTTGTGTGTGTGTGTGTGTGTGTGTGTGTGTGTGTTTGTGTGTGTGTGTTTGTGTTTATGTTTGTGTGTTTGTGTGTGTGTTTGTGTGTGTGTGTGCGTGTGTGTGTTTGTGTGTGTGTGTGCGTGTGTGTGTTTGTGTGTGTGTTTGTGTGTGTGTGTGTGTGTTTGTGTGCGTGTGTGTGTGCGCGCGCGTTTGCGTGTGCATGTATATGTGTGGTTTTAGGGTGCTTGTTTTTTGCACAGGCTATCTTCACGGCCACCTTTGTACTTCCAGTCTTTGAGGTTGCCACATCTTTCCAAGAATGGGTTTTGCCAAGTTAGTCATCAGTCAGTGATACAATTGCCATACCAGAAGAAGTCATTTCTTTAAGCCTTCCTTTTTTGAAAGCCAATAAATAAATGCAGAAGAAAGTCTTACCTATTTCTCTGTATTTGTGAAAATATTTGAACAAGATGAATTCCTGTTTTTATTCATTTAAAAATAAGTTTGTGAGTGTACAGGACCCTCCATATTTATTCATACCACTGACTAAACAGGAATAAAAACATGCTGTAAAAAATGTACATACTGGATTTTCTTGGATTTGTGTTTTGCTGAAAAAATGTGATTCTTTAATCTTGATAGCATTACACAGAGCAACACCATATTTGATTTTGTTTGTGAACTGCTTTCTTGAGTTCAAACTACAACTGTCCAGTTGGTTTAAGGTCTGTCATCTGACCTTAAGACATGCTTCCGATTGGAATTCAGATGTCCTTTGGAAAATTCCCTCTTTTTACAGCTCGCCTTCAAAGACGCTTCTCCCTAGCAAGTCGGCCATGAATACAACATTCATGCATGAAACTCTGAATGGCTGTTTTTGACACGTTGTACTGAAGATGCCAGTTTGTTAAGGCAATCTAAAACAGTTTCCCTTAGTTTTATGTAACCACTTTTCTCACAGACATGCATCCTCTTCCTGGCACGGTTGCTTCTGCACCAGCAGACTTTAATAATGGCCACTACACTTGATAGTGGTGGATTCACCATTTTGTGAAATCCTTTAGTCATCTTCCAACTTGTGGAGGTCAATGACCATGCAGTATTCACTGAGAACTCTCTGACATTAACCATGCTAATGTATGCTACTGATGAAACTGTGTGTTATACCCTTTTATACCCCAGGGAACTGGAAACCTTTGCCTCAATATAGTTCCAGAAGCTTCCACTGAACCTCCAATAAGCAGTGTAGATTTATTTGGTTTAATTTGGTTCTAAGCATTAGTAAATTGTGAATACATGTCACCTTCATGTTTTTTTGGATTTAAAATTCATTGTACATTAACAGTCTGAATTTGTTGTCATGTTATTAAGATGAAGATAATGTAATAAATAAGATACTAAAGTATAGTGTGTTTTCAGGAAAAAAATATAGCACGTTTTGGTCTTAATTAGTCAGAGGGGTAAATAAATATGAAGTGCGCAGTCTTTTCTTCTCTATAGGATGTGGCACTTCCATCGATGTCGGCAGCACTAAAAGGAGTTTCATGTCAGCTCATAGTTGCTACTTTCTGTGTGCTCCAGTTATTCTCGCCAAATACGGAATGGATGGGAAGAAGGACACAAGAGGATTAGACACCAATAATCTGAAAGACCACGAGAGCAAAGATGGAGACATCTTCGATGACCCCAGGCTGGACAAACTGTGGAACAAGGTGAAGTAATGATTTCATTCCGTGTTTCAGATGAGACATTAAGAGGACCTGATGACGCCCTGACCCAGTGAGGTCGTTAAAAATTAATACTTTGTAATTATATCAGTTATAATTGATAATTAATAGTTGGGGTCCTGAGTGGCTCAGTCGGCAAGACAGTCGCTTTATGTGTATATGCACATGCATCACATTATTGTCCATTATGGGAGATGCATGGCAGGGCAGGATATCAGGTTTGTCCACGGTGAACACAGAGGGTTTTAGGGATGTCTGGTTTCTCTCAAGCTGTTATCTCCTTTCGCAGGCTAAAAACTCTGGAAAATTTTCAGAGGAGGAGCTGCTGAGCCTTCGCCGAGAGTTCCAGCACCACAAGGAGAAGATTCAGGAGTACAATATTGTGATGGACACGCTCAGTAGGACTGAAGGTGAGGCCCTTTACCTCACACCTGCTCTCAGTCCCCCATTTACACCCGGATAACCAGGCAGCAATGTAGAGTATTAATGTTAGCAAAGATTAATATGAGTGTCATGCATGCAGCAGTGTCTCTTTTTTCCATAGCAAAAATGTATGGGGAGAGTTAAATTGACCTGTAGGATTATCAGATTTATTGGGTTTTCCATATGGGGGTATTACTTTCAGGGTGACCCTCGTATTATGTAAATGTTGTATAACCAGTTGGCACACTGTAGCTTGACTTGTCATTTTGAATAGGGTAGAGTATCTCCTGCCTGCCTTGTCTTTTCACAAATCACTTGCGCTGGGATGAATGTTGTTTTCTCAGTTGAAATGTCAGCTGTCCCCACAGTCAAACAGTCCCCTGTGTATCTGAGATGCAAAAGGCCACAAAGCCCTTCCTGTACACAAGGGCAATAGACCAGTGTGTCTCAAAGTCAGACTGAATCTACAGGAAAAAAAAAACAAACAAAAGCCAAGATCCAAGTTTAATAGAGCAATTGATATTTGATTCTGATTCTAATTGGTGACTCACCTGAAATTTGCTAAGGATTCACAGACAGGGCCCCTTCCCATACTCTGGGAACTAGCGCAGCGGGCTCCCCTCTGGAACAGGTCTTTCGCCATGAGCCCGCAGTCAGCCGCTGACATTTCCCACGTTTTGTCTCTCACCTCAGAGATCCACAAGAACGTGATCGACCCGTTGGACGGGGACGTTAAGGAGCACGTGCTCCACCAGAAGCACACCGAGCTCAAGGAGAAGATGAGGAACCTCAACCAGGGGTTCGAGCGCCTGCGCAAGCTGAGCCACGAGGGCTTCAGCGAAGACAGCGGTGGGTCCCTCAACGCGCGACGAGGCCGCTGTCGCCACCGGTGCTTCACGGATGCGCTTCCTTTCTCTTGCTTGTGTTGACCCGTGCGGCGGGTAACTCGGTAACTCGTGTTTTTCTTCCCTCCCAACCTGAAGAGTTCAAAGAACCCCGAGTGATTGAGCTGTGGGAGATGGCTAAGAGGGCCAACCTCAGCGAGGACGAGCTGGACTCTCTCAAGGTGAATTGTTATTATTGTCTTTAAAATTGTTTGAGGCAGAAATGAAACGGTTTACCAATATGATGCATCTCTGCTCTACAGTAGGAGGGTTCATAGACCTTCTCTAAAGGTAATTTCCACACTCTTGCAAACTCTAATGCTGGTTTGTACTCCAAACCTCTGTTCTTAATTACTTAACCTCAAACAACTGGGTTAATTTTTATTGTTTACTGATTAATCACAGGAAAGGATAGGTAATTAAATTTTATAGCTATGCCTAATTATCTATAGAAAATAAATTTTTACCAATTAAGGACCTTGATGATTTGATTGATACGCTGTTTCAGATTTAGACTAAAATAAGTGTGTTAGTGAGCCTATTCACAGCGTAGAACATTAAGGGCGGGGCAGTCAGTGGAAGGTGACGGTCTGTGTGGTGCCCCTTATAGGAGGAGCTCAAGCACTTCGAGACCAAGGTGGAGAAGCACCAGCACTACCAGGAGCAGCTAGACCTATCACACCAGAAGCTGAAGCATGTGGAGGCACTGGGAGACAAGGAGCACATCTTGAGGACCCAGGAAAAGTACAAGAGCCTGGCTGAGAAGACCCGAGAGATGGGCTACAAGGTGGGACTTTGGCCGGCTCAAAGCCTGGACATTTTGGTATCAACTCTGTGACTAACAGTTTAGAGCACTAAGACTTAGGGGAGAAAAATTAAAGTGAAATGACTGAATTTGTCTTTGGCAATATATTTATCTATTTATCTGTCTATTTATATCTATCTACTTATATATTAATTTATTTATTTTATCTGTCCCGTTGAAAAGGAAAGCTGAAACAGACAGCTGTATTCTGAATAATGACACTGGAAGGTCGTGGTGTTGATGTATGCTTTTGCGTTACCTCATTTCAGATGAAGAAACACCTGCAGGACCTCACCAGCAAGATCTCCCGCAATGGACTCAATCACAATGAGCTCTGAGGAATTGGTCCGCTCTGCTAACAGCTTCTTGCCGTTTCCACGGTTCCAAAACGAGCTGCGCATCTGGGTTTGTAATTGCATCAGAAGGGGAGTGCAAACTAAATCTCTGCAAGAGGCTAAATCATTATAGGCTGCCAATAAGAACTCGGTGTTCTTTTTTTTCTATTCCCATTTTTCACATTTGCAACTGAAATCTGTGTGAGAACCAGACTGCACTGCACTACATTGCTTGTTTAAAATCGCTGATTCATTTGTATATTTGTTAATCATATTTTAAATGATTGACTTCACAGCTGTTTTTGCTTTAATGTTTTGTACCTCATTTGTGTTTGATGTAGTTGGAACTAAGACTGGTGTATAAGGATTGCATGATGCATCATTTTCTTATGCGCAGCAATAATGAAGGCGAGTGGTCTGTGCCGGCCAGTGTTTCCTCTGATGAGTCCCTGAAAGCTTTAGGGTTTCATCCATCTTCCACGCTGATGGAAAGCCATTTCCATTACTCACTGGACCACTTCAGGTACTCTGCCCATTCCTGTAGACTTGGGTCATTTCAGCACTGATACGACAGGAAACATCTCAATCATCGGTGTCACATTCCAAATTAAGAAAATTAATCTTCCGCTAAAAAATTGCACATTTCCACCCTGAAGTAGGAGAATGTTATGTGTTGTAACGACATGAAGAATTTAAATCGATCAGGATTTTAATGTAGGTTGAGGTGTTAGCTTAACCTGTATGTTGTTTGTGAATGGTCACCTTTTCTAACAATGGTACCTTTTCAAGTGCTGATTGTATTGCATCCTGCCATTTCTATAATAAAAACAGGTACCCAAAGGTAACATGGTCTTTTAAAGTGCACATTGTTTTCCTCACTAGCCTATGCATAGGGTCAGAGGGTCAAGATAGTTCATTTTATTCTTTCCATCTCTTCTGTAGCCATGTTGCACTGAGCTGTAAAGACGCGTGACGGCATACCGTTTAATATCTTTATGGCCTGTTACGCTTCTTGAGCTATTGAGAGATGGCTGGGGCCACGGCCAGCTTTACGAAACACCGACACAAGCCTGCAAGCTTCTGCAGTTTTCTATTTATTAGAAATACAAAGGTCAGAGAAAGTAATTCATCTGAAAAAAATAGACTGCTCCCAGTGTTTTCTTTTTATACATTTCTATACATGTAGAATGTGAATCGAATGTGTGTCGCCTACCAAGCACAGAATATTTACAGGCAAGTTTCAGAAGCCTCAACTGGGAGTGGGTAATCGAAACATTTGCAATTCCCCTCTTATTGGTGGATGGTTTCAAAAAAAAATAAATAAATAAAATGTAGAATCTACTGGCTTAAAATATGCCACTGCAAAAGTCTCATATACCAAATATTCACAAATAATCTTCCATCTGCAGAGTTCATATATTAAACATTCCCATGCTAACTGAACAAAAATATATATAACAATAGTTTTACCAAACCTATCTGGTTTCTCTCTCGAGTACAATTTTCCATAATGCAGTCCCGGTGCAATGGTTTGCTGTACAGTACGTTTCAGGGTTATTGTGTCAAATATCCCCCCAACCTCAGAGAATTCAATGAAATTCATAGTTTCCTAGCTGAATTATTCAAGGCTTATTTCTGAAGCATTTGTTGCGGTCAACCCACTGCGATGCTACACCAACCATGAACTAGGACTCTAGGAGGGTTCCGAACGCTGGAAGCGGTAAGCAGCCAGGCACTGAAACCTGGCCGCCATCTGAAAAATACCAATTACAATATGCAGTATCTCCAGTTAGGGGTATTTTCACATGCCCATTCATTTAGGATCACTGTCCAAAAGGCACCTGGGTGAGAGTTTAATTTCAACTCATCTGTATAAAGTCTACTCCTAATGACTGTACATACAATGGCAGTGTTTGTTTGAGCTCAGCTGTAAGTGTGTGTATTGTAAGACTGATTATGTAAAGGTATTTACACTGAAATGAGAGTGTGGCAGTTAAAAACCTTTCCGTTTCATAGTCTGTGGCATTGAAAAAAAGAGAACACAGCAAAAAAAAAGATTCCTTAAAGTAAAAAATAAATAGGTAACGCAACACTTATAAGGCGTAATGAGATGTTAGAAAAGTTATTGGCTGACAAAATGGATATAAAGCTGTAATGTGTTTTGCATAGGACATTCTGTAAATGTGACCATCAGAAATGTCCTTGTGATTCGGGTTTGTTTTAAAGAGTGATGGAGAACCACAGTGCTGCTGTATTAACAGCAGTGCCTCCGTTGAATTGCAGGGCACGCAGACACCCCCACAACAAATGAATTGAACCCCCCGTTCCGGGGCGGCTGGCGCCGCAGCTCGCAGTTCGTACATTAGCCAACCCAGGGCGGAGGAGTGCTCCGCTGCTGCTCCAGGCCCCGGCAGGGAAAGCGCAAACAGGGCAAGAGACTGGTGCCGACACCTTCAATTTCAATTTTTCTTCATACACCCATACACGAAAACAGGCCTCAGAAACATCCCAGCGCCGCATCCCAGCACGGAAGGAGGGGCAGATGGGCTCATTTCCAGAACACAGGCAGGGGAGAGAATGTACTTCAGGCCAGGGAAACAAAGGGGAGCGGCTGCTTTTTACTGTGGGGTGGCCACCTTTCTCCATCATTCAGCCAATCAATTCCGCTTTCGTATGTCGCCCCTCTCGATGGGCCTGCCACGGGGGGGTGGGGGGGGGGGCTCGAGGACCGTTACTGTCGCTTGGGGTCCGGTGCTGGGGGAAAGGCATTCTGGGTGAGCGGGCGTGTCACGGCTGGGCCCCCTTCCTCTTCTGCTCCAGCTCCTGTAGCCTCTCCTCGCGCCCCTGTGCATGCTGGGTCCCCACCCTGTGTGCCGTCTCCGTGGCCGTGATGTCTATCTGCGCGTATTTAGTTGAGCCCCCTCCTGGCATGCAAAAGACAAAAAAAGACAAGCTCCAGTAGCCTTTTCATTAAACGCATTTTTAAACTGTCACAAATGAGTGGTACATTCAATTACATGGAGCAGAGAGGCTGGAAAATTCAATACTCAAAACCACTGGGATTCATTAGGTGAGAAAATAACCCTAAAGTCGCTTATTGTCCAGTGACATATATGTGAATAATGTAGAAGGGTATTATTAAAACATTAATCTCCAATTAACATATGTCATCTGTTACTTTGGCTAAATAAATGTCATCATTACACTTCAAAAAGAGACCTCTACCCTGCCATCATCACACAACCAGAAAAAAAAAACGAAAATGCAGGCGATTCAAAGAGAGCAGGCTACAGACAGAATAACCATTACACACCATTACCCACAACACCATCACCATTACACACCATCACCTATAACAGAGTGAATTCAGAGTGGCGCTGGATGACCTAAGCTCATGTTCCATTACCTTACAAGACTAGAGAGAGAAAACTGTGCCTCTTTGTTGTCTGGGAATAGATGTGTCAGTCTTTCAGCATTAAATTCCTGCACATTCAAGAAAGTAATTGTGTTAATGACTGATTGTCTGCTGATTAACCACTCAGAATCCAGAGGGCCCTTGCTGTAATGTGGCAGCGCAGTCGTCCCCCAGCCAACAGGGTGCAACGGATCCGAGGCGTTTCCATGAGCACAGACGAAAAGGGTGGCGCAATTACAGGTGTTATTTCCTCAGCCCCACACCACAGATAAAGCACTCCATGCGGCACAACAGCAGCGCTGGGGACAGTTTTATCAAACCACAGCCTTCCTCGCGCAATCTGCAATGCGCTCTCGTGGCGTATCGTTAGGAAGAGAGGATGCAGAGAGCCAGCGCAAAAGGACAGCGAAGCCGGGCAGGCGGGCCGCCGAAGGGCGGCGGCAAGTGGTCAGGTTTCGGGGGGTGTTCTTACTATGTCTACGCAGGTGGATAGCGTTACCTCTGACTCCCGATCCAGGCTCCTGCAGCTCCAGCTCCATGTAGTGGAGCTGCTTTTTGGAGGTGGGGCTGACGGGAATATTAACGTAGGTCACCCCGTCGCCGCGGGGCCTGTCTGGCGCCGCCGCCAACGCCAACGCCTCGGCCGGGAACACAAAGGCGGCCCCTGGAAACGCGGGAATAATTGAGACAAACACCCGCAGGTTTTTCACGCCTGATAACCAGCGAGAAGAGGCCGCGGAGGCTGAGCGCTGGAGCCCAGCTCTTAAATAGCAGGGGTACGCGCCCGCAAGCTAAGAGAGGGAAGCACGGCGTTGAGAAACTTAATGAATTTGTTTGCAGACTTCTGGGGAAAGCCAGTGAGTATCTGAACTTGAACCCCAGGGAAAGGGTTTTGTCAGACATACCAAGTAAATGGCCCTTCGGAGGAAGATTTATAAATGTCTGCTATGTCCATCCAAACACTCCCTGAGATTCATCCATGTCATGACAAAAGCCTTACCACTAAATTCCTAACCACAATTACTCCTTAAATAATATAGGTAGGGCAGATACAGTTATATAGTTAAAATGTAGGGCATATTGTGGCTTCATTTAGCCCAGTCTGGTTCTGTCTCAGTATAAAGCCAACCCAACTTTCTCTTTTGTGCCCCTTGCCGTGCAAGTCACTCTAAATAAGAGCGCCTGCCAAGTGACAAAATGTAAATGTAAGCATCAACGTAGAAACATGATCTATAGAGACATAACTTCCGTGACAAGAAACAACACTTGATATCGACTGACCATATTCCCCTGGCGCGGGTTCAAATCTCTTCGGCACGTCAACAGTGGACACCATCAGCTCATAGCTCCCTTTAGGATCTGAAGACACAGAGACCACTGTCAATCAACCATTCACACATGACCCCCCCCCCCCCCGGACCAATCAAAGTGCTGTCAGCATCACTACCAGGGTACACAGGAATACCCTGCAGCTCCTGCTCTGGGGTGCTGGGTTAAGAAATGGCTGCCTCTGAAGAACAGGCCTGAAAGAGGAGCGTGCTGACAGCAGCCTGCGGTGGAGCTGTTGGCCTCGCCTCCCATTTGGCCCTGCTGTTATACGACCACTTGCTCCAACCAGCAGCAGAGACTGTGTGCAGAGCAGAGAGATGGCTCTTAATCCAATAAAGCCTCTTCTCGCCTTGTGTTTTTACCCCATCAACAAGATGGACGACTCCAGCCCGCGGCCAGCGTGGCGCTAATGTTTGGGGTGTTCGTGCACCGTTTCTGGCTTGTCTGAGAAGCCATTAGGCAACCGCCGGGTCTCGGTGAGTCTGCCCTTTGGTTTCCTCGGAGCAGACTAACACCTAATTGATGAACCACCAGCTGTTTGACCAATCCCTGGGCCAGGGACAGCAGCCAAGGCCAAGACAGCCAAGCGATTGTGTGTGGAACAAAGACACACATACACAACAGAACCAAGCACTGTTATGCAAAACCTGTTCAATACTACATTACATTACATGCAGCATTTAGCAGACGGGCTTATCCAGAGCGACTTCCATCATGATATTAGCAGAACATACTGTGATCAAGTCACAGGATATTAGTAATGAATCACATTAAGAATACTACTAAATTAAAATGCATAACTAATGTCCTTTAAAACATTTCAATTAAACGGCATAGTGTTGTAGTGTAGCATAAGTAATGAGGTAGTATCTCAGAGTGGCGTAATGGAGGTCTTGTGTAATGGAGTAATATCTCCAGGTGGTGTAATGGAGGTCTAATATAGAGGAAACACAGTAAATGGACGTGTTGTAAATGCTTCCCAGGGGACAGAGATGCCCCTAAGGCAGCGGTTCCTCTGGACCAGCAACTGAGGAAATGGACTGAAAGCATCACATGTTGTAAAGAGACGATTACAAAGCTGTTTAATTTACAAGGGAATGCCATTACAAATGGCACAGCCTCCTGCTGGCCCTTTACTTCAGAGGCAGAAATGCAGGATGCTGAGAGAGTGAAATACATGCTGAGAGAGGAAAGAGTGCTCAGAGCCCAGGAATGACTCTGGTGCAACAGAAAGCAAACAGACGCTAACAATATCAATCTAAGTGACTGCATTGTATTATGTACTGTGTGCATGTTCTTGATTGCTCACAGAAGCACATCAGCTCTGTTCAGAACACTAGCTCTCTCTGCTGTGAAAAACTGGAGGCGGCAGCCTTCACATCAATAATGTGGCAAACGACTGAAGACGCATCCAAAGGGAAAGCCCTCCAGAGCGGCGCCTCCTGTCTGCTTCCAGCAAATCTCCAGGCTTGGCCAAAATGAGCTTTATGCCACACAAGGATGTAAGCAACATAAGGGACTACTTTCAGGGATGGACAGAGTGACACCATGTCCCTGCAATGATGTGAACCTGGTGCGATATTGCGGTTCATGCATTTCAACCACAACAGAAAGTCAGCTCATGCATTATGGCCAGACCAGAAATTTGGTTCATGCATTATGACTGGAGCAGAAGCTCTGGTCGTGCATTATAACAACCGCAGAAACTCAGGTCACGCGCTGTAACTGGAGCGGCAACGCAGCTCATGCACTGTAACCCAGGGGAGGAACTCGTGTCTAGCGCTGTGACCAGAGGATTGTCCTCTTACCAGTGGCTGAACTTTGCCTGTGAACCTTTAAGGAGCCTGCAGCAGATACAGCTCCTCCAAAGGAAACACAGAATGTTAGCAGAGCCACCGATGAAGACACGTGCAGCAGTCACACAGCATTAGCTTCTGGACTCAAGGGTCATGGTTGAAATTGCATGTTCGTAAGGGAATCATCACAAGCAGGAAATGATACCCAAACCCTGCGATGTGCTGAAAAGCAGCAGGTAAAGAAATTTTCTACACTTATCCAAGTATGTCAAACCTCAATATATTATTTGGGAACCTGACGAAAACTAGTCCAGCATGACATTTTTATGAAATGTGACATTGTCGGCCACTCTGAATAATGGCATCTGCTGAGTAAGCTGCATTCTTGAAGGACTATGCACCCACTGGTTTTTGTTCCAGTCGATTCCTCTTGGTTAATTGGTAGTGATTTACCCATGTGTTTTTACACCTACGTTGTGCCAAAATATGCAGCAGTAAAACTTTTCCTTTTTGGCATGAACAACCTTGAGCTGTAATTAACTGTGTCATTCACACCAGCGTTATGGATATCAAACTGAGAGGCTGATTGGGCTACTTTAATAGAAGTATACAAGCTGGCACAATAACTATAAAGGGTTTTGACTCTGCTGTGATAAGCTAATAAATGTCATATTACGCATGTTGCAGAAACAACCTTTTAATTGCGATGGGTTAATTCTCCCCTGCACTTAAGTCTGTCAGCCATCTTACTAGGGTATCAGCCATCACAGCCACAGCTCTAAAACGTCCACATGAATCACATCACCCCGTCAATTAAATCCTCACACTCTGCGACCTTCTTTCTGCATTCAGAGTGCCATAATGTGCCTTACAGCACCACAACTGTAGACAACAATGTACACTTCATTACATAAGAGTTATGCATGATAGAGGCTCCTTTCTTGCGCATGCCTTGGATGGCAATGTTGTTCAGCAGGTCTTTGAAGCAAAAACAACCACTGGGCCGACAGATGACTCATTCGAAGCCATCTCCTAGGGTTAGGTGACCACAGATATATGTTTATTCCTTTGTGAGACATGCTTCTTGAGGAATAAACATCCCTATTGCACTGAGTACAGGTGAAATCTGTTGTCAAGGGGTGATTAATGACCTACATCAAGTCGATTACTGTCACTTTTTTTCCCTTGTACATGTACAGAGGCCATCACCACATGTGGCCTGTCACTCATGTTTCCACTATGACCCCTGCCTCTATCGCCCACGCGCCCATAACAAGATCCCATTGGATAGGATGGTGGAAGCTTCGCCTGTCCGCTCATCATGGTGACAGCGGCTCACAGGAAGTGCACCGAAGTATGGGTCAGCTTACCTTCTGCCTCACCGAAGACCTTCTGCTGCCCACGGCCGCCTGTCAGCTCCAAGCTCCTGCTTCTCTCTTCCGCCTGAGGGACACCAGGAACATGTCAGAGCAGACTTAGATAAATCACATATTAATTCTGCCAAACTATTGTTCAACTTTATCACCGCCCTTCCGAGCATCCCTCATTGTGGGTATGTTTAATATAACAAGCTCTCAAAACACAGATTCAGCTTTCCATAAAAAGCAATACAGAGAATAGTTAAATAACAAATCCAAACAAAGTCCCAGCACCAGTCTGCAAGGCCTTCTGTCAACACTGATGGTGGCTGTTCTCATTTCCGCAAAGACCTTTCAGAAGAGCCCTGAGCTGAGATCACTACCGTGAGAGATGTTTTTTTTCTCTGTGGCTGTCTCTGCGCGTGGTGAACCCGCGGCGCTAAAGAACGGATGGCGAGGCTGAATGGTTGTGGCCTTATTATTTCTGATCAACGGGGACCGAGAGAAGGAGGTAAACTTGTTAGAGCATCCTCTCTGCCCCTGGCTGTGGCTCCGAGCAGCAATTCCTGTGATTGTTGCTCCATTCGCTCAACCTGTCCGTGCAAATCAAGATGCTCTCTCTTATTTGTGCCAGTTTTTTTCTCATTTTTTTTTTTTACATTGAACAGGCTTTTTTAAATGAGAGATGCTCAGGAAAACATCCCTGTCTCCCTCGCTCTAGGCTTGAAACAGACGAAAGATTACAGTGACATGACCAGTGGAGAAATGCAAAACTGTAACCAGGTGGAGGGGAGCACGGTGGGTCTACCTCTGAGGCCTTCTCCACCCCTCGTCCTTCCATGATCTCATATGCGATATCTGCTCTGCACTTCTCCTCCTTTCTCTTGGGCTTTTTGTCTGGGAAGAGACAGGTGAACCAGGTGAACTTGCAGGCAAAAGCTCAGATATTACAACAGGGTAAGCAGAGTGACTTAGCTAGCTTGAACGCTATGTGTCATGCATTTACACAGTTGGGTGTTTAAATGTAGACCAAAAGTACAACAGCAGTAGCACTACCATGAATTGCAACTTCAGTCTTTTTGGTTGCAAGTCCATCTCCCCCGCTACCAATGAAGGGAGAGTCTCGTTAATCACCTGTTTTTATGAACCAATCAAAGCAAAACACTATGATTGGTTCAAATGAGTCTCCATCCATTCAGGGGTTAATTCAGCCTGCTATCCCACCAATGCTGTGCACTAGTCCACACTGCCCCCTACATCCACATCAGTACATGACACACTGTGGTTACACTTACTGGACAGCCAGAATCCCTGGTCTGTGAAAGCACATCATAATGCTGTCCTTCAGCATCCTTTTCAAAATGGCTACTTTCACAGCAATAGTGGTGTCTTTGTCTAAATGCATATCTCGTCCAATCTAAAGATGTGGGTATACTTGTGAAGAGGCTCCAGGAGGGAGCAGCTTCAACATCATCCTCAAAAAACATCAATTGTGAATAGCAAGTGTTGGTTCTGTGATCTTTTCTGACAGTCCCGTGTGAAGTTAAGTTCAGTGCAGATTTGCTCGACAAAGCGTGGCAGATGATGTCTGAATCACGGGAAGAGAGAAAGGAGCTCCCAGCTACAGTAACCCCTGACATATGTATATCAACATCCTGCATATATACAGTATGTACATATATACACACAGTTATGTGTGTGTGTGTGTGTGTGAAAGAGAGAGAGAGAGAGAGAGAGAGAGAGTGTGTGTACCCACAATAATGCAAGTGTTCCGAGTTGTCTTGAAATGTGCAACTTATTAGATTATATTTGCACAGCTAGTAAAAAAAATGTCTCCTTGAAATGGCATTTCCCCCCTGACCTTCAGGCGCAATCTCAAAATCAATGCAACATGTGACATACATCAATGCAACACACAAACAGACTCACAGCTGGAGAAAAGATCAGAAAGAGGAGGAAATACAAGGATTCAAAATGATGGATTTTTATTAAAGAAAGAAGCAAGAACAGGGGGAGAACAGGAACGTTCAGAGGAGACGCAGAGTGTAGCCAGAGGAAGCTGGTGGCTTATAACCACCAGTGGAAGGAAGAGTGGCAGGAGAAGCAGCGTGGCTCAGAGACGTGGCTCAGAGACATTTCTTACCATCTTCTGTTGCTGAGTGGCCACTGACCTCCCGGTCCTCCCTCTCCATATTGGTCTTCTTAGGTACTGACCTGTCCTCTCTCCAGGACAGCGTCTTGCGTCCGGTGCTGTATCTGCTCAGAACATCCCACAGGCTGCTGTCCTCGATGTTCGAGAGCGGACGTGTGGCCGCCACTGTCGCCACGTCTGGCTGGCCGTTCCCTCCCTCCTTGCACCTGCTCCCCTCTGCTGAGAGGCCACTGTCGTTCAGAGACAACGGAACATTCCAGGACCTCCTTATCAAGCCCGGTCTGGCCAGGAGTCCGCATCGAGAGGGAGGAGCCATCGGTTCATAAGCATGATTCCCATCCATCTTCATGCCTGGATGTCGAATCATGCCACACCGGCCATGCAACCCTGAGGGCCTGTTTATAGAGTTCTGCTGCTTGTGGTGGACTCTCCCCTGGAGAGGGTTTATCCCATTCATTTTCTGTAACGCTTCCCACACTTTATTTCCACGGATGTGGTGGGCAGCTGGTGAACTTCCAGCTGTAGGAAACTTTGCATTCCATGGGTCTTCAGCAGAACTGTGTGGTCTACACCAGCACTCTGTCTCAGCATCTGTGGTTTTCATGCGCTCTACAAGACAGTACACTCACCAAAGACTGATGCTTCTGTTTTAATACATTCAGACACAAAATCTATATAAAACTATGGAAACAATACTGTTGTAGACACAAAATGTATGCCAGGACATGAAGGGCAAAATGCAATAGTTTTTAAACTACTGACACCAAGGACAATGAGGCCGAATTGGTGCAACCCTGATTTGTTGAATCGCGAGCTGAAAGGAAAAAAAGCCTACAGACACTGCAGCTATCCAGGCCAAGGCTTAACAGTCCTGTGGTATGCTTAAAGAAAGGCACACGTACATTACTGGAAAATAAAACAGCTCCATATTTTCTTCCACGTTAAAATAAGCAAATATGACGTGGCTTAACGTGTTGAGCCCGGTGACGGATCTCATCAGTTTCTGAACATTTGATTTTATGCTTGGCTGGAAATACAGAGGCGAAGGCGCGAGGCTGGTGATTTACTTGATGGATCTGAGCCTGAAAAATGCAACACTTTGAACGGAGGGGAAAAAGTCAAAGTTAATCCGACGTGAAGGGGAAATAACGAGGAGAGTAATGGATGCGCGCCGTTTGGCCAGGCATCATCCTTACATTGCGATTCACAAAAGGGACCTCATTCTGGAGGGATACGTGTGCGTGAGGCACGTCAGAGGCGGAACCACTCCAAAGCGTCACGCTGAGGTAAATTATCCATAAACTATTTTCCGCTTTGGTAAAACAGTAATAAAGAATACAGAGGATAAGAAACAATATATGTTACCGGAGGTGCCCATGCGAGCATGACAGCTCTGAGGCGTTGGAAGAGCCGCCGAGCCTGACACTGTGGATTAATTTCCAGTGTGATGCTCACCTGTGTCTGTCTTTTCCTCATGGCGATTATCCGAAGAATACACCCATTTTTCATCGAGCGCTCTACACTGCTGTTGGTCTAAGCGCTTAACTCCATTCAGGCTGGTCAGCCTGGCAACCCTGTCCAGCTGCTCCTGCTCATCCAACCCTCTGATGCTTGATCCATCCTCTCAGTCCCTACCACCTCTCCTATAACCTCTCTCCTCATTTCCCTCCTAAGACTACGAATGGCAGTCCCCATATGCCTAAACAATACCACACATTTTAACGTGCCACTGAAATCCTACCATCTGAATTATCATCACTGCTGCGGGTTATGTGTCCACCCTTGCTTATGTGTAGGATAGCTAAGTAGGCTTGAATGATTTAGATGAAACATGGGAAAACAAGTGCATTTGAGACAAGGAAGAAATGCTTCACTTTATGAGCTGAAACAGCAACCATTAAAGGTACCACAGTTCTCTAAGTCACTGAGGACTAGAGTGCCTGCCAAATTAGTTAATGATCATTTAATGGATCTCATTGTTCACAGTAAGAATGCTGGGGATCTGGCATTAATCCATGGTTTATACAACCTCATAAATAAAAGCCATAATAATGACAATACCGTATAGGTTTATGGGATATCTCTTTAAACAATCATTTAAAAACTATTCCACATCAGTATTAAAGGTGCACTAAATCACTAGGGGTGGGTGGGAGGTGTGAGGTATGGGAAGCCTACAGGGAGCTGTACATTAATGCACTGAAAATAAATGCCAAAAAAGGAGGCCCAAAGCACTTACCTGGTATGGCTGGCATGGGTAAGACTCCTGAATGTGTGAGCGGTGTTCCCTACATCACAGACAGAGAACAGGAATATTGATTAGTGCAACAGGTCTGCTTCATACAATCACTAGGCTTACACGGAGTTTCCCCACAGACACAAGTGGAAGAGCAGCATCACAAATGAAAATGTGACAACAATGTGACATAGAAACAGCTACAACAAATACAGCAGTTACTTCTAACTGAACATAATAAACCAGGTTTTCACAGTTTATGGGTTTCATTACAGTGAGTCTTCTCATAACCACAAAACAGACATTCACTGGACAGTTCTTTAAGGCCACAACCCAAATACTGTACTATACTCACCATGATTTCACACCTATTAATCTATTCAGAAGTCAATGAGAGTGCACTTCAGTAAATTACCAAACACTTGTATTTGCAGAGGTCTTTCCTAAGTGTCATTCTCATGTGCAGTAAATGGAAATTAAAGGGTAAATATTGTACAGGTTGAGCTAAAGGGAATCAGTCAGTTTGTAAAGCATTTGTGGGCAGTGATAAAGATTTGGTCTCCTCAAGCACAGAATTGAAAGGATATTTATGTTTCAGATGATTTTGCTGCATTTTCTTTTCTTAATGTAAATGCACTGCCCTCTTATCTAGGCTCAGAAGTTAAAAATAGGGGTGTGCAAATCAAAAGGACTTCAGAAACCACATTCTTGAAAGATTGTGTACTCAACATTTCTGCTGCTGAATACTTGCAATTCTGAGGTCACGTCAGCATGAAGTGCTGCGGCAAAAGTTGACTAAAAACCTAAACTGCTTTGGTTGATGTTGCTTTCTGACAATTAGCCTTTCATTCTCTTTAATTCAGAGAATGAGGTATTGCTCATATTTGGAGTCCCGTTCCTTCACACTACGGTCGTAGACTTGCTGATGGACCTTATTGAGGCAGCTATTGCTATCTAAGCACTACACACATCTTCAACCAACCTGGCAACCCTGAGACCTCAGGGAATGGCTACATTCAACACAAGAGAGACAGAAAAACTGAAACATGGACATTGGTCAATGCACAGCATTCTCAGAGGAAAGAAGTGTTTAGTTCCCCATGCAGAGAGGTAAAGCACAATAAATATATGTATTACAAAAAGACTGGAATGAAAAAAGATGAAGAAAGGAGGTGGGAAAGATATTAAATGTAAAAATAGCAAGAAATTACAAAAGAGTGATTATAAAGCATATAGCCAACTGATCATAAATATTAAATACCACATCACAGTGTTAACAAAGGGGTGATTTAGGTGCATAAACCCACAAGGAAGTCTCCAACCCAAAGTTGCTTACCTTCACATTATATTGTTTCTTTGCTGAGTACCACTGCTCATGGGTAATGTAGTTTAGATTAAATGAATGACTGCACTAGATGGAGGAAAAAGATGCTTTTTAATACAGTGATCTCAAAAAATCTATTTTACAGAAAAGATTGGCATTGCTTATAAAACATATACTTTTTGAGCAAAAAGAAAACATATGTGTGTTGAATGTAATGCTTTCAAAATCATTATTCTCTGAAGAATTGATACTGAAAATTACTGTGCCACTTCAGTTATTTAATATTCAATCAGGGAATCAACACACACATTTTCTACTGAGAGGCAAACTTTGAAATAATTCTCACCCTGCATGAATACTGTTTAGTAACCAATTCACTTTTCATGAAAGTACACAGAGAACTGCACACAATCAAAATGCATGATATTTAATACTATTCAAAATTCAGATTCACGCCCCAGAGATCTCAGGCCCCAGTGGTGTTCACCTGTATGTTATATGCATACAGCACATTACACGGTGAAATAAAACAGAGAAGAGAGAAAAACCCTTGAGGACGGGAGAACTACAGGGAGCCAGCACACTTCACAGATGGATAGACCTTCTAGCATACATTCAATTTGGAACCGCCACAACTACATTTGCACTGAGGTGTGTCCCTTGCAATATGTGCTCTTTACATGAAGCTCAGTTTCAATGATGAAAAAGGTAGCATCAAACGGTCAGACTTTGCCAGTTCATTTGTCATATAATGCAGTGCCATCAGCTCCAACCAAATAAAAGCAGATTAATGATTCAAAGACAAAACGGCACTCTGTACCAACAGGACTTCTCTCAGCTGCAAGAGAACAAATATCCCTACGACTACAAACTACAAAGAAAGGCACAAATATGTCACCTGTAGCTCCTTCCATTAATAAAAATAATCCTTGCAAGGACTAGAATCAAAGCCTTTGGATGCTGTCTCAACAAGATGGAGAGGTTTAGTCCATAAGAGATGAAACAGAGGACTACCAATCACCTCATCATCACCACTACCCTGTTCACATCAGCAGTGCATCTGCTGGCAGTCACTACTCAGAGTCATCTGGTAATGAATGCTTCATCCAAACTGTTACACACCTGTGCTTGTTCAACAACACTGCATGAATTCTGGAGCTAGACAGAGATCCGGAATTAACAACACGAAAGATTCAAAACCTAAATATCCGGAGATCAACCTGCGGATAGAGAGCTTCCTTAACTACATGCGTAAATGAAGACATCTGTTTTCCTTGGCGCATTCACGCACAAGATATTTCATTCTGAAATGGGTAACACCGAGGCACAGCTGAAAGCCAAATTCATCTTAACGCCAAGACCAAGACATCAGCACAGAATTTAACTTCCTGTGAGGAGTCCCGAAATGGCCTTACATCGCATCTGCTCAGTGGACGCTCTCACCCAGAATGACTTGCATTTAACGCATCACTTGAACAGCGGGATATTTACTGAACCAATTTGGTACTTTGCTGAAGGGCACTACAGCAGTGCCCCACCAGGGAATCGATTGGGCAACATTTGGGCTACATGCCCTGCTCCTTACCATCATGCCCATCAAACAGTGGTACTACTCAGTTATCACTACTCGAAAGTTGAAGTAGGCATAGGAGTCCAAGAGCACGTACAATACATCAAGCCAGAGGGCCCAATTAGATGCAAAACTGACATTAGCGCAGCTAAAGATTAATGAGGCCGCATCTCGGTATGTCAACAGCAGGGACGAGACGCAGGCGTGAGTCCCATCCGTCTTAGAGACACGCCACAGCTTAATGTCAGGGCCGGCTTTAATTGCTTTGAAAAGGGTGAGGCGTTCACACTTTCAGAAACGGCCCTGCTGGCACCACAGTTCGGTGCTCCCACACCAGATGCTGCGAAGTTTTGCGCTGGGAAATTTTCACTGAGAGGACACTACAGATGGAGCATGGAGGAGAGTCCCATTAGGTGGTTGCTGAAAAGGGCCGTCTGCACACAGTGAAACATTGCGCTGCCACATACTGTATTCAGTGTTGCAATATAAAGACAAGGCATCTACCCTGGCCTTCACAGACCAAAGCAACAGTTCGTTCAGCCTGAGATGCCTGCATAACAACCTGCCCAGTCACAGCTGAATTTGAGCAGCATTCAGTAGCCAAGAATCTGCAGGGTTTCTTAATCTACCAGGCCTCTCTCTACAGCCTGCCAACACCTCATCAGTGATCACTTCCTCCCTTATTTCCCCCAGTTTATGTTACTATTTTTACAGTATTAATCCTCTAGAGAAACTGTCCTCCCAGTCACAGACTCGACCACATAGGACTCAGTTTAAACATACACATTAAATGGGCCTTAAAGGAAACAACACATAAATACAAAAACTGCTTTTTGTCTTAAGCAATCTACCTTGCAAAGATTTTCTAAAATATTTCACGCAGTAAAGTCGTTTCAGACCAAACCCTGATGACCTCACAACTGTGGTGGTGACTGGAAAAGCCCAACATGACACAGTGTCTTACTGACTCAAGGGGTAATAACTGAATTCACTGATACCGCTCCGCTTGACAAGAAAAACCAACCTGTCAAAAAGTTTCAAATCACATTACCAAATCATTTCTGTATCCCCCTGGGGTTCTAATCTAATGAGAGGCTGTCACACAAAACCCACCAAAACTCATTTAACAAGGCAGAATTAAAAAAGGCTTTCAAGTTTAAAAAAAGGATTATCAAGAGGAAAATGCTACATCAAGGACAATCTTTTTTTTCCATTTGATGGAAGTAAAGCATTATTTAGTTTGTTATATCTGTCTGACTCAGGAATGGTACTACTTCGACATGCTGTCTCTTGGACCAAACAGAAGGCTGTATCTGGATTTAGACACAGAGAGGCAAAAAATGTCATTTACATAATTCGGCTTCAAGAGATTTTGCCATTTTTAATTAACTCAAATGTGAGATGCAGGTTTTGTTCGGTTTTTCCCCTTGAACTAATTCGTTTGCTGTTTGCATTTAAAAGCATCTGTGAAGTTAGTTCTTTTTTAGTCATAGGCTTTTTAGTTATCAGTTGGCAATATGTAACCAGTAAAAGAAATGGAATTTCACCCTGATGTTCAGAACCGCGGGAGTTCCCCTTTGAGATATGAGAATGCGTCAGAGACAGCGGTGATAGAAGCAACATGGGGTACCTTCAATCCTCCGCAGATGGGACAGGCTGCAAACAGGGACCTTGAAATCCCAGGCTGGGGGCTGCAGATCTCGCAGGGGTCAGCGGAGCCGCCAACAGAGGGCGCCGTCTCGCCGCTCCGGGAGTCCAGCGCCTGGCCCTGCCTCTGCGGGGCCGTCCACTTTGGAATAGGGTCCGTGCCCGCCTCGCCTAACGCTCCGCTCAGCTCCTGACACCAGGCTGAGCTCGACAAAGGGGAGGCTCCCTTGAGGTCAGCCCCTGAAGCCAGGAGGGGATAGGAGGAGACCTGGTCCTTGGGAGGCGTGCCCGGGAACAGGCTCCTGGGCGTGTCATAGAGGTGCTTGAGCGAGCTGGGTACCTGGTACTCGGATCCCGTGCCCCGAGGGGGCTCAGAGGGCGGGCAGGTGCACGGGGCGTAGTCGGAGGCGAGGTTCAGAGGCAGGCTGACCAGGGACCCGAACTCGTCCCCCTGAGAGGTGTCGATGCTCCCCGCGTAAGAGGAGAAGCTTCCGGAATACGAGGAGTGGCTCCCCGTGGCGATGCCGCTGTCCGAGGAGCTCTGGCGGCCAATCTCCTGCAGCCTCCTGGAGCGGGGGGGCTTTGATGGAGGCCTGGCTCCGCCCGCCACCGCAGCATACAGCTTCTCCTCACTTTGCAGCGTGCCTTTGACTGTGGATGGGCTCACAGGCTCCACAGGGGCGGGGCTGCTCACAGGCTCCGCCCACATGGTGAGGCGACTCCCTATACTGGTGTCTGAGTGGCTGGCCTCAGAGGAGGAGCTGGAGATGCTGCGGTCATCCCCTGCCGCCGAAGTGCTGTAGCTGTATGTGGAAGCTGAAACAGAGAAAGAAAAATTAGCCTGACATATGACAAAAAAGTACTACAGTCAGTTTTCGTTGTGTTTAAATACATTTTGGTTCAGATGAGAAGGTCTAAAAAGATAAATTACTGAAACTACTGCATTTATGGCAATAGCAGTAGGGCATTTCAAGACAGTTCTTACTATGCCATCAAAAAGAATGTGAATAAACATACAAAGAAATCACTCCTGCAAACTGGTACAGAGAAACAGCTTGGAGAGATGGGCGAGGGAGCCATGTCATAACAGCGTCAGACACCTGTCGGCCACTGTACCTGCGCTGCTCTGCCGGCTGCAGTGGGACAGCAGACTCAGACGTTTCTCCAGCTCCAGGGCCTCCTGGTTCAGCCGCTCCTCCATGTACACCGGGTCAGCACTGGGGTCTGCAACAGACAACACAAACACTGCGTCAGGTGAAAATGACCAGGACCATGACATTACTGTCATTTAACAGATGCTCTTATCTAGAGCAACCTGCATACAGTACGTTTCAATTTTATCCATTTATGCAGCTGGATATTTACTGAAGCAATGTGGGTTAAGTACCTTGCCCAAGGAAACAGCAGCAGTACCCCAGTGGGGAATCAAACCTGTAATATTTCGGTTACAAGCCCTGCACCATGCCCCCTACACACCACACTGCAACCTATACTCTTCAGACCGCTGTTCAAAAGCTTGCCTTACAGTTAACATTAACAGGTGTGTGTCCAGCTCAAGTTTGAACTTAATTTTAATGCCTTCTTGAAAATGTTTGGAAGTATTTGAACACAAAGCCCAGGAAAGGCATATGACTTCTTGTACATGGCATTTATTTATCAGGCTTATGGGCCTGGTAAGCCCAACTTAAGCACTTTTCCAGGGGTGGATTTATCTTGGGCTGCCTTGTTTTGCATCACAGGTGCAAAGAACTACCTCTCCAGCTCTCACACAATACAGGGCAAACGGAATGAGCATATTGCTTCATTCCTTCAGCTGATCTGTTGCTGCCTTACAGCCATACATTGAGACAAAGCAGACTTATTACTAAAGCTCACTGAGTGAATTGCAGAGGGATTGAATGTGGCAGAGGATGCATCCATTTTGTCAGACTCACTTACGGCTCACAGCTCTATTCTGGTGATATGGAAGCTACTAAAAGAATCTAGCGGTAACGCATTGCATAGAAAAATACAGGTTGTGTGGTTATCGCTCACTTTCCCTTGAGGTAATAAAGACGATCTGTGGTTTCTATGCATCCTGACAACAGTACTATATCAGTGGAAAGGAGCAGCCCTGCTCTGGGGACAGCCGGCGTGATTATTCCACCCTGAAACAGCACACCGCGTGAACGGAAGGCACTGCTTCTTAACAAACAGCAGGAGCTGCTCCACTCAGCCAGGAGGCCCACAGAGAGAGAAAGAGAGAAATGGAAAGACAGAGAAATAAAGACAACAGGACCAAGGGAGGGAGGGATGGGGGGAAAAGTGGTAGTGAGTAGGGAGTAGTGGCACTGACAGAGGGTAGAAAGAGGGAGAGAAACAGACCAAAATTAGACTCAGAGCAGGACAGGAGCAGAAACGAGGAAGATATAGCAGGAGTAGAAGCACAAGAGAGTCATAAGGGTGGTGACACAGGGAGGGAAAGGGAGACGGAGAAAACAGGAGAACCAGAAAGATGGAGAGAGACTCCACATTGTCCTAGGGGGGACACCTCACTGTTTGTTCAAAGTTGTGCCACTTATTTATAGCACCATCAAAAGGTCACAACAGAATGCAAATCGCAGGGGCCTTTGTGTAGCTCGTAACTGTTAGTAGTACACATATCCAAACCACAGCTGCCTTTGGTACTGTCTTATACTGGGGGCAGAAAGTGTTACATTGATAATTCTATAAATTGCTATACCTATTTAAGATATAGAACATTCACTGGAGCTCTGTAGCTTGATGGCGGAATGCAATCAAACAATCTTGTGTTCATGAACTCATTTG
Source organism: Megalops cyprinoides (assembly GCF_013368585.1). NCBI lineage: Eukaryota > Metazoa > Chordata > Actinopteri > Elopiformes > Megalopidae > Megalops > Megalops cyprinoides. Next base: position 11,926,047 of record NC_050604.1, read on the forward strand.
AAAGATATAAATAATCATAATGAAAAAAGTAAATGTGGAGTGATGATGATAATAACGATAATAGCAGCCGATTTAGATCTGAGAGTCTGTCAGACTCCAGCTCCTCACTCTGCACTGTAAATCGTCACTTTAACCTTCAGACAATTTTACAAAGGCACTCTTTCACTTCAAGTACAGTGTGTCCTTTTTGACTAGCACTTGTGTGTAAACAGCAACACCTACCACTCACAGGTGACTGCCTCTCAATTATTCTGAAATGTGGAGAGACATTTTCTAAGCATTAAAAAGTTAGAAAATTAAAGTACAAAAAAGTAGTTAAAGCTCTAAGTGTTAAAACGGTACAAATAATGGTACGCAGCAGGTGTTCTTGTCTGGACAAATTATTTCCCTCCTATTAAATCAGAATATTTGAACGTTTTTCCCCTTGGTTTTGACAAGTAACGACAGAAGAAGCATACCCGCAGCGACGCCGCATTTCCAGGCTGCTTTGATCAGTTATTAACAGTTTATTAGTATGATCAGCACGATCAAGTTCTTACACCTTGCAATGTTTACACAATTGTTTGTACTGACGGAAAAAAATGATGTTTTCCTTTCATCGAAAAATGTTTTGCGGGAACTAGCAGAACAAAGCGAACAAGGACAGCGGAGCAGATACCGCATAATAAGCAACGCACGAGGGGGATGAGTTCCTGATAACAGCAATAACAATTTTGCAGAAAACACTAATGCATCAGTCCACGGAGGGGTTTTTTTGAAACAATATGGATACGAGCTGAACGTGAGGACTTTGTTCTTAACATTTCAAATTTTTTAAAGTTACTTTCTGAAAAAATAAAGGTCAGAACATACTTCAAAAGATATCATTCCGCTTTCCCAGCTGTGTCTCATTCACCTAAAGATGGAATGCAACGCCCATTAAATAAAAAGCTTTATAAATCAAACGCGCCATGTTATGAAATCGTGCTGCATATTGATGCTACCAAGCTGTTCATTCATACACTTTAAATTAGCAGTGTGTCGTCTTCGGTGTCAGGTCTGCGGCCGGCCTTGAATTTATAGCTTCCAGGTTCTGGTTTCACATACCTCCAGCGGCAACTGTGGCTAGCAAGAGCCTGTTTTTTTTACGTCCGTTGTTTTCTAATACTTAATATTACGCTGGAAAATGTCCCCTTCTCGGAGAGGAGTGAGTGGGGTAACGTGGTGCGTCCTAAATAACGAACTCAAAACACTCTGTAATGCTTTCTGCTCCGTCCAACTGAGCATAAGCCTGGTCACTATGCAGAGTGTCACTTCGACCGCCGCTCCCCGCTGCTAATTATAGCACGTTTACCGCAATGAATGTCTCAGTTTAAAAAGGCTGCAGTACTAAAAGTTTAACGACCAATATACATTACAAAATGCCGACATTTTCTAGAGAGGCAAAGACAAACTCTCTGAGACAGTCAATCGGTACAAATAAATCAATATTCATTACCCTGAGTGCGATATTGATCCAAAAACATTTGACTTTCAGAGAGCTTCCTTAATGAAGCATTGCTCAAACGATATTATAGAGAATTGTAACGACATATTACAAGACATTATATATTACAATAATTTATGGTGGGGGTGTCCTTGATTTGTGTCACCCTGACATGTGTGCATGTGTGTTGAAGGCACAATGTGTGGCTGGGTGATACAGACCACACTAATGCCCTGCGCAGTTGATTGCTGTTCATTAGTGTGGTCTGTATCACCCAGCCACACATTGTGCCTTCAACACACATGCACACATGTCAGGGTGACACAAATCAAGGACACCCCCACCATAAATTATTGAACATGGTTATCCCCCCGCACCCACCCCTTTGTAAGTCGTTATATCATGTTTAGCCTTCTAGTAATTGTCAATTAGGCAAGGTGCTTCCAATGCCTTCTGCATGCCTGGAGACTTTTAGCATGTTGGGCATGCTTTCACTCACCTCTCTCTCTCTCTCTCGCTCTCACACACACACACACACACACACACACACACACACACACAAAAGATGAGTCACATTCCTTTGAAAGAGCCAAGGTCACCTGTTTGTGAGATACCTTATTCATTTAAGCACCACCTTCATTTAAATCTGAGTAAATCCCAACAAGTATTTATTAATAAGAAAGACACCTGGTTAATTTAGGTGCTGGGTTATGATAAGGAGTTCTCATATATAATGTTTGCGTTTTGATTTTTACCTCTGTGAAAAAAGATTACATATTGAGAAGTAACTTCTTAAGGTCACACTCTCTAGTGAGGTTATTTTCTACAACGACCAATGCTTCACAATAGATCTCAGATCTTCAGACTAACACCTATAATGACTGAGTGACAATACCTTCTGCAGCTTTTCAGATTTAAATGGACCGCTTACAAAAGCATGAACACAAAACAGTCAGGACAGCATATTCATTGGCCATCTTCCATCACAGACCAAAGACCCACTTCGCCTCCACTTAAGCATAACTCTCCTTCTATTATTCATATCCTATATGTACTGTCTTACATGCAACCTTATTAAATTCAACTCCCTTTCCTTGCAAGTTGCTAAGGATAAGCTCCTGCTGAATGAAAAAGGTGTAAAATGTAAAACAAACTACACCTATACATCAAACTCCAGGAAACAGCCAAGAGAAGTCATGCAGCAAAGAATTCATCTTACTATATTACAGTTTCTGTTAGGGAGTATTTCTTAGTCATGGTTCTGCTGATCCAATGATTATCTTGGTTTTAGTTTTTGCAACTAAAATGTACACGGAAATCTGTTTAACCTAATAAAATAGAGTAACAGTTTTGTTTGTTTGTGTCTAGAATAAACTAGCACAGATGCTGCTGTAAGTGAAATTACACTTACATGTTTTTGCATTTTCATGCTGGCACTGAGCAGACATGCTTGTTCTTACAACAGCAATGAGGATTCACTTTGAAAGTGAACACACAGGCTCAGGAGCTAATGATCACATCACACATGCTGACAATGGTTGTCAGGAAAATATTCAAACAAGAAAATGTATTACACACCTTTGCTATCTTTGCAATCCTCACACACACTCCCTAAAGCAGAGACCACTACGCTTGCAGCTGTCAAATTTACTCAGAAATACTTTGGCATACTACAGTTGTGTACCAGGCTTCCTCTGTCACCTTGGGCTCTTTGTGAATGGGGGCCGAGCGAGACTTGATGAATGGAAAAAGCATGTTAATTTAAAGGGCGCAGGACACAGATTGATGTCCCAGAATAATACCCACGTTGCACTTTGCCTCACCCCACAGCCTGCTGGGCCTGCAACGCTAATAAGAACAGCCAGTGCTAGGCACGGCAGGTTTCAGAGCCAGCGCTGACACCTTACACTTCCCATATTAACCTGGCAGGGCCGGGCGCAGTCCGAACGGCCCCCTGGTGGGCGAGATGCCTCGGACGATGCAGTCGAACAGAAAGCTGATCTGCTCCCCTTCCACGCAGGACAGAAAGAAGACCCCAGCCCCTGCCAGAGAGAGAGAGAGAAAGAGAGCGAGAGAGAAAAGACACATGAATAGTCATAGGAGAAGCAGCTTTCATAGCAGAAACGTCTTTTTTCCTTTTGCAGTCTGTGGCTGTTGGAGCTAAATCCCTTTCACAAAGCTGTGGCCTCTGTGATGACTAGCAGTTAGGAAAGTGGGTTTGTAACCAGAGACTCAAACCACAGCTGCCGTGCCCTTGAGAAAGGTTCTAAACCTGATACGCCTCAATGAACATCCAGCTGTATAAATTGATTACTGTTAAAATAAGAGACAGAAAATGTAAGGTATGCCAGTTGCCCTGGATACGGGCATCTGCTTTGCAAATAGGCAATGAGGTATGATACTGAATTCCATGAAGGTGAAGCTACAAGAGGAAACCCATACAGGCAATTGTGCAGGAAATATTTATTTTTGCAGATGCTTGGAGGAACCCTTCGGTGTAGGCTTGCTTGCTGATAACAGGACAGTTTGACAACAGGCACTGCACTAGCCCACAGGGGTGCCATTCCACACAGATATGTGCAGAGGCTGATGGGCTTCATTCTGTAGCTGCATGTGTGTTCAAACATGAACCAGTTCTTGTAATACACAGCCATCTTAATCACATCATTGTGGTTATTAAGCCTTCAAAACCAGGTCCCTCGTGGTTCATACTGTATTATAATCATTTCACTGCTCTATACACCACAATTGATTATTACATTGCCACTGTATGATAAAGTAAGGCTTAGCTGCTTCTTTGTCCCCGGACAATATTTTTATTTCAGTGTTATTGTAAAATGCTGCCCTTACTTTTGCTTAGTCCAGCACACGGTATTCTTACAATGATACTGCATATTGTACATTTTGCTGACATTCTGAGTTCTCTGCTTTAATATATTTTACTTTTCTTAAGGAAACTGGTGGAGTTCTCAAGCCCAGCACTGCTCTGTTCACACCCACTCAACACCCAGGACCAATCAGAGCAGAGTGCAGAGGGCAGTGCAGTCACCAGTGTGGACTCTGCTTCCTGTGCTCCAAAGCCATCCTCAGATACTCCTGCACAATCGCCCTCGCCAAAATGGTCAAGTCAGACCTAAAGGACCTCTCCAAAGGTGCATTCATGTGGTGTTGGAATAATCGGAAAAATGAGTTCCCAACTGGGAAAATTCACGTGAACGCCCCCTCAAGTCAGAACAACTCGGAAAGTCGGCGATAATTTTGGTACATGACTTGCTGAGTTGTTGACGTCATACACGCAGAAACATGGCAGATGAAAGTAAATGTTTGGTTGACAGTAAGAAACGTTTGATTAATGGTGCAAATTCACATATTGCATATCAATTTTTTGCTAACATTCCATTTGTAATATGGTATTAGGTTGTAATGGTTAGTCCACGTAGCTGTCCACGTAGAGTGACCTAGATTAGTTAGAAAAGTTATTTATTAGCAGTAACCCTGATAAGTCAGGTGAAGCAATATTTTAGTGGTTTCAGGGAATGTACTGGTGCAGCAAAGCTCTGCATACAACACATCTTGTTTGTAGCGTCCATGTTGTTTCCACATTCCGACTTAAAAGCACATGAACACACCGAAGTCGGAAGAACGACTTCAGAACTTGGGAAATGGGACCATCCGAGGAGCACGTGAGTGCAGCACACTCTGCGGTCAGCCACGCTGTTGCTCAGCCGTATTCGCTGTTAATATAGGTCAGGTAAACTCAGCAGGTTCCACAGCCTCCACAAAGACTTTGCACGGCTGGCATCTGTGTGCGCCGTGAAGTGTGCGTGTCAACATGTGGCAGCAGGAGAAAGGCATGCGACACGGGCCATCACTGCACTACCGTTTTAATGAGCTCCGATTTGCTACATACAGAGCAGGGACCTCGTCCTCCTCCGTTCAATTACCTCTCAGTTATGAAGTGGACACAGCTTCTGAGAGCTCAGTCTGGGTCAGACGCATTTACATGGAAATTTGTTTCAGTTGTTTCTTTCAGAACACACACACACACACACACACACACACACACACTCACACACACACACATAAACACAGTCGTGTATTTAATGATTTCATTTTTCTTGAGGTAGACCCCATTTCAAACAAAAAATTGCTTGCAAAGGGTAAAATCACAAGCTATTACCCTGTACAAATAAAATAATAAAAAACCAAAAAATATTATTAACTTTTGATGATGAGCAGCAAAAAGGACGATCACAGTACATCATGCGTCTTCTTATCTGAGAATGGGAAATTAAGAGGGTATAAATGCAATAAGGCAAAATCACTCACTGGTAAATAAAAGACAGCCAAAGACCCCACAGGAGAGTGGGGTCTTTGGCTCTATTCACAGTGCAATCGTACAGTGTGCCCACAGTATGCCCAATTAAAAAAACAAAAAGCACCAGCAATAGATTAAACATCAGAAGTTATACTATGCCGAGACCCCGATGTCCTTCCAGTTAACCAATTGAATTATTTTATGGCATTTTATACCTTGAGGTGCGCCTTCAGATCTTAAATCAAAACACTGTATTGACATTCCCCCTTGAGGACAGATAGCATTCAGGACTGTCTGACCTAAGGGAGACAGGTAGCCTTTGGGACTAATTATAACAACAGGTAAGAGGCACGCTGGTGGTGTCAGCTCCCTGGTCATCACATTCCCAAATTATGACCCGTAGCTCTCAGTATGACCACAGCCGAGAAACTGAGCCCACAAAATAAAAAATGCTCTTGACAAATAAAAATGTTACCAAATATAAAGGCAAACTGTTGCAGTGTATTTCATGGCTTCCTAAGCCATCATTGTATTTGAAATACAGAATTGTTTACCGCTGTATCCATTCTCCATTGGTAGTACTGCCTCTCTGTCCTCCAAGCTACAGAGAGAAGCACATTCTCAGAGCATGATGAGGAAAGCTCCACCATTGGTTGGCTGAGTTGCCTGGGAGACCACCCACAGCACGGCTGTGTCTCACAACATTCCACGGACGGCGCGGGTCACGCGAGGGACCCAACCTGACCCGAGGATCAGGTGGATGCGTGACTAACGTCCAATCCGAATGACCCCTCCCCGCAGGGTGGTCGGCCCCGAACACGACAACGTGTCCGCGACAACACTGCCGGCGGCAACAGCTGTGGAACAGCAGGTCGGGGGTAACGCAGCGGTGTTTATGCCAAGATCAGTCAGCTTGACTGCCGTCCAAGCAGCTATTTACTGCCACTACTTCCAGGAGACGAAGACACTGAAAGGCCATCACTCACAAAGGACATCCTCCACTTCAGAAGATCAGAGGACTACTCTACAAGGGCCATCCATCACAGGGGGATCCTCATCTTGTTTCTTAAGCCCTCCATTAAAAAATGTTCTGGAACACATGGCCTACCTATGGGAAGACCCAGTCTTGCGGTAAACAAGTTAACCTAGCTTATGACCTCTAACGTCATAACTGTACTGCAGTTTCCATGTGAGTGAATGGCATGTAGGTTGCTCCCAGTCTGACAGAAATGCAATTTCTCAGGGCTTTGCCAAATCCTCCATCATGAGTGGATTCCCCTGCCGGTCACACTGCCTTGCGCGAGATCATTTAGTGGTAGTTAAAGATGTTGTGCACATACCCTCCGCATGCCTGTCTTATCCGCCAACACAAACACACACACATATACACACACAAGCAAGAACACACTCACTGTCAACCCTTTCATACCGATTGTTTTCAATATACTGTAATCTCCAACAAAATATGGTCATCACATTTTTATAATGCTAGATATCAGACATTTTCCATAAAAGTGGCCCATAAAGCTGACCTTTCACAGACTACATATAGCTGAACAACTGAGCTAAAGAAACCACAGCTAACACAAGAAGTTCCACACATGGCAACTTCCATATCTGCAGTGCACAGTCTATCAAGATAACTCAGAAGGAAAATCATTTCAGTTGCCATACACAGGGTGTCACTTTTTAAAAAATATTTGGAGAGGAAAAATAAATTGCTATTCTTACTGCTCCAACGCTGGGAATGTGCCTGAGTATTTATAGAGCATGTTTCTGAATTATGAAACGCAATCCTTGGGGTCTTACGGTTATTTCTGTTGATCGATGTTCCTCCTTGATCACATGGAGTCTTAAAGATAGATTGTGGGATTATGTAGCCCTATATATATCACAATGTAAGACAGAAAGTGACTCTTGCGCTCAATCATCAGCCAAAAAAAAAATCACATTTATAGGGTGAAAACTCATTTCTCATATTCCCTTTGCCAAAGTTTACTTTTTCTCCATCATAAATATGGCATGAACACTCTTGCGGCTAATGATAATATTTATACTGCTGTACTAATACATTATACAAATAAATGGATCTGAGGGTGAAAGATGGCACATTATAAAATATCAAGGCAGATTATGAACCTTTGACATCACAGTGCACTAATCTTTATTAAAAAGGAAAATGTCATCAATTTTGAAATTTGAAATGTGCATACACATATCATAGGTTATTGATTGTGAGGATAAATTATCATCTTTCATGACAAAACAAGTCCTGTTCAATTCAAATATTGTGTGCACATTAAGATTATATCTGCTGCTTGACTAAACAAACCAAGAGGTACGTCTGAAAGCTCATTCTCTGAAATAGGACAGCCTAAGAACCTTGAGGTACATGCACAGCATGTTAAATATATGTTTATGTTCAATGTATTTCTGAAGCACACCTTTCTCAAGAATAATATGCTAAACAAAGCTGTTGCTTCACACCATTTTTGTCAATAAGTAAACAAACAACAGAGAGATAAAGAGCTGTCTGCAGTAAGATTCCCCATCGCCTCAGTCATTTAATTAGCACTTCCTGGCTTATTCTCCTTAATGCTGTTAGTTGGCGCAGAGAAAAAGGATTTCACATCCTAAACTGAGGGAAAACAGTGACCAGAATCCCCTTACAGTCCTGAAAGCTGGGTATTTCACTTATCATTCAGAGCAATGCCGAAAAACCCACATATCAGAAATACCCCAGGGCTGTTACTTAAGTGAAAAACAACAATATAATTAACGCTACCTGAGAAGCCACACACCATTAATTACTGGGCTGAGGGTAAACAGTAATGAATTATCCACTGTGCAGTCTACACAGAGGAGACAGGAGATCACACTGAAAAAGACAGTATAGTACCAGTCAAATGTTTGGACACATCTACTCACAGAAGGGTTTTTACTACTTTCCACATTTTAGAATAATAGTACAGACATCAAAACTATAAGATAACACAAACCGAATTATGCAGTGGCCCAAAAAGTGTTAAACAAATCAAAACCCTCTTGTGTTTTATATTCTTCAAAATGGCAAAAAATATTTTTTAAAATGAATTTTTTTGGAAAGAAATTCATACGTAGGCATGAACGTATCTATTTATATGTGTCTAAGAAACAAATTTCAAGCATTTCAGCTCAAGTCTTTAGATGAAAATGTCTTTGAATCCACGTTTCCCATTGTTTTAATCAGGTGTGTCCAAACCTTTGACTGGTACTATACATTAAAACAAAGCACTCGGGAGGGGCACATGGCATGGTAGACACACCATACATTCACTGTTCTTCCCACACGGGCGACAGAAAGCTTTCCCCAGATCACAGGTTGGGTGTCACCGTCAGCCCAGAGGCGATGTCTGAATCAAAGCCACCTGCTAAAGGGAAAGGAGACAGCCTCGCGCCACTGCGAAAGCTACACGATAACACCATGTCCCCCGAGACCCCCTGGGGGACTGCGTTCACGGAGAGAAACCCGATTGACCCGACTGCAACAGCCCAAACTGCGGAGATATGAGAAAGCGAGCTCACAGTAGCCGCAGCGCGTGCCTCCCTCGAAGACGAAGCCGTTGGGCACGGCCCCGTATCGGCGCAGGTCAGAGAGCTTCCATTGGGCGAGGATGACCGGGGGGAGGTCCCGGGCGATGCCCAGCAGGTTATTGCAGAGGTGCAGGGTGGCCGGGCCACTCTCCAGCTTGGTGCCAGGCAGGACGCCCACACTGAACCGGTGCACTGAGAAAAGCAGAACAGAGCACAGACAGTCACTACCCTGCAACATAACGGGGTTCACTCACAGATTCAATGCCATCATCTCAAATGAGTCTAAATACTATTGCAGGGAGTTGAGGCCTAATGCAAATTCACACAAGTTAAGTTAAAAAGCAGGGCACTCACTTATGCAGCGTTAAGCTTTTATTCTGTTGTTATAAATGCAGCAGTCTTATGTGTGAGACTACTTCACTTATAATGAAACAATGGAAGAGTAGCCAGAAGTGCCTGCTTTAAAATGAACTGAAAAACAAATTGCATAATTAAAACCTTCTCTCGTCAAGTCTGAGCACAAGCAGTGACACGTTATCTAATGCGGCGCTGCGATAGATGGCTGTGAGTGGAGAGCAGCTCCGCTGTCTGCCTGCGTTTCATCAAACAGGACGGCAACGCTGTGACGCGTTTCATTACACAGTGACACCAGATAGAGCGCAGGGGATGTGAAGGAGTAGGAGTGACTGTGCTCGGCTCAGTCCCTGCAGGTAAGAGTCACCTTTGAGGGGAAATGAAATAAGCAGTTTTGTCAAAACTGAGAAAAACACGGAGCTTTGAGGCAGATGGCGGCCTCTTCCTCTCCCTACCAACGCGCCTGTGCGGGTGTGTAAGCGCAGGCATGCGTGCGTGTGTGCATGTGTTCGTGTGAATATGCATGCGTGAGTGCTCGTGTGTGTGTGTGTGTGTGTGTGTGTGTGTGTGTGTGTATATGTGAGTGTGCATGCGTGTATAACTGTGTGTGTATGCGTCTGCATATGAGTGTGTTTGTGTGTGTGTGTGTGTGTCTGTGTATACGAGTGTGAACACCAGCGTCTTGCTGAGCCCCAGGCAGGAACAATAGAGGTAAATCTCACTGCTGTGTTGCAGCTTGTCTGTCACATGCAAATCAAGATCAGCAATCCCATGACGCAGGCCAGAGAGGGCCTTCAGCCGAGGAAACTGATGGTGCTAATAAGAATGATAAAAACTTCTAGCCAGCCCTCCAGACTCAGCCTGTCATCACTCCAGCTGGGGATGATTCATCGAACAGAGCGGACAGCGCAGGACCACAAATCAAAGCAAAAGTGTGGCCATTCCTCCCCGCAACAGACAGGTGGCATTTCTGCAGGCCTGGCTTTTATGGTCCACGAGAGCGTTGAAACCATGAGGAGACGGAGGCAGCTGATGTATGCTCTCCTGATAGATCCCATTCATATGCAGATAGAGACGGATTCATTTGCCTTGTGTCCTATAAAAATGTATCGGCTGCCCGATCACACATTACAGTGGAATTGTTATCCTCTTTATGTGCTGTGATAAAAATCAATTCCCCTGACAATTGTGTCAGGGATAACATACCAGCATGCCACAGCTGCAGAGGCATAGCTATGGAAATTCAGCACATGAGCATCTCTAAAAAGTCGACCACTATTCCCTCAGTGTAACTGGTTGTTTTTTAAGGGTTTATTTTACTTTGGTGGCACTCACGAGCTAGACATCTGAAGTTCTGAGATATGATAAGATTTCTGACGCCTGTGGGGCCATAATTAACTTCCCCCCCCAACCCCCCCCATCCCCCCTCCCCCTCCGGCGGGGGACCAGTTGCGCCACTCCGAGCAGCGGGAAGCATGCAGTGGCGCGTCCTGAGAGGAGAGCACACACACGCACACGCCATGAAGTCGCAGGCAGGGGGGGGATGTTTGGGGGGGGGGTTTGAGGGGGGGCTGTGGGTGGCGACTCAGGAGCATGACATCTCAGGAACTCAAAGACGCGAGACGTGAGAGGAGAAACACGATGCTGTGATACTTCTCCGCGAAAATCAGAAGTGGAGCTTTCCCCGCACCTCTCCGCATGCATAATAAATGGGCTCCTTCCACAGAATATACAGTAAGACACATGATGATGAAGGAAAAAAAAATCAAATGCCCCAGGGATGGAACAAAATGGCTGCACATTATTTCCAGAGCTTATTTTTACAGCGTACAGTAAGTATCATATTCCAAAGAGAACAGACCTCTGACCCCCAGTAATAGCATACACAACACAGGCATGTGTCTGTGGAGATGGGGGGGGGCGCTCCGGGGTTAAAACGCCAGCAGGAGAAGAATAGGAGAGGCGAGCCGGCCAGAGGCTCAAGGTTACCTTCCCCGAGGCTGTAACGGATCCGGGCATCCCAGGCCAGCAGAGTGTCCCTGCTCTCGAACCCCAGCATCACGGCCTGCGTCTGGCACAGGATGGCCAGGGTGTAGGTGATGCCCTCATAGGACAGCACGGGCTCGAGGCCGCAGATGTCCTCCAAAGTGACGCTGCTCCTCTCCTTGTGGCCTTTGGCTTTGTCCGCCTTGTCTTTGTACGCCAGCAGCAACAGGCAGTCTGAAAACAAGCAGAGATTGCATGGAGAACCTTTTTTCCTAGTTACCTTCCCGTGTTCATGAGGTCATTTTGACAATGCACTTATGTCACTCCAAACTGCTTCACTGCAAAGGGACACGATGGCAGCTGCACATTCTCTCGTAAGCCCCTCAGACCGTCACTCGAGTGGTAAAAGTCTGCCAGCTCTGACATCAAGTATGACATCACTGACCACCGTGGAAACGATCCTGAGTAGTCGTCTGTCCCTCAGTCACTGCAAGCTCAAATCAGAGCGGGCTCACTGCATGCCCGGGTCAAACCCTCGGCCGGTTTGCGCACAAAGCCCATCTGCACGGACACAGACAGCTGGGAAAACAGCCAGTTCAAAGGACTGAGAGGTACTGGCCTGCAGCTCCGGGCCAACTCAGAAAACCTTCCATATGCAGAATAAGCCTTTGTGTACAGATTGTAAAACCTTATTTTCCAAACCATAAAGCATTTTGATCCTCACAAAGACATGAGATGTCTGTTGTATTCAGTGAGTCTCCTTTTGCTCTGCTTACATATTGCTTGTCATATTAACATCAACCTTTTGTAATACCATCCTTCACAGGTGATTTTGAACAAGTAAACATACAGAAGAAATGGATAGGTTAATTAATTAACCACACAGGTTAGAAAAAATCCTACTTTAGGCCAAAATGAGGCAAAATATAAGAGACTATTTTTTAAGCTTTTTTAATCATGAATGTATGAGAATATTAATATTCAGCAGAGTTACAAACAGCCACAAACTACAGAAGACAGCAACATACACACAGGCACATCAACAGACAGCTAAAGACCGAAATATACAGCAACAGATTGCCAGAAACAGTCAGAGACCACCATATAAGCACAGAGTGCCAGAGAGGCCACAGGTGAAGAGAGAAGAGGATCAGTCCGACAGCTTTACTCTGACTCTCCACTACGCAGCATGAGAGCTGTCCCCTTCACAGGCCAGACTGTGACCTATCAACTAGCACAGAAGTTACACAACTACACCATGCAGTTCAGTGAGGCACAAAACTGTCTGCAAGCCTTGAAGCTCACACGGAGAGACAAGTACTTCCAGACTTGCCACTTCCCACATGCTGAAAAATACAGCAGGTACAAGAGCATGAGTCACTGGCAGCTCCTTTAAATATCTTGTCCAGGCAAACACTATTAATGAGCAGCCATGCACAAAATGATGCAAAAGACAGCACACATATCAATTCGTTCAATTCACATGTGCCACACCAAAGAGGATCTGCACCAGGGGTTACACTCAGCACGAGTAGAGCACAACGCCATTATATGCAATTATGCAATAATAATAATAATAATAATAATAATAATAATAATAATAGGACATTAACTGATTCATCTGTCTTTTTTTGTACATTTGTAAGTTTTTTTTTTAACTAACACAACGGCCAGACATTTTATCCAACCATTTTATTCAAAGCTCAACAACAATTTATGTCCATTTAACTATCAATTTCTCAATTTGCATTCTAACATCGTAAAAATCAAAGGACAACCTCAAATAAGCCAGAACATTTCAAATAAAATCAATGGCTCACAAGTTACTATTTTGCTTTTGTGCACAAAGCAACCTGACTATTTTGTATGCAACGGAAATTTAAGAGGGGATAGATTTTCTAAGAGGGTGACTCCTGACTGCAGTCTAGCAGAATAATCAATTCAGTCTTCCACCACGCCTACTATTTCATCTCCGGTGTGACTAAAAGTTAATGCACTATGCATTTTTGGTATTCTGTTAATATAATAAAACAATGCTCTTAAACAGATTGTTAGCTAATATGTGCTCAACAGCATACTGCCCATTGCTCATCAAGTGACTAGGTATTTAAATATGTTTAAGGTAGCTGCTTCATGTGTTTTCTAGACTAGAATACTTTTTTGTGACAAAAAATAAATGCGAGATGTTTCATGATACTGCCTCCTGGCCAAAAGATACCACACAGCAGGATCAAAATAACCAGGAAGGCCCCTCCATTAAGATGCATTTAAGTAGCCAGTGAGTGCAATTTCTTCCAGCAGAACTTCTCCCCTGTACACCGCATGACCACATCCATGTACAAATGAATGTGTTTGTAGAAATACTACTAGTACACATAGCTGATCTGGAGGGTTCTCTGATATGCAACAACGCTAAATCTGGGAACAACGTCATAGTATATTGTGATATATTGATAGACTATTCCAACATTTACATGCATACATTACATACATTTATTTTAACTTGAAATTTTGGACAGTTTACCCTGGCTATAACCCTCTGTTGCACACCATTCCTGTAAGTGTTTAGTACAGGTCGGCCCTGTGCTATGGTTTCTACCCACATGTGTTTACTGTTTTTTCTCACTCCACACAGAAATGCAAATAAAACTAAAAAAATCTCAGGTTCACACTAAAATAAGATCCATTCACATACATATTTTCCAATAAGTTCATTTATCTGTCTTTGTTGGTACTTATTGGACTTTCGGGAATGTACTTTGATATGCTATGAAAATGGAAAGCATTAGAACCATTTCCTGGATTTCCTGGATTGTTTATGATTGAATTAGTTACCATACACAGTACTTGCGGTTTGCAAAAGCACTATAACCCTTTTAATGTCCGACTGCAATGGCAACAATTATCGCCAGTGATCAAACTACAGAAACTACTATGACACTCCAGGCCGCTCAAAACAGAGTTCCAACAATTCAAAACCCCAATATACCACATATTGATAATAAGTATTAGTCGGTGGACTATAACGAACAGGTAGTGTACATCGAACTTCACTATGAAAAGGCAGGTTTCCATCTTCCATTTCCATCTACTTTTCAAGATTATGAAATCAAGTTTAAACATAATGAATTATTTTTACAATGCTGGTAGATGAAAGTCATGAAAACCTTCCTTAGTATGAGCTTGGGGAGCTGACTGTTCCTTTAAATGTAACTGAACACAAGTCTCACCGGGGGTAAAGTTCTGAATGAGCAAGATGAAACTGGAGTCCCCAACAACCCCTTTAGCAAATCTGTAAGATTTTCAATGCACGCCAGCCCTACATGTCGACATATATACATGAACAACATATTGCATTATTTCTCAAGGTTTACATTAGTTGTGTGTTTCTCCACGTGCTCCCCGAGCCCCTGCACGTGCCCTTACATGATACCGAAGAGATGGAATTGTACCGTGCCAATTGTACCGTGCCAAGCTGCGATTTGTTTCATTCAGAAAATAGTAACAGCGCACTGCCGTTGGAAAAAATTGTGGTCTTAAACCGCCTTCAGTATGCATAATACACAAGGTTTCAACCTCTTTACAAGTTTGTTGCAGCTATTTCCATCGTGTCCATATTATAACTGAGTAGAGCAACATGTCAAATATAGAAGTGTTAGCGACATACCAGCTACTGGCGAAGGCTTTCGGAGCGCGACCCACCTACTCTTCCACTGTAAGGGAAAATAAAACAACATAACACGTATCACAAATAACTGCACCCATTCCATAAACATGTACATTTGAGAAACGATCAGAGGCACAAATCAGATCGTTTTAGTAACCTTTTTTCCATCTCTGAATTTGACTTGTCCCTCCACGACAACAGTATCCGTCATCTTCAGTCATGGTTCCAAACAGCTGCACTCTCGGCTCTGCCCCGTTCCCTACCGAGGGGGTCACTTTCAAAATAGCTTTATTAGCTCTCAGGCCTGGCGCACAGACACGACTCCCAGCCTAGACATACTCCGAAACAGTGTCGCCAACTCTGCAGTACAGACACATCAGATTGCTCACAGGGGAGACAAAAGTCCTTTTTAGGTGATTAATTATCTGGAGGGAAATTAATCTTATTATCTGTATGGTGTCTACATGTCTGTCCCTTTGGAGTTATAAACATATTACAAATAAACTGCATATTAGTTTTTGCATAATTCGGTAAATCATAAAAAAAATCTTATTTTACGAATTCTGCAAATGCTACTCCGTCAATCTGCAAGTCTCTAGATCCGGTGACAGCGCTATGTTTATTAATTAGCAGCACGGCCTACCGCGACGCAGTTTTTCCCTGCCACCCACGAAAGACCCGCCGTGAAGTTTGCACAGTTGTCACATTGTTGCAGTGTGATTGTTTTCATGCCTTTTAAATTGTATTTAACTCAAGAGTACCATGACCACCTGACACGACAAATGGCGCGTGTACAGAGTCATGTGAGTTACGGGTTTAATGTTAAACTAATAGTTATATTATTCGATGCTTGTTTATGTAGTTAACAATAACAATAAAGCGATTAAGTTTTTTTCATTGGTTAAAAATCTCATTAAACTGAGATGCCTAGTTAATTTTGAGTGAGTATTAATAAAGGTGTTTGTGGCAGATTTCTTTTCAGTCGTGGATATTAAGTCAAGGTATTTGAGCCTGACATTCTGAGATAATCTACCCACATACATTTCATGAAGGTTATAGGTGCAATTATGCCTTGGGAATGCTCATCAATATTTAATTTATTTCATTTGAACTCTGCTCCTGAATGAATGATTAGCAAATTAATTCAGTACTATAGGGAACACATTAAATAGTTGATAAAGTGTTGGTATAGGATGATTGCACATCATCAAAATTCAGATGGCTTACTCTAAATGTCATCAGTGACTCATTATGCTGCCTTTGTGTGCATAATTTCTGCTCAGAGCAACTATTAGCTAGAATCTATTTTCAATTATAATTACATTAAATGTATACTTTTTTCTGTTCATTCACGCATACATGCACACACACACAGATATACAGACAAAGAGGGTGCAGATGAGCTAGAGCAGGAGTAACAATACCCAGGGGAGGTTGGAAAGCAGGTAACTACCTTCCTATTTCACTTTTAAAAACTTAAAAAAAAAACTTTAAAACTACTGTAACCCATGATGTAAGATGTATTATTGTTGTTAATAATAATGATTACACTTGCAATGACACAAAATTTTTAACATACTTGTTATGAGGAATGTGCACTGTATGTTTAACCACCTAAAATAATTTTCATAAACAGACTGCACAGATAGACACTGAGGGACATCGCTATAAGGTAGGGCTTATATGAGTACACAGTTGCTGAACAATAGCAATGCGGGCTGAATTGGAGTCACTGTAAATATAAGGTACAGGTGACATCTGAAGGAGTCACAGATACTGTAGGCCAGTAATCCTCACAGCTGTCATCACAGATCATCTGCATTGTGACTGTGATGTATGTTACCATAGATGTGGATTCACTGAGTCAAAAACTGAGATACCTGTGATGGTCACACTCCCTAAAAGGAAAGCAAACAGACAATTTACCATATCAACTGTTAAATGCACATACGTTTTCAAGCTTGCCAATCATTGACAAATATAACAGGGTTCATGAGTGACGGTTTTGGTGTACACCTTTGGCTAAATTAGGGGGCTTTAGAGGGACAGTTCTCTGACAAAACAGTAGTTTGCCTTACATTATTTGCATGTAGAAGCACTTGGAACTCAAAATAAGTAATACATTTTCTGCAAACATTACTGTCAGATCTCATTAGCCAAATATGTGCTCTGCCTAACATGGAGAATGAGGGAACCGTACAGTCCTTAAATGATATCTAAAAAATGTACAATTTAAAACTAATCCCTTCCCTTCCTAAAAGAAAAGAAAAAACAACAATGAACAGGGGTAGTCATAACACAGTCAGCTAAAACAGGCCAAACATTGGCTTGACTCAGATTACTTGCAGAAAGTTTAGCATGTTCTGTGAGTGTAAAGTAATACTTTTCAGATGTGTCAGTGATTTCATGGGAGACAGATGCCTGTGCCGCTTGCAGCGAGTCTCACAAGGGGCGGCTCTGCATTTGCATGGAGAGCAGCTGTCTGGAATTATGAATGCGGAAATTATCACGGGCCGGGCCAGCTTGCTTCAGAGAGTCAGACCCAACTGGACCGAACCTCTGCCAGGGGGAGGGAGGGGGTGCGAAGAACTGGACAGAACAGAGCCCCACACAGCATTTGTTCAGCCTCCGATCTGTGGAGCATCAAAGGGCACCTTGGGTGGGTTTGGTTTGCAGCGCATTTTAAACAGAATAAAGTGAGAAAAAAAGAAAACGGCCACTGACAGCACATGCCGTAGGTCATGACAGAGCAGCGCCCCTCCCTCCCTGACCTGCACATGAACCTGCTCTCCTCATGGGTCTCGTTTGTCAGGTAGATGTTTTCAGGGCAGGTCACCATAGTATGCATGCAGTCATCACCTCCTTACATGCAAATAGGAAGCACACCCATGGCAATCTGGGGACCCCTGCTAATTGGCTGCAAAGATGTCCTACCAAATCAGCCCTCTATTTCAGCAAACAGTGAAATGCATTCGTTGGGAGAGGGTTCACTGGGACTCACAGGTGAGGACATGTAGAGGCTAAAATAGTCTTTGTTGTAAAAGGGCAGGAGAAGATGGGATGAACCCCTTTCACTGCGTGTTATAACTGGAAATCAGCAGGGCTTTCTCTGTCCTCTATCTTCCTAAGCATCTGACAGGCTTAGAAGCTAGAATGGAAGTTACCTTTTGACTGACCCAAATACCGGTTGGTAGTTTGGTGCCAGACCTGATCCCCTGATGGCTCTCTCATGTCCTTTAAAGCAACACACCAAAGCATTTTCTGCACCACCTCCCCGAGCCCCCCAGACTCACCGAACAGCACCATGTACAAGGGACTTTTACACCTCAGACTGCAGTAGTGTTTCCCTCAGATAGAAACACAAGGGTATATTCAGGGCTGGGCCCTAGAAAATGCATTCTTATTCTAATGTTACATTTCCTCACCAGCTACCCCTTGTGGTAACAGAAATAGACTGTAATGTATGTTAAATATATCATGTATTAACCAGGTTAATTATGGTCACTCTCTGGTGTGAGTAAAGTGGATATATGAGGAAAGTGCTCATGGATATACAGCATAAGCAGAATGTATGTAGGAAGAGACTTACTTTTTCGAATATGTATATTCAGTTACAGAAATGAAAGTAGCCATCATTTATGTTGGCACGTATATTACTCTGTTCGTGCCTTGTTTACTGGAAATATGCATACACGCACATATATCTTCAGTATATGTATATGCTTATATATAATGTGTGCCCCCAGTGAATGTGATCCCGCATCCTGTCCCATCAGTCTGACACAGTCACACCAGATTTAACTGGCAGTGACATTCTTTTAACGCCCTGCCTGCCAGCGGAAGACGCCAGCCAAGAGAAAAATCCTCTGAAATGTCTTTTTCATTTAACGTTCCTGCCGTCACACTTCACTCGCCCCTCTTCGGTGGGAGATGTGTCAATCCAGCTCGCGCCGAGCATGACTCCTCTCCCCGACTTCAGAAAACTTCGTCCTCTCCCACACTCCAGACAAACTTCTCTGAGACTGTCAGTGTGCTTTACAAGATCGGCCTTACGTAAGCACAGGCCGCAAAACTTGGGCCACTAATGTGGAGAGCGATCTGTCAATAGTACGCCGGAACACTGAAATCCACGCTGATTAAAGGGAGGAAAGAACTTTCCGTTTCGTTATCTACGGATCCCTTGTAACGCAAGCTGAAGCTGCCCCTTCGGTCAAATTTGCCCTTTGCTCCTTTGGAATTGGCCTGACATGTTCTGAAGGGCCTCGAGGCGGGAGAGGCGATGAGATGCCACTGATACCGGTGCGCAAGCCGGCTAACGGGAGAGGAAAGTGTGAGGAGAGAGGGCGAAACAAGAGGGAATTCATGTATGCCTCCATACCCCCCAGCTCTCGATGCGACGGAGTGGGCGTACAGGCTCGTGTTTCTGTACATTAGGCTGAGGAATGTCTATTTCCTCACAGACACTTCCCTGCTTTAAGATTATCTTTGAGAACATATCCCTGTTTCCGCAGCTGGCGGTCGGACTGTTCGAGACTGCGTAACAGGATTTGTCAAACCTTGTGCCAAGTTCAGTTCTGACTCAGCCTTTAAATTCCTCCCCTTCTTTCTAACAGTCTCCTTCTTTAGGTCATAAAATAAAATCCCCTTATCCACGCCCGCGCCCCAGCGAAAGACAAAACCGGTCCATAGATGGACTGCCGAAGATAACTGCGAGCGGAAATGACACACACAATTGACTTGACTGCTGAATGATTGTTGCTGCAGGTCATGGTCTCCTTCAGAGCTGTCAGTTTACTCTCAGGCTGTGATTCAGATGGAGTAACGAACATCAGTTTCCACACTACAGTTCAGATGAGTCTACAGTACAGTTCAATCCCAGCTGTCAGGCATTGTGGAGGGAAAGACAGGGAGCAGCTCTGATTGATAATTATCATGCTACCTCTAGAAACAGATACCCAGTGATCTTGTCATGCTCTACATTAAAATTGGATGAATTTGGGGGTTTTTTTGACTTTATAATGTGGATACAGTGTGAGCAAAGATCACCTCATAAGGGGTGTTGGTCTTCTGGTATCAGCGTAAGACCATAAGACAATAGCATGTATTACATCCTTATGAATAGCATTAAGTGCATTAAATGCAGTATACATCCTAAGCCTTATGTAGACACATTGCTGCATGATCAATCAGGCAGCCACGAGCAGCCTTTTCTGTGAATGAATTTTCCTCTCCATGTTTCTTGAGCTTGATCTTTCTGTAAACACCCACCAGCAGCACAATTCAATATTGGAGTGAAATGCAATAAATGCAGATGTCATTATTATAATTTAATTGAAGCTGCAACTAAGTGAATCTACGTGATCAAACGCACCAAAAACATATTCCAGGAAACAGGCTATTTGAGAATGATTGTTTATCCTTCTGTTACATAAATTAAAATTAAAAACACTCCTGCTTGGGCATAACAAATCTATGCCTATTCCTCTTTAGCTAAAACATCAAAATTGCAATAATTATGAAGAAATCAGTATCATTTGCAGACATTTGGAATTAAAGGACACCAACATATTAATTAAATGTATTGAGGACTTTACATTTTATTAAACAGTCATGTTTTCACCATTCTAACTGTTCAGAGTAATTTTATATAACATCAGTCTTCTTTTCACGTGTTAAATACAAGGACAGGCAAGTTTCTATTAGATAACTGGGCAAGGTCACCTACAATACTCTTGTGTAAAGAATGAAGTAAACGAAATATCAAAAATACTCAAATGTCCATTCTCTTGATTGGTTTGCATACAGTATATTGGTGATCCTGCAAACCACTTCCAAATGTTTACACACTGCAATTAAATATTGCATTGCTGGTACACAAAAAAATATGTATTAGTCACTGCCGCCAAGCTCATTCTCTCCAGGGCTTGGGAACAGCTTTATTAAAAAAAGAGCATCCAGAACTTCACTATCCAGCCATTACAGATTGAAACATTAAAGGTTTTTTGTGACGGTTCCTTAATGAGGTTCTGCAAGTGCTGATAAAAAGACATAGTGACTCAGGGGAGATACTTCACTTCATTTCAAAGAAAAACAAGAACAGAATATCACTTTGTTTGGGTAAGATCAAGTGTTTAAGTGTTACTTTTAGCAAGGTTGAAAACTCATGAAAAAATAAAACACCTAAAAAGCGTGGCCACGTCAGGATCAGGAGGGACAGTTAACTCAAACAGGATCAGCCAAGGGAACTGAGCTTTGACTTTGGGAGGGTTTTGCTTTTGGTTTGACTCTGTGACAGCTCAGCTTTGACTGTGTGAGAATTTAGGCTTCATTCAGTAACAGCTGAGTTTTGACAGGGCAGTAGTGGTCTGTTGAGAAAGATGAATGGAAAGACAAATCCCCTCTGTATTGCACTTTTAATCTCCTTTCAAGGATCTCAAAGCATTTTACAGTTAGGGGGTGTGACTCACATCAAAATAACAAATAGCATCCACCTGGGTGATGCGCTATATCTCCGAGATAACCTCACGACAAGACGCCTCACAAAAAAAGGGATTGAAAATGATGCCGAAGCAGGGATGTTCTGAAAAGTAATTCATGACAGTGGGAATTTCAATAACAAAAAGCATCAGGTAAAAACAGTCTCAACTACCTGTGGAAACGGACTTAAAAAACAGACAGTAATAGGTGCATTGCAAAACTGCTTTGATACCACCCTGATGAATATGAATGAGTGCTGTAATGTGGTTGGTGTGTGCTAAGCACTCGGTCCATTTGATGAACTGACTCAATGGCGGCTGATTACTTCCCCCGTCATAAAAGCACTGACACCGTTATGAAGGGCATTCTGCCCTGTATGGGTGTCAATCAACAGCCGTGCACTCCATCTATAGCAAGGGCCTCAGCAAATGGGACATCCATGGCTCACAACAAACAGATTAGTTTAACTGGCCCAATAATTGCTTCCAATAAAAGGAGTTTTGCACACATCAATCTTGCTGCAGTTCAATAAATGCATTTAAATGGTGATTAGTGGTCAGCTTCGTTTTGAGCTTAGCCTTGGCAGCGGAGAGATGTGTGAAAGGAAAATTCCACATGAAAATGTGCTTAAATACTGGCAAATGTGCATTGTATCAATTTATTCCTTCGCGAATTTAATAAGGAGACCTGATAATAAACCCAAAGAGTCTAGAATGTTCCAAATATTTGTTGATGTTAGTTTCTCCAGGCAAGGCTGTTTTACAGTTCTGAAGCCAGGAATCTTTCTGTGTCTTAAATGTGACACATCATCACAATGTCAGCACGTAAACCTGATTACAGCACTCCAGCTATCTACATGACATGTATGTGAAAAGCACTGCGTTAGATTAAACAGCATTATGTTGGAGTAGCAGTTTGGGTTACATGTAAGGACACCAGGCTTTTAACCAGAGGGCTGCCGATTTGAGCCCAAGGTGGGATACAGACAAAAATGCAAGGCCCTATGGATGAATGTCTTAAACAAACATGTGGCAGTGTAGCATCTTGGTAAGAAGCACAGCCTGGAAAGGCTGCCAGTTCAATTCCCTGCAGCGGCTCTGCTGCTTTACCCTTGAGCAAGGTACTTATCCATTTATACAGCTGGATATTTGTGGGTTAACTAGTAAAAACTGTAACCTGTGTAAGCTGCTCTGGATAAGAGCATCTGCTAAAAGACAATAATGTCATGTAATGCCATGCGACAATGTCGTGTTAGCAGTCTGAGCTAAAGCATCTGAGATTGTGTCTTTGTTTAAGGTTGTTAAGGAACCGGACTTGTGACCAAAAGATTGCAGGTTCAGCCCCTCTGTGGGCCACTGCTGTCCTGTTGTCCCAGGGAAGGTCTAGAATGTTGAAAATAAGTGGCACTGGTTCAGGGACTCTGCCAATCAAATCAGTGAAGTAATGTCACATGATGTTTATATGGGATGCAGACAGCCGTTCAGCCACAGTGGGCACGTATTGGGAATAACTCTGCTGAAACAAATCTGCAATTAACCCTGAAATTGTTATTTAAAATGTGAGCGTAATTTGTGCTTGAAATGAATTTTTTAGTTGTCTTTTGAGAGAGCACGAATTTTCAAGCAAACCCCAAGGAAAGTGCCTAGTTGGACACAATAAACACACACCAAGCCAATGGCCATGACCAGGCCGATTCGTACATTTCTTTGTTCAACAGACTCACTTATCTAGGGTGGTCTCAACAGTCAGCTCTTACATGCTGTCCCTTTATTCAGCTGGGGTTTTACTTTTTACTGCAGTTCAGGTCTTGTACCTTACGCAGGGGCACAACAGTAGCACCCCACCTAGGATTCAAACTAACAACCTTCTGAAAAGACGTTATTTTAGCATGACTTCTGAACGAAGAGAACAAAACTACCGCAACACTGACAAAAAAGGAACAACAACAAAAAAAGCCATTCTTAAAGAGTATCCTCCTAATGCCTACAGCACTTATCTGTTTTATTTGAACCATTAGTCACAGTGAGAAGTTTGGCTGGGAGGAGCAGCTTCTTGCTGTGGGTTGATTAGATGTTTCTGATGTAACTGATGCCAAACAGAGGCTATTAAAATGCAAAGGATGAGCATCAGAAGTGGAGCTGCAGAGCATTGATTTACAGGGCATAAAAGGGAACGTCCAGATGCACTTGTGCTCCTCTGATGCACAGTAGTCATTCTGAGGACTGGAAGCTTCAAACATTTCCTACCCCTGTCGTTTTCTGCTTGGGTGCAGTTTTGCTGGGGTGGGGGGAGGGTTTCAAAGCAAGATATGTTTTTAATTGAAATTGCAATCAAAGTCACTAGGTAAATTTCATTCAGAAATGTAATACTAGAGATTTAGCTGACCTAACTTCCACTGCCAGTGACATTGATCAATGACAGGTGAATCAATGCTCAGGACACATGCTAATGAGGTTCTCCTGCTTGAGTGCGCGGTAACAAGAGGATTACATGATTCAGCATAACTTCCAAAGTGTCATGGATGTCTCCGGACCCTCCATGTTGTTTGTGCAGTGTCAGAGTGAGCATATGTGCTGCTCTGAGGCCAGCGATGATGTGTATTAATACACATGTCATTCTCGGGCCTTTGCGCTCGGAGCGTGTCAGCTCCTCTTTGTCAAGCGGCAGCTGCTGCCAGCCACCAGCGGTCACGCAGCGCAGCAGCCCAGACGGCCTCAGACGAAGGTGGCCTGGTACTTGTTCTTCGCCGCCTTGGAGGTGTCCGTTTTGGCGGTGACCAGGGCGGGCAGGCCGGAGGTCTTGTAGACGGCGCTTCGAGTCCGGCCGCGGCAGCCCCGCAGCTCCGACACGTAGCCCTCCAAGCCGAGGCCGGAGTCTGGGTCGTCCCGCCGCCAGGAGCGCTCCTCCAGCCGCACCTCGTCCACGTCAAGGACCCCTCTGGAGGGCCGAGTGGAGGCTGCCTTGGCGGACGGGCGAGGGGGAGGAGGAGGAGGAGGAGGGGGAGGACGGGGACGGGGACGGGGACGGGGACCGGAGGAGGAACTCCGCGCCCTTTCCCTCGGCCTCCTCTTAGCGCCTGGAGAGGAGAGACATGAGGTTGAGGGGATGCAGCCGGCGGGGTCGTTCCACGGAGAGAGGGTGGGAGTCAGAGGGCGTCACACACAGAGGTCACACTCAGGAAGCACTGTCAGAGGAATCATGGGAAAAGCCAGGTCTCACAAGTTCTCATGCTGACAAAAGTTAGCCAAGGAACAGCAATCAAATAAATATTAAATAGCACAGCAGCTCTCTCATTGGCTGCTGCCTACTTGCCATTTCTGAAGACAAGTCTGAGCATCTCTTAAAGGTGATCAATGTCATTGAATCAGACCAGTGATCCTGATTAGGGCATGTAATCGACAGTCAATCAATTGTTCCCTAGGTTTTTCTTACTCTAGTTGATGTACAACCTTTGTGTAGTTCCACACAACACGCGTGCACTACACACAATAGACAAACCATGATAATGCCTCATCATGATTACATAGCTAAAATAAATTCAAAATTGGAAATAAATCAATATACAGGGACTCATAAAGAAGTAACAGATAAATAGAAAAATTAGGTGAAATGGATACCTTCACAGAGGTGAGGAAGCTACAGTCTTGGGAAATGGGCAGAAAACTGTGAAGTTGTGTTGTTGTGTGCGGCATGGGACTGGTTGTGTTATGTGCTAAGGTCAGAGACAGACACCCCGGGTTCAGAAAGTAAAAGTCCTACCATGTATTTGTTCTAGCCATTCACTAAACAAAGTGATTTCACTAATTAGCTCCTCTACCTGGCTGAAGAGTTGTGCTAATCAAATTCAGCTGGTGTAGCGCATGGGTGGAACAAATACGTGGCAGGCCTTTTACTTTCTGAAGCCGGGGTGTCCGTCTCCGGCTAAGGTCATTCTTACCGTCACAGCAAAGAGCGCTCGAGCGGTAGATGCATTCAAACAGATGGCGGTGAGCTGAGACTGAGCGGGTCTGACAGCAGTTACATCACAGCAGCGGCCTCAGAATGACATCACGGGAGAGAGGCCCTAATGACACAGCACTTTGACAGGGGGGGCAGTCCCGAGCGGCCCTGCCATTAACATTCACTGCCATCTACCGGCTCTTTGCTGCGCGTCAATGACTCCATTCCCATCAGGCACAGCTTGGACCCATGCCCAACGGTGCCCTTCTGTTTTTTTTCCTCCCTTCACTTACGAGAGTAACATGGGAACGATTGAAAACGAGGATTATGAAAGCTAATTGCGAAATTAAAACTCTGGCCTCCTCTGATCGCAATTAAATCCCGAGTAATCATTACCGAGGTTCTTTTATTTCATTTGAGCCGCGCTCTGCCTTCATTACCCGGGCGGGAGTCGGCGCAAGCACCATGGAAACGGCTCCTATCGCCGTGTCAATCTCCGACACCAATTGCTGGCAGACTTGCAGCGGCTGCCCATCTCCGCGCCAGGCCTGGCAGGGTCATATTTTATTGATCTGAGCTCAGATCAATGCCAGCCCCAGCCCCTGGCCGGTCAGTAACTCAGACGCGCGGCAGACTGAGAGGCAGCCCCGGCCATCGACTTCAGACGGCTCCTCCTCCAGCGGCCGGTGCTTCATCTTCATCACAGAGGCAGGCAGGCTCACCCCGGCCCCTGCGGAGACCCCAGCCCCCCCCCCTCCACAACTCAGCCAGGCCCCCCAAATCGATATAAGCCCGCCGGTCCACCCCATCGCCTTACCAACCTCACATCCCCCATGCAGCTCGGCTCGGATCAATCGGCCACAAAAACGGCGGGCGGGGCTTTAGAAGAGATCCCTATCCGAATCCAGCGGGACCCCCGGGGCAGCTTGTTTGGAAACGAGCTCCCTCCGCCGACGAGCACCGCTGTAGGGAGCTGTTGTATAAGTCATGAGCACTTTGACTGCTACTTTTAAACCAGCAGCTTTGTGGGGAGGGAAATGGACTTGTTAACAGGCCCGGATTTGAATCTCAGCTGAGACACTGTTCCGTTCAACTGTATAAATGAATAATAGTTGCCAAAGCAAAATTTAAGTGACCCTGGATGAGGACATTTGGATTACTCTATAATGTATGACAGTAGGTAAAAGCCTACAGTGTAATAGAGTATCAGCAAATCATATGGTAAAAACAATGTGCTGCATTTGTAATGTGTGTTGGCAGCCCTAGTGCCCTTGCTGGTAATTAATGACAGCACACAGTAGTATTACAGCGGTAGACAAACCCTAGGAGGAAACCCTGTCTGGACAATAATGAGCTTCAGGGCCATACCAGCAATTAAAGAACAGACCTCATACTGCCTTTTTTGCAGTGTCCACTAGGGGGAACAATTGAGCTCCTTACCGTGCTCCGCTATTCCCACCCAGTGCATACATTTGTCTTAGGGTAAGTTCTTCTCCTACAGCTCATGTTACCAATCATTCATCAAAGAAATTTGAGCCAATGCTTCATGGAAATGGTCTGGGCCAATCGGATGCAACTGGGCAGGGTATGCCACTGCGGGTACAACTTGTCCAGGTTCAATTCAGACATGTAACGTATAAGGAGCACAGAAACGCACATCAGGACTGTAATGAGAGGATGGCTGGTTGGCGTGTGTCTATGCGCACATGTGTGTGTGTGTATGTGTGTATTTTATATATATATGTGTGTGTTTATACTGTACCAGTCACAGGTTTGGAGACACCTGGTGAAAATAATGGGAAACATGCATTCAAAGACATTTTGATCCAATGGCTTATGTGTAAATGCTTGAAATTTGTTTCTTAGACAAATATATATAATATATTATATATATATATTAAATATAAATAGTGAATTTAATGGCTATGTATGAATTTCTTTCCAAAAATTTATTTTGGCTATTTTGAAGAATCTAAAACATAAGATTTGTTTAACACGTTTTTGGCCACTGCAAAATTCCATTTGTGTTATTTCATAGTTTTGATGTCTTTACTATTATCCTAAACTAACTGTTCCGGAAAATAGTAAAAATAAAGAAAACCCTTCTATGAGTAGGTGTATATAAACTTTTGACTGGCACTGTATATATACACAGACATAGCGAGAGGGGCGAAGTGTCACAGGCAAAAATGACACAGGAACGAGGCACTCATTTAATTGAATGCCAGTCAAAGGAAATGGTGTGAAATGCCAGAGCTGTGTGACCCACTGGGATGTAGAGAGGGAAGGGGAGAGAGAGGGAGAGAGATAGTGAGGGATAAATAAAGAGAGAGCGCGCGAGAGCGAGAGTGAGGGATAAAGAAAGGGAGGGAGAGAGATTGAGAGACAGAGAGAGAGAGAGAGAGAGAGAAGGTTGTGCTCTAAACACGGGAGGGCAGGCGGGCTTTGCACTCTGCCAACGTAAACAGCAGCTGGGGGAATGTGTCCACGGGACAGAACCGAAATAACTGCTCTCACGGGATCCACGTCCAGACGACTCCGCGACCCCACACAGCTAGAGCCGCGCTCCCAGAGAACCAGCGGCAGGGCCGGCGAGGGGGGCCGGGGGGACACCCTTTACGCTCCAAACTCAATACAGTGATTGATTACTCGGGTAACAAAGGAACCGCGTGAAGCAGGCGAGATTCTCTCGGTCCCCTCAGCACTCCCCGTTTTACAGTTCCCGCTCACCATAGGCTTTGACTGCAACACATGGCTGCTAGCGCATTTCTGGCTTTTATTGTCTTTCTTCCCTTATGAAATTGCACACTGCGGTCCCATTTACACCCGCGCTGTCCAAATCACTCACTTCAGTCAGAGCCCCATAATTACTTCCTGTCCTCAGAAGATAATTGCTTTTTTCCCTCTCAATCAAAAGGCTACTGACAAAGGAGAAAGAGGGGAAAAAACTATTCACTCTAGGAGAGACTCACACTGTGGAAATGTTATGCTCAATTATTTCAGATGATAAACCGTTTCGAGATCAATCTCATAATCAGGAGCTGTAATTAAGAAAAGTACGGTCGCTGCCCCGGTGCTTACAGGTTAGCATGCTTGCTGTGATCTGCCTAATCATGTATGCATTTGCTGTTACAGAGAACAAAGCAAATGGAAGTATAATGCATCACTGCTGTCTGAAGTAGCGTGCATGTAGCCTGTTCAGTGTAAAATTGACTGGCCCGGTCGAGTGTTGCTGGAATGGTTTATTCTCTGTAAGGCAGCCATCACTGTAAGGCCTAATTTGGACTCTGGCTGCTGCAAAACTATAATTTTAATAAGCCCTCCATTCTGCTGTGCCAGGGTCTGCAACTGTAACAAAAACACCAGAGTTCTGGCACATGACAGGTGTGCAGTAAAACTAATCTAAAGTGCAACACTATCATAATGTACGTACTGCCCCCTTGTGGCCACACAAGTTACAATGACTATTGAAGAGCAGAATTAAGGAAAAAAAGAACCGGACTAAAATGACATAGGTGACGGTCCATATATTAGTGTTCCACACAATAGGGTTTGATGAAAAATCGCCTTAAAATCAAATACTGTAGTCAAATACTGAGATTACCCCCAAACATTTGAGACTGCACATGACTGTTAAATTGCTTTTGTTTGATCGCAGTTGTATGAAAAACATGTACGTATTTTATTGACTGCTGTGTGAAAGAACTGGCAGGGAAAGTAAAATTCACATGGCATAAATGCAACTAGCAGTATGACTTGTAAATCTGCTTTTATAATAAGCAACAACTGACCACACGAAGCCCCCGACTGTGGAAATATGAACTGTGTAATTGTTTATACTACCACTAGGTGGCCTCCTCATTAACAAGCTGATGAGAGCCTCACAAAGACAGCTTTGTCTTCTGTACCAGACAAAATCCGTTGCTTCTCCCAGCAAGTCCATTTCCTTCCTTCCTTTCCTGTCCTTAAAAGACAATTAGCCAAAAGTTACAATGGTGTTCTTGTTTAAACAATATATCCTTCCTCTCCACATTTGAGAATTGCTTTGTCATGATTAGCTAATTAAAACACCATCACACTGAGTGTTCTTTGGCAGAATATACATATGCAAACTGACTACACATCAGTATAAAAGCAAATGTTTACTTATCAGATGTGCCAACAGTTCAGCGTATCAGTAACCACTGTATAAAGTGTAGCTCAGAATTTAATTTTGTGGAAGCATCTCACGTGTTTGCTCCTCATGGGGAGCTGGCAAACGGCCGGCCTTTAAGTAGGGTTTGCGCCAAATGCTTTTGCGCACTCACATCGGGACATGCAGAGGCGGGTACGACCGCAGAACAACCAAAACAATGCGAAGACACAGCTGTGTCATCTCGCTCTGATCTCTGAGCAGTTTCCATTAATATCATTGGTTTCTTCTCTTCGCACTGCACTATTACACGTACACATCTCCTCGATGCCCTCAGTAAACAGTTCAGCAGATCATTTGAAAACGGGCCAATCGCCTAAAACGCAACACCTGAGAGCATCTGACACAGGTAAATCCCTTGGTACAGCTACAATTCTATCAGCGACTGACATAAAATAATACTAATAATAACACATTTGTCAAATCTAATTGCGCGCATTGTCTGAAATGATTGCTCCATTAGTCGGGAACATGCAGCGCAAATGGCTGTCGTCGCCCTGTGGCCGGGCCTTTTCGTTCCAAAACCAACAACACTGTCAGAGCTGTTTGTGGAGGGAAATGTCAAGAGGGGTGGGAGCGAGGAACGACACCACCCCCTGACACACACACACACACACCCGCCTCCCCTCCTTTCTCCAGTCATTATCACCATGCAGTCACCGAGTGTGGGCGGACTGTTTCCATGGCTCCCTATAAGTCATGATCCAGCCTATACTCCCGACGCACGGAGGTATATTACATAGTCATGCTTGTTTTGTTTTCTAATGCGTACCGTGCGCGCACTCCTCTCCAGCAATTATCTATTGACAAAAGTGCACACAAAGCTGAGGCTGGTGGTGAGCGCTTTTTCCTGTCATCAGCCCCGAGCACTTTCATGTCTGCCCCTTGTTTGTGGGACTTTATTTATTCAAATAGTGCCGTGTGGAAAGGTCTCAAAGACGGTGTAAAACAATTCTGTGATGTCTTTTCCCTTTCGCGATAATGAGCACGGCACATATCTTCACACGAGGCGCGAAGCAAAGGCTGCCCTCGAAGCGTGCTGGCCGTTCCAATTTCCGATTGTCACAGCAACGGCTTCTTTTAGGCGTCTGATCTCCTCTGTTCGTTTATTTTGATGGGAACAAAAAGGAAAAGTTTTAATAATGTTAAAGTTCCCTGCAAAAACGCATGGGTGATTCTTTGAGGAAAAAACAAACCCAAGATGGATGTACAAGGCCTCTGTAAATCAGCCGTTGTCTCGGTTTGCTCTCAGTACATCAACACTTCCAAAGGGTTCATGTTTTTTCCCCCAGAAAGATTCAAATAAATTTGGCTAACACGCAAATATGAAGGGAAGCCCAGATTTCACACAGCAAGACATAAACCAAACTTAGCAGAGAAGACCATACCTTCTTCTTATCTAAGTGCTTGGGGTTTGAATTTCCACGTTGAACTGATAAAAATGATTTGATCAAAACTGTTATGTACAAATGACAACGATGGGACTTGTAAACATAATTAACAGTGACAAAACAAGAAGGGCCTTGAGAAATTAATCTCAGGTTTTGTACGGTTAGATGACATGAGATTGACGAAGGAACTGTTAGAGGACGTCAAATGAGGCAATTGAAACAAATACAGATTTCAATATGGATACCAGGATCCCTGATACAGTAGGGGTAAGAGATGTTCAGTGAGGTTACTCTATCTTCACAATGTTGCTGGCTAACCTGGATGGAAAAACCTCCGACTGCACAGAACCCATTGGCGATACAATACGTTGTCATATTACTGAACACCATAAGCACTTGTTTAATCTTAAGCACCATCTAAAACCTATTTCTGTCACTCTGAGAGCTCTGTGAAGCACAATCATTTCTCTACGGTGCATCTGGTAGCTCTCAGTTTGAGTTGGAAAAAGATAATCTTTTATCTTTATAAAATGTCTCAGATGACTGATACGAAGGGCATTTCCTACAGTTTGCTCATCACATTTTGTGACTTTACTGGGCATGTCTGCCCTCCACCTGCTCACCGGCCCTCACCTGCCAGGCAGCGGACTGCTGGAGGAGCCAGCAGACTTTCAATTCAAGCCCCGCAACCTCAAGCTGACTCGAACCTGAAGGTAACGACCGGCCAACATAATGCGTTATTGGGTATGAGCACAAGACACCAGGACCCCTCTTGGGAATACTGTATGGTCAGAATGGTGAGCACTCAGAGGGCTGCCTGAGTCAGTCAGAGCTATGAGGGACATGTGAAACAGAGCAAGTGCAACTGGATATTCACTTCACCAAACCTTTAGCCTGAGTGTGTGCTTGCTCTGTGGAGAAAGTACAAACATTCCGGAAAGACGAAGAGGAGAGGGGATGGTGAAACCGATCAAAGAAAAAAAAACTGTCTTGCACTGCACAAAATAGAAACGAGTTGTCCGAATAGAATAACAAAGTCCAGCGCTTGGCAAACGGGCTCGAGAACATTTCGGAATTAGCGTTCGCAAATTACATCTGACTTTTGTCCGCTACTCAAAAACAAAAGAAAAAACAACACCGAGGCGATTTCAGAAAATCGGTCCTGCTGTTCCAGGCTGTTCATTTAGTTCACCTCACATTGACTCTGTGGGAGGATCTGTCAGGGCTGTGCGGATGGATGTAATGCGTCCGTCCCGAGTGGTGCAAAAATGCTAATTTGTCTTGACAAATTGGCAGCCTGTCGAGCTCCCACAAAACAGTCTGCTGCAACAGGGAAGCTCTGAAGACCGCGGTGCACATTGAACGCCTCCAGCTGCCTTGCCCGGCGTATCGGTTCCAACAAGCGTGTGAATTCTCTTATAATAATCCCTGATTTTTGCTCCAGGCGTTTACCGTTCCCGTTTTATTCTCCACCCGAACAATGTTAATAGCATTTCTATTGTGATTCCATCCAACACATTTAACTCTCAAGACAGTATTGACGTACATGGTATATAATTATCAATGTTAATATATTGATGTATGTTGGATTAACGTGTTCATGTACCTTTCATTGTGTCACGTTTCATACACCGTAGATGATCCTAAATGAAACTGTTACTAAAATGAATGATCAGTGATTGACATGCGTGTCTCCTGCAAGCTCTTATTCTGCCCAAAGGTCCCACAGTATCCGAAAAGACATCAAAACCTCTTACGTAACAGGCCTTCCCAGTTCATGGCCGGACTGCTGTACTTAATCAGAACGGAAGACACGTTCAACACACGGGAGCGCCCAAGACAAATACTGAGATTTTGTCTTTGGACACAATAAATGGAAATGAATAAACTGATGCCAATTAGGGCACATCCGGCGTTCCCGGTCGACCGTTTACTTGGGAGAGGGGGGGGGGGGACAGACGCAGGTCTTGTTTGCAGAATACCAGCGGCCGCGCATTAACAAAGCGCTCCTAACTAGGCATTCATCTCAGTGGTCTCCATGCATAGCTAATGCGCCCGGGTTTTTTTTTTTTTTCTTGTTACACAAAGCGCAAATCGGAAGGCGAAAACTGGTGAATGCGCTCGCCGCTAACAAAGACATCAGGGGCTTCCAAGTAGGACCCCGAAGCGCGAGGCCTTTCCAAATGAGCAGATTCCTTTTCAGGGCTCACCGGATGAGAGGCGACGTGGCTCTCTCTCTCTTTCTGTGTTCCGGGGACATGAGTGAAACCAAACTCCGCCATCAGCTCGGGCGGAAGGTTGCGTAAGCGAGCGGTCAGTGAAAAGTTGGGAAGAAGATGAAAGCTTAAGCTTGACATGACCGAGCGGTTTGGGTAATTCACAACATAACAGTCGACAAACACGGCAAATTCATTCAAAACAATCCAGGAAAATGCCAATAAAGCTGGCATGAAGGACGCAAGTCAGACTTTGTTTTTACTGTATGAAAGTTGTATAGCTCAGCGCATGAGTCATTGTACCTGGGACTGATACAGCTAGAGAAAATGAGGACATGTGGACCGTGGCTTTGTCTTACTGTCAGAGCACAGCATTGGAACAACAGATGAGAAAAATGAATTGACCAGGAAGTCAGTTACAGGTCAGAAAGATTTACAAGACAGAGATTTGAGAATTGACTTCTAAGATTTATTAGATCTAATCACACACAGGTACAGAATTCATCAGCAAAGGGAACTACATCTACTGAGGATGAGAATTACCGAGAGAGAAAACTGCTTGCAATTCAACAATGACACTGGTTCTAAAAAAATTAACTACCATATGTACATAATTAGTGCTTCTCACTTGGCAATGCTACACTGTAAATAAAAATAACAGGGATAAATTATTTGCTTTTTTGGGGAATATATTACAGAACAAAATCCATAAAATGAGAACAAAAAAGCACCATCCATTTGTACCAAAGCTAACGAAACATAATGGAATCACGGCCCATGTCCACACATTGTTGAATTGCATTTCACTGGAGGACGGGGAGGTTGTACTGATGTGTTGTTTTTCACAGAAAGTACAAGAACATAGGACCATTATGTGAACTACTATTTTTTTTCTCCAAAGAACTGGCATAATTTACAAAAGTTGGTAAGATCTGAGACACTTTAAAAAAAGAGTGGAGAGAAAAGCTTTTGAGCAGCGGGGTCCAGCTTTGTGGAGCGTGGTGTAAGCGGCGAGGCGGCCCGCGGGGAAGCGCTCTGTCTCTAACAGTCTCTGGGGGAGCGGGACGCCTCTCGTGTCTATGTACAGCGGCGGGGGCCCGTGTCACAAGCTGAGCGCCTCATCACCCGTCCCCGCCGGAGGCTCCTGGGCGCGGTGTCATGAGAACGGCCCCCCCCCCGGGGGCTTGGAGGGGGGGGGTTTCGCGGAAGCACGCACGAAGCCCCGCAGCTGACGATGCGCAGAAGAGTCTGTTTGTCTGGGTCAGACGGGCCCGCGCTCAGTCGCGGGGCAACGCGCGGCCTGCTCCCCCCCCCCACAGCGGCAGGCACGAGGACTGCCGCTGGGAGCTCAGCTACGGGAAACGCAGAATATATTTACGCTTTGTCTATCTTCCTGCCAGGAATGATTGTCTGAAAACAAATTCATGATTTGGGGGGGGGGGGGGGGGGGAATAAAATCAAAAACAAAAAAACAATATACAAAAAAAATGGCTAAAAAGTCTTTGCGTTCGATATAAAGTGCATTTAAGTCAGTATACTGGGTTATGTGGGACAGGTGGCACTGGTCTTCAGATCACAGCAATCCAGGGCACTGCACACAGCACACAGAGGGGGGGGGGGGCACATCACACTCCAGATATACCTGAGCTGGAGCGGGTGTCCGCGCGGCTCTCCTCAGTGCTGTGGCAGGGGGAGGGGGGGGTGAGGTTGGCTTCGGGCAGGCTGAGCTGGTGCAAGGTGGGGCAGGGGGGCAGCAGTGTGCTGTTGGGGCTGGTGATGTCCCCCTCCCCCACCAGAGTCAAGTCCGCCAGGGCGTCGTCCTCCACCGTCTGGACGCCGGCGCTCTTCCAGTCTGAGCCTGGCCTGGCCCACGGGGCCGCGTCCCGGGAGTCCGCGTGGTGGGGGATGGGGGAGAGGGCGGTGGGGAAGGGCTGGGGCCCCCGCCGCGCACTGTTGGGGTCTCTGTGGCCCAGCGTGGAGTCCAGGCTCTGGGAGTGGTGGCTGGCGTTGAGGGAGCTACGGTGGGCCTCGCCGCCGGCGCCGTTCTCCCTGCCCCGCCGCGGGCCCGGCTTGTGGGAGGCCGGGGTGGAGCAGGCGGGCTCGGGCGCCAGCCGCAGGAAGTCCGGCAGAACCAGGTCCTCCTTGTTCAGCAGACCTCGCTGGTCGTCAGCTCGGTTGCTCTGAGCTTTGGATATGAGCTCGAAGAATTCTGCAGGGGGGGCGGCGGGGTTTGGGGGGGGGGGGGGGGGGGGGGGGAACACAAGCGGCCAGAAAAATGACTTCCCTCAATGAAAAATGAAAGAATGTTTCCATTCTACCACAGAGCATGCCAAAACAGGATTCATTTGTTAAACATTAGGACAGCCACAGACTACTGTGCAAAATGACTGTTCAATAAAAGCATTAGCAAGGGCTGCATTAGTCTCTGAGCAGCTACAGTGGGATTTCTACAGGACAGAGGAGGGTGTTAGTGAGAGAGAATGCAAAGCTTCATTTCTACACTGGAATTAAGGCACCGATGTCGGGCACAGCGACGTGTCAGAGGGAGGTTTACCTTCGGCTTCATCTATATTAATCTTTTTCTGCTTTCTCCTCTCCACCTTAGCGCCTGACTCGTCGTGTCTGAAATGGTGCGCCTCCCTGGCAGCCTTGCTGTTTTCCCCTCTGGCTTTCACAGAAGAGCACTTTCCTGACGTTTTCTCATCCCCCTGGATTGCAACAATGACAATGCACCAAATTAGGGGCCGCGGAGGTGGAGTGAGTGGAGATGGGGGCCATCCCAAGACTGGTCTGGGAAAGAGTGGGGGTGGAGTCGAAGGGCGGGGGGGGTGGACTGCTTCACCAGGCCTCCTCTGAGCCAAGACCAACAAAGCCAGACACAGCACGCAAGAACCCAACCAAACTACCACCGCCAGAGAGTGCCCCCCCCCCCCCCCCCCCTCTGCAGAAGGACCTTTCACCATTAGAATCCTCAGGTCTACACAAGCGCCCCCACCTGTGCTTGCTACTGTAACTGGGGGTCACCCTTTAAGACTGAAGCCAAGTCTCTCTAAACAGTGTTTAGAGCAGCAGCACCGTGGGCCGCAGCCAGGAGGAATCGGGAAAGAGAGGGTTAAATCAGCCACAGCCACAGAGTGCGTACAGGACGGCGCCCCACAGCCAAGAGGGGTGTTGCAGAGCAGAGGATGCAGGGAAAGCCAGCTCAAACCAAAGGTGGCGAACACGGAAAAGGAGCGTGTTCTTCTGAGAAAAGACATCCGCAACATCACAGCCACAGAAGACAGATTCAGATTAAAGCCCCTTCCCCCCAAAAAAAACCCAACAAGTTATCCTTACTGTTGTTGACTGACTTCGTGCTGACAGGGGTGGAGCGTGGCTTTTTGACGAAACGAGTTTCTGCTTGTCTGTTGGGGGAAAAAAAACAAACACAAAACAAAAAAAAAAAAAAAGTCAAATAAGACATAACACGGTAACAAACATCAGACGCCAGACTGGTTTATCAGTGGAAATGGAACCATGAGCAGAACAACGGGAGCTTGGAAACCAACAACAGTAAAACAACCAGACGCAGGAAAGCAGGCCCCAGCCTCCCGAGCTGTGCGCATAATCAGTGCTCCACGGCCCGAGCGGAGTCATGAGCCCCTTGTCTCCGGGCGAAGCATAAACCTTCGGCGCTGTTTACCGCTGCCGCGTGATGCTGTGGCTGCAGACTTGTTTTCAGACACGACGGCTCGACATTGTCTTGTCTCAGGGCGCCCCTGTCCCCAGCGACATGTGAACTGAAGGGGGGGGGGGGGGGGGGTGTGCGCGCTGCGCTGAGATTGTGTGCGCTTTCGTGTTGATGCTGCCACCAAGGGTGATTAACGGGCTCTCACCAGACCCACACACACTCCTTACAACTTCCAGTTCCCGATTTTCTACCCCCCCCCCCCCCCCAACCGCAGACAGCTAAGAGTCTGCCTGTGCTGGATTATCTGTTAGCCAGGGGATACAGTAATACGGGTATTTAATGAGTGCATTTCTACTGCATTGATGTTGGTGGAAATCCTCTTGTAGCGGAAAAGATCTAAAGAAAGAGTACAATGCGAATTGCCTGTTCTTACGTAATTCTTGCTGTCAAATCAATATTGTAGTGCAAAAGAGGCCCTTTTGGGAGTGGTTTCAGGAAGCAACAATACGAGTTTGTCAAAAGAGTCAGGAAGACGGGCCATGCTGAAACATGTACTGGCGTGTGAATGCGTGAACAGATGAGTGTGCTGATCCCTCAGGACTCCCCTGTGTGAGTGGGTGAGTGCGCCGTTTCCACAAAACTCTGTAGTGTGAGTGCGTCTGTGTGCACATGTGTGTGAGTTTCTGTGTGTGTGCATGCGCGTGGGGTCCGAGAATACTGACCCTACAGTACTTCCCACTGTGAGCGTGTGTGTGTGTGTGGGCGGGAGTGCCGATTCCACAGAACTATCCAATGTGAGCGCGTGTGTGTGCGCATGTGTGCGTGGTTTGAAAGTGCTGATCCCACAGCATTCCCCGGTGAGCGTTTTTGCCTCTATTCTCTCACCTTTGCCCATGGCATGGTCGGCCACGTCCAGAACCACTCGCAGCCCGTCCAGGTTAGAAATGGGCACGCCCAGGTCCAAGGGCTCCTTCTCTCCGCTCTGCGCAACACAACGCAGCAGATAACTCACAAAAGAGTCACACACAGCACCGCTTAAAGTAGCACGACACGTTCGAACGCTTCACAGCTGCACGAAAGGCGGTGAAACCACAAGGTCCACACCAGGCTATGCTCGGAAGTATGACACGAGAAGGCCTACAGATCCACATGACTATTCAAAACAACTCAGATTTGTTTTCTGACACTGGAGAATGAAGTGGGTCAAAGTACAAAATAAATCAATTCAAACATGGGTCTAGGGAAGAGGCTGAGCCTGCCCTGAGGCAGAAGAGCAACATGCTTTAGGTGTTTTGGCATGTTTAATCATTACTGCTGCAGATGTCTCGCCCGGTCATGTCTCGCTGAGTCATGTGCCAGAATTTATCACTGCAACTTCGGGAACTGTTGAGCCATTCATTCCTCTTCAATGCCCAATCAATTTCTATTCAAGGCCCCGTCCCTTCCTCCTCTGAAGCGCAGATGAGGCTCACTGGCCTCTAGCGCAGCCTTTAACAATGACACGGCCGCGCCCGACACGCAAAGATCTGCCACTTACGATTTTAGCTACCAGGTCGCCCAGGTTGAGGCCATACTTAGCCACGACAGGCCGCAGAACCTCTGTGACCGGCTTGGTGGGCTTGGCCTTCAGCCCGACGGATCGGTTGATGGGCACAAGGTCTAGCCTGGAAATGAAAGGAAAAAAGAAATGGCAATTAAAGATGACTTTAAAAACAAGATTACTTTGACAGGACAAATCCAGTTCTACAAAAAGAACAATACCCCTGCATTGAATTAAATGGTAAGAAACAGTTAAGAAAAATAAAGTCTAAATAACATCAAAAGCAGTAAATATACAAAACAATATTCAGAATAACTACAAAGATTACTTATAGCTTTCAACTACAGAAGACCACAGACACACTGTAATAAATATGGAACAACTGGCCAATTGTCAGGTAGAAGAAAAAATATATACTCAGCCACTACTGAAATTGCTATACACCAATGAGGCCCTACTGTCAATCGTATTTAGGATTGATATAATGCTAAAGCGATTAAAGGAGACCATTGTTAAAACCTTGAGGGAACAATGACAGTTACCTGAACAAAGTGCGTTTTTCTAATCTTAGGTCCCGCGCGCTCAGAGTCAAGCAGTCTTGGTCCAGGACAAGAGGCTTTAAAAAGTGAGACAAAGACATACAGAGAAGTGTTAAAGCAGAGAAGCAGTAGTGTTACTAGAGCCAGTACTAGACAGAATTCAGCTTATGTATTTGACATCAATCTTAAATGCACCTTCAGTTCTACAAAGCGACGAAACCCTGGGAAAACATTTGACTTAAGGTCACAAATTGCTATTATACGGGCCTTTTACTTGGTATGAGCTTGTTCCAAACAGTAAACCAATAATTTTTTTTTACAGAGCAACCACAATGGTGCACAAATTCCATTGTATTCTGGAGAGCTGATAGAGAGCTCATTCTTCTGAATGAATATGGCATACATATGCACTATAACAAATAAATCTTGATTTGAAATGAAACTTGATTTGATTTGTATTGTGCCAATGACTCACGACCCAGATGGACCCACAATAGGAGAGTATGAGGAACATGGCATATAAAGAAGCCATGTGTTAGAGTGAACACAGTCCTCCATCCATAGGAGTTTAGGGGGAAGATGGAGAGTGCATGGGTGAGAGTGAAGAGAGTCCTCCACCATAGACGTTTATGAGGAAGATGGGGAGTCCATGGAGACCGTGAAGAGAACTCTCCACCACAGAAGTTTGGGAGTATAAGAGATGAGTATAAGTGGAGATGGTGGCCCCCTACCTTCTCCCCCCCGACCAGGAACAGGTCCACCGCGGCCAGGTTGATGCCCAGCTTCTCGCAGAGGCCCACCAGCAGCTCCCTGACGGAGACGCCGGGGCGGACGGGCACGGAGCTGCAGGAGCCGTCCGGGAGGTGGATGTTGCAGTGCTTCAGGGATCTCTCCCTCTCCGACACCGACATCGAGTGCCTGGACACATCGCCCTGCAGGGGAAGGGGAAACGGTGAGCGCGGGGCTCAGAGTCGCCCTCCCTGCCAAGCTACCTCAGTCTCTATCAACTCCAGTCAACTACTCCTGACTTTGAAGGGTATGAAAGGCATTCGGCTACCGAAGAGCAGACGTGAAACAGCACCAGCTCTTCCATGGCGCACTGCCACTCTGAGTAAGATAAGGCTGAGACCATCTACACTTTTCCTAGAAGATATGAGCCAGTGACAGGCTTTTAATGCATGTAATCTGACTTTCCATTCTTTTTCAGTTTTTCTGTGTGCGTCAAACATTTGTAGAATATGGTCATTGAAGGACGACCAATAAAAACATGCTATAGAGCCCACTTTCCATTCAAAGCTTAAACCACTTGAACGTGTGGTCTAAGAAACGGTGTAATTTCAAACGGCTGTAGCGAAAAATGTGGAGCATATTGCAAGCTATACCACCATTTTAGTTTCTCCTCTGTCTATAGGGTCTCTAAAAATTTCATTTGTACAGCACATGCCACTCTACTTAAATATGTTGGTTCCAGTTTAAACACATTTATTATTAAGAAAAAAATGTAAGAGTCCTCTGATTATATGGTAAGCCCATGAAGGTTGCTTGCATTCCAAAGTGGATACTACAAATAAAATTTTCACACCTGGTTTATTTACCATGTTCAAAAATAAACCTTGTACCCTTGAATCCACCGTTATTTAAAGATCCTTGAATGTGTTCTCTGTTATTCTCTTTTCATTTTGAGTTCTTTTTATTTTTCTAATGTATCTTTGACATCAGTTGGTACAAAGTATAGTAATAATAAGGATGTTTTGACTAGCAGAGCTGTGAGCATATACTGCGATACCATAGTAATAAAGAGTATTTTCCATGCTGACGTGACCTGAGGAGAGACGTCACCCACTAAGAGCTCTTAAAGCTCAGGTGTCACCCGCACGAGGGCTGAGCGTTTCGGTGAGCATTACCACGGCGACGCGGCAGTATGCAGACCAGCCCCCCCCCCCGCGTACTCACCTCATTGGCTCCGCCCGAACAGGAAGTGCCCAGCTCCAGGCTCGCACCGGAGGACAAAGAGCCTTGTGATTCCCGCCTGCCGTTACTGCCCGAGAAATCTGCCAGAGAGCAAGCCCAAAAAACAGCGTTTCGTCACACACACACACACACACACTGCACCGCCAGCTTCCACTCAACCACAGTGTCAACGTTTCATTCACAAACTGCGCCCAGCATTCACTTCTGCCTCGAGCGTCCGGGCGACTGCAGGCGAAATTGAATTTGTAAACTCGTTATCTGGCGTAATGGTTTTCGGAGCTCACTGTAATTGAAGTCTGCGTGGCCTTTCTTGGAGGGCCCCTTGCCGAAGCTGCGGTTCCGGGACCAGGAGAAGAGCCCCTTCTTCTTGTCGCCGTGGTCCTCTCTGCTGTCATCGTTCAGCCACCTCCCGGATTTCGACTTCTTGTCCTCCTGGGACGTCAAACCAGAACGGCGTTAATTCGCTTCGCAGCACCGCGTCAGCTGGTAACATTTACTGCATTATCTTGCATGTCAGAGGTGTGAAAACAGCCCCCCCCACATACACACGTGTAAGCTGCAGGTTTGAGGTGAGCTCTCTGGAGGAACGCCGCAGTCGTTTGAGGCCCGCAATGTCAGACGCCTTTAACAATAACTATGCTAATGCCTTCACAGCAACCTCAGGAAACCGCATTCCATTTCAAACAGGCTGCAGATCTCAGACAGGAACCTCACACTCCAGCCACAGAGAGCCCGCACTCACCAAGGCAACAGCAAATTACAGTGCCCTTCACAGCAAGGACACCTCACCAAGAGCCGGAGACGACTGCTCACTGTGGCTTTTATGCCAGGAATGTATGACAATAAGATTGTGTTTCTCTCATTAATAAAAGGGACAGGGACTGCCAAAGGACATGGCTGGGTTTACGCAGTACATAATCAACTGAAGGGTAAAGGGCTGTTTTTGTGTTAATACTAAGGAAACGTGTGACAACTAGAGTTGGAGTCAATTAGATTTAAATTCAGTCATTTCAGGGAAAGAAATGAAATTCAAGTCAATTCATAAACTGAAGAATCTTCACAGAAAATGAAGGTCATTTTTTAATTTATGAACTGACTGTCAATACTTGAATTGACTGAAATGAAATGGAACTGAACCCCAACTCTGTTAAAAGGGCACAAACAGATGACAATGTCAATAACAAATGACAAATGACAATAATGTAATGAAAACTGCTGAAGCGGACGAGCACAATAGACAAGTGTGTAAAAAGAAGAGTATGTTCTGTGCACAGAACCAGGCTCCTGTGAAGGCCCTTTTCTCTCATATCTCAGACAGACGCATATCTGTCACGCAGTCGCTAACATGACACCCACAACACGTACCCTCCGTCTTGGCCCACAACAAACACCTTCCCACTCCCACAGGTGTCGTGGCTGCAGTAAGGGGAATTTGGCTGTGGGTGGGCTGTTATTTTATTCACACCGAGCGCCGGGGGGGTGGCGGCTCCTCCCCCGAGCGGCAGGGAGAAGCGCGTGGGGGGGTGGGCGTACCTTCCTGGGCGTGGACAGGTTGGAGCGGTCAGAGCTGGTGCTGTGCTTGGAGGCGGGGCTGCTGGGGATCTGATAGGGGTCGGGCAGGGGTCGGCCCTCCACCTCCGCCAGCATGCACTCCTGGTACAGGAAGGACTTGAGGAAGCGAGTGTAGCTGTCAAACTTCATCAGGTTGAAGATCTGCAAGGAGAGGGTGCGAGAGGGGAAGAGGGAGCGAGACCCACAGAGGTTTAATGCCACTTGTGATGCCACTTTAGCACTACTGCCTCAACAGGAGGAGCTGTATATTTTCTGAGGGAGGGAGGTTATTTTGGTCTGTATTTGAAATGCCTTCACACCAAGTGTAATTGTTTAGAAAGTACAAACGCATTCTTGTAAGGTTATTGCTTTGGCCCAGATCAAAGTCGTCAAATGTGGCTTCAAGCAGGAACAGTTTTTTTTTTGGGGGGGTGGGGTGGGTAAAAAAAAATAGCACCGCCGAAATTTGTGAAACCAAAACAAATATGAAAGGAAAGGCTGACAAATACAAACTATCGTTTGTTTTGGATCCTTAAAAGGTAGTCTCTTTTACTTTATAAATCACACTTTGATGGGAAATATCTGCCGTCCAACCCCTAGCATATTTTCACAGCCTCGTGTTCTGTGTCTGCCTCAAGCTTTTCTGCAGTGTCTTAAGGCTGGCGTTTTGTCTCTGAAATCTAAAGGATTGAGCTATTTTATCTACAACCACATGACTGGAGCCATTCTTCCACACTGGTACGGCCCACAGAGTTGCCTGAGTGTCCTTTTCTGAACTCTGAAACTGATATGCTCGTCACCCCCCCCCAGCTTCTTATGTAAGGCCTGTCTTAATCGACCCTTTCAGTAGGGCTGAGAACTACCGGGTATGGCAAACAACGAAAAAAGACATCCAGCTGAAAATAGCCCAAAATAATCCATCTGAATCCAATCTGCGCGCATCAGCCGATATTAACATCCACGCTGATGTAATAAACAGCGGAAGGCACTCTGCACTCCAACCTGTCCCTGCATTCTTATACCACGTTCCCATCCAGCTGATTGATGTCTGCAGAGGTATCTGGTAGCTGAGCAGATGGGAAGGAGAACAGCGTTTCCTGCTCCTCTAG
This sequence comes from Megalops cyprinoides, assembly GCF_013368585.1. Taxonomy (NCBI): domain Eukaryota; kingdom Metazoa; phylum Chordata; class Actinopteri; order Elopiformes; family Megalopidae; genus Megalops; species Megalops cyprinoides. The sequence continues at coordinate 11,970,005 of NC_050604.1, forward strand.
ATCTGTGCCAATGCCCCCCCCCCACCCACATCACTCCCTCCCCCTCCCTGACACTCCCAAAGCCAACCTGCAGCTGCTGCTCCTTGAACATGTCTGGACGGGGGGCGTTGAGGATGTCATCGGCCAGCTGGGCCTGGCTGTCGATGTTGACCGGCGTGGTGGCCTTGCTGGACAGGAAGCTGTTGTAGATCTCGCGGGCTCGCTGAGACAGCTGTGAGAAGGGTCGATTTGGTCACCACATTCGAATGTTTGAAAGGCGTAGGCTACTTTTGGACATTTGCTTCTTTAGACACACTACAGAACCATCTGTGTTTGTTTCACATCAAAAGCTATGCGGTCTTGAGGTAATTGCTTGCGCGCCCAGGTTACGTCAGTACCTGTTTTTTGTCGGTTTCAGGCACGTGGCTGAAGAACTCGCAGGCCTGCCAGAAGAGAATGTTCTCTTCGCTGAACTCCTTCTTCAGAAATTCCTGAGGAGAAAAAAGCACTTTAGACGCATGTTCGGATAGAGCTCCTGGGAGGTGCTGATCGATGCGCTACCCCCCCGGCTGATGCTGAGGCTTAGCGCGCGGCGCGGCGGCGTACCGAGAAGTAGCGCACTCCGACGGGGTCCTGCAGCAGCCGCTCGAAGCAGACGGCCCAGCTGGCCACACGCCGCTCCGTGTGCCGCCGGTGGCTCTGCACGCTGGGCAGGCTGGCGTTGCTGTTCAGGCTGTTCTCACTGCCGCAGCCCTTCAGGTCCACGCTGTTCAGCTCTGCAGCGCCGGAGAGCAGGGGCAAGCACAGGGTTTACCACATACAGCACTACTGACCTTACAGCAGGGACAAGTACAGCTTTTACACATACATTATTTTAGACCTTATAGCAGGGACAAACACAGCATTTTGTACGTACATTACTACAGGCCCTACAGCAGGGGAAAAGGCGTAGCGTTATTATTAGGAAACACAATATTACAGTAAGCAAAATTGACATGAGGCACATTTCAGTGCATGAAGAATACGTGTCATGTTCAAAAATAAAAATACTGTGCAAAGAATCAAATTCAGTTAGTATCTACGTCAAGCTACTACATGGGTTTAGGGGGAAACAAGCGTTGATCAAAATGTGCACATATTTTTGACGTTCAACAGAGACAAGATTTAAGATCAAAGAAATGACAGAGCAGTGGAGAGGAAAAGCATGCACACCACGTTCATACTGACAGCGTTTCTCATGACCACTGGTCAGCCATTCAGCATCTGCTCTCTGTCAAGCCACACGTCAGAGCGATATAACAAGAGACAAGGGACTGGAGTGAAAAGCACTGTGCTACGATTACAGCTGTCACTCAAGAGTGAACCAGGCGCTATTTGACTTCGACAGATATGAGAACATTACTGTTCAGAGCTCATTTTACTTATTTTACAGCACAACAGCAGTAGAATGTGATCAGGGGAAACTGAATGAGGAGCTTGGCTTCCGTTTAAACGTAGTTTCATGATGCCAAAATAAGGCAGCGCAATGGACACGCCATCTCCCACATGTCATCACAGCTACTGTGGCCTCTGGGAGTCCAGCACAGAGGGAGCACTGATGACCTGTCAAGGACTGCTGCATCTATGCGCAGATAAGCCTTTTAGCCAAGATAACTGCGCAGGTCTGCATCCTGCTAGGCTGTGGTGTTTTTACTGACACATGCGAAGCAGGTTACTACAGGAGGAAAAGGTGCTGGGTTTTACTTAGGTCAGATATTTTGAATGAAGCCAAAGTGTGTTCAGTTTTAACTAGAAGCGCTGAAAACACATTTTGTTTGCATTCTGACTGCTATTTCGAAGTCACAACAACGACTGAATGCATTGCATAAACACAGATGCCCGTGTCCCTGCAACATCTGCCAGTAAAAGCTAATTAGACCCTTCCGTTAAAGAAGGCAAACGTGCGACTGAAACGGAACCTGGTGCAGCCTAGCGGAATACCCCACACCGTTACGCGTTAGTGCGGCTCGGCTCACCTGGGTACAGCTGGTAGGACCCCGTGTGGTGCCATCTCGCCAAATACTTCAGGCTGACAGGAAACCATGCCCCCCGTTCCATTCCAACCCCCGTTAGAGACGCCCCCGGAGACGGGGGGAGAGTCCCCTCTCCCCGGCCGCTGAGGGAGGAAGGCTTCCCATGGCGGGAGAGAGAGCGTGGGGCGCGGGGCGAGGCGGACACAACGACCGACTCTCCTCCGGCATCCGGGTGGGCCGAAAGCAGATACGGCAGGCGGCACAAAGCCCTCAAGAGCCCAAAATTAATAATTGAGTGCCAGGGGAGGAGGGAACCATAGACGCCCGTTGCGACGGGAACCTGCAATATTAATGACCCGCTCAGAGAGTCCGCTCCGGTGGCTGTTTCACGCGGCGCAAAAAAAAGGACACCGTTTTCACCGTCGCATCTGCTGTGTGAATTCCGCAGGCAACACACGCCACGCTGCCAAAGGCAGAATGCACCAGCACGGATCTTCTGAGAGACATAAGTAATGAACGCGAAACCTGGAAGAGCAGACGAGCTCTGTTCAGCAACGCTGGGGCATTCATGGTTGGGCTGTAGCTGTACGCTGGGAGTGGAGTACAATTCCACACCAGTGTAGTTAGCCAGCACACAGAGCTCCACTCAGAGGACCTCCTCATTCCTCTCAATGCTACGAGGAAAACATCTGGCCCTGGCCACAGCTGACCTAAGCTTATTTGACCTGATGTGCAGAAGACTAATCTTAGTCTCCAAAAAAAGGAAGAGCACCCGCTGCTACAGTAGAAGTCAGTCAGGTCAGCCCAGACAACTTGTCTTACGCTGTGACCAACCTACCCCCCGCTTCCACCTCTCTGTATCCCCGGACGCCCACACAGAGCTAATAGAGCGGAAAGGTCGCTGACCTTCCAGCGGCATCTACTTACTAGTGTTTTTATTAGCTAATGGCTTGTTGTCATTTAAACAAACAAGTGATTCCTCTTGGAACAGCTGAATGAGACGGGACGTTTCTATAAAGCGTGTTGACTTTGACTCCCTTCCCACTCCATTGGCTGTGCCCCCCCCCCCCCTCACCCCCCAACCCATCGCTCATGTGTTTGTTTGCCGGGACCACACAGGCAGATGCGTTCTCCGGTGAAAACACAGGCCACAAAGACAACAAGCTTGCAGTGTGGTGGCCAACGAGCTGCGCACAGCTGTTCCAAATGTCTCCGGAATTCACCAGAAACGAGAAATCAAGGAGTGGAAGCAAAGCACCCTTTTTTTTCAGTTTAAGTGCTAACACGTGCGTGGGAGGGTGCTCTCACCTATCTCTTTTTAATACGCATTGGAGAGGGGGACTGACAATTTAATTCACTTTATCTGGCTAATGTGAAGTCAAAAGGGTATGGTACAGGGACAAGTGCTTAGGCAGAGTGGTCCATGGTTAGAAACTGAAGTGCTTTTTGTAATTTGACACTGGGCGGGAAATGCTCACACCCCGGGATGGACACACTGCGTACAGTAAGCCATCGCCGTTAGCAACAAGCGACGTGCTTGTTTGTCTGGGTGGAGGAGCTGTTTGTGGGGGAATGGAGAGGAGGAAAACTGGTAAAGTGAGCTGGGGAGCGACGTGTTGTGGGAGAAAAACGGAGAGCCTATTTGGGGATGTGAAAAGTAAAAAAGGACAACTGGCAGCTGTTCAAAAAAAAAAGGACTTTTGGGGTCAGAGAACAACCTCAGACAAGTGATGTCAGAGGAGAATCTGAACAGTGCAGAGAAAGTCAAACAACAGGCATTCCCAGCACATACAGCTAAGCCCATACCAAAATCCTGAAATGGATTTTCTGCTCTGAAAGTCAACCGTACCAATTTCCACCCGTGAAATCAATCTAGGGAACTGTCCCAGACACAGGACTGTAGTGGGAAAACTCCCTCAGTCTCTACTGTCCTCCCCCATTACATTCACCTTTTGGCAGAGCAACAACCCCCCCTCAGATTTTCTACTGAGCCATCTCAGGGCATTTAGTGCTATGCAAACATCCCTCCAAACCCAGGGAAAGTTGCACCAATCTCTAATTAATCAGCCTTGCAAAAGCTGCCCTGGCTCCTGGGAACTATAAAAACAGAAATAGTGAGGTCAACTACTGATTTTTGTTTCCAAGAAAGAGCCATAAAAAATTCTTCAATAGCCACTGTGCACATGTTAAGATCGGGTTTTCAGATAGCAGGCGGCCCTACATAAGCAGAGAAAATGTGAAAGCTAAAAGATCAACCACTGTAAGGCACCAGTTATTCTGTCTGTTCTAATCTTACTCAGGACTGCTTGTACAGACTAGGGAACACAGTGTCTCAGCCTCTATCTGCTGCACAAAAACAGTGCAAGTTAGACTCTGGCTAGATAGAAGGGCAGAAGACAGAAGAGAGACTAGTCTCTCTTCTCTGAAATTAGAGAAACCTTTTCAAACAAATCCAAAAAACCCAGACTTGTAGGTAAGAACAAAAAAAATCACAAGTAAAAATGTACTGAAATTAAAAAATGGCGTGATTGTAATTCAGTTTTTGCCGTCATGTTAAACGTGGATGTCTTTCCATTAGCTCCTTATCTAATCTGAGTGAGCGCGTGTGCTCGTCTCCAGGACACGTTTCACTTTGTCTGTCCGCAGCAGTGAGGAGCCACACGGGCTGCGGCGCTAATTCCATGTGAAAAAGGCAGCGCATTCCATATTCAGGTGGACGGCGGCCGGATGCTGGCGGTGGCAGCGAAAACACTCCTGAATGAGTGTGGGAGAGCGTAATCTGATACGCGGACAGGTGTGCTGCAGGGGGGGAATTAGCAGGCTTGCTGCACAGTGATGCAAACACACAAATCCCCTCAGCAAACGGCAGACGCTGCACTGCTTGGCGGCACAAAGAGGCCGGCTAATCTTATCAAACGGTATCCAACGGGCTGCGAGGGGCCTCGACTGCTGTTCGCGCTATATCGCTGTCAGACAGAGCCTTCTCCCGTCTTGCTCTTGTTTAATCACACACAGACACACACACACGCAGCCTGTTCAGTTGTCAGGAAGCACACAGTAAGGGGTGAATTGACAAGCAACTGTAAGAGAGCGAAAGGTGTACTCACCGCCATCGGAGACCGCCGCAGACTGCAAGAAAACACAAAGAGACATGAGTGAGAGGCTGCCCTCATTCCCCCACACTGCGCAGTAGAGAGCAGGCCCCAGAGCAGAGGTGGTCTCTGAAGACATGTCCCCGGTCCTCGCGGCCACTGTGTGAGCAATCGACGCCAGCGGCTCCCCAAACGGCTCCCCTTCCTGCTCTGCCACCGGGGCCTTTCACACCGGCTAATCAGATGCGTCTGGGCCCATTCTTTCACACAGAGAGCTGTTCCCACCTTAGCGCCCGGCCCCGCCCCCATTCCTGGCATTGCCATCAGGACCTGGGACGGCGCTGCTTATCTCAGGGCAGCGCCCACCGGCCACAAACACAAAAGACACCAATGTGGCGTAAGGGGAAATGCGTGACCTCAGCGACTGGGGACGGTTTGGGTGGAGCATTTCCATATAGGAACATCAGCTAGGTAGCCTATGAGGAAACAGCAGAACAAAGAATGCTCTGATTCTTAAACACAGTAGCCCCATATTTTTAGGACTCAGCCATCTTACAAAAAAAAAACAAAAAACCAAACTTAAGTCACATACTGGGCCATGTTTTAAGATGACATTTGCTGTGTGCTATTTTTAAGTAAACAAAATCAGACGGCATTATTTAAAAATACTCTGTCAATAAATGGTTGAACTGGTAATGTGTTTGCTTTATGTCTTAGCATGAGTCCCAGTGATGCTAAGGTAACTTTAATGGCTTTAGACCTGTCGTGGTCAGCAGCTGCAGGCAGTTAAATGTGTCTTGCACATTTTAGTCATGCTGTGTCTAAAACAGCCACCCAATCTATATTAAAAAGCAACAGAATTAGTCATGTGGTGTACCTCAGGGAAGACATGGCTAAAACAGGTAGACCTATTCAAATCTGACCACAATCACAAAAACGCCAGAGGGTGTGATGCAAAGTCAACAGGGAGATTAGGAGGCAAACGCATGGACTGGAATGACTTGGGCTTTGTTCGGGCAGCCCTTCTTCAAACAGGGGCAGCGTGTGTCAGCGCCGGCCGAGGCTCCGCTCCTAACCTTTCCTGTCCTGGGGAGGGCACATGCCCGCACACGCAGCTGCGGGGGTTATTCCACCATGCCCCCCCCCCCCCCCCCCGTCACGCGTGACCCAGCTCCAACCCACTCCCCACTGCTTCTCCTGCATTAGGAGAGCCTACAATTACAGCTTACTCCTGCACTTTGGGATTTTTAGCATGGCTACGCTAAAGTGCCATTTGCATTCACTTGAACTTTACTGCAAGACACTGTGAATGAGAGCATATGCAAAGTATTATTACAACTTTCAATACAAAGAATAGCAACTACAGAAGTAGCAGCACTATGTTACTACTAGCACTAAACCTCCTAGTAACCTCATATTGAAGCTACCCCCTGACCTTTGTCCTGTCCTATGGCTCCAGTCCTGCACACCCATTTGATTCCTACCACAGCATTACATTGACTGTGCTTGAGTTTACATTGCAAGCAATCTGTGACACTTTGGTCCAAATGACCAGGGTAGAGCCCAAACAAAGCAAGTAAGAGAGCTGAAAACAGGAGAGCCGGTCCTGTTGAAAGTGCGTTCTCCACTCCTACTCCTTTCTGAGGGATTCAGCTAGCCGGAAGGCTCCGTGACCCTGTTGGTAAAAGGAATGCATTATCTACTACAGATTATTGGTGGAGATTATAGCACAAGTCATGTGCTGTCTCATCTGGTCATGCTTTTGATTCTACCCACTAGTACAGAGGTACCTTGAGGGGTGTCCTGGGGAAAAAAAAAAAAAAACTTGTCAACCCACACAAAACTGATTTGGAGAAATGAAAGCTTTGTTTTATGAAAGAGTGTGGGCGGTCGCATTTTTATTTATGTCTTCCCCAGGTCAGTTATGGGATAAAAGCCACCTCATGATAGTCAACTATCTGAGTGACATTTATGACACAATGGTCAAGATAAGATGTCATCTTTAGCAGGTTTGAGCTTTCCTGTTGACTTCTCCAGGCTTTTCAGAGATCCCAGATCCTCACTAGGAAGAAACTCAAGGGCTTATGTAGCCAATTACCTGTAGAGACAATAATTAGGTGGCCGGACACTAGCCAGGACACTGGAGTTAACACGTCTACTCTATAAGTATGTCTGTAAGTACTAAGGGATTTTTAAATACTGCCATGGGTCAGGACCTCAGATTAAGCACAACTCTGAAAGATGTAGCCTCCTACATCAGTGCTCCCATCAGGGTAATAGGGCACTGGGATTTACTTGGTATGTCTCCCATGTAATGACCTGGTTCTACCACTCATCTCTACATACCACAATGCATGCCTATTATAATTAAGCACAAAGCTTTCATTTTGAAATGCAAATAAAGGAATAAAGGCCTGAGAACAGCAGAATGTCCTATTGTGGACTAGTGTGTCCACATTCCCCACCCCAGCACTGAACCCTATCCAGTCAATTGACCTCATTCTGCAGTGTTTTCGAGCGGGGGAGGGGCGCTGGTTTGGAAAGGACCACCCCCACCCCCACACCCACTCTTTTCAGTTCAAGGACTGTGGCACTCGCAGCCCACTAGTGCCCATCACTGTCTGCTGTCTTGGTTTGGAAACATTCCAATGACAAACAAAATCCATGATGTATAAGGAGGTTTACACAGTGTACCCCACCCTCTAGCGGTTAGCTTGTTTTCTCCATAAGGTGACATTATTACGACAGAGACACATGACAAACAGTGAAAGGACGATGACTAAACGTCATTCAGCTGAATAATTAAAAACCAGACACTTCCAATGCAAACGTGGGGGTGTACAGGATGAAGTAAGAGCACAGTGCTGCCAAAGAGACTATAAACCAAATCCCTCTGAAGCCATACCTTCATTTCTCCTATACTAAATAAACATACTTCCTTCTGGTATGGGTGTAGACATGTTTCATACTGTAGTATGACATACTTCACAGGAAATGGGCAATTCAAGGCTGCCAGTTCTGTAAAAAGGGAAGACTCAGATTGGAGCTCAGATGACGTGAACGGGAGATAAGAGGATGGGAAATGAGAGGAGGCCATGCAGTCTATTCTGCTCAATGGGCTCCTGGTGACAGAGGTGATTCTTCAGCAGAAGCCATTTTCCCATTTCCCCATTAAACATCGCGGCAAGGGGAATTCCAGACTCCCCCTCGTACAGCTTCTGCAAAGCGTGAGCTCACTTTCGAGTTTCGAGGCCGTTTCTAGGCCAGGGCTCACTCCACCCCACACACACCCACGCACCCACCACCAGAACCCCCCTCCAGTGCAAGCTAACACACTCCCACCTCCTCCCCCCCACTAACCAATGAGCTGTCATTTCACACCATTCACACACTCCAGACATATCACATCCACTCGTACACTGCAGTCCTGGTTTTTACACGCTTTGATACAAAACAGACAGCTGCAATTTTAGCGTTAGCATCATCCCTATTCCAGCACAGCTCTCTGTTCTCTCAGCTCAACAGCCTCTTGCAGACAGCTAAGGGATCTTCTAATCCCGGTTGTTTCCTGCATAGTTCTTAAACCACAGTTCTCATATAATAATTCCTTTGGGATGGGTCTACAGGTTGGTCCAAGAGTACTGAATGGATCTCTATCCTCACAGAGTCCAAACTGCCAGGCAACAAAACAAGAATCAAACCAAGCGAGTACCAGCGATGGCGCAACAGGAAGAAATCCATGCAGTGACAGTCATTAGTGCCACGCCTCCCTCTATCGTGGGATGCAACTTTCTTTTTGTAAAACCCTGCATAACTCTCCCCCTGGTGTTCAGGGTGTGTCAGGGGCTCCTTCCCAGGGTCCAAACTGCAGGCTTCAGAACCGAGCCTCGGAGTGCCATTTACAATCCACAGCACGCACACCACGCATTCAACAGCTGGGCCTTCAAAGCCTCCTCCACTGAGACACGGTTTATAATGAGAGAGAAGGGAGAACCATACACACAAGAGAGAGGTCAGGGAGGCCTATTCCAAAAGAGGACTTTTCCCTTCCAATTCATATCATTACCATTTGTAAAACACAGCTATTCAAACACAAACAACCCATCAAATGAGGTAACCAGCCAAGTCACCATCGTTCCTCAGATGCTCCAATTTAGATGATCAAGGGGGCGGGGGGGGTGGGGGCTAAACATTTCCAAACGACCATAATGTATACATATAAAAGCCACGGGTTTGCTGAATTACAACACACAACATTCCTTTGGAGAGGAGGGCTCTTGCTCTCCAACCCAATATGTCTCGCCGCCCTCCCGAAACCTCAGCCACTCAAATATTCCACTCAGACTGCAGACAGCTGCGCGGCATATGACTCGTATACTGGCCATAACATGCGGCCCCGGAAAAAAAACGAATTCCTGCTCCAAATAAAAAGCATGCCTCGCTTTTTAGAGCGAAATGGCAGCACTGATGATAGAGACCATGGCGACTGCGATACTCAAAAAGAGCGGGGGGGGGACTGTCAGAGGGCACTCCGGTGCACGGCGGCGGTTTGTGGAGTGCCGAAAAGGGCCACGTGGAGCGGTAATCAGGGAACAGCTGGAGGTCTCCCCCCTCTGAAAGCCGCGGCCCCTGCTCCTCGAACCCCTGCTCGACGGGAGCTCGCTGCTAACGTGGCAGCCGGAGGAAACATGCCCCCCCCCACCCACCCGTGCAAGGTAAGGCCCTGCGTACGCCACAGGGGCTGGCCCCCTCCCGGCCCCGGGACTCATGAATACATACATGACCGGAATGCACGCGGCCACTGGTCGTCCCCCCACTGAGACACATTCGGGCTACCGCTGACAACCTACATTCAGACTCCCCAGAAAACGCTTTTTACGCACACAGACAGCTGCTACAGCCAGAAACACGCCCAGTCCTCACTCTCTGTCATCAAAAATTTATTGTATTATTTCAATACCAACAGGTTTTATAACGCTGTAATCTCTAAAACAGCCTCTATAATTTATTGAGCTGGGGGAGGCATGTGCATCAGCGCCGTATGGAAAGCCGCCTCTGAATGCGTTTTTATTGAGCGTTTATGGCTTCCTCAGCCTCACTGGGCGATGCCTCAGTGATTAGTTCCTTTTTGTCCTCTGCACACCTGCTCCACTCTGCCTGCCTCTGCCTCCACACCACAGGCTGTGCCCACGTGCATGTGTGAACGCTAAAGAGCAATAAGGCTCTTCTTGCCATTTCGATTCACCTTCAATTTCCTTGCCGTCTGGAAAGGGGGGGGGGAAAAAACCTTCCAATACTGACAGTCATTACACCCAGGGGCCTGGGATGCCATTTCTCCCTCAGTTTAAAATCAGAACAATTTCTCTACTATCTATCTCAGAAGTGAGACTGTGGGAGCGCTTTATGTTAGGGGGTATAATTTAGACATGAATATCTCCTTTTTAATGTTACATAATATAAAAAAACAGCATTGATAAAAACCTAATGACTACATAATGGCTATTGTAGTAGTTCATGGTAAACGATAGGCACACATTAGCAGTGACATCAAAAAATCCCAGAAAAAAGAATCCCAGAAAGCCATGCTCTTTAGAGTTTATGTCAGCTATAATAAGTGATCTTGGAAATGCCATCAGGTAGACTGCTGTACAGTAGCACTTACGACAGCAGGATGCATGGCTTACAAGAAGCAGGGTAAAGATTTTCAATGGCTTATTGAGTGTTAAAAATATAGCCTATCAATTTTGCTTTCGTGAGCTTAATTTGTAAGATGGGTGAGTGTATTGATATGGAAAAGAAGTGACGTAAACCATCCGCTGCTATTAAAAGCCAACCTGAGTGGCCAAGTGACTCGAAGAGAATGACCTGGATCCTAAAATGTTTGTGTAAAATGCTATGCATTCCACTGCACCCCGCAGCGCTGTTATTTCAGTTACTGGAGTGCAAAGCTAACAAACGCTAAGTGCTGATAGCGCCATTCACCTGTGGTCAAGAGAAGCTTGCAAGCAACAGCCTTCAAGGGATATTGCTTTCAATGTATTTAAACAAATCTGTAGCATCATTAAAACCGCAGACTGAAAATTTTTACAAACAAACTCAAGTTTATCAGGCTTCAGGCTACTTCGTGAAGCGATAAAATAAGTTTACTACAGCTGTATAAATCTGCTCACTGGGAACCCCATAAATCTTTATGGGAAACTGGTGAGAGGTCAAAACAGTGAATGTTGTCGTTGTAGCTCTGTTCCTCGATATCATGCAAGGCAGTATGATTCAACATCCACTGGAGATATATCTAGTTTTCTGGTACACTTCAAAGTATAGGTTTATAAATTGCACATTCTGTCATATTGTAGATGTGGAGGACTGTGAAAGGCTGACGCAGAACTGCTACGCCCAATATTACTATGGCATTGCTTCAGAAAGACTTAAATGTCATGAGTGGACTCATTCTAACATTGGTTCTGCTGACATTATCGCCTCCCCAGCTGGTCTGTGGCGCAGGGGTTATGCAGCTGTCCCTCTGTTTTAGCCTGAGCGTTCGGCTTATTCTCTCTGGGGAAAGGAACTGATTGGACTTCAGAGCCACCACATATTATATGCTTGCCACCTCCTAACAGGTGCTCTCATCTGACTACAGAAAGAGGTTTCCTTTCATCTGAACAGATGTTTAACCGGGCCACCTGGCGAGGGTTTCTACGCCTCATCGTAGGCTGGTTAGAGTGGTGGAGTGCGAGCCACCACCAAGTGCCACTCTGGCAGTAAATGACTGTTCCCAGCAGAGTGCAGGTTTTCAGAGCGGGCATCCAGTGTGGAGCTCGCAATGAGCCATCAGAGATCACACAGCAAGCACTCTTCCAGCTCAATAACAGCCACAACTGTGCTAAGAACAAGTACACGGGAACACTGAACTACAAAAGGCACAAAAAGGTTCAGGTGTCTGAATGGGATGTTTTCTTTTAAGCGTAATTCCTTTTTGCCCTTCTTTTTTTAACTGTAACTGATTGTTCATAACACTGAGGAGCAGCATAAAGAGGGTACACACTTAACACCTATACGTTACTCATACAACGGTTTAGTTAACAAACAACATATTGCTCAATGTTTAGGAAAAATGTACTGTGGTTAGACTGAATATTCACTTTAAATGCAATGAATGAGAGACCACAGACAGAGCAGTACATATGGGGGCATTCCATACGTAGGCTAGTTTTTAGTGTGAGTCTCGTCATATTTGCTTATTTCCAGTCTTTCATGCTTGCTGTGCTGGTACATTGGAAGCGTGTATATTACACAATGTGTTGGAACGGCTCCTCAACAAATTCAGTCTCAAGTAAACAAATGAGACACTACTATCTTCTAATAGTTACACTACCTTCAGGAATGACCTCCCAACTAAACATTTCTAAACAACCACCGAGAAAGGATGGAAAATCCCATTTGTTTCAAAGTGAAACACGTGTTAAGATGACACATGCTAGTCACAAACACTCAATGGAGTGCACTCAAACTGTCCTGCAGTAAAAAAAATATGGCTCCACATACACAAACACAAAGACAAGACTGTCGAGGCTGAAGGGACCTATTTATGGGAGGCTCTGCTAAACGGACATATTTTTTTATACCACGGACTCAAGTCGAATCCACCACCCGGGCGGGAGAACGACCCCTAAACTTACAAACAAAATGTGCGTGAACAAGGAGGACCCAAAGGTGAAACAGTGCAGTTAACAGGCACGAAAATCCCAGGCGCACTCTTTCAAAAGCGCAGAGCTTCTGCGAGCGGACTCAAGGAAACATCGGGAAGTCCGAGCCAACAGAACAGGCTCTGACGGACTTCTGTGTTTACTTTTGAATTCCAGATGAATAGTACCTGCCATTGAGCACGAATGTCCCAATAAAACACTGAAGGGTGAAGAGAGAGTAGCTAGAAGCGACACAGAATGCTTCCCTGTTTGTCTTGGCACACTCTCCTCACTAATGTCCTGAGACAGACAAGGAGAGAGGCGCTGATACGATCAGAGAGAATACCTCCTGAGAAACACAGCGCGTTTCACACAAGACACAAAACCAGAGCACAATCCAATACAGCAGCTGGACTTAAGGACAACACTTAATACCAGCAGTTTTACAGTGTACTACTGTAGGAAACTCACTGGAAGAGGACAAAGAAACCTGAAAACATCTGTTCTGTGAAAGAGGACGCGAGCTAATGAATAAAACAGCTGACCTAAAAAAAAGAAAGGAGAATGCACTCAAAGTGAATTTTAAGCTAACCAGAGGATAAACCCAGCCTTACTCACCGTGTTGAAGTACCACACTTTCTTGAAAGAGAGCCTCTTTTTGAGACTCATTTTCTCCTGGGCTCTGAGAGGAAGACCAGCGTCTGGCTACATACCTGACTAACCTCGGCTGCGACTAAGCCCTGACTGTACACTGCAGCCATGCCTGTACAAGTCAGACCCAGACTTGACAAGGCACTGACTAGGAAGTTCCATTCTACTCCCCTGCAGTTCCCATAGCAACCCGCCACTGCAGGAAGCGATTTGTCGATCTGCGAGGGATTGAGATGAAGTCACGACGAGCTGCCAAAATATTAAGCCGCGCAGACTCTCCTTTCGATTCTGCTCCTTTTGAATATGATTTTTTTTTTTTTTTTTTACTCCAAACAGAAATGATCAAGGTAGATTGCTTGTTATTCCACTGAAAAACAGAGGTAAATTACATAAAAAAAGGGAAAAAAAGCACTACGCCAGCTACGTGAGTTTGAAAAGCTCACTCAATGAATTCCATCGTACCGTGCTGGCTTACTTTCAACAAAAATAAATCCATTTTTTTTATTCCCTCCACACCTTCTACAGCAGAGCGTGACTTCAAACTTAAATAATAATTTGCCGTCGCTTCTAAATGAAAACCTATTTAATTCCACCTAGGAACCTGCATGGTTTACTTAATGTTTCCTAACACACTTCCATAATGTACATGCGTGGAAGTCAGACACAGAAATGGAGAGCTGGACCGCAGCTGAAAGGCCTTTTATTGAGATTTTAGGGGGGTGACGCAACACACTTTCACTGCAAACTCAGCCTAATGAATGTCAGGTTTGATAAAGGTCAAACCCCAACAGGAACTCCTCTGAATGATACATTTGAAAGTAAAGAAGGCAGAGATTGGGTTTCACTCAATTCACACGGACCAGTCAAAATGTTCCAGTGTTCCCTTATAAGCAATTTCCTGTCCCAAAGGCTGAAATCTTCTTAAAACATCTGGCACCTCAACCTCTTTCAGTCTCAAATGCTCCTGTTTTTGGCACCATGTATGATTTATACAGGGGTGCTTTAAACCTCTTTTCATTTTCTTAACTGAGCTCACTCTGGGTGGCCACTTACCGAGCTCCCTGACACCTAACGGGCAGGCGTCATTGTATGTCAAACTCCATTTTGTGTAGTATCTGTAAGGTTTTGAGTGTGACCTTCCTGGTTTAGGCAACGTAACATCCATCATATGATGCTCCTCATAATCTGTCTGCTACTGAGTCTTCTGATATGCAGTTATTTTCAAAACGGCCCTTCTGCTTAGTCATAATAATGGAGGTGCCTGTCTAATCTGTGTAAAATCAGCATTTCTATGTTGTGGCACATTACATACTGGTTGTAGTGGGGAGATGATCATTGTTTATTACATTTTTAGATCATATTACATTTATTCTTTCTCTGTGGGCTTTATAACCCAAACTCACCCAAACTGAACTTGCTGGTTCTGTCCCATAGTATTGGTATGACTGATGTCATTCTCATTTGTCTTTTCAATCTGCAGTAAACCTGTTTTATGGAGAATTATTGAGGCCTGACTGGCTGACAGAACAGAATGGGTGAACTCAGTTTTAAATCAGAGCTCCTCAACTACCCTTTCAGGGGGGTACAATTCTTTAAAATGATGCAGACAAGCAAAACACTTTCCACTTCCTATTGATAAAGCAGTCTACAAAAAAAGCAATATGTACATGTATATAAACAATGTAGACACGTTCTTACGGGCTATTATTTTATAGCTATTATTAATCATTCAGGAAAAAAAGAATGATCAAGTAATAAGAGAAAAGAGGATACTAAACTGGAAAAAATTCAGGTCCACAATTAATAACACTTAAACCAACCTAACTGGAGTAACAGTATATATTAGAAAGAGGAAAGACATTGATTATCTTCGTTATGTTCGCTGATTATGTTTGTTCATTAGTCTTGGACAATGTGGACAAAATAATGTTACACTGGAGTTACCAGCGGTCACAACTTCTGAAGCATTCAAAAATAGGGATTTTCTTTGTTTCACAGTGAACAAATGGCCAAAAAGAAGCCAGTAATGGGTTACACTTGGCCCCTTGGCTGCTATCTGAGCTCTGTTCTGGAGGGAAGATACCGATGCAGGGAAATTCCAACAAAAACTTAAGATACCAGAAACTATGAGACATAAGAGATATATGATGCATGTGGGAACCTCGTCTGACAGACACAACAATAAAAATACAGAAAGAAAGGGCAAGGAAACCAGGCCTGAGAAGCAGATTAAAAAGGCCAAATCTGAGTTCATTTCCCCCTCCATCCTCTCATCAGGATTTTTTACCCACCGCACTTCTGGTAAACACCCAACGCTTCTACAATGTCTAGGACAAGTGAAAGTTCCAGTCCAACAGAAAGGGTGATTCCGCTCTTTGTTTCATTTTTATAGAACAGAGTTTTTGTTTCTGTAAAATTTCCAAAAAAAAAAAAAAATGTTCCCACAACTCTCAGTCTGTCAGGCTTACAGTAAACCATGTGGCCGGACAGCAGAACCTCAGAGTTGCAGGTGTTGTAACTGATCTCCTGAGTCGGCACATATTAAATGAATAGATGGAATGGAACGGGCGGAGGCAGCCAGTAGCTCTCCGCTCGCTGAAAGCCGGCCACTGGCTCCTCCACCTGCCAGGACAGTGCGGGCTTCCCAGCGCGTTGGCTCCTCTGATTGCTGCTGTATTGGGAGCTGTAATCACTCGGGCCTCATGGTGTGAGAACATGAAAAGTTATCCTTCACAAAAACAGAGCGCCGGACGACGAATGTATTTGATTCTGCTCTCCTGTAGTGGACGGGGACCAATCACAAAGCCTCAGGCGCCTGAAAGCTCAGCGGGCTGTTCTAATGAAGGTCGCCAGCGCAGATATTTACAGTTACTTTTTGAGGATGGTTCAAAGACTGGGAAAATCAGTGAATGTAGCTTGTTGAAGACAATGTGAAGGTCAGTTGCTCTGACCTTATGCCAACGTTGCAGTTATCTGAAAGGGTTACAAGTTACGAAAACGACATCAAATAACATAGAAAGCCATAATAACAGTGCCTGTATTCAACTCTCTTCAAAATAAAACTTTGCACTAGGTGCACTTTTCAAACCAAATACCCTGCACTTGTGTTCTCTGGCTCAAGGACCAAGTTAACATGGGAATGCATGAGAAATAAATAATCACGTAATAAACTGACTCACTAGATCCATTGCTCTAAGTCCTAAACTAAGCACAGGCTCTGATTTTTTCAGATTGCTGGACACCCAGAACTGACCTAAACAACTGTAGCTGGCACACAGACTCCTGGGAAATCTGCGGCACAGTGGGAGGGGCCAAGGCCAGGGCTATCGTACATTCCAGAAGAAACAGCTCCTTTGAAAGTGAGTATCTTTCCTCTATATCGGTAACAGACAACAAACTGAGGCCAAGATCTCATCCAGAGGATGCAGAGACGCTTCCTGTGTGCCAGGCTTTAGGGCAACATGGGGGGTGTGGTGACTGATAAACTGGCACTGGGCAGTCCTTTCATCCCAGCCAAGCCACTACAGAACCCATCTCGAAAAGAGGTCCTTCCCAAAAGGGAGTTGAATACATAATATACCTAACACCTACTGCATGTACAGCTTGTCACAGAATGGAGCCCTAGGCCAGATTTTGGTGTTGACGAACCGAGGCTCTGATGCAAACCGATTTAAAGCACAAATCAAATTAACTGGGGCGGACGAGCGTGACAGCTGATGAGTTGTTGAATTGTCAGTTTGTCAGAGCAAAGCCGTCCTATTATGAGCGCGCTCCCTGCCTTTTAAAAAGGACAATCAGCTGCGAAGTGTCCGGCGTGAGGCCCCTGTGCCTGCTCTCATTCAAGCAGATTCAACACTTTCAGCTACAAGGCACCCAGGGCTGTTGAATGCAAACAGAAAATCTCAGAAGAGTGGTTAGCTGGACATACTAAACGTTTATAAATCTTGTAAGGGCCACTGGTGAGTCATTGGTATGTCCAACTAAGCACTTTCAAAGGGGTTCTTTTCCAGTTGTTTGGATGAATGCTTGGATGTAAAAGTGCTTTACAACTCCCATTAGATGCATTTGATAGGTGATAACAGTGTGGAAAACTACCTGCATATGTCCTGAGAACAGCTTTTAATTACATTACATGCATTTAGCTCTTATCCAGAACAACTTCCACCACAACAGAACATAAGTGTATCCATTATTGCCCTTAAATATGTTGATTTAACATTGATAAACAGCGGTGTTGAAAAAAAATGTAATCATTAGATCACAATTATTGCACTGCTAAGAAATGGGCGATCCTGGAAATTTAAGGATTTTCCAACGCCCGAAACAAGCTTTCTCACGGCCTTTAAATTGGAGAAGTTCAAAACGCAGAGCTGTTTTCCGCGGCGCGAACGTCACGCGAGTTCCACGAAACGAAGACCCAAGAGCAACAAGTGAAGGTAGCCTCCTTACAGAGACGAGGAAGCGAGAGCAGTCGCGGGCAAACATTTGCGTGGCCTCCCGCGTCTGTAATCCGTTTCCAGAAAACAAAGGAGGCGCTAAGAGGCGCAAAGTGTCGCCTTCATTAGCATTTAAATGCTGCCGTTGTCGCGTTCCGTTTCATCTCCGCTGCCTTCGTGTTTTGAGTGTGCCCAAAAATCACAGTAATTCTCCACAGGCATGTTCCCATTATGTGCAAAAAAAAAAAAAAAAAGAGGCGCAAAATGCTTCTGTGTGCTCCTGTATGAATATGAGTGCTAATTAGATTTGGGACAGAATGTTTCTCCCCTTTCGCCACGGTGATGTGCTTATTTGCATTCCTTGCCCCTACCCCCACCCTCTTTTTTTTAAGTGAGACACCGCTCGCATTTTTTTGTGAAGCTGACCCATAAGGGGTGAAGTGGGACTGAAGGCACACGGATGATCCTCTTTTCGGGGGGATTTTGTGCGCCGGCTGCCGGCGGAGGGTAACGAATCCATCATCCCACGCGTCTCGGCACATCGTGATAGCAGGCAGACAGCGGTGTGGGGCGGAGGAGGAGGAGGAACGCGCAGACACCTCGCAAATTGATCTGTGGGACCAAGGAGAGGGGGGGGGGTCTTCCACACGGTGCTGCCGTGAGGCTGCGGCTCTGTTCTGCTCGCCGACACCACTCGTGTGGTCTCCTGAGAGCGGCAGGCGCCTCCCGCAAAGGAAGACGAAGCCCGTAATTGAAAGTGAAACAGATTCCTTCCTCTGATGATATTTCTTCATCTAGAGGGCGATTCTGGTGCGCTACCCTCTGATGATATTTCTTCATCTAGAGGACGATTCTGATGCGCTACAATCAAACATAATAACACATTCCACAGGCGTTCATCGCTGTGCCGCGCTGCAAATATCTCCCTTCTGTTGAATCTGCTTGGTAGAAACTCTCATCAAAATTAACCTCACAAGCTGTGTTTTACAGAGTACCGGTTAATACAGTGGGATATTTACAGCAGTGTCCTGACCGGGACTGGACCCAGCAAAGGCGGGGTTGCCCTGCCATAAGCACGCCCCCACACACTGCTGGCTCAGAGTGAGCTGGCTCAGGCAGCCTGTGCTCCAGGCCTCTGACTGAGAGGCACACACATGGATTATTATTCACCCGGTCCTGCTGTTATTGTCTGCTGCCAGGCCCCACAATACATAGGCTAAATAGGAGTGTGTGTGTGTGTGTGTGTGTGAGAGAGAAAGAGAGAGAGGGAGAGACAGTGAGTGTGAATGTGTGTGCATGTGTAAATGTGAGTGTGACCATATATGTGTACCTGTGTGTTTTGTTTGTGTGCGTGTGTGTGTGAGCGTGTGTGTCTGTGTGTATGCATGTTCAGCAATAAGACACTCTTAGCCCTGCTCCTCGTAGATGGACCAGTGCTACCATGCCTTCTGGCAGAGGATCAGGACACTCCCAACAGAAGTAACGAGACTTTGCAGGGAAGAAACGGCACTGGCTGATAGTGACATGTTAGCGCATGAAAACAGACCGATGGGCAGGATGAGGAACAGCCTTGACATTCGTTTCACATTCAGAGTGGGTGGAGGTATGGAGGAGGGACCTGAACTGCGATTAAAAGGTTGCAGGTTCAAATACAGATTATGGTGGAGCAGAGATCCTGGACCCTTCTTCAACGTTCTTCACTAAATAGCTTTGGCAAATATCTATGTAAACTACACAAAGTGCGTCGTAAAAGGGTGTTGGCTAAGCGAATAAATGATATTATCAATATTTTCTTACTGGAATAAAATGGTAAACACATGCAAATAAATGTTAACAGGCATACTGTACTTAAGATAATTAGAATTCTACCAATGCTTTAGCTCAATACTGAATATCAACACCCAGCCAAATAACAGGTTACAGGGAACTTGGTTAATTTTCACCAATCACACGGGAGATGCCTAATGCAGCTCTGCTAAGATCCAGCATTCTGTCTGGCTCCTTTCCGCAGTGCTCAAATCAGACAGCTACAGAATGCATAACCATTACCGGCAGTCCACATAGCAACAGGTGTTGCCAGGGTACCACTCTCACCTACCAGAAGATTGAGCATCTTCTCAAAATGAAAAGGAAGAAAAAGAAACACACCAATCACCATGTCCCGTCTCTTAAAATCGGAGGGATTCTTATGGAATTCTTATGAATAAATTTAAATAAATTGACACAAATAATATGCATGGCTTTTACGCTGTACAGCACTTTACAGCGCTGCACTACAACACAACACTGGCTATCCAGTTGTAAACCTCAGTCGTGGCTAAATACACGAGGACACCTCCCCTTTATTATGCTTGCTGGTACAGTGTTAGCCAATCAGTGTCAGTGAATCACTTCCCGTTATGAATTTCTCCCAGCATCCCCCTGCTTTCTATGTCAACCCAATCCTTTACTTCCTTGGAGCACCTTGATGATGACGTAATGTTCTGGAATGCAGACAGAACGCTTCCCGTGGAAGCGAAGGCGAAATAAGCAGGCCGCTCTCTGAAAGGGGAGACTCTTCACATTCCGACACTTAGTCCAAAACCCACACAAGACGGCCATACAAAAATACAACACAAAAACAGAGCCAGGTTCGGGACCTCAGCCACACACGGATCCAACAACGCAAACCCAATGCTGACAGCAGTTTGTGCTGGCATACATACTCCCTAGGATGTAAATCTGTGTTTGTGATTATTACTTTAACAGAGCTACACAAACTTCAGACTCAGTTTTGGCCCAGGAATATTCATGAAACATGATAAACCCAGGTAGCTGTGTGTGGATTAATCACTATTTTCTTACAGTGAACAAGATATCCCAACAGAACAGTTAAAACACAATGAAACAAACACTGAAAAGACGGTCGATTTTGCAACAAAAACAACAACACATACAGTGCTGACTCCTTATAGGTGTCAAATTCCAACACCTCTGACCCCAGAGTAAAGCACCAAGAATTAGGTGCTAACAATTCCA
Source organism: Megalops cyprinoides (assembly GCF_013368585.1). NCBI lineage: Eukaryota > Metazoa > Chordata > Actinopteri > Elopiformes > Megalopidae > Megalops > Megalops cyprinoides. The sequence continues at coordinate 11,990,875 of NC_050604.1, forward strand.
GGCCCTTAGTGAGGGGGGCTAATATTAGCACACCGGTGGAGGCGTCTGAAGTCAAGTTCTGGAGAATTAGCGCAACGCTAAAACATTCCAGCACCCGCACAAGTTCACGGTCAGGGCAGCCGCTTCTAGCCTCCGTAATTAGGAAAAACGAAATTAAAATAAAAGAAGGCTTCAACCTTTTCGGAAAATGTCAGATCGCCTGGCTCGTACATGCCGATCTCTCGCCCGGGGGTGTGCTGGTGCAGGGGGCAGGCCGCCCCCAGTGGAAACACGACCCTGCGGAGCCTGTGATGAAACCGCTTCCTTCTCCAAGACTACCCTCTGCTGTTTACTCACAGGAAGGGCTTTCCGCTGCAGCTCAGCTAAACCGACAAGACAACATGGAGCTTCCCTGTCTCACTTACTAAACCCAAGCACAGAAACCAAAGGAAAAAAAACAACAACATGCGACTTCATTCGCCGCGACTCAACATAATTAAGTCATTCTCTCTCATTAAAACATTCAGAGGAGCCACATTGTGTAATAATTACAGAGAATTATTGAAACACCAGGGAATATTCATAAAGGGAACTTCAGGGCAAACCTGCATAATACATTACAGATCACTGCATCCCACGTTATGGCTTCGGTCTATTTAAAGCTCAGTTACAGTTCAGCCCGCACGCAGTATGGCTGCCTTATTGGCAAATTAGTCTGAAAGCAACTTAGCGTTCCAATTAAAATGGACAGCACGACCCAGTGGAAAAGTTTTTTGTTTTTGTTTTTTTTTCCTCAAGTAGCCTTAAGAACATACTCAATGGACCACTTAGCACTTCATTACGTAATGAGGCTTCACACTTTAAAGACATGTTAATGGAATCTTCTCAACGCCCCCTGGGCGGCGAACACACATACCGCTGGACAAACAAGTGCACTCAAGTCCTTTCCAGGGTGCCACACATTCGCTGCACACAGACACACGCAGATACAGAGCTCTGTGTAAAGGGAGCAGGCATCTTGACTATTTAAATCACTCATAACCGGACTGTGTCACACCGAATGAAGCCGCGTTCGCTGCTGACTGAGGCATTCCTTCACAAGAGCACACAGGCTCGTCAGAGCACGTCAAGCGAAAAAAGCACAACTTTCAAAAGGAGTTGCCCAGACCGCAAGCCTGGGCTTGAAGGCTGGGAGCGGGGCGCTGTAAGTTGGTGCGCGCACACCTCCTCCCCCCCCATAATCTAATCAGCGGGAAAAAAAAGAGCGGAGAGGAGTCCTCGGGGGGGGGGGGGTGCCGGCGGCGGCCGGGGCGAGCCCCCCGCGGGGAGCCGGATACTTACTCCGTCCGAGTTGACGCTCAGAGTTTGCTCCATGTGTGGCGGCGGGTCGTGCTCAGCACAGCAGCGTCAGGCGGCTCCCTGCGGTAAACACATCCATTCGCCGGCGCAGCACTGAGCGTGTGCAGGAGAGCGCTGGAGATCCCGCTGGCGGCACGGCGTTCGCACAGCCTCTCTCTCTCTCTCTCTCTCTCTCTCTCTCTCTCTCTATCATCACGCAGCGCAGCGCTCCCTCTGCATCTCCCCCACCCTCCCACTCTCCCTCCCTCCCTCCCTCCCTCTCTCTCTCCCCCCGCCTCTCTCTCTCTCTCTCTCTCTCTCACTCCCTCTCCGCTGAGACAGAGGTTGCCCAAGCAGAGACGCGCGGTGAGGGGAAAAGGGTGCATGGGGGGGGGGCTCTCTCCATTCCCACCCTCGCGTCACAGGGACGGAGCCCCCACCACTTCTTAAATGCGCGCTCTGAGGGACGCCGCATTTTAGCATTCTGCAGGTACGACTGCACCCCCAACGTACCGAGGCTGCTGTCGCCTGCTTAATATTCTTGGGGTGAGAGAGGGAGAGGGATCTGATTGAGATGAAGGCCTGAGAATGTGCAAGAGAGAGAGAGAGAGAGAGAGAGAAAGAGAGAGAGAGTGTGTGTGTGTGGTGTGTGTGTGTGTGTGGGTACAGAGCTTTGACAAGTGTCCTGGAAGCTGTAGCAAAATGAGCTTCTGCATTCTTCAGCATGCCCGAACACAGAGACAATCTGACAAAAACACACCTCTGACTTTGACAGGGATACTGCTGAATGATGAAGTGAAAAAATTCAGGGCAGCTCTTTTTATGACTCTAGCGCTTCAAGCAACAGATACATTCTAGAAAACACCCCCCCAACACACACACACACACACACACACACACAATCAAAAAAACCACATACTTTAAGCGCTGACCCACAGTAACGTAGTTTTGTGGAAAATTACAGATATTGGTAATTGTGTAGCCGCGGAGTGACGCATGCGACCGTGCAGAAGCAGCCCGGCGTGTACGCGGCTGTCGGCGGGAGTTTCCCCGGGATCGAACACGCCGCCCCGCTCGGCACACAGAGGGATCTCCGCGCATCTTACCACAGCCCCCCGCTGGAGGAATCTATACACGCGGCGTGAGAGCGGCATACAGATGTGCGCGCAACGAGCGTGACTAATCAAACTTTGATTTGCATTAAGCCGTGAACAAAAGGGACTCTGCCGGCGCGGGTAGCGCTCTGAGAGGCTCAGCGGCGGGATGCGCTCGAGCCCGGGCCCGTCCGCAGCGCGCTCCTTGTCATCTGTCACTGACACACTGTCAAGCGTGACGTCCTCGGCTCTCTCGTACAATGCGCTTTGTTCATTTCAGCGACAGCCAAATTCACAGTCACGTGTGCAAAGAGTAGAGGGGTACACTTTACCCTGTATCCCAGCACCTCCCCAGCTCCGATAACAAGCATGTTTATACCGCTGTTCCTCCAAGGTCTGACACATACAAGCCGATAAAAGACTCATCAGTCATGTCATTGTGCTTGTCATCAGAAGGCCAGCCTTTGGCAGCACTAAGAACGAACGCTTGAGTGGGGCATGCCTGTTCTATCCCCAGGGAAGACGCTGCTGTTGCACGCTTCAGTAGCGTACCGAATGTACATTACAGGGAAAGTAGGGCTCTCAAGTGGCTCTGTCAGCGAGGCGATAGCTTTAAGTGCTGTGAGATCCCTACCGCCAGGGTTCGAAATCTGTCAATGCCATTGCCCCACAACTGGCGAGATCCCACAGCAGCAGAACGAATTGGCTTTATTCTGCTAGGCACAAGGGTAGGTTGGTCAGCAGGGTGACACCAATGCTCATCAGGCTGGGATCACCTCAGGGGCTACCTGCTGTTGGGACCTGAGTGAATAATAGCCATTGGCTTTATGCGAATGTATCACAGGATTGCATTCAGTACTCCTGCACAAGTGTAGAGGCTGTTGTGGTAGTAAGATGAGCTTACTGAGCAATCAGAAATTCCAAAACATTGCATGAATAAGAAAAAAAAAATAAAAAAAAGCTAAATAATCATAAGTGTCAGCTGAGAAAAAAATACACTCAACATCGTGAAAACGTGCTTAATCAGTCTAGTTTTTACCAGTTCTCTTGGCAGTCAATGGAAGCATCAAAAATGTACTACAGCACTACTTTCTTAAATGAGTTCTTTAGCTAGAGATAAGACAGCAAGCGAATCTATGACAGAAACAAAGAAAGACATTACCCACCAGACACAAGGATAGCTAAACTAATTTAAACGTAACTGTTTGCAAAGTTTTCATGAGTGCGTGCAGGGGAGACTAAAAACAACAATGTACAGGTCACAGACAAGACAATCCACTTGGATGACGCAGGAATCTGATTAGCCCACAAGTCTTGGAGTATTTCTGTTTTCTCTCGCAAGAAAACGATATTACAGAGAAAATGAACTTAGCTCCTAAACTCGGTAGCGAAGTTCATGCCTGAGTTTGGAAGCAGGCAGTGCAGACACACTAATCTCAGCCTGGGGAAATTCCTGCTTGGACCAGTTTTTTGGGGCCCTCCAAGAAGCCCGACCGTAGCGCACAGACAGACAGGCGCACTGGCCCCGCCCCCCAAACCCTTGCTGCCACTCAAAAAGATTCCTACACGTCATCCGATTTCTATCGCGCACACACACACGGCTACGGTCCGTTCTAACGTTCCAGAGCGAAATACAAAAGAGGAGAATAATTTGTGATTCAGCATCGCATTTCATTACTGCCAGGCTTAAGGTTTTTGTTTTCTCTCACCATCTTGCAGAAGTCAGCGTTTTCCAGGCTACTGCCGGAATTTCTTTCTGCAAAGGCATGTTCCAATTAGGAAAAGTTCTGCACATGGTGAATAATGCCATAAAAATGGTACTCTTCTCTCATGTAAATGAAATTCGCTTAACCTCACTTTCCAGCTGCTGGCTGACCAAAGTGTATATAATTCAGCCCGTAAAAGACTAAATCTTGCCACTGTGGGGGGAAAGCACTGAGGAGAGTCCTGTTATTAAAGGATGGGCAGACAGCAGTCACAGAGAAGGAGATGAGCCACCAGTTTCATTTGAAAATCAGTGAATCTGCACATGTTTATCTCCAGGTAATAGCTGCAGTTCCAGAATATCGAGTTTAATTTCATACATGAAATAGTGCGAATGAGAATAGCAGCTCTTTTAAAAGTAAGCTCTAACATAATAATTTCTTCCCCCAAACCGAGGCCCCATTTAAAGTATGAAAATCAAACAAAAGATTCCAGGGTTTTGTTTCAATTTTATTTCAACCTTTTTAGGACAATTATCTTGCGATCAGGCACAAGTAAGAGAAGAAATACAGGAGGAAAACCTTAATGCTGAATTTAGAAACCACTTAGAGCAGAAATGAACAGTGAGGCCTGGGAGCGTGTGGTGGTCTGAGTTCGACTGGGATCACAATACTGTCTTCAAAATGATACCTTTCTTCTGCAACATGAGCTAAATATAATCTAGCTCTGCTCGACAGTAATGGTAATGCATTGCCTCCTTTTATGTTGTGTATTCAGCCCACATTCTGGATCTATGGGCAATTATTTTCCCCTGTCCCACTCCTTTTTGACTTAATGATAGGCTATGTGGCTAGTGTACAATTATCTAGACATATGATGAAAGTCTTCACTCAGACTTCCCATAACCCCTTGCTGCATGTGAGTCTGTCACCGCAGGGAATCTGTGAAAGCAGCTTGTTTCTGCTGTCTTTGACCTTGTTCCCCCTTTCTGTAGTCCTCCCCATTCCAAAACTAGAGGAACCTGGCTTCCCACATCACCCATCCATATACTTTCACCTTCACCTCTTTAAAGCACCTTTCTACAAAATGGCCTCTGTTGCAAATTTTCCATTCCTCACACAAATGTCCTCCCCTGATGCCCTATCTAAGCAATTAAATGCACAACGTCTTAACGCTTCCCTACACGTACATGTATAGGCTTTGACTCCTTAGCAGGTTCAATTCAATAATGCTTATTCAAGAAACATGCAGACAATTGTTACACGAGACTGAATCATACTGTAGAACAAATCAATAATCAGCAATGCCAGTGAACTGGAAGTGCACAAAAGGCACTATCAATCAATAAACGGTGTTCGTTCACAACTGACAGGATGAAATATAGCCACTGGATTCTGCCTGGCCCTCACTCAGGTATCAACACACTGACATACTTCCAGCATATAAAACGCACCTCAATGTTCCATGACTAGTTTATCATACTTTAACTGCTTACTTTACATATTTTCCACGCACAGGTGGATGAGACATTCGCTGACCCTGCTCTAGTGTACAACACAGGCTTCCCGCCTGGGCTTGAATACTACATACTTCTGGTCACACACCAAGGTCCCTCACCATTGCCATCGCTTACTGATGCCATTAACAGGCCTTTGGTTGAGAAAAAAAAACTCATGGGTTGTACACCTGCCTTGTCAAAATTACTCTGAAGATATTCTCAAACCAGTATTAAACGTGAAGTGCTATTCAATTCAGCAGGACACTTCTGCAAGCCCACAGTGATGCACAGCACACCAAACATGACTCACTTTCATCACTTTAGCAACAAAGTGCTGTGTCACTGCTGAAGGCTGAGGGCTTACAATTATAGGTTGTATCTAATTCTTTGGTCAAAAATGAGCCATTAATATAAGAATGTTCTCTTTCGCTTTATTAGGCTGAAAACCTGAAATCACTTTTTTATTGAATATTAAAATGCATGTACATGTACCAGCAAACAATTATGATGATTACGGGATTTCAAAACCGCAATGCTAATAAAACTACAGTTCCTGCGGAAGGAACCCTTACATTCTGTGCCACGACAGCGCAGACACGGACGAAAGCATCCGCCCTGCAAGGGAGATAAGACACTGTGCAAAGTGGGCAGGGCGCGCGCTGCATACCGCGGGCACGGATAAGCTGCCATCTTTGTGAGTAAACAGTCCTCTGACAAGATGGCTGAGCGGACCAGCGCCGAGCATGCCAAGGAGGACGCTAATTGGAGACTGTGTGAGTGCGCGCGTGTGTGTGTGGGAGAGTGTGTGTGTGTGTGTGCGTGTGTGCGTGTGTGTGTGCTCACGCACACGGAGGAGGTCCCGAAGCGCTGCTAATGAGGGAAATGTCAGCCCATTGCTCATCAGCTCTCATTAACGGGCCCGGCAGACACGGGAGCTCCGCTCCCACACAAAGCGCGCTCTGTCAGCGGCCACGCTGCGAGTGCAGGGCAGAAAAGGGTTCACGGGACCGGAAGGCAAAGGTAGCAGGAAAAAAAAAAAACCTCCGGCCTGTCACACCAGAGGACAGCACATGAATAATGTGTGAAACCAGAAAACAGGTCAGGCTAACAGCATACAGTAGCTACAGTAGCTGTGCTGGCTGGCATCCTGCATTTAAAAGTGAACCGACAGTAAATAAATCATAGAAAAAAAAAACAGAAACCGCACTACCCCCAACTGTATATCCAACATGCTCTTATTATATGCTTTCCTATCATTTCCTGTGTAATTATCGTAAAACAGTGCACTGAATGGCCAGCTAATTCAGATTTACCACAGCAAAGTAAGCTGAAATAAAACATACACATGAGTAAGCTGATATTAATGAGTTTAAAAGTTGCTGTTCTCATTCTTTCAGAAAAGCAGCTTGCTAACATCTACTCCTTTACAGTTATCAAAGCTCCAAGCGCAGTTAGCTTAGACATCAATCCTCGGCCAACCAGTAGTAATTAATCCAATTACCCATTGTTTGTGTTAGCAACTAAACTACGGAAACATCTAGCCCCGGTCTTATCCCAAGAGCAAAACATTTATATGTTCTTCGGACAATTTCCTCTGTCTGCCCTTCCCACAAAGACACACTTGTGTATGGAGACACATTTCATTCTACATACATTTTTTCCCCTCAGAAAACAGAAAAGACAGTCAGTCACGGTCTTTGATTGTGGCTGGATTTGGGTTTGTCTACACTGGCAGTCTAATAAAGCTACAAATGTAAAACTAACATTCCAAGAACACTAGGCTAGAAGCCATGTTCAAACTCACAGCCCCATTCAAAGACACTGAGGAGGGTGAACTATGGATAAGTTCCCATAGGACACTTTGATTCTGGCCAGTGACACCGTGTAACAGAGATATAGCACTAGGTAAAAATGAGTGTTTGGGCTCAATTCTTTGAAAGGGGTCCTTACCTCCAGGTCATCCAGGGAGCGGGCCAGACTGAGGCGTTTGGAGCGGCCGAAAGACCGCCTCCCGGAGGCGCGCTGGGGCAGGTGGGGGAAGCCCACGGCGATCCCCCGAAACCTGGAGCCCTGTCGGGGGAGGAAGACAGACACACATCATGTATTAACACCCCTGCTTCAACACCATCCGCCAGCACTGACAGGCATTACACAATTGGGTAGATTTGCCGGCACAGAGAGGCAGATCCTTTAATAAGACGCTGTGAGATTATCCTCTACAGCAGAGAGCACCCCTGGGTTAAGAGATTTCAGATGCACGGCTCCATTTCCCGCTCGCCAAACTCCAAACTCAGTACAGTTTTTTCGAATATGCTGCCCATACAGTGAAAAGTACGGGCAGCAGCGTGGCATAGTGATAAGAAGCAGGGCCTGTAACCAAAAGGTTGCTGGTTCGATTCCCCACTGGGGCACTGCTGTTGTACCCGTGGGCAAGGTACGTAACCTAAAATTGCCTCAGTAAATATCCAGCTATATAAATGGATAACGTGTAAAACTGTAACCTGAATAAGACTGTCTGCTAAATGACAATAACGTAATGCAAAATAGTGCATAGAGCCTTCTGCACAATGGAACTTACTTTACGTGTTTCAAAGCATTTTTTTCCCTCATGTTCAAATGTACTGATGCTCACACCCCGGCTGAATTTAACTGCAAAGCTTGCACTGGGGTGAAAAGAGACACCTAAACAAGCTTACAAACCTACTCTGTCAGAAGCCCAGCAACTTCAATGATGGCGCAGGCTTCAAATTTCAGGCCAAGGATAAAAGAATTTGGAGTAATTACCATGGTACCGTGTGTGGTGCTACCATGTAATTTGCCCTGCTTCCTGCACAAAACATCTTCTGTCAGAACCAATCAATTGCCTAAAAACAGATCTAATTACAGATAAATAACAAAACACCTCATTTTTTTAAATCTACTGATTCCAGCCACCTATCTTCTCCATGTTAGTTGAGCATTAGTGAGCCTTTTTGAAACAGACTCCAGACATTCCAGTCAACTTCCATTAAACGTGTAATTTCATACACCAGACCCAGGGGTCTCTACAATTCATCTCCAAAACTCTACTGCCGGCTGACAGAAAGTGCTATATAAACAGAAAATGAGAGTTACATTTCCCATTTTGATATGGGGAAACAGCTGCCAATTACAGTTTTAGTTGTTGCTCCTTTTACAGAACCGCAGCTGAAGTTATCCGATTTATACTTCAGCGTTATACACTATACTACAGCAATTCACATCTTTAGCTACATGAACATATTCAACTCAGCCCTGAGAGACAGTCTATTTAGGACTTTTCCCTGAGGGCCAGGGGTACGAGTTCAAATCCCTGATGGCAAATCAGTTCCCTTGAATGAACGTTACAGGGATTACCAGGAAGATACAGAAAAAGGGTTTGTCACTTTGGATAACAGACTCCATCAAAACTGTGAAATACTTCTGGGAACTTTCCAATGGCCATTTATTTTTGACTCCTTCAAGGAAAACAAGTTACACAAGTCAACTTCGGTACGGTCACTTTAAGATTCAGAGAAAAAGAACCAGAAATCCTCATGTAAAACTCTTTCCAAATATCAGTGCGCTGAATCATTCGCCATACCCAACGCTGTTATCTGCCCTCTCTACCATGTAGAGTATTTTTGTAAGTTAACTGACTGTTATCTTCTGAGAATGTAACCAAGGGCCGTTCAACATGCAGATACACGCGCACATTCTTCCTGGTTTGCTCAGTTATTCCAAACAATCTCACATTCTACAGCTTGGAGAGCCCTGTACGTGCGTGAATAAAATTTATCTGAAAGTAAACCATTGCCTCTACAGGACTTGCGTTTTAGCATGGAGAAAACTTCAGCTGCAACCATTTGGGAAGACATATATTCAAACTGTCAGACAAGGAGTACCACAAAGTCTTTTTAAATTTACTGAAACAAACTGGTGGAAGAGAAGAAATCTGAGGCGAAATCAGAGCAAAGTGACTGTATGGAGGAGCAGCAGCACACGCAGTATACTTCGCTCAGACAGAACCCTGGCTTGGACGGGAAGATGGCGTTCTGTGGTGCGCGTGCAGGCAGAGCGTGGGTTACAGTGAGCTGGCCGAATCGCACGGCACTGCGCGGCGGACGCGTGCCACGGGTCTGGCATTTCTCGTCTCCGTGCCCCACGGTAATCAGATGCTCGTCAGCGTTGCCTGGATACGGGGGGGGGGGGGGGGGGGGGGGTGGGGGGGGGAGGATGCGGCCGTTGCTGGCTGCTCACGTATCCCAGCTCCCTCGGGGGTGCCCCAGCGGGCTGCGCTTGCGGTTTGACCTCTTCGTCACCGGCTCGCTACCCGGCTCCGTGCCACACACTACAGCGCCACGCTGCTCAGGGGACAACACAGAGCCGAGGGAGAATCCACACCTAAGCTCTGCTCTAGCTCAAGGACTTGCCTTGCCACTGCCTGCACATCAACCAAAGCCCTGTTACTCCCAGAAACCTCATTTTAAAATCACTTGGTTTAAATATGTTAAACCGAGGAGCAGACCCATGCGGCCTGCCTTACTGGCTTAGGCTTGGTTCTTATGTGGCATGACTGCAAGGCCAGTCCTGGTCTCCAGCTCACCGCCTCCACACCACCCTTGAGTACTCCCATCCTTTGTGGCTTGAGATCAGGGCTGAGCGATGAGGCCACATAAAAGTGTTTTGAACAGGGTGCATATCTTTGACATTACCCCCTCTTTTTCCAAAGGCTTTGGCACAGTCTATATCATCAGAGGTTTTAACCACCAAAAAAGCTGTTCAACTGCAAAATTTTGTCTTCCTGTTGTTTTAATTTCTAAAAATCTGGCAACCCAGTAGCGTAATCAGTAATGCTTCATGTAGCTTCTGGAGTAGTATATTAAGAAAACGTCTGCACTATGGATTGGCCAAAAACCACAGTATCAATCAGGAACAAGGTGCTAATGAGATGTCCCTACACTCTAAGCCCAGTGCAGGCGTAATATTTGCCTTATGTCTTGGTTCTGCCACTACTTTAAAACAGTGGACTGAAAAATGACTGTACACCAAGAATTTGGATACTAAACCCGAGGCCTACACACGTAATCTTCTTGATCGCATGGGTCTAGTCTGTTGGTAACACAGATACTTCAACAGCATCTTAAGCCTATTTTGAAATGCATGTCACCATGTACTGGGATACAGCCATGCCCGGTCTTCGGAGTGTTCAAACGTCCGCTAAAGAGGGGGTACACCAGGGTGTGGCTCAGACACTGTGCCGCTCGTTTCGGGGGGCTGACTTGGCCCATGGTCACTGCTTCACCTCTGAAGTCGGGGCGTGATTATTTGCCATTTTAAAACCGCCCCGGGCCCTGCCAGCATATCTGAAGATCAGCCCAGCCTCTCTCCTTCTCAGAAACAGATCCTTCCTGTTTACAGCAGGCCGGTGGGTGGGACGGGAGGATGCCAACGCATGGCGGCCCGGCGGGAACGCCGCGGAAGGCCGCGCTCAGCGTCCGTGCGCCGCTACGCAGACCCAGCGGACGCTCCATCCTCAGGGGCGGATGCCTGCTCCGTGCGCCGGGCTGCGCTAACGCTGTACGCGGTCAGCAGGGCGGCTTCCCTCCCCCCCTCCCCCTCCGCTCCGCTCCCCTCCAAACCACAACACATGTCTCAGCTCCAATCACAGCAAGGAATTTACTTTTCAGCATTTTACACACGGCCCTTTCCAGAACATTTAAGCGGGACCTGGAGAAGCAATACCGCGGAGTCAACTTTGAGATTGTATATATTTCAGAAACAGACTTTATAAACAAACACTGTTACACAGTGAACGCTGAACAGTTTTCCTTCCAGCACTTAGTTTTACAAAGATTTGCAGTCTATGTTTTTATGTCAACATAATTAACTGTATTAATTCTAGTTAACTGTATTAACATTACTGAACTAAATGTCACTATCCATGCCTTAACTCTAATGCATACAAAGCTATTTATAACCAATAAATTCCTTGCACTACAATGTGGGTTGAAAAAAAAAAAACTGGCATTCATTTAAAGGCTATCTGATCCTGCACAATTTGGACAACAAAATAGAGACACCTAGTGGCCATGGAGAAGCATGACATAACATGGTGTCTGTGTGTGTATGTATATGAGTGTGTGCGGGCTAAAAATATCAACCGATACTTAGTTTAATAAATTAACAAAATGTGACTGCTCTGGGTCAACATCTACGCATTTCTTCACAAATCCAATTTGGCCCTCTGACTTTCATGTGCACATTGTGACAATGTGACACTGGATCTGAAAGCCTTCATTCTTCCTTTGAGGACGTCATGGAGAGTGCATCTGAGGGAAGTGACGGTGACCCCGGTGTGCCCCGTGGGTCACCGCGCACAGGGTGTGGCGATGACAGCCAGACACGCGTATGCACGGACATGTGTGCTCGTGTGTGTGTGTGTATGTGTGTGTGAGTGTGCGTGTGTATGCACCTGGGGCGTATCCCTCACAGAGCGCCAGCTACAGAAGGCCACTGGCAAACAGCCGAGGGCTCATAAGGCCTGGCCGAGATGCTGGCCCAAAACATGTTGGTTTTATAAACTCTAGTAAACTATAACATCATCTGTTCCCTCAGAGAGGCTAAGCCTGAGTGCTGCTGAACTACATGGTAGACAACACCTCTGTACACAAACAAAACCACATGAGGGACAGGCACTAACAGCTTGATTCAAGCTGTTAATGAAAACTATTTTATAGCAATACTGACAATGTGAATGACTAAAAAATCATTAGTAGTGCTTACTCATCTGTAGCGTTAGGAATAGCAACAGTAGTAGCTTAAAAACACAGTAACAGCAGAATTAGCATTAACAGATCCAGGCTAGCTTACAATACACAAGGCAGTTAAATTGCAGTATAAAATCTTGCGCTAAACACATCTAGCCACATGACAACCAAACGACCTAAAAAAATAAAAACGTAACCAAGGTGCAATGACATAAATACAGCTAATATGACTAATATGAATAAAGAACAATTTCTGTGACTTCTGACCTCCGAAAAAAAAATCAAGGTAAAAAAGACAGTAGTGAAACTGCAAGATAAAGGATTCAGACATTATCACAGTTAATGATGTTACCACCATCAAAACTGGAAAGATAATAGCCATATGGGATCATTCTTCTGATAAACAAGGTGATTTGAGCTGAGGCCCAAAGTGTAGCATGACAGTGAAATATATAGCAAGTGGAATGATTAACTGCTAAGGGTATTGCATCTGGCATAGGGTTTGCGTGTCACTTCTACCTCAGAGGTAATGAATGCGATTTTTTTTCCAGGTGACAAATTCATACTAAATCTCTTGATGCAAGGTGCAAAAGAAAGGTTCACTGAAGGGCCTTTTCTGCAAATACTCAATAAATCTGCATGTAACACAATCACTCACAATAATATGTATAATGAGAAAATATGAACTGGAGGCTGATGCAAATGAAATGCGCTCCCACTTTGAAGCAGCTCGCACAGACTGCATGTTGACAATGTGATGAAGTCATATCCTTATGTTAACTCCATTTCTCCTCGCAATCATTTTTAATATGTCACGGGCTTACCTCTGAGCCAGGGTGAGTGTCCATGGCAACTGTATTTACTCTCAGAGTGTGTCGACATGCCAGAGAGATGGCGTTTGGAAAATGTGCATCTCCTGTGATGAGAAACTCATCCATCAAACCATGTTTGTTTTACTACCCGCCCCTTTGAAATGAAACTCAGTTTAGGCACTGGGCACCACCCTGGTTTCCCAGCTAAAATACAGCAGACAGGTAAACGTCTCCTCTTTAACCCAGATTCTGCACAGAGCCCCCCCCCCCTCCCTTGCAGAGGCAACACTAAAGCTGACTTCAGTTTAGTGAAAGCGGTGAGTCAGACACCCAAAGCCTCGCCTCCACACACCTCACAGGTCTCCACGTTGCCATGGAGATCAGGGGGGTCTCCCACAAAGAGCTGGTCAGTGACTGGCCGGCAGGGTAGCGCCAAACAAATGATGCCGTTCCTGTGGAATCTGAGAGGCGTGTCAGCAGTAACGCTGGACAAGACAGCTCAGCAAACAGACACCTGACGCACTTAATGGGTATCCAACGCACAGATTGACCATTTAGTCTGAAAAATCGGAGAAATCATTTGGCGTGTGTGAAAGTGAATGAGTACCACGGTTCCACGGTTTGAGACAAGAGCCAAGCAGCGTGCATGCAGCGCGTGCATTCCCCTGCAAATCCTCCCAGACCTGACCCCAAACAGTCCTCTTCACTCTTCAAAGGGTACATCACTTTCAGTGCTGCTAAACATAAAACAGCACTGATGTACCTGTAAACACTTCACCCTGCTGACTCCTGTGACCATAAAAAAACAGCAAAGGACAGGTGTTAAAGGCGCCTACAGTTCCTCTCTATCGAATACCATTTCATGTGTTCCACTGGAGACTGCGATTCACTTGGCAGATCTCTGCAAGCAATGGAAATTAAGTTTTGGAAAGCAAATAAGATTTTTAAATAAAGTAAACCTTGGATAAAGTGTTCGGCTGGACACGCCTAGCTCACCCTACACAGATGGCCCTTAAAATGCTGATCGGCTCTGGTATGTCTAACCAAACACTGTCTCTTGGTTCTCTTGTTTCACAGAGCAGCCCTAGACGCAGCTTTCAGACCACTTTCAGCCACTCCCACATGACGTAACACAAAGGAACCCCCAAAGACTGCGAAACCATAGATTCTGCTTCAGTGGCCTCCCGGGACGCAGTGCACCACAATACAGACTTCTGTGGGCCTTTGCTAGGGAGGACTCCTGTAGAATGGACAGCAGTCATGACAGAGTCACAAGCCAGCTCCCACAACGCATTGCAGCATTGCATCAGATGGACTGACGGTTCTGTGATATCGTTCTTCACATCAGCCACGGCATTGGACACTCATCTGGAGTGCCTCACCACATCAAACCAGGGTTCATTCTTACAAAGGGGGAAAGTGGAGCAATACAACCGATCAGCATAACTGTATTGTGACACCATCCTAAAATATAGTCAACTGAAGTGGTTTTGCTCATGCTGAACAGTCCGGAGCTGCCTATGTATCTTCTGTGAATACACCTAAATAATACTTTGTCTGGGGTTTAGCAAAACTGCACTTAACATTTTGCAGATAGGGAAGATAACATTGTTAACATTTTGGTGCACGTTCTTGCAACAATGCTGTTTTTCCTGAACAACCCTCTGTAATCTTTATTTAGACTCATTTCATTTCCTCATATTGTTTACGCTGTGTGGGTTTCTGGGTTCTTGCATTACAGGAAAAGAAAACTTCAGAGTAAACTGTGGATTACCGGCTGGGTTTAATGAATATTCAATACGCTTCACAGAATGGTATCACCGATTCTAAAATTCCTGATTTTACGCACAGAGAGCCCCATCTGAATATTTGACAATGGATGCCGCCGCAAATCAGAACATCAGAATGCTGACCGTTCCCACCGTCTGGACATAAAATGTTGCATCTTGATTCTTAAAGCAGAGCCCCTGGTGTTGGAAGGCCAGTGTCTGCAGGCTTTTGGTCCAGCCGAGCACTTAACCGCTTGACTGCACTCCTCATTGATTCACTCACTGATCCAACCGTCGTTCCCTCCCCAGATCTCAGAGTGTCAGTGATTTAGAGAGGTGAGAGTGATACATGGTGGACTGCTGGCCAATATCTGCCAGACTCAAAGATCAATGGTTAACAAAGAGCACTGTGGGGGCACTTCAGAATGTCAGCTCTGAAAAGGATGCAGCTGCCTTCTCCCATATAGTACACTGAACTGAGGAGAGGTGGACGCAACAGCAACACTCGAATGAACCTGAAGCTTCACGCACGCATAAGAATGGAAGCAGCCATCCACTGAGCACCTGTACTCACTACTGAAGGTGTGTCAGGGCAATTGCTCCTGTCTTGGAATCAAATGGTGTTGGAAGTTTGTTGGAGTCTGACCAAATTTAAACAGGGATCTCAACTTGCTGGTAGCGGATTAACCCAAATAGCCGATTGGCTTTTTAAACCCCCGCATCCATGCCAAGTTACCACCGCAAATCAGGGGGATATGGTTTCAGCAGATCTACCTGTTGCATGAGGGTGCTTTTAAAACATGCTTTCCTCTAATCCAAATTCAGGCTTTCTTTTCTTGCAAGAGCTATTTTTAAATGACAGACTGTGGTGAAAACAGGAAATTACCTACGCGTAAACAGGACAACTCAGGAAATTGAGTATTTACTTCAGATAACAGGAAATAAAAAGTCTTAATCAGGACAGGATACTGAGGTCTACCCCATCCTATATAAGCAATCTACATATACTGCTTATATGTATTCAGGAAAGATAACAAACAATAAAAATAATCATCAGGTTATATTGAGGGTCAGCTCTGAAAGGAAATGCAAGAGCATAAATCCTGTGTGACTAAAGGAAAGCCAAAGTAAAAAAAAAAATAAATAAAAAAACAAAGACAAGGTCAGGATAGTTGCCTTTCGTGGTGTGTAGATGGCTTACTGTTAAATAATGAATGCTGTGTCTGTTACGGGAGCAAGAGGAGAAGAGAAGCCACGTCTTTCATGGAGGAGCAGGAAAAGGATGACGTGCGGCTCCGTGGCCTCGTGTCCTTAATCCACCTTTTTCAGCTAATTCGCTCGGAAAGAGCAATTCTGGTAATGAAGTCAAAGGCAAACTCTGGAGCAGTTCAAACGCAGGGCAATGGCGAGCGCACTCCACTCGTCTGCACCACTTTAGCCAGACGTTATGCCTCTGCTCGCGGTGTTGCCCTGGCAACAATCGCACGCACCGCCGACACAAACCCTAATACAGCTGTCGGCGTGTCATCATTAAAACATATCCAAAAAAGGGGAGATAAAGATCTCGCACATTTCTCACCAAATTTATTCTATCCTTAATGGTACAATGCTCGACAGCAGGCTGTTTCTTATTAGGGTAAAAGAACATAAAGCCACTTGATGGCTGTAGTTAAGACCTTCTCTTACACACATTTCTGCATGAACGCCCCTGGCACTGCGTCGTTCAGTGCGGTCGCCTCATGTCCAAGGATTTCTTGAAATGACAAAGAGGTAGAAATGAAGTAGTGACAGAAATGTCACCTCCACCCAGTGAGAAGATGGAAATTTCCACTGCTTAACTACCGCAAGGGTCCTGTCTCCCATCCAGCCCCGTTCCAGTCATTGGTGGGACTGCTTTAACATATTCTCTCCCGAAATGGAGAATAACCGTCACAGCCGAAGGGCAACGTGATTTCAGAACAGAGCTACATAATCGGGATGAAAAACAGACACGAAATTAGTGAAAACTATGTTTTCTCCCTTTTCGGTAACCGATGTACAGCTGCAACTAAAGTGAGAAAGACCAGGACATACTCGTAGTTGCAGAACTGCTCAGGATATGACAATTATGGTCGTTCTGAATATGATTATATCCATTTTTGTAGATTGGAGGCTGTGCAAAATTCGCTATCCTAATCTTGCAGATGGTCTTCAGTCACAAAAAGCTGATTTAAGAATAAGCTGCAGCTCAAATAACAGGCGCTGAGCAAAATGTCTTCTTATTTCTAATTCAGCCCAGTCTCTCCCTTTGTCGACTACACATAATTATAAAATGACTCAAGCAAATAATTAAAAATGCATTAAGACATCTCAATCTGGTTATTCCAGAGCTCCGGTAGTAAGATTTGTACAGTATAAGATGGATACGAGAACAATTAACCGCTCAACCAAACTGTTAAGCAGGAACCTGAGTTTTAAAGCAACTGCATATTTTTGCCGTAGGGAAAAACCTAAGTGTTAGGCAAGCAGGACCGACCTGCAGAAGATTTCACCGAAGGGCATGACAGAGTTAAAAACTCCTACCTTCTTGTCGCCGTCTTTGCTCTGTTTCCCATTCAGCTGCTCTCTGAACGCCTTGTCGGCTCCGAACAGCTTCTTGGCCCACTCGTCCTTCTGAGAGCTGAGCCTGGAGGGCTGGGCTATCTCCCCCGCCGCCCGGTATCTGTCGGCGGGGATCTTGCTCATGGGGGGAGGCAGGGTGCTGCAGTTGGCGCTGGACCAGCCGTCGGTGGACTCGGCGTAGGACTCCTGGTCGCTGCTGCGGCCGTGCCGCCAGTCTCGCAGGACGTGCACCGGGAGCCAGCGCTGCCCTCCGCCGTGGGCGGCCCCGGCCCCGCCCACGCCCGCCTTCTTGCCGTGAGGGTAGTGCGTCCGGGGGGGCGGGGCAGGGGGCTCCATCCTGGCAGAGGCACCCAGATGCCTGCCAATGAGCTGCGGGGGATCGGGGTGGGGCAGCTCCGAGAGGTGGTACTTCCCCTCCTGCTCGTAGCGGTAGCCGTTGCGGTGGGGCGGGGCCTGCCCGGGGTTCCTGGCCTGGGGGTTTTCCCACAGGCCGTTGGGAATGTGCCGGGCGGGGTTGCTCCCCAGGTCGACCAGCAGGACCCTGTTGCTCTTCTCCTCGGGGAGGAAGTTCCCGATGCCGCTGTCGCTGTTGCTGCTGGTGCTGTTGTTCTGCTGGGCGTCCATGTCCCCGTCCAGGAAAGCCCTGGCTCTCATCCCTTCGATGGACTCCCCCATGTCGCGGTAGAGCACAGACACGAACTGTAGCAACGGCTGTGACGTCGGGGGGAACTCCAGACAGCCGTTCGTGTCCGGGTCGGGGGTGCACTCGAAACTAAAGCGCCGGGCGATGCCCTGGTGGACCTTGTGGTGACAGAGCTCGGGGTCCACGATGAAGACGTGGCAGGAGGTCCTCAGACCGCCCTCCTCTTCTTTGGCCCGGCTGCGGTCATCCGTAACCTGCATGGTGACCAGACCGAAGAACCTCCTGTCGTCCGGGCACACGGCGCTGAACGCCAGCTTCTCGGCGGGGTAGGTGGCGAGGACGGCGCCCTTGTCGTTGCAGAGCCGAACGGAGTCGTGCATTATCTTCATCATCACCAGCGAGTGGATCTTCTGCTCCGCCCTCAGGCGCCTCATGCAGCCGCGGATGGCCTGCAGGCTGTCGTTCTCCAGGTTGGCGCTGGTGGAGGCCAGCTCGATCGAGCCCAGGTAGCCCACGATCATCCCCACGTTCAGGATGCTGGCGTCCATCGTAAAATCGTCCTGGGTTTCAAACACGTCCACGAACACGGAGTCGTCGTGCAGAACTTTGGTCATCTCTTCCTCCGACAGCAGGTCGGGGTTGCTGCGCGCGCTGCTGTTCCTGGCCCTGTAGAAGTCGGGCTCCGACAGCGGCCTCGGCTTCACGGCGGCCGCTTTCTCCGAGCTGCTGGAGGAGTGGCTGGAATTCTCGAAGATCATGTTAAAAATGCCGCCCGACTGCATTTCCGCCACGACCCGCTCCGCCCGGTTGATCCCCAGCGTTTTGGAGTCCATCTTGGGCTTGAGCCAGTGGCTCTTGGCGTCGTGGAGCCCGAGCTCCTCGTCGCTCGAGCACGAGTCCAGGTGGCCGCTGCCCTCGGCGATCACCAGGTGCAGCACCCCCGAGCACCGGCCGATGAGCTTCACCACGTCCTCGTGTGAAGCCTTGGAAACGTTGGTGTCGTTGACGCTCAGGATCTGGTCCCCCGCCCGCAGCCCAACGTAGTCGGCGGGGCTGCCCTTCAGCACACAGCTCAACACGCACGGGGCCTGGCCGGACAGGGTGAAACCGTACCCAGCCCTCCCCCGCGCCACCTCCACGCCCCTCACCCGCCCGCAGGGCTGCAGAGCCATACGCCTCTTTGCCGTCTCCGCCTGCCTGAACATTTTTTCGTTTCCTCCCCCTCTTGGGTTTTCTCGAGGACTCCAGAAATGCAGAGCGAGAGGACTAAATGTAGCACGGGGGTGAGAGCGCTGCTTAGCGTTGACACCGCTGTGGCAAAATCATCGCCGTGTCACCCTCTGGACTTCTCAGAGCACCTTCAGAAGGAAGAAACAAATTTAAACCTGCTGAACGATTGATTCAAAAGGCCTTAAATTTAATGCTTACGGCACACAATAAAAAGTCATATGTAAATAATATATATATAATATTACAGAATCCCTTTTTGAAAAGTACAGTGCCAGCATAACAGTGCCTTTGGATTAATAAAAAATAAAAAGAATATTTTTGAATACTGAAAAATAAATACATTAATTCTCAATAAATATCAAAGACCACTGATATACAGGCACACATTAATTTCAGAATCTCTAGATAGCATCATTCATGGAGTTAAAACCTAGAAAGTCCTCTTTCCCCGAAAAATACAAAAACGAGACAAAATATTAAAAAAAAAAAAAAACAAGCATCGACCTATCATTCCGTCAAATAAAATGCAAACACAATATATAATGTGTTAATGGACCAACATCACTAAACCTGATGCAGCGTGAAAGGTATTGCAGCTATTGGAACAAAGCGAAGTATATTTGCAGAGTTCTAACGTTGCAGCAAAACGTCACACGAACCACTCCGCACCTGTTCAGGGCGGGGTTACGCCCATATTCTCCAATGGAAAAAGGTTTTCATTCGAAATTTGAAGCGCTTAACTAATCATAGCACACCTTTGCACAGGTAGAAAGTCAGATATCTAGCGAGCGCAATAAGGCTGTGCGAAAACACGAAATTGATCACCTATCTATCAAGCGGGTTGTCAACACTGCCACAGTTAGTTAGCTAACTACGAGTACAACAGTTAGTTATAGCGAGATAGCCAAGTTAGCTAGCTATGTAGTACAGGAAAGCAGCCAGAGACGGATACGTACCATAACTGGCTAACGCTACCTCACATTATCTAATTTAGTAGCTAACATTTTGTTCAATGATCTATGCCAGGGTCGACTTGCCAAGCTAACGTTAGCTAGCTTTTACTGAATAGCTCAGGATTCAACGGGTAGTAGTTAGCTGGCCATACTAAACGTTGCCTTGCTTTCCAGTCTCAGTGAAACGAATAACAGAGTAGGTGATACCCAGCTAGCAAATGAACGACCACAAATTGCATAATTCTCCATGTAAGCAAACCTATTAGTCTCCCTGTGTATATAATTACATCTGAACTCACGTCTGTTATGTTGTCTCGCTTCCGAAACTCCTTTTATACCATTTTGTTAACTTTCTCTTTTCTCCTCCCGCTAGCAAGTTGATAACTCGGGGAAAAGTCACCCAATCTTGTCGACTCCAGTGCCCGCCTCCATTTTCCTCATTGTTGGGATGTCAACCTACTGTAACCATGACACCGAGAAAGTCCGCACACTTGCTGTATCTCATTCGCTCTAAGAGTTTTCAATCATTCTACATATTCCGTAAAGTTGTTTGCCATGTCAAACTGACCATTAGCTAGCCAAGTTAGAAAGACTGGAACACATATTCCACAGGTGTTTGGATTTCATAGCGTTAGTCAGCTCGTAAACTAGTTGGAGATGCATCACTTCGCTGGTAGCTAGCATGACAACTAGCTGTCTCAAAACGTTAAAAACAGTGCCCAGCTAACGTTAGCTGACTGGTCATATTGAATGTTTGGCGATTGATTTCATTGATGTGGCAGAGAAACTAGTTGGCTAGCGAGATAGCAGGCGATGTCGTTTCCATTCACACAGCAGAATGTTGCAATCATGCTTAATTGCTGCTATCTTATGATGCTCAATATACTGACGTTAGCAAGGTGTACGTTAACCTTCGCTAACTTTAGAGCTGCAGATGACTGAAACTTTTTTCTTTTTAGTTTCAGTGGCGTACCTACACATACAAGTTATTTAGTCGGTCGACTATTTTTAATTTCAACAAGTTAGCTAGATTACATTTACCTAGTCTATATGGGAGACTAGTTAACGACATGTAACACAGCAAGACAGCTAGCCGTAACAGATCCAACCGTAAACAAATTAACTTTGCCAGTCAAAAGCTAACGTTTGCTAGCTTGGAAGCTGATTTTTAATATTAGCAATTTGGCTAACTAGCCTCGAACAGGACGGATGGCGCTAGGTATGCGCTGAACTTACTGTAGCCTTAGTGTAAAGGTCTGAGCGCAGTTCATCCCGGGCGCATGGTCTCCTTCCACGCATCCAAAAAAGTAAACAAAAGGGGAGCAACCAGTGGACAGGGGGCCAGCAACGGCTGGGGCTGCCTGTCACGTGACCTGGCCACGGTTAAAATGCGCTGATCCCAGAATATGGCTGGACGGAAAGAAGCCTTTACTCTATGGATTCATGCACCTTTATCTCTGTCGGCTAACTTGTACCATGTCTGGCCAACCATTTAAACTTGGTCATGCTGCGCTTCTAATATTGTTTGCTTCTTATGTGGCTCTTTGCTTGTGTCATACTCCGCCTCACTTGTTAGTCGCTTTGGATAAGCGTGTGCGAAACGTAAAAGCAATCGATGACTGAGAATCTACTCCTGCTCCCCTTGCAGTTGCTTCTGTTTCTCATGAGACAGGATCAAATGCATGTATAATGTATGTACATTGTTTTGGCAACCTGATGTTTTTTTCGCGATCATGTGTGGGATGATTTACGTGTCACCGTCTTTTTTGATTAAAAGAAAAATAACTACCTTGTGTTTCATTCTCTTTACATTTATCACCTGAGACATTGTTGCATGACTGCAGCAACACTTGTAGCGGTTTTCAGGCTGTTAGCGATGTGCATTAGCACTGTTATCCACCTTCAGTGTTTCTTTAGCCCCCCCAAAGGCAGTTCAGTTATCCCAGACTGTATCTCCTGATTACACTGGTACTAAAGCATCTCCTCCAGCTTCATCCTCTAAAGCCGCACTGACTTTCATTGGAGTGACACCAGGTAATTTCCACCTGTTTGATTTACTAAACAAAACATAGTGTTCTATCTGTGTGGTCAGTGATTATCTCCATTGTTATCACAGCAAACAATGTCTGGAGCTCAGGCTGCACAGTGGGAGACTACCCACTGCGTTCCTTCCTGATCCAGCTGAGGAGTTTTTGTTGCTACATCAGGTTTTGAAGGCGTTTAGGTGACAACACTTTCATTCAACCACGCAGAGACAGAGCTTTTAATGTGAAGCAGAGAGGGACGGCCATCTTAGTTAATGCTTAAATACATTATCAGTGCTGCAGATGGAGCTGTGAAGCCCTCCTCTTCCTCCAGCTGTTTCCGCTCATCCCTGGGGCCTTTGCATTCGGGGAGGCGCTCCAGCGGGGAGCTGGCAGGGAGAGAGGGAGAGGCCTCTGGGTAGGATGTGGACGACCCATGCTGCTGGAATTCAGATTTGTGTGGCCCGCCCGGGTCCCAAGGCCTTGGAAAACATCTTGTCTGTTGGTTTGAAATACGGCCACTCGGGTGAGGGTGCACATCCATGTCCCATTCACTTAATCTTCCTGTTGGAGGAGTAGGGAGAGATTTACATGAGGTCATGAGGCAACTCAACCCATGCTTATGAGTAGAGCTTCTATGCATAGTATGACCTTGTTTTTTTTTATTACTGATTTATGTAATACTTATGGAAAATTTCCCTTGTCATCCAATGTTCAAACTTCATCTGTGATTCTTTGGCTTTTTTTTTTTTGGCCGCTTTACTTTTTCATACATTTTTTCATTAGCTCATTTTTCCCCATAACCATGCCTTAGTATATGTTCACCTTTTCCACCTTAATAACATGAAATTTCTCAGTAGCTTCACTTTACTGTAAGATTAAGACTATAAGTTTAGGTTTAAACAAATGTCATTAAAATGTAATGTTGCAACTAATGCCACACACTTTTCAAGTCACCTTGGATGAGAGTTTTTAAGAAGCAACAATTAAAAGGTTGAGCTTTTCACATCACAAACATTGCCAGACAACCACTTTAATCCTGAGTCCTATGGAGGAATCAATGAGACAGTTACGAGAGACAAGTACTGTGAAGAGCACCACAGGCAAGACAAGAGATTTAAGGATTTAAGAGGATTATACCAGGAGATGCTGTTGACAGATGGAGTTTATACAACACTATGGCATTTAAAAAGCAAAAAGAGAAACAGGCATTTAAAAAGGCCAAAACAGAGTAGAAAGAGTTTAACTCAGATCAATGCTGACAGTGCAACTCAAGGCACAGTGTGACACAAACAGCAGAGACAGCTGAACAAGGAGCAATACAGCCACTACACTGTGCCCCACTCTAACACACTCTCAAGGTGGCATTCAAACAACAGACACAAGCATTTAGGGACATTCACCAAACAAAAAGCCCATCTTGGGTAGTATAAATACTCCTTTAAGAACACTAATGCATAGGCTTTTACCCCCGGGATAAATGTCAGGTGAACAAAGATGTTGGGAAAACTACCCCAATGGCAGCAAATCTAGAGGGACCAGAGAGCTGTTGATTCACAAGTGTCTGAGCCTCCCCCAAGGTTCAGGTGTCACCTGAGAGAGCCTGGGACAGTGTCACACGAAGCCAGACAAGAGTTCCGCCTGCACAGCGGGGGGCAAAGACGAAGCAGCTGCAGAAGGAGCACAAACGTGGGGTGACACAGGGTGAAGTCCCTCTGAGCCTCAAACACCCTCCGACAAAATCAATACTCTCCTCTACATACAACAGCATTAGGTGACAATCGGACATCAACACAAATTTGTTTAGGGGTGAATATGATTCACACTTTTCATCACTGCCATTTGTCACTTTAAAATATTGCCCTGAAACGCTTTTCCGAAGTAGCGTGAGGGTGGCATTTCGAAACGCCTCTCCCATAGGATGATGAAAAAAAGAGAAATACTGCAAAGTTTTGTCTTTAGAACACACTATCGAAGAGCAGTGGAATCAATTTCCCACCTGTAATTCTTCTACCTTTTACTGGATTTATTTGCTTTTCAGATCCTCTTTAATCCATTTCTTCAAAAATCGGGGGCCGTTTTTACAATACAGTTTAACAACTTTAACAATACCAGCGCTTTCTTCAAGGGCAAAGAGAATATCCTGTTAGGAAGCCTATAAAAATGTCTTTGGGAGAACACCAGTTTATAGCAGTGGATTAACACCGCCTTTCTTCCCCACTGCACAACACATAAACATGTCTCTCCTGTTGTACGTGTGCTCACTGACAGAGGGTTACTTACACACGTTAAAGGCAGCAGCCCATGCCCTTAAATTCCGTTATAATCTCCCCAGGCTAAACACTGCATTAAGTTTTGAGAGGATTTGCCCAACAGTTTCGCAAGTGCGTAAAGTGATCACCCAACAAGCATAAACATTTACATTCAGTTTTATCAGATTGAGATGGAGAAATGCAAGTTAAACCTGTGTTAACTCACTGTGCCATGACACCTCAGTGCCCTGCAGGTGTGCAGTGTCAATGAACAAAACAACACTGGATCACAAAGAACATGACCCCAGAAATGTGTGTAAAGTCAAAGAGGTTGGGAAAAGGATGGGTCCAGTTCAAAACATTTTATTGTTCTGACGTGATTTTTTTTTTTTGTTGTTTCCAGTCACAGTACAGCATTTAAGTATGACGTAAAATCAAATACAATCTTTTCTTGCTGTAAGAAAACAAAATGGCGACATATTCCTGTAGAGGCTCCAGACAAGTCCTCTCATGGCCTCAACAAAGGGAAAATGGCGTGAGCGTGGAAGGAGGTGTGCCGCTGCTGCTGCTCGGCATGATCCCGCTCACCTTCCTGCCTGCTTTGATCACATACAACAGAACTTACATACGGAGAGTCTGACAAATAAAAATAACGTATATACCAAAAAAAAAACAGATCAGTACCATCTTAACCTGAGCTTTGCTAAATCCATCAAACTTCCCTGAAGAAAGACATTGTGGGAACATCCTGATGCTCTTTATTGTCACATGGGACCGATGCTTTCGCTCCACATCTGCAAACTTTCAACTGAAAATACACAGAGTGAGTGAACGAGAGGAGAGAGGGCAGTGATAATGCTGAAATCGAACAAATAATCCCGAAGTAGCAAATCTAGTAAGTGTGGGGAGGTGGAGGGGATTAAAATGTAGTTTGTACTCAGGGAAAATTCTGTTTCAGGACATTGTAAATGGAGAAAAACTAATAAGGGTTTCATTATATCCTCACCATCACATGAATATGACTTATCACGAGGATCAAACAGTGTCTAAAAAAGCCTCTCTCTTATATTAAACCACATGATTCTTGAAAACAGCTACCAACCCAGGGTGCTCAGCTACCTACTCATAGTACAAATACATCACATTGATTCATACTGCAAATAAAACAAACCTGTAACATTACCCTTTGCTGTAAAATTAACTATGCCTGTGAAGCCCTGTTAATGGCTTTGCCTTCAACAGTGAGCAACTGGACAGTCCCAACGACAAAGAACAAAGCTGTATTAAGACAATCTATATGCGTACGCTTCAAGTCTAAGTGCTAAGAGGCTGAGTATGGTCACGGAGAAAGCATGGGAGCCCGTTAGAAGTCTGAAAGGAGTGAACGCTGTTCAAAGGTCTGAGACGCTAACGGACGGCTGACCCCTCTTCATGACGTCGCTGTGCTGCCAGAACCGCGTCCCCTTTGCAATCACACTCACCCGAGCAGCACCCACTCACAAGGCAGCCCGACGCAACGTAGGAAAATAATTGTCATTTAAAAGCGGAATATCGCATGCTTCAGCTTTAACATGTGCGACACATTCAGTCTTTGCGTAAGATCTGTATTTACAGTTAAGCACCTACTCTGTTCACAACCACCCTTCACACATTAAAACATCAGTTTAAAAAAATGCAAGAAAGTAACAGAGACACACAGCCTATGATTTATAGTACAAATTACGCTGTACTAATTCAGTAGTTCAATTACTGCTTGCCGTGGACGATTTTGATTCAAATGAGGGAGAGGGGGGGGAAAAAAAGACGCTTAAAAACGCATACATTTCACACAACACAGAGAAGGTGCACGCTCCCGGCGTTCATCGTGTGCAGGAACAGAGAGACAATCAAAAACGGTGGCCTTGCTCATTTTCAGGGCTCCTCTGTCTTCTTTTAAACACAGAAGATCATGCGGCACACAGGCTTTACATTTGTACATATTTTACACAGTATCTAAATTTTCACTGAAAAGACACTTTCCAGTCTGTATCACCACCTTACATCCTGAGAACCAAAGAGGGGTTGGGTATGCGTCTTATACTTGCTTCTTTATAAATACACTTTATGTCAAACAGGGAACGGAAAACCTGTGAAAGGGAGATGGTGATCTGTTGTGTCATCTGCGGTGGATGCCATCCCAATCTCCGCCTTTAAGACGCATTTCGCTGCTTCCATACAAACCTTTTCATTTCTGCTCTCCTCTTTCTCTCACTCTCAATGTTAAAGGGTATGATGGACTAAAAACTTCACATCATCTATATCAAACAGGCTTATAGTCCTTCCAATGACAGCCCTTTGCCGGTTAATAATCTTTTCAATATTCTGTAACAAAAATGCACCTGAAAAATAGAATTATTTTCCTCAACTCTTCAAATATAGAATGTACTTTGTCTTTGTGTCATGGCTTGAGCGTTCCCGCCAGGGACACGCGTGTGGATTCATTTCATATTCATCCATTTCATATTCTTTCAAGTGCAGGAGGGGCTCATATGTACAGTATAGAGAAGTGTTCAGTCCGTGCAGGGAAAGAGCTGTGAGACAGTGGTACAAGCAGAACTCATACAAGCCTGAGAGACAATGTGTTGTCACTGTGGTGTCAAAAGGTATACCTTCCCTCAGGTATGGGGGTGAGGAAGAGTTTCACAGGAAGTGGGGTCTGTGGATGCTTTTCCAGGTAACTCGCAGTGCTGGCCCAGATGCAGAGGCATCAGAACCTCCCACCGCGCCTCTCCAAACCTATCCCCTCCCCCACCCCTTCTTGTTGTATATCTGTGTGTCAGAAACTCTTTTCTTTCTCTGTCAGCATGTCTGTATCTGTCTTTACTGTATTGCTTTCTGGCTGTCTGACGTGCCCTTCTCTCTCTGTCAGTACGGCTGCTTCTTTCTCTCTCTCTCTGTTTTGTCAGTCTGTGCACAGGTCTGGGGTCAGCTCAGAACGAGGTGACCTGGTGGATGCTCTGCAGACAGGCGAGCAGCTGGTGGTAGGGGCTGCCCGGCGTGGCCACCACCTCGAAGACGGACTGGAAGGCCCGGCGGTCCAGCTCCTCGTCGATCTGGTGCCTGTAGAAGTCCATGGCCACCAGGCAGAAGAGGTTGACGTCAACCACGTCCGACTTGCCCATGCGGCTGATGACGTGGGGCAGGCTGGGAAGGGACTGCGTCAAGGAAACGCACCAGCTGAAAGCGCTGCAGACCCTTTAAAACCAAGCATTAACAGCTATGCAATCAAAGCACAAGTGGTGCTTCTGTAAGACAAACACAGGGATATCTCACATCTCACTTCACAGGACACTGTCTTGGTTTGTGCTTCGCACATCCAACTCATTTTCAAATTCTTTGATCAGATCACCATCAGCAAATGTTGAAGAATACCTCTAAGGTAAGCTACCATACGGTCTTAGAGCAGCCCTGGCAGCTCTTTAACCTGAACTGTAACAGGGTGAGGTGGAGGATACAGAGCGGAGATCCACTGGCTTGTGGAGGCGCTGACGAAGAAGCAGGACAAACTCCACATGGCCATGGCCACCGGGGTCCTCTGGGTGAAGTTGGAGAGGGACAGCAGGACCCAGTCCCGCACCATGGAGGACTGGCCCGTGGCATGCAGCGTCTGGAAAACCTGAGGCGAGAGAAGAGACACACGTCACCAACACACACAAGCACTTTACAGCTACAGTAGACTTATAACCTCAACGCCAAGGGCTATTCAACCCTGGTGCCGGTTGACAGCGACAGCCAATGATCACTGAATGTCGATTTCAGTAACGCTTCCTCATTGGCTAACCGCCCACTGACCTTGTAGACCACGGTGGCCATAAACTGGGGGTAGGGCTGCTGATTGGACAGGAACTCCCCGATGACCTTGTTCATGACATCCTGGGGCGGGAAGAAGTCATCCAGGAACTGGGGTAGGATCCGTGCCACCACCCGGGCCTCGAAAGGGAAGCCTTTCCTAATCCTGAGACACAAAGGACAGACAGGACGAACCATTGATACAGTCAAACATTCAAGTACATCACTGATTGAAAACAGACTGTACATAATGACTTATACAATAGACTCTTTTTTTTGAGTCAGTATATAGTTTACAGGTAAAAATACACATGTGCCAACCAGATATTCAGCTGTGCAGATCAGATCAAATGTTCTACTGCAGTGCATTCTGGGAAACAAACCAGCATATATACAGCTAATTAGCCAAATCAGACCAACAAAGCCAAGGTAACCCTTTGGGTGAAAAACAAGACTTATACGCCAAACTGACAGCAGAGATTGAAATAAACTGCTGTCTGAAGTGGTTCATGTAGCCTGAGGGGCCCAAAGCACTCTGTATGCTGTGAGAGGTAAACTGATACCAGCGCAGCACTGCCAGGGCCTGTTTCAGGAGAGACGAGCGCTACGCCTACCTGTCAAAGAGCACCGAGACGCGCTCCATGGCGACGATGACCGACTCGCTGTCCGGTGCGGTGGGGTCAGTGTCGGCCGTGTGCCCTGGGCTGCATTTCTCCTTCCCTGGAGGGGACACAATGACGTGGGACAGAGTCACACCCCTGCCAGTAAATGCTCAGAAGCATGTACTGAATGGGACAGAAGGCTTAGCAGGTCTTGAAGCAGCCGTATTACATACACATGAAAAAACACAGGATAGCACTGACTTAACCTGAAATTAGGTATGACTATGAAACACACAGGGTGCTGTGTGAATACTGATCATGTAATAAGTAGGCACAGATGACATCACTAGTAACCATATGTAGTACAACAATGAGACTTTTTTTAAATGAATGAATTGATTCAGGAACAAGGTATTCAATATGAAAAAGCCATGGAACAATGCATACAGCTAACAGTATATCTCAAAGTATCTCACACACAAGTTGCTGGTTGAATCCCACATTCAGTGGAACTGGGCAGCACTGTGGCCAAGCATGGATATGAAGGGAACTTGAAAAGGAGAAAAGTAGGAAACCAAAGAGGAATGAACCAAAATGTCACCCTGCCTGCTTCATGTCCTGGGCTACCTGTGTACATGCAGGTGAGCATTAGGCCCAGAGCAGCCATGGCGCGGTGGGGGCTGGGCATGTTGACCCGGTCCACACTCAGCTTGACCAGCGCCTCCGCGTCCAGCCGTGACAGCTGCTCGGACAGCAGGAGGCGCTCCAGGCCCCGCAGGACGCAGTGGTACACCGCCGAGGGCGTGGCCTCCTCGCTGGCTGACACCATCACGCCGCACATCTGCAGAAGGGAAAGGGGGAGGGGGGAGAGAGAGAGAGAAAGAGACAGAGACAGAAACAGAGAGAAGGAGAGAGAAACAGGAGAGACAGTGGAGAAGAGAGAAAGGGAGAGAGAGAGACAGAGAAGAAGAGCGGGAGAGAGACAGAGGAGGAGACAGAAAGACAGAAAGGGAGAAAGAGAGATAGAGAAGGACAGATGAGAGGGGGAGAGAGACAGAGGGAGAAACACAAAGAGAAAGGGAGAGAGAGAGACAGAAGGAGAGATAAGAGAGGAAGAGAGAGACAGGAAGAGAGAGAAAGAAAAGGAGAAAGAGAGAAAGAGAGAGAGAAACACACAGAGACAAAGGGAGAGAGAAACAAAGACAGACAGGGTACAGTCATGGCACAATCTGTACAGACATGGTGCTGAGGGCCATCATTCACAAACACATAGGAGGCTCACACTGCCAACCCACCACCAAATGCAGCAGGACATTCTGCTGAGCGCCCACATTCTGTAGCCCAGGAGGGAGACACGCTCCTGCCTAGTGTGCTAAATATCCATCTGGATTTAAAGAGGTCTACTTAAGATTCAGAACTGTAAGCACTGTAGACAGTCGGAACTAGCTACCTACAGCTCTCGGTAAAGGGACGCCTGAGCGTGTTTATGTTGCAGAAGCTGTCAGGGTGAGTTAAACACCTCCGTCCGCCTGAGCTGATCTGGGCTGACTCAGTCTGCCGTGGCCGCGGTGCGACACAGCCTGAGGGTCAGCATGACGCAGGCAGCGTGACGCAAGTGTCATGCTGCAGTGTCCTACTCACAGCTTCCCACATATCCCCGGAGCTCCACGTTGCTTTGTGCTGAGCCGGACGGATTGAGGTGCATGCATTTCTGTCACCTAGAGAGGTCCCCCTGTCCCCTGTTTGAGAGAGACAGGCGTAGACCGGAGCTCACCTGGATGATGCCGGCGGTGAACTCTGATCCCACGTCCAGCGGGTAGTTCTCCATCATGTAGAAGGCGGCCGCGCACATCACCAGGACATGCTGCTGGTTGTGTAGGCTGACACAGCTGCCACAGAGGAAGAACAGAGACACACACACACACACACACACACACACACACACACACACACACACACACACACACACACACACACACACATACGTGCACGCACACACACACGCACGTTAAGATTCCAGCCCCCAGTGGGCCAGGCGGAAAGACACTGTCAAGCTGACGGCAGTTAAAAAGGTGTGGGGATCTCATTAAGCGGCTGACCTTTGTGGCTAATCCTGAAACAATAGGCAGTACCTGCCCATTTTAATCACAGTCAAATGTTTATTTTGGGGCGACGCTGCCAGCAGGGGAAACGGTGACTGACACTTGATGCTGCTCCCACTCCTCTCTCTTGGCATTAGCATGTGCGGAGGGCAGGCTCCTCCAGCACAGGCAGGCTGATGACATCAACAGGAGCGGGGCTTTTTCCCCCCCTTCTCTCGCTCGTACACCGGCAGTCAGACAGAATCGCTACGGCCGGCACGACCATGAGCGACTGCGTGCGGAAAGTGGGCACCGGATGCTGAGTGACTGTGACAGCCTGACACTGAGCAAGGGCAAACAGACTGGAGAGGCAGAATGTGTCTGAGTGGATGCTGGGATATTGTTTAACACGCTACTGCTGACTGACGGAGCACATGTTGGGCAGAGTATGTGCGTGCGCGCGTGTGTGTGTGTGAGTGTGTGTGTGTGTGAGTGTGTGTGTGTGTGAGTGTGTGTGAGTGCGCGCACAGGATTGGTCGGTACTATATTTAACAATGTGACTGAGTGACTGATGGAGCATAGGGTTAGTGTTTGAATGTATGTAAAGTGTGTGCATGTATGTTTGAATATGTGTGTGTGTATGTGAATGCATGTGCGTGTGTGTTATTGGTCAGTACCACATTACACAATATGACTGAGTGACTGATGGAGCACAGGTTGAGCGTATGAATGTGCGTGTATGTGTGTGTGTGTGCGCATGTATGTGTGAATATGTGTGTGTGTATGTGAATGCACGTGCGTGTGTGTTATTGGTCAGTACCACATTACACAATATGACTGAGTGACTGATGGAGCACAGGTTGAGAGTGTGTGTGTGTGTGTGTGTGTGTGTGTGGGCCTGTGTGTGAGCCCGATGGTGCGGAGTCCGCGGAGCGACTCACTGTGCGACGGCGCGCAGGTTGGACAGCAGGTAGTCGCAGACGGCGGGGACGAGCTGCCTGGCGGTGTCGTCCAGCAGGTCGCACTCCAGCACGTACAGCACGCCGTGCAGCGCGCCCATGCGGCTGGGGAGGTGCGTGCTGCGCAGTGTAGCCTCCAGCAGCCGGCACACCGGCTCCGCCAGCCGCTTATCCTGAGGGAGGAACGCCGCTCAGCCAACACACAGCTGTGCCAGTGCGAGCAATGCCAATCACCCCGGACACGGGTGTCCAATGACCATCCACCCAATGGAAGCAATGCCAATCACCCCGGACACGGGTGTCCAATGACCATCCACCCAATGGAAGCAATGCCACTCGCCCCGGATACGGGTGTCCAATGACCATCCACCCAATCCACCAATAAACCAATCAATCACTCTTAACACAGCCTCCCCTGAGCTGGGGCACGGCACTCACAGGACTAGAGTGGAAGCTTTAGGGCTGTTGAAGTAGTCCTGTCATCGTATAATTTTAGCAAGACACCAAGGTGTGCAGACTCCACACCCTGTACTGTTCAAAGAAAATACTGCTGGCTCACCCTGAAACGTTACAGGAAATGAATTTTTGTACTTGAATAATATACCAGCTTCTCTTGTTTTCTCTGCAAAGCAATTAATTTCACACCTTTTTTGAGGTTCTTAACTGCTGGCCCTCACGATTCTACTACAAAGGCTGCTCTGGTTTATCTCTTTGGCAGTCTAACATTTTACTGTGGACTGTAACAGGCCATTCATACATATTTCAGAGTAGGGAATCGGACACTGGGCAAAGTCCTCTCACCATGCCAAGGACGGCCGCAGCCTTGCAGATGGCTGGCACCAGGTACTGGTTGAGGATCTCGTCCTCGGGGGGGTGGACCTTCTGGAGCTCGGTCAGCGTGTTGAACATCATCTCAAACTGGTTCCTCTCGGTGAACAGGTCGGACACAGCCAGCAGCTGCAAGACACGGGGGGATCGGTGAGAAGCACCCCCACACCCGGCCCTCTTTGCGAGTAGGTGAGAGTAATGAGTGACATTGACACTGGTCCCTCAATAAAGAGCAACGCAACAGGAGAGACAGACCATATGTTCCCTACTTAAACCAAAAGGAATACAGTTAAACAAAATGGAATACAGTGAAATACAGTGAGTTTGTCTCTCACTCCGTTTCCCTCCGCACACAGAGGGACAAGGGTCAGTGGCTCTGTCACATTTCATTCCCACAGTCCACAAAGTGGAACCCATGAGAGACAAACAATGACATTGGTTCATCTAAGTGTGAGCAAGGGACCACAATAAGAGACACACTGACTCTGGTTCCTCTTTGTGGATGGGGGGAACATTATGAGACACACACTGACTATGGTTCCTGTTTGTAGAAGGGGGGGAAGCATCATGAGAGAGGCACTAGCTCTGGTTCCTGTTTGTTGAAGGGGGGAACATTATTAGAGATATACTGACTCTGGTTCCTGTTTGTTGAAGGGGGGAACATTATTAGAGGCACATCGACTCTGGTTCCTGTTTGTAGAAGGGGGGAACATTATTAGAGATACACTGACTCTGGTTCCTGTTTGTTGAAGGGGGTAACATTATTAGAGGCACATCGACTCTGGTTCCTGTTTGTAGAAGGGGGGAACATTATTAGAGAAACACACTGACTCACCGAGCGCACCACCTCGCTGATCAGGATGACCGGGCTCTTCCTGCTGTTGGGGCTGCCGGGCAGGATCCACTGGGTGTAGAGCTCCAGCAGGAACTGGGAGCAGGAATGGATGTCCACGCCGGCGCGGTGCTTCCTGAGGGGAGGTCATATCATCGGCTCAGTCCCAGGGGTGCGTCAACCCTCCCGCCGTAACCGCCACCAACCGCGAGCGCGCACGGCGGCCTCACCTGGAGTTCACCGGGGACGTGGGGGGCGACGTGGGGGCGGGGGCGTCCGTCTCATCCTCCTCATCCTCGCCCCACTCCTCCTCCCTCAGGGGCGTGATGTTGTTGGCCAGCCACACCGAGTGGATGGACACCTGTCGCAGGGAGACAAAGGTCATCTGTCACAGCCAGGCGGACCATGAGATGTCACAGTCCGGTTCTGTAGCCCCAGGTCACATTCACACTCTTACAGGAACATCTGCAGCAGTTTCAAACTTTCTCCAGCAGTAGTTCACAAAAACACCAGAGTCTGCTCCTCTGCTAGAGAAGATCACCCCATCATTTAGGGGCAGGGAATGAGGATCTTTGGTGCCCTTAACTGGGGATCTGGGTCTGAAACAGGCACTTTTACACTGTACCACGAAGAAAATGCTCTTATTCAGAGCTAATCATAAAGCAAGGCTACATCTAATAGTATTACATGAGCCACAGTACATACAGAAAGTTACATCCCCACATGTGTGGACGTGTGTCTCTAGCCTGGAGTTATGCCATTGGGCCGCGTGGGCCATAATTCATCTCCTGTCCAACTCAGACCACCCTGGTAACAGTAGCATACCTGCTAAAACCATCTGATCAGCTTAAAGTCACACTAATGCTAATGCTAACATTAGACTGTCCCCTAGATGCGTGCCAAAGCACTGCATCAGCATTTTCAGCACAGAGGTAGGCCTTGTCTTCTAGCAGAAATGAAAATATGAAACATTCCCAAACATAACCAAGTGGGGCTGGCTGCACACCACGTTTAATAACGCGGGAACAAACCACAACAGGAGGGGATTACACATTGTGTAGCTCTGCGGTAGCAGGGCAAAAACGGGGCCAATCGAAAGTAACACTCAGAACTCCACAAGGGGACATTAACATTTGTCAATGCCCAATGTAACTTCAGCTTAAAGACAGTAAAAAAATGCTCCCCTGTGACAAAGCCGTGAATCATAATCTCAATATGAGTTTGGACCTGCTGCAGCTGAGAGGATGAGTGAAACAATGACCACTTCACAGCCACTGCCTTTGTAAATCCCTCCTGAGCCTCAAACTGTCAGCTCACGGAACAGTGACTGAACAAAAGCGGTTTACCCCTCCGTAAATCAGACTTAACCGTCCGAAAATTGGATTCAGCTCCGAACAAAGCCTCTTTTCGGACCTGAGCCGCTTGACAGATCAGGAAATAAGCCACTTCTGATATTATTTTAGCAAAGGTTACGTACACCCAGAATGTGATATGATTTATTTCGAAAACGCATTGGCAAGACTAAGGGAGAAATCACGTAGAAGAGGACATTCATATCTCAGCATATAGGTAAGTGAGGATTAAAGAGGGCTGTTCTTTCAAACATGTGACCCCAGAGAGAGAGTGCAGTCCCTGTGCCACGCTCGTACCTGGCCCAATTTGTAGTCCATATTGCCCAGCTCTCTCTCTGTGTTGATCTGAAGGAGCAGCTTCTCATGGCTGATTAGGGTACCTGGAAGACACAACCGGACTCCACATCAGTGCACCACATTATACTCTCACCCGCTAGCACCGGAACATCTGTGCTAACATATATTTCCTCTACTGTGAGGACTGCTACAATATCAGCAACAATTACCTTCACCACGTCAGTGCTAACGTCACAGAAGCTGGAAACAGTACACAGAAACCCAAAGCTACAGAAACGTGCGACGCAGTTTCTTGTGAGTAGAAGAGGTGCCCAAATATTTTGGAGAGTCACCTGCAGCAGGGGCGGAGGACAGGGACGGCACGGGGTCCCAGGCCTGGTAGGGAAAGTGCGTGGCGATGTTGTCCCTCTTGGACACCATAGCCTGGATCTCCTGCTCCACGATACCCCGGATCACGCTCAGCTTCCTCCCGAACCTGGGAGTCACACACAGACAGTAAGCACATTCCACTCTCATTGGCTCAGACAGTGCAGGCTTGGGCCAATCAGGAGGTAACACTTTGGGTATTTACTGAATAAGAGAACAGGTAGATTTTACAATGCCACGTACTGCGGAATTGCCAGGCGATGTAATTCCACAGCTTATCTAATCAGAATAACAGGATAAAGGCTTACAGCCCAAAGGATCTGAGCGTGTAGCAGTGTAGCAGTGTGGCAGGTTATTTCACGCATTAGCAGTGCCAGCTCACCGGGTGTCCAGGGCTTTCAGGGTCTTGTTGCGGGGCTGCTGCTCCGGGCAGCTGACCGCGGGGTTCCCGGCCACGGGGACGGTCATGGCGCTCAGCACCAGAGACGTGATGGCCTGCACCGCAAGCACGTTGATCTGCGTCCGCTCCAGGTCCTCCTGCAGCTCCCAGCACACAGGCCCTCCCATTACAAAACGCACAGCTCCATGCGCATCTAATATCACCACAGTAATGGAACTGTACAGGTAGCAATTATTGTTCATTTCTTTGTAGACACATTTAACCAGGGCAATTTGTACAGCAGTACGCATTTGCAGTGTGCGGACGAAATGCAGAATACGGCATACAGGGAAGTGTGACCACCCCGGGTAGCAGTGTCGTATTCTGGTTAGGCAACTGGAGTTGGGACTGGGAGGTTATAGGTTTGAGTTCTGAGTGAGGCACTGCTGTTGAGCCCTTGAGCAAAGTATTTAACCTGAAAGGCCTCAAGGAATGCAGAGTCAGTGGCAGCAGTCCGCATATCAAAAGAGAAAAATCTGATCTGTGATCTTACTACTGTCCCCTGCCTGTCTGTACATTGTAAAGTCAACAGCGTGGTGTAGTGGTAAGGAGCAGGGCTCGCAACCAAAATGGTTGCCAGTTCGATTCCCCATTAAGCCACTGCTGCCGTACCCTTGGGAAAGGTGCTTAATCTGTTGCCTCAGAAAGTATCCAACTGTATAAATGGATAACTCTGTAACCTGCTGTATGCATGTAAGTCACTCTGAGGAGCGTCTGGTAACAGACAATAATGTAATGTAACGTAAAGGTTGTGCAATGTTCGGTCATTTCCTGACAGGAAGTCTGGGTGTGGCTAGACATGGGCCTGCCATTCTCAGGGTGTGACCTCACCTCCTGCTGGTTCTCCTCCTCCTGGTCCATGGCGATGGGCTGTGTCACCAGCACCCCCAGCAGAGCGGCCCAGGTCTCCTCAAACTGAGTCCTGCTGCTCCACCCTGCAACCCCACACACACAGAATACAGCACCGTATTCATTTACTGATTACCCGCTACGGCTCCCCAACACTTACTCCACCACACCCCACAGAATAAGAAACACTCTTAAATGTCTCTGAAGCCACTCCCCAACCCTACCCCTACCTTACCCTTCACTCCCAACAAAGAGCACAGCATCCTATTTACACACTGATGCTTCATGCTGCCCCTCAGATAAGCAGTAAGTAACAAGAACCCACAGACACTCCACCTCATGCTACACACATCATTCCAGGCTCCACTAGTCAGCACTAACGTCATACTGCTCCAAATACAACAAAGTAGCTGTGACAGCCCCCAGGGTACTAAACATTCAGCAAGGCACAGTATGAGCTGTCGGTGATGGTTTCATTTTATCAGCTATGATAGGATGATAGGGATGACTTCACATGATAATATACTTTTACATTTCTGAGCGCTCTTCCTGTTCTCCCTTACCCAGGGTGTTTATGCGATACAGGAACTCCCTGAAGACGTCCTTCTCCTGCAGGAACTCCACAGGGATCTCCGGCAGCGCTGTGCCTAGCTCTCCACCAGGCCTGGGGGACCAGCCCAGCTTCCAGACCTGCAGGCACGTACAGGGGATATCACACATATCCACACTTCATCCTTACTGTGCATCATCACACACAGGCTGAAAACCATAAAATTGGCAGGGAAACACACAATATAATTGTGTGTTTCCCTGCCAAGTGTCTAATGTAGCTAAGATGCTTAAGAAAAATTTCCAGAGTGGTTTATGTGTTATGATCAGCAATTTGGCTGTTCAAAGTCAGGTTCAGGTACTGTCAAGCAGTGTCTTTGTATTAACACAGAGGCAAAATTCATAACTCTCATTGCTGTGTAACCCAAACTCCCAGAGCTCCCAGTCAGCTCCACACTCTATACACATGAACCTGTCACAGCGGAGGGATGAGCGCAGTTCCCACTCTCACCAGCGGGGGCACTCTGGTGTAGCTGTTGACCAGCGGCAGCCTGGCCAGGCTGATGATGACGTTGCGCAGAGTCGGGGTGAGGAAGGCCGGGATCCTACTGTTCCTGGGGTGCCCCGCGGCCAGGATGCTCTGCAGGGCCTCCACCAGCTCCGCCATCACCTCACAGGCCCGCTTCACACACGCACCTGAGCAGGAGCACACGCACACGCACGCACACACACACACACACGCACACACACGCACACACACACGCACACACACACACACGCACACACACACGCACGCACACACGCACACACACACGCACACACACACGCACACACACACGCACACACAGAAGAACAGAGACTAGCGTGAGGAGCCAGGTACCGTCGAAATGACCCACAACTGCCATCTCTGATTTAGAGGCCCTGAAAACCAGTTTGGGTTGGTTATGCAAGGGGTGGCAGCATGGTGTACTGTGACGGGTTGCAGGCCCAGATCCTACAGGGGCAAAGCCGTCACATCTTTGAATGAGAAACTACCCGAATTGCTTAAGACAGACACAGCAGCATTAATGGATGACAAGCAAGTCACGCTGGATAAGCGATCCTGCTGATGAAATGCACCAGTGGAATGTGATGTTCATGGAGATAAGGGGGAGAGGAGCTCTTCCCCCCGAGAGCAACAGGCTCCACTCACTGTCTTTGGAAGGGGCGTCCACCTGGTCGTCCTCCGCCCCTCTCTCCGAGGACGTCCTCTTCTGTCCCCGCCGAAGCAGCTGGTCTCCCGGCTCCACGGCCACTGAGGGGACACACATTCCAGTCAGAACAGAGAGGGACACCAGAGCCACAACATGCTAAAGGGCGCCTGGGGGTTAGGGTACGAAGACATGAAACCCAGGGAAAGTGTTTGGTTGGACGCATCGTGGTTGGGCTTCACGCGTGAGAAGCACTGTTCACCATCGTCACTTGAGATAAAGGGAAAATGGAGGAGTTAAAACAGACCAAATAGCTAGTTTGGTAATCATAATGTTCTTATGTTTTTGTATTCATTAATCTGTCATCCATTGGCTGTTTATCCAGTTACGCTTGTTGTTGCCAATGAAAAGTCTTCCCTAGGACTCCAACTGAAATGCTATTCAAAATTTTGCCAGAAAAATTACAACAAATTTCGAGTGTCCATTCAATGACATGGTTATTATCAGACTGGCTGCTGTTCATTTCTCAGAGAAGGCATGGCCTCTGACGTACAGGAGAGACGTGCTAGTGTTGTACACTGCCGTGAAATCCACCATACCAAATTTCATCAACCCTTCAGCGCGGAAAACTCAGCAGCACATTCATTGCCACAATTCATTTATCACACAGATTAACCGTAACGACAGACCGGGAGAACTCCCACGCTGGAAATACACGCCAGGTTTTCAAGGTTTTGACGAGTTCAATCAAGAAATTTGGATCCATAATATAAACATTACAGCTGCACCGTAGCGAAGGGCGAGAGCAGTCACCCCACCCGGCCTCGAACCCGGGTCTACGGGGTACCAAACATGCAACTTGACCGCAACGCCAAAGAGCCTGGCTCGTTGGTATGGCAGTCAGAGCTCATATTCAACCATAGTGACAGCACTCTGTCGCATGCACATTACCCCAAAGCTTTGCGTAGCAAGCAGCTAACAAACACCCAGAGCTAAGCGGTGCCGTCGCTCATACGGAGGAAGGCCCGCGTTCCGCTGACCTGCGAGGACGAGCAGCCGGACGCACTGGATGACGGAGCAGGTGCGGCTGACGTAGGCGGCGGAGGCCAGCAGGGTCCAGATGGCCGGCCGCTGCAGGGCCAGGCAGCAGCAGGATAGGACCGCCTGCAGGTCCAAGCTCAGGGGCACCTGGTCCTGCAGCACGCACCACGACACCACCTGAGGCAAGGGAGAGGGAGGGCGTTACCCACAATCCACGGCGCACCGACCGGGCTGCCCAGAGAAACTGACTCGCTATTGATTCAAACGCCAGAACCACTTAAATGATGGAAACGGTGGAAAATGAGCGTGAGGCTGAACACTCGGTGAATACGATCGATTAACAGTAGTGTATGACGTAATCCAGCAAAGGAAGAAAGAAGCTTCCTCTCCTTAACTGTGTGGGAAGGCAGAATGACAGAAGAGGTGGAGAGATACCGGTGTCGGAGCTCACCTCCAGGGCCACTGTGGTGAACTTGGTGATGAGAGCCTCCTTATCGCTGGGGATGTGGAAGGCCGCGGGGAGAGTGGGCAGGGCCAGCAGGTACTGACTCAGGGCTCTGCACAGGCTCACCACCGTCTGGTAGAAAGACGGCTCTCCTGCGGCACAAACAGCTGCATTATACACCTGCCTCAGCATGCACAGAGCTTCCAGAACATCTGCACACCAATGCATACACTGCAAACCTAGGCTTAACAATGCACACAATCAAATAATCAAATGTACGCTTGGGAACATACCTTCCTGTAGCTATGTACTTCTAAACACACACATACAGCTCCACTGCACATAGGAACATTCACAGATGCACCTCTACTTCACTTTGTGCATCCTCCCTCTCTCTCTTACACACACACACACACACACACACACACACACACACACACATTTTACTCTATGCACCCTCATACACATACACATAGGCTGAGAACACAAAAGGAAAACTAGGGATGAGCACGTTAAGAATCTTGGTTTGAAGAGCACACTTTGGAGTTCCTGCTAATGGAAGCCTCTCTACAGGCCCAACAGGGTTCAGATGCCACACAAGCACTTCCAGAGCACGTTAGCCTTTATAATCAGCAGACTGGCACAGTTTTGAATGAGGCATGACTCCAATCTGCTGAGCACTGAGGTGCTTGATCGCTTCCCCCGGCTCACCGTAAACGTCGGCGAGCTTGTCCCAGTAGGCGGACGGCGTGGGGTAGGAGGGGGGCAGGAAGGGCTGGTGCGGGACCGGCAGCGGCTGCAGGGTGCCTGAGAGGCGCTCCAGGGTGACCCGCAGGGACGTCTCCAGCAGGACGGCGCCCTGGTCCCGGGAGAGCCGCTGCACCCCCACGCTCAGACACGGCGACAGCAGGTTCACGTTAAACTCCTGCGGGGGGGGCGAGACGCAACGCTGAGGGAACGTTCCCATGGACACAGCCAACAGACAGAGAGCTCCTCCTATTCTCCATTCTTTACCGCAGCTCATAAGCAGAGTGGATTTGCATCCCACCTGTAAAAACATACCTCCACCTAACAGCCATGGTAACTGTGCCCTGAAAGAACAGTACTGTGCTGTATGTTGACTCTGAGGTTCAGAGCTACACTGTATCACAGGAAAGTCTGGTAATACAAAGGAGAGTTTGTTTTACTATTTGATTGTCTTACCATAACCAGCTGACTCGGTGCTTAATTAATCCTACAAACATGCGAGTGGATTTTAACAAGCATAAATCCCATTTCCCATTCCACTTCTGAATGTCTGCTTGAGGGTTAAATCTTAAGCACACAGAGACATAAATAGCAAAATTAGCTGTGCTTTCCACACTAACTTAACACACAGCGCCACCTGCTGGCCTGGACCACATCACACTGTCAGAGAAAGCCTTCAGCAATACTAAGAGCAGAAAAGTGACAGGACAGCCCTTGCTCTGAGGAGAGTGAAGGGAAGGTACCTTGCAGGACATGATGGAGGAGAGGTCAGCCTGGGGCAGTTTGGTCAGAAGGTCAGTGGTTTCCAAAAGGGCTGTGTCACTGTTCAGGCAGCACTGGGATTTCACCAGAGCCACGAACCAGTCCTGGAAGAGGAACACATGGGATCCCTCACAGGGATGAAGAAACTGAAGCTAATCCAAATGTAGCTAAATTTTCATAATCAGGCGTGACTGATCGACAAAAACCCCAAAACATTCATCAAGCCGCACTTGCTAAACATGACGACTGTAATTTGCTGAGTCAGGCACAGGTGGCAGCTGTGTATAATCAGTGAGAGGACTCGATGTGAGGGTTACCAGCCACACTCAAATGACTCATTTTTCTTCCATGTGAAAGTTTTAACCATTAAACCAAGAGGGGCCGAGCTCTTACCTTATTGGCAGTGACCGTTTCGGGGGCGGGGGGAGGGTCCCCGTCCAGCGGGTGTGAGGTAACGGGAGGGGGAGGGCTGCTCGTGTCTTCAGCCACAGAGGCTCGGAACCTGTCCAGCAGGGAGTACAGCCTCTGGTGCCTGGGGGGGACGAAAGGGGATACACGTCACAGTCCCTCAGGTCAATAACACTACAGCTAACACACCCCAGCCTACTTTCCTTGTGTGTACATTACGTTAGTTTACATTCATTTAGCAGACACTCTTATCCAGAGTGACTTCCAGCACAAAAGAACGGAAGTGTATCCATTCAAGTTGAATAAGCAACAGTGTCAGACCAGGCTAACAACACTCTCAGACCAGTGAGTGTGAGTATAACACTGTTCAAGCCCTGCCACAAGTTAACTTGTGCAACCTGACCAGGCAGACTAGAAACTAAGGGAAGCCAAGTACACAGGGGATGTGTAGGGGATATAGAGCAAACCGTGAGAAGTACCTCTGAGCTAGGCCACTGCTCTGGAGGTATTCCTGAATTCTGTCCAGTTCTTCCACGGGTAGCTGGGCTATGCTGTTCTGTAGGAGGGACAGATGTGAAAGGAAAGGATGTGAGTGACTTTTCTAAGTGGCTTATTGGAAGAGACAGAGTAGGTCACTCATTCTTGGTTAACCCTGATACTTGAAGGCCATGCGTTTACAGGCTTTTGCTCCCACCACGCACTTTAAAAAAAACAAAAAAACAAATCAATGTAGGTTCCCCTTCAAAGTTCTCACTCAGTGGTTTAGAGAGAGCTAGAAAACCCGGAAAACCTGCAGGAACGCAGCCCTCTGTGACTGGATTTCAGTAGCACACAGAGCCCCCCTCAAAAACCAGATGCTTTCCCTCAAGCGGTGTTTACGCTGCCTTGATTTAAGGACCTCCCACGAACAGGGCTATCCCCCCAGCGGTGCAGGGCGTTTCCTAAAAGGGGCAGACAGGCGTTCCCGGGCGCGGCGCTCCGTACCTGCAGCGTCTCGGCCAGCAGCATCTCCACACGGCGGCAGGCCAGCGTGTCCACCATGCGCGCCAGCACGCGGAACGGCGTGCTCATCAGCTTGTCCACGTACAGCATGAGCAGCGCCCCCGACTGGCTGAGGTGGATGCCCTCCAGGCACTGCAGGGTCTTCTTCAGCATGGTGGGCTGGGGGGACAGTCACACAGGGACCCCTCAGCACGCAACGCTGGCCTTACTTCACACACGGCTGACTCACTCACACACAGGGGAACTCGGTTAAACAGCACCCAGGTGCTCCAGGGGGACATTTACATTTACATTTATTCATTTG
This sequence comes from Megalops cyprinoides, assembly GCF_013368585.1. Classification (NCBI taxonomy): domain Eukaryota; kingdom Metazoa; phylum Chordata; class Actinopteri; order Elopiformes; family Megalopidae; genus Megalops; species Megalops cyprinoides. Next base: position 12,034,420 of record NC_050604.1, read on the forward strand.
GCAGACGCTTTTACCCAAAGCGACTCACATAGGTTACAGTTCTTTACAATGTTATCTATTTATACAGCTGGATATTTACTGCTGTATTTTTCAATTGTGGGTTAAGTACCTTGCCCAAGGGTACAGCAGCAGTGGCCCAGCAGGGATTGAACCGGTTGCGAGTCCTGCTCCTTAACCACTATGCTACACTGCCTTCTGAGGGGACATGTAGCCAGGGAGATGGAGCTGGCTGGACAAACCAAGTCTAAATGAGAGTGTCTCTATAGGCCATTTGCTTGTTGTGTGTGTGAGACTCATCCAAAACTCTCTCTGGGTCTCATCTTCAAATACTTATCAACTCTCCTCCAAAAAAACTTAAAGGAATAATTTTAAGCTCCATTTAGTCTTTAGTTTAGTTTTTTTTGCTCCAGAGAGAGAGAGACAGAGACAGAGGAAAACAGAGAGAGAGGGAGAGAGATAGAGACAGAGACAGAGAGAAACAGAGAGAGAGGGAGAGAGATAGAGACAGAGACAGAGGAAAACAGAGAGAGAGGGAGAGAGATAGAGACAGAGACAGAGAGAAACAGAGAGAGAGGGAGAGAGATAGAGACAGAGACAGAGGAAAACAGAGAGAGAGAGCAGGATCACCCTTACGGTGGAGAGGTTCTCGCAGCGGGACTGTATGGCCTGGATGAAGAGGCCGCTGGCTGCAGAGTTGCGGTGGACGGCGCTGATGAAGTCCTGCACAGGGGGCTCATGGGACAGGTTGATCAGGTCCCGCACGTGGTTCACGATCAGCCAGGTCAGGTGCTCCGAGTCATGGAGGTTCTGGCACTGAAAGGCGCAAGGGGGGGGGGGGGCCTTCATTTTACCCGCATGACTGATCACAGAACAGCCAAAAGCGTTCTATCTGTGGGAAAAGTACTACAAACAAAACCAAGGAAAATGTTCGTTTGGACATACCAAGCGCATAAAGTCAATATCCCTGAAAGCAGACTAACAAACTGTATGTCCAACCAAACACTTTCACAAGGTTTGGTTTTCTCGGAGAACCACCCCAACAGCCACGCTCCTTACAAGATTAGAAATGATGATATGATTAATTCTTGAGCGTGCGCTCGTGGATGTTGAGCAGCTGGCCATGGGAGCTCACCACGTAGTCGCAGAAGAGGATGAGGGCGCCCCTGCGGACGATCTCCCGGCTGCACATGGCCAGCCTGCAGTCCGGCCGCTCGTCCTCCCCGTCCCCGGAGGAGTGGGGGCTCAGCAGCTTGGTGCTGGACAGACTGTGCCTTCTGAGAGAGAGAGACCCACGGATCAGTGGATACTTCACCTTGGTTTCACCCCACAATGGCCTTCCAATCTGCACTCGCCTACAGCTGCGCTGACCTCTGATCAGTGCTCAAAGTGGGCAAAAGCAGTGGTGGATGCCCCCTGCCCTCCCTCCCCGCTGATCAGAGGTCAGTGGTCCACCCTGCTCTCTGTGCAGCTGCGGGGGTGAGCCGTACCTGGGTGTCTGGTGCACCTCGGACCACCAGGTGTAGTTGGTGTAGTCGATGACAAGAAGGACCTGGCACCAGAGCAGCACCAGGGAGGGGTGGGTGGTGATGAGGGACTGCACCATGCCGTTCAGGCCCCCCAGGGCGTAGAAGCTGCCCTCGCCTCCCTCCACCTTCAGCAGCTTGGTGGCCGCCGCCGTAATCCGCCGGAACATGCCTGCGCAAACAGCAGCTTAGACACGGAGTCCCGGGACCAGGGCCTGCACTGTGCAAGCCAGTCACATTCCTTTCATAACTATCCACATGCTTGACGTTCTAAGACCGAGCCTGTTCGTATTACAGATGAAGAATCGCATATGAATTTGAGTAAGTGGCCTTCAGCTGGAATGTCTGGCATGTCCTGTACGGCTGACCACAACTTGCGTCCGTTTGCCTATGAGCTCGCAATGGGACATGAACTCTTTAGTCTGGGGCGCTCCACAGCAAAGCCGTGACATCAAAATTCAGTGACATGATTACTCAACACACTACCACAGAAATGCTACCGAAAGGTGAGACCCAGAGCTTAACAGCAGTACCGATACTGCAGAGGTGACCACGACTTTGACTAAGACTATTTTGACCGTGGTGGTGGGGGTACTTCCCACAGTGCCTCTCTCACCTGACTTGAAGATGTGGATGAGGCACATGAGCAGAGTGCCCAGCTGCTGGCAGTAAAAGGTGTGCTGCTGCTCGCTCATGTCCAGCTTCACCCGCTTGCAGGAGATCTCCTCCAGCAGAACCCCCACCAGCTGCAGCAGGAACCTGAACAACAGGCACACGGCATCACCGGAGAACCTTCAACCACAAGGGGGCGCACCGCGTTCAATACAGGGACCCAACTACTGGCCTGGAGGGTAACGGGGGGGCGGGCTGGATCTTGTTCCAGCTCAGCTCTCAACGGATAAAGTCATTACTTGGATAAGAAAGCGATGGATATGGTATGTCAAAAGGTCACTGGCTGCTAATTCATAGGTAACCGTGAAACCAGCAGGACTGAGGGAATAATATAATATGTATAAATACATGAAATGAAAAGGCTTTTTACCCCTGTGAGGCAATGGGATATTTAATTTACTGGGTTTGGGGGAATTAAAACTCAGTCACCCCAAACTGTAAACCTACTTGTTGGACAAGTCTTCTTCACCAATGCATTTCTTTGCACCTGTTTATAATGTAACCCCGAAGGCCCATTTTTCATTAGCCTGGCTTGTGTGCGTTTTCCTGCATTACATGAGGAGGTTGCGCATATCTGCTCTGGAATATTCCGGTCCCCACTGGTGACCTCAGTGGACGGAGGGCACACCTAGAGAAGGCCTCTTCTGGGGGGTGGCGTGGGGAGTCCCCGTCGGGCTCCTCCTCGGAGGGCGGGGTCTGGTGGCCGTCCGCCCGCAGCCTCTCGACGACGTGGCAGGAGAGGAGGAAGGGGGACAGGGAGAGCTCCTGCACGCGGGACAGCACAATGTCCTCGGTGGACTGGGAGATGAGGACACGGAGCACTGCCAGGATGCCGGAGACCCACAGCTGCACGGTGCCCACGGACGCCTGCGGGGGGGGGGGGGGGGGGATTTGGGGGACATGGGGACCAGGGTTACCCAACCAACCCGCTCGGAGGGGACGGGGCCCGAAGCTCACAGGGCATCACGGAGAGAGGGGCTCACCATGGTGGCGGGGGTCACGAACATGCTCTTCAGCAGCATGTCCACAGGACGCAAGGAGGAGGGCGCCACCGTCTCAAACAGAGTGTTCAGCACACCCAGGGCCTCATGGGAGTCCAGCAGCATCTGCAACACACAGCAGCATAACCTGATGTTAAACACTCAGCACCTTATAACAGACAGGAACTAATCCACTCCTCTTCTGCCTCGTATCTTTACATTACTCATGCTTACATACTAAGAACAAAGTGAGGGCATAAGTTTCTCTCATAGACCACAGGATGCAAGCACAAGAAATAAAATAACAGAAAATTTTTAAAAAATCAAACAGAAATGAAAGTAAAACGGAAGTAATGAAAACACACATCAGGACCCAGGATATAAAGGTAAGTGTAGTGGCTATTTTTATGAATGAAACATGGAAGCGGGAGCAGAAGTACAGGTAAAGGAGCACAGGTGTGAGCTGTCCCGGGGGGACCTGCTCACCTGCTGCTTGGCGATCATGGGCAGGATGATGTCGGCGATCTGCCGCGACAGCCTCTTCCACTTGTCCTCGTTCTCCTTGTGACACTGCTGCAGCACCAGGATGAACATCTGCAGCACCTGCCGAGCAGCCAGAGGACTCACAGGTCACACACCTCACAGCAACCAGAGAGAGCACTCACAGGTCACACACCTCACAGCAACCAGAGAGAGCACTCACAGGTCACACACCTCACAGCAACCGGAGAGAGCACGCACAGGTCACACACCTCACAGCAACCGGAGAGAGCACTCACAGGTCACACACCTCACAGCAACCGGAGAGAGCACTCACAGGTCACACACCTCACAGCAACCGGAGAGAGCACTCACAGGTCACACACCTCACAGCAACCGGAGAGAGCACTCACAGGTCACACACCTCACAGCAACCGGAGAGAGCACGCACAGGTCACACACCTCACAGCAACCAGAGAGAGCACTCACAGGTCACACACCTCACAGCAACCAGAGAGAGCACTCACAGGTCACACACCTCACAGCAACCAGAGACAGCACTCACAGGTCACACACCTCACAGCAACCAGAGAGAGCACTCACAGGTCACACACCTCACAGCAACCAGAGAGAGCACTCACAGGTCACACACCTCACAGCAACCGGAGAGAGCACTCACAGGTCACACACCTCACAGCAACCGGAGAGAGCACGCACAGGTCACACACCTCACAGCAACCAGAGAGAGCACTCACAGGTCACACACCTCACAGCAACCAGAGAGAGCACTCACAGGTCACACACCTCACAGCAACCAGAGAGAGCACTCACAGGTCACACACCTCACAGCAACCAGAGACAGCACTCACAGGTCACACACCTCACAGCAACCAGAGAGAGCACTCACAGGTCACACACCTCACAGCAACCGGAGAGAGCACTCACAGGTCACACACCTCACAGCAACCAGAGAGAGCACTCACAGGTCACACACCTCACAGCAACCAGAGAGAGCACTCACAGGTCACACACCTCACAGCAACCGGACAGTCTCAAAGTGCCACAGTCTCAAATGCTATCTGAATGTCAAAACTCATTTCAATTTGTGACAGTGCAGAAGGCAAAGGTAAGAAGCCCAAGCAGGGCTTGTGCAGGTACCCTCCCATAAAAAGTGAGTGAGGTATTCTGGGAAAGGCCTGCTTGGAAAGCGTACCTGGTGGTGCTGAATGAGGCGCAGCAGCATGGACACCACCACCTCCTTCTGCGTCTCCAGCTCCCGGCCCGCGTCCGCCTTGTTGCAGCCGCGCAGCACGAACAGGTCGTGGACTATGGGCTGCAGAGCCGGTATCGCTACGGAAACGCAGCCAAATGCACAAACCTCACACTCAATGAACCCCGCAACCAAGCTGAACAACAGTAATGCTAGTCATCAACACAGTTCAGACTAAACTAACATGAACTAAATCTGAACCACGACCAAAGTTCAAACAAAACCTGGTCTGACAGTGTTGCCCATTCAGTTCGAATGGACACACTTCTGGTCTCCTGTGCTGGAAGTCGCTCTGGATATAAGAGTGTCTGCTTAAATGAATGTAATGTAATGTAATATAATGAAACCTCTGCCTCAGAGGCAGGGGCGGGGCCTACCGTGAGTGACAGCCTTCCTGCCGCTGGCCATGATGCCGTCGCACAGCTGGATGATTTTGGGGATGCTGATGATCTGCTTGGAGTGGTAGCGCTCGTAGGACAGCAGCACCAGGAAGAAGAAGATGCTGGGGACGATGGCTTCCGAGTCCCTGCACAGTGACACGGCCCCCATCGGTTCAGGGTCAAAAATGCCTTGCTCCTGTACTACAAAGCTCTTAAGCAGGTTTATCTAAGCTGCAGATTGAACAATGATACCGGTCTGACATCCCCTCACACTGCTTTAAAAAATATATATATAAATAAGTTTGATACATTTTGTGATACGCATCAAGCTACAGTTGAGCAGCGCAAAGCGCAGCCTGTAGGCCTGGAACCCAAGCCTCCTCTCACAGTCAGTGACGCAAGACTGCCTCACTAGCAATCAGAGCTTTTCATCAGAGAACAGAGGCGCACAAAGCCCAATCAAACAGATAGCTCTCTGACCACTTTAGCAGATAAATAATCGTGTGTAAAAGCCTACTGCGGGTTTATCAGTTTTGGCATGGTGACAGTTTGCATTTTTTATGAAATGAACTGGAGATGATGCTGAAAAATCCTCTGAACTGTGGCTGACTTGCTGAAAGAGTGAGTATTGCTTTTTCACTCAGTTTAAAAACTCAGCATGCCACAGTTATTCAGTTGAACGGTTACTGTTTGACATGTCCAACTAATGGATATTAATTTTAATTTTATTTCAGCACGAAAGTAAATAAGCTTTTTAACCCTTTCGCACGTGACTTAATTTATGTTGTGTAGCACGTGTGTTATGTTACATGGTTTATTATGTTTTCGTTAGCGTTATTAAGCTTCTCATAGTTTTGACCACCGCATTTGCTATACTTTGTAACGTTAAATTACTGTTTCCTCAAAACTAATTTTAGCTAGAATTTTTCCAATCTAGTGGCTAATCACACCGGTTTGACTGCACACGCAAAAATGATCACACCGGTGTGACCGTGCACGTGAAAGGGTTAAAGCAAAACCCAGGCAAAATGTTTTGTCGGACCAAATGCATAGAGTCAATAGTCACTTACAAGGCTAATTTATCAATGCTTGGCAGGACCAACTAAAAACTTTTTCTGCCTTATATTTTCTAATAAATCATTTTTACAGAGCAAATCATCTCCTCATCACTCACACTTTTGTCAGACTCACAGTACACGATATATATTTTACTCTTGTAAACTCTTGTCATGTTCTTAATGTGCTGAGATTTGTTCATTTAAAATAGAAATCAAAATCAAAACTCTTAAATTCACCATTTGTTATCGATGAGAATGTAGGAGAGGTCTTACCTGAACTGGCCCACTTCTATGTACTCAAACTGCTTCAGCACAAATCCAATAAAGACCTGAGACAAAGCAGTCATATGTTATTTCCATGAAGCAGAAGCTTTAGCATTTCTCAATGAAATAAAACGAACAGGTTAGGTCTATTCTAAGGATACACACATATAGACAATAACCAAAGTATTAATATTGATACAGGGTCCAAGCTTTAGCATTTGACATAAAACAAGAACAAAGTTTTTGACCTATTCTAAGAATATGTAGTTATTACCGATAAGCATACATAGACAATAACCACTATACAATAACCCAATAATAAGTGTCATTACATGTTCTAAACCACCTGCTTCACATAACATTACAGCAGAATGACCCCAGTCAGAATGCCCTAAGCCGATAGTCATGAGCTGCTGACCTGATCTGAGTCCAGCAGGCAGTAGTTGACCCGCAGCTGCACCAGCTGGGCCAGCAGGTCCAGGACCTGTCTCTGCAGTGAGACGGAGGTGCTGGTGGTGTACTGCTTCAGGGCCTTGATCACCAGCGGCTCAAACAGCCGGATGTGGGTGTGGATGGCATTCTGTGCACGGAAGAGAGGATCATGGGAAGGCGACAAGACAGCAAAGGACAGGGTACTGTCATTTACCAGCATGGAGTGGTACACTACAACATGTTTCAGTCTAACAGTTCAATGAGAAGGAACTCATGCACTTTAAAATATACAACACTATACCAGGTTGCAAAATATCATCTGTGAAGACCCATAGGTTGATATTTGACCAAACAGTAAACGTGTCCCTTGTATTTGTATGCTAAAAAATATTTTACCACTAGTTCTCAATTCCAAGACAAATCACAATGTCTTTTCTACTCACAAGATGCAAAAGACGTAACTGCAACGGTTTAATCATAGCTGGCTCCAGCTTCAGAGTACAGTGGAATGCTTTAATAATTGAACAACAGTCGTAAATCAATCGCGGCTTGAATTACAGCCTTGCTGGAGATGATAGCTTTCAGGTGCATTTCCATCTGCAGCCCACTACAGAAGCCGCTGTTCTGCTCGGGTGGGAACCCTGACGTGGCCGAGAACTGGGAGCCATTACAAAAATGATTTCATTAGCAGACTTGGCCAGAAAAGGGCTTGGGTATAAGGGTTTTACCTTGTCCCCTTTGTGACGGGTGACGTTGGTGATGCTTGACCTGAGCTGGCTGGACACCTTCTGCATCACATCAAACCACCTGCAGGCCACACAGAATCAAACTCAACCGCATTCACAGTGATATGTGGGTCTGTTAAGCAGATGTTCAGCAAATGTCATTTTAACTGATTAACTCAGTGTGTGTGAGTGCGTGTGTGTGTATAAATGTGTGTGCGTGTGTGTGTGTGTGTGTGTGTGTGTGTATATGTGTGTTTGCGTATGTATGTGTGTGTGTGTGTGTGTGTGTGTGTGTGTGTATATGTGTGTGTGTGCCTGAGCGTGCGCGTGTGCACGTGTGCGTGCGTGTGTGTGTGCTTGCGTGCGTGCGTATGCACGCGTCTGCCTCACCCCGAGGCGTCCTGCTCCTGCTCCGCCTGCACCATGTTGCGCAGGCTGGCGTCGGCCAGCGCCTGGGTGAAGTGGGTGTAGGGGGCCATGAAGCAGTAGTGGTAGAGCCCCGGCCGCAGGCTGGACGAGCCCAGGCGCAGGGCCTTGCCCTGGGACTTGCAGGGGTTGGACCAGACGCCGTCGTACTGAGCCACCAGATTCGTCCCAAACAGGGTTTTCAGCAGCTGAGAACCAAGAACACAAGCTTCACTGTCAGAAATAAAATTAGAAAAAGATATTGCTATGTCTTCAGACACTGCGCCATCATGTCTGCTATTACGCTGGCTTTCAGCATTATTGGCAGTTCTAAACTGAAGACATGGGTCCAGACATTCACTCCAAGATGAGCGTATACCTGCTACAGTTTACACCAGGCCTATTGCATTAGCACTGTCTGGTGAGTGGGTGTGCCTCACCTGCTGAACACAGACAGTGGCCATGGTGGGCTCTCTGGAGAAGCAGGACTTCAGGTACCCCAGGATCTCCTCTACACACTGTGAACAAACAGAGGAACATAATGATGAGGATGCTAATTTACATGAACACGCCCCACAGGGACCAAGAGCCAATCAAAGGCAAGGGCCTCACCTTTCCAATGTCATGGAGGGTGGCGAGCTCCAGCAGCTGGGACAGGACGTCCAGCGCCGCCCTCAGGAAGCTGCCGAACTTCTCGTTGGCGTTGTGAAGGTCTAGTGTTACCTTGACGACACAGAGGAAGATATTCCTACCATGACAACATCGCAATGTTTACTGAAAAGTGATGAGTAATCAACATCACAGCAAGTGTGACACACTTCAAAACAATGCGTTCAGGCATGGACAATGCCCACACATTGCTTCTATGAGCGTGTGTGTGTGTGTGTGTGTGTGTGTGTGTGTGTGTGTGAGAAAGAGAGAGATCACCTTGTAGTTGGCGTGAGTGGCCTTCAGCACGTCATACAGCTTCAGGTAGGGGGGTAGGTGGTAGAAGCTGCCCAGTGTGGTGGACTTGTTGACAGTGGTAGTCCCTGTACTGTCTGCAGCTCTGGCTGCTGAGACAGAGAACAACAAGACTCTCAGAGCCTCCTGTTTAAATGACTGCAGCCTGGCCATAAGGAAACTCATGCGTTTCTTTTCCCTGCTCAATTATACTAAATGGCTACTCAGCAGCACCAGTCCTACAGGACCATAATGGGGCATTGGCTTTTATTTGGCCCAAGCCCTCAGTGGCTTAATTAACCTTCAACATTTTGAAAGTTTGCTCCTGTGCCCTGGTGCCTCAGTTGGACAGCAGTTTCTATTTCAAAGGTAACTAAAAGGACTCCAGAGCTCAAGGTCTGCAGGTACCCGAAAGCAAGTTACAAAGTGGTTTATAGTAACACCACTGACAGCCAACAGTGTTGGGTTTCCTACCTGGGTTACCCTCGCTGCTCTTTTTGGGGCTCATGGGGGCGGCGCTGGGCTCAGCGGGCTCCTTCTCTTTGCCCTTCCTGCGGATGGGACTCAGGGACGGGGTATTGGACAGGGAGGGCAGTGTGGCCTAGGAGAAAATAAAAGACACTGGTGAAGAACAGACTCCGCCAACATCGCTGGGGAGAGGCCACTGGCCCACACAGCGGAGCGCTGTAAGCGGTACGCTGACAGGCCTCTCCTCCGCGGTTACCTTGGCGGCCAGGCCAGGGGACACGTCGTCCAGCACGTGGGCGCAGATATTGAGGACCTTGAGGAGGTGGGAGAAGAGCTGCTCCACCATGGCGACCGCGGAGCGGTCGCTCAGCGCTGGCCACGGCTCCTCCTGCTTCGCCCCTGTGCCAGACTCCTCCTCGCCAGTCAGCGGGCTCCTCATGCATTTGGGGGCCACGGCTGTCGGGACAGGAGGAAGGGGGTCAGTTTCAATGCTGGGAACACTGCATTCTGCATGAGGGCTGTATGGTGTAAGGCACAAAATATTATGACCTACAATCCAAGAATGATCAAATTAATGTGAATGATAGGCATCTTGGAGCTTACAAAGTTGGCAAAACAAGATCTGCATTATTTTAGCCCAAGTACGACAGTAATTGCACTGTTTGTTCCAAATTACCACACAGTAAAAGAAATTTGAAGAAGCTTTTAAGATAAATATTTAACTAAGTTATTAGTGAGGAAATAAGAAGTTAATTCTCAGATTCTTAGGAATGAAATAAGTTGTTTCATAAGAGCACAAATATAAACACAAATAACTGAATAAAGGTATCTTTTGAAGTGTTTCCAAGATTCTTGCCCCCGATGTAATGCCAGGGTGATGGATGTCTGTGGTAACAGCACCGGACTGTGCGCTGCGATGTGGATGAGCGTGGTCTGTACCTGCGAGGAGGTTTCCGGTGAGCAGCAGAGCGTCCTGATGTGCAGACAGGTCGAGCGGGAACCAGGCCGAGGACAGCAGCGACAGCACCATGCTGGCCATGCCCATCGTGCAGCTCTTCCTCCCCTCCTCCCCAGAGCCTGACTGGGGCACACTGCAAGCACCACAGATACCGTGTTAGAGAGTGCACTGCTGCAGACACCATAGATACTACACTTAAAACACAGAAACCTCAAACTGCTGAGACAGGCTGCAGGCACCATAGATACAACCCTCAGACAGATAAACACCATAGATAATACACCATAAACACTATAGATAACACAAAGACCTCAAATTGCAGAGGCAGGCTGCAGATACCATGACTACAACATGTTAGAGAAATATTCAACTGCCCAGAGAGACTGAAAGATGCACAGAAAGGTTTCAAACACCACAGCTAGCCGGACATCTGGGCTTGGCGGGTACCTGAGAGAGCGGCCTCTGTTCTTGTAGAGGCTAGAGCGATGAGCCTGGCTGACGAGGGAGCCGACGTACCCGCAGTGCCAGCCCACACTCCAGGTGCACACTGGGAATGCGGAGGACAGGAGGCACAGGGCTTCGCAGCAGCCAAACTGGAAGAGAGGGGCCACACGCATCACACACATCTGCCACACATTCACCGTATCCACCTCACCAGCTACTTTCCCATGCCATCCGCAGCTGCTGTTTCACAGACATCAAACTAGAAAAAGTGATTCACTTTCTGTCCTGCAGAAAAAAGATTCACAGAGATACAGTGACCTCCATATTTATTCATACCTCTGACTGTATATGAAGAGAAAATATGCTATGAAAGAATGTACATGTACAGGCACGTATGCTTTTTGTTCCTGTTTACTCAGGTGTAAAGGTGCTATAAATATCGTAGCCACTGTAACTACTGAATGTGTTCATTTCATAACCACTGCTTATGCTTGTTGGGGCGATTCAGAGATTATCACAATGTGGGATGAGCCTATTAGATCCCTCCCTGAAACCACAAGTGCTTTGCTGGGTAGATATCAAAAATGTGGCGATGAAGGTCGCTCCTTCACTCAAGATTATGAAGTTGCTCTACTGAATAAGAACCTCTTAAGGAAATTAACACACAGTAGGAACTTCGCCTCATAGGTATGTAAAGCTTGCTTAAGCTTGATTTTAAATAAAAAGCCAGGCTGCTTGTTTTTGCAAAACAAAACCTGAGGATAAACAAGACCCTGCATATTTCTAATGGCTGTGACTGCCATAGCAATATACACCAGCATCATTTGATACAAGCGTTGTAAACTTTTATATAAACTATCCTCTAGAGGATCTGGAGCAGCCAGTGACCTGCTCGATCAGTAAGCGCTGGTCACAGATCAGTGCTGCCAAGGTGAGTGTGGCACGGTGAAGAGCTCCGCCGTGGAGGCGCTCACCGTGAGGGCTCTGGAGGTGGAAGAGGCGAGCGCGTGGGACACGGCCGTGATCACCCGGGACAGGCTGTTCTCCACCGTGACATCTGACGCGCTCTGGGGAATGTTGTAGCCTCTGTAAGTCCTGAGGGACGGAGAGACACGCACATCAGCAACACTCAAGGCCACGGTAACCTTCACACCTGCTGCAGTGTTGGGCAGAGGCGCTGAAAATTTTGTTCACCTTCAGGGGACTGTAAAAACTGCAGTAACCAGAACGCTTGCATGTTTCTACTGCTTTGGCAGTCAAATAGAGGGCGCAACCACTTCAGACACGTCTTACACAGCTGATTTCAAAACAAGTACTGCTTGACAAAGATCATTATGGGATTTGCCAAAATCACACCTAAATCTCAGTTGGCTACAGCTGCGCTCAGAGCCAGATAACAGACAATCTGTGGGTAGAGCTCCAGCACACAGATAAGACACTAAGCAGCAGTGCTGCTGCACGCGAAGCTTCGCACCTGGTGATGGTGCTGACGGTGAAGTGGGACGGGGGCTGGGTCTCGTGCATCAGCAGCTGCAGGTGCACGCTGCTCTGGTCCCGGGCGATGGCCACGACGGGGTCCGCCTGGCCCTGGTCGCAGTCGTAGAACAGCCTGGGGATCAGCCTGAGAGACGAGGAGAAAGAGGGCGTGCGAGTTAGCGGACGGCTGCCCGCTCCAGTCCGAAAGGCAGTCGGGAAAACCGGTACGGGCCGAAAGTGCGCGTGGAGGCTCCCGTTCCCTGAGACGCGTTACCTGCTGACGGTCGCCGCTGCCGCGTGGCGCACACGCGGGTCCTCGTCCCCCAGGAAGTGGATGACCACGTCATTCAGCACTCGATCCTGCAGCTTCAGCAGCTGCGCGGCAACGACAGAGACCATCAACACACCGACCAGCAACAACTGCTAGCTGTAGTACTAAAGCAGAGTTCATATCACTACATGATTGGACATTAAAGTCATTGCTTATATTACTCACCCTGGTGTAGTGGTGCTCTCCTTTGTGCAAGCTTTCAGTTTTCCTCTCCAGAAAACTCACCAACCTGTATGCCAGAGGACAAGGCAGCGTGTGAGTGAGGGAAAGTTTCAGTGATGGCGAGAAAGCGCGGTTCAGTCTTGAAACCCGTGATCCCGTTACCGAAAATCCATCTCAGCCAGCGTCTCCAGCAGCTCCGTCCGGACCAGCCAATAGGAGCAGTCCCTGAGGGCCAGGAGATCGATGACCAGCTGAAGGCCCAGCTCACCGAAGCTACTGTTACACAGGGCCATGATACAGTGCTGCAAAGACACAGAACAGGTGTATTAATTCATACTTCACAATGCGTGTAGGCACTGTAATTTTTTTGGACACTTGAGTAAGCCGTTTATACAGATACTATTTCTTCAGTCTTGGAATGGAAACAGTCACCCTGATCAAGACCAATTCCCTTTCGCTTTTGCATTGCTGTAGAAGTCGTTTTATATTACATTACGATTGCCATTCAGCAGACGGTCTTATCCAAAGTGACTTACATAGGTTACAACGTGTTGCAGAGCAGTGTGTGTAAGAGTCTCCCCAGACGGACAGGTGTGTAGGCGCACTCACCCTGACAGCCAGGCACGCCATCTTGCAAGTGACGGAGGACTCGTCCTTCAGACTCCTCTGCAGCAAAGGCACACAGTCCACCAGAGAGACGGGGTTTCCTGAGTGCAGAGAGGAGTGTGGATGGGCACCGCTGGCCTGGAGCTCCAGGCAACTTCAGGTTTTCAAAGCCTTTTAAATTCACAGCACTCACCTGTCGAGCTTTTGACGTTGGCGAGCCAGGGCTCAACATTGAACCGGGACTTGTTGAGTATGGAGTAAACGATGGTTCCACACAGGACTGCAGTTGCTCCACGGATCTGAGGGTCTCCGTGCTCTATATACTTTAATATGTCACTTATGTACTGCTGTTCTGTAAAAGTAGTAACAAAACACCATGTTCATAAACATATATGCACAAAAGCCTTGTTTGTTTCATATCACTTGAAATTGGGATATTAGCTTAACAGATTTCCTTATGCATAGCTTGCATTTCACATTTTATCCAGAAAAACAAGGTCATTGTAATGAAGCAGTTCATGTTAACTACCTCACTCAAGGGAAAAGCTACAGTGCCGCACCCTGGATCTGCCCTACAATCCAATTCCCTAACCACTGACGTTATCTCTCACTGCTGACCGTCATGCCTGCTGCTCTCACCATCCGGCTGCAGGCCTTCCAGGGGCTCTCTGTACAGTCTGTTGAAGAAGGCCTCGGGGTGCAGGGCAGTGGCCGCCCCCACACAGCTCACGGCCAAAGCCTTCACGCTCACGCGCACCTCCTTGTCCGGGACCAGGCCTGCCCAAGACAGGCAACACCCATGAACCGCATAGCTCCTCAGCTCATACAAAAAACCATTAGCCCACCATCAATATAAGCTCAGCCACATTGCTTATCAACCAATGCAGATTTAATCATCCTCAGCTGTGCTGGTGTGCAACAGCACATTCAACCACAACCCCAGCACTGCTGTTGACACATACACATACACATGACACAAACCACCACAGGACTGTGATCATGTTCACTCACAGATCAGAGTAAAAATGCCAGGAGGTCTTACCATCCTTCTGTCCAGTTAGGAGAAAGGAGGCAGAGAGAAGCCGCATGCAGTGGACTAGTGGCTCGGCTTTCTGGTCAGTGTAGTGCCCAATCTCTCCTTTAATTCTGGACGGCTGTATGGCAGACAAAGATAAGACTCAGAATCAGAATTCCATACCAAATTCATCTCACTTCTGTTTTACCACATTAACACTGAGAATGTACTTCTTAATCATATTTTAGAATGTTATATTGTACGTAGAATACATTTTAGATGCAATATTGTGTGAAGACAGAGAAATGGCCCAGATTCTCTCCCCACACAAACAGAAAGCATGCACAGTAACCTTGTTCTCCAGTTCCGCTGACTCTACCACTTCCTCCTTTGGTATGAATCTGTCCACGCTGCTGTCGGAGGACTGCCGGCTGTGGCCCTTGCCTTCCACCAGGTGAGGCTTGCTCAGGGCTGCAGAAGACGTGGCACACACAACACACTAAGTTCATCTTAAGTCTAAAGTCTGACAGCTTCAGCACCAAAGCTACAAATTCTATTACAATGAACTTTTTTATTGGAAATTTCCCAGCTCACTGAACACAATTCACTGATAAAATGATGTGGGTTGTATTTTGGATTTGTGTAGAGAGTGGGGGTGTAGCACAGGGTGAGCGAATAGGCAGGGGAAGATAAGCACTGCGACGCCGCTGAGGAAAGGATCATGGCTCGTTGCTGATAAGGGTCCTACCCAGGGCGGACTGGGAGAAGAGCTGCACTGGTTCCTCTGAGGCGGTGTTCGTCCCTGCCTCCTCCTCTTCCTCGTCCTGCAGCGTCCCGATCTGCATCCCTGAGTACTGACTCTCACTGCCATCCAGCACCTGACACACACACACACACACACACACACACAGGCCTGCTGGGTAACTGCCCCAACACACAGAACACACAGCCCCTCCTGCTGCCATCCACACCTGGCTTCAGGCTACAGTCTTTGAAGTGAGGACAGCAGAGAAAGTCTGGGATTGAAGCACTTCAGCAGGTTCACAACTTCAAAGTTGGCTTTGGAACACGGGAGCTGAAAATCCATAAAGTATCCGCAACAGGAATTAGGTGAGTGAGTATGTATAAATTCCGTAACACATAACCTTAGCCAACATTTTAAAGGCTGCAAGTCTATATGGACCTACGAACTTCAAACCCCAAAACACTGCACACTCCAGCGAGTGCAGAATGCTCTTACTGCAATGAGTCAGGGCCTAAATTTATCCAGAGGAGGGAGACAGAGCCTGTTGGGATGTCAACTTATGACTACTGTCCTGCACAGCTATGGAGCAGAACAATGCTACAGCACACCCACTCTGACATGCGTCACTGTCAGGGCGTTGGAACATTCATTCCAGTATGTAGGAGATGATCTGACTCCCTCCGTGCTGAATGGACCAAATCTAAGAGACAGTCATTCAGGGTGCGTCATCCCAAATGCAGAAATTTAAATGCAGAAACTGTGCAATCCCACAGCCTCTCACACACTGTACTGTGAAGACAAATTCAATGGCCATTGAATAGGTGCCTTAACTAGCAAAGGGAATCTCACAAAACGCAGCTTTCATGTTGCACTTCCGCCACAAAGCCTAGAAGCTAACACACTGTCTGGTTTGGATTTGCAAGTCAAACCTGTTCACTATCCTTTCAAGAAGCCTGGGTCTCAGGTGAATGGTGAACGTGAAAGTTTTTTAAATGATTAACAATGCCATTCTGCCCCGAATGGCCAAAATCCTTATGAAAATCACTACTTTGATACTGTCAGTTAAACATAAAATGATACATGACAGTGCATTACAACTTCAGTATTTAATGCATGCACTCAAGGTGAAGCACCAAGAGAGGGACTCTCTGTGTGTAGTGTATACTCTCTGTGTGTAGTGTAGACTCTCTGTGTGTAGTGTAGCTGATGTAGTGAGAACTACATCAGCTGAACAGGACACACACAAGGACAAATATACCATCTCATAAGACAATGAGGTTATATGCCAATTCCCTGTGAGTTCTGATTTATAAAAACCGCAGAGTAAGAATATGTCTGCAGCAAACCAGCCGCCTTCTGTGGCCTTATGGAGGACAGCATCTCTGCAGCTGTGTGTTTGGAGTTTGGAAAGGGAGATGCACACAGCCTGGGAGCACTGGAAGAGATAAGGCAATACAAGACTGGAAGGGGGTAGGAAATGAAACATCGCTGATATGAGGAGTCGGTTCAAGAGGGAAATGCTGTGCAGTGTTTTGCCATGTTATTGAGGGAAGGTGAAAAGGGAGGTCGTGGAGCGCTTTTTCATGCTCAGGATTTCACTACCCATAAGCCCCTCTGTGGAACGATGTTTCGCATACTGAATTCACCCCCGTGGATGTGAAATGAGTGCGAGGGGCTGGGGGTGGAGGGAAGGGAATGGGGTTCTGCATGACCCCCTCCCCTGATGCAGCTGACCTCAACACTACTCCTATTGAAAGAGACATTGGAGTAGGAGGAGGAGGAAAAAGCGGCAAAGCTGGAGGTGTTGGACCCCTCGGCAGAATTAGGCCCGAGTACTTTATTGGCATTTTTCGGGAGACGCTCTAATCCAGAGAGAAATACATAGGTTACAATTTTTTACATGTTGGCGGGGAATCAAACTGGCAATCTTTTGGTTTCAAGTCCTGCTCCTGACCGCTATGCTACAGCGCTGCTCTCCGCGGCCACACTTACGAGCTCGGCGCAGTCGGAGGGTGTGACGGCCATGTCGGGCCCCTCGGTGGTGGTGTGCGAGCTGTCGCTGGGCGGCGAGGGCGCCAGGTGGTTGGTGCTGAGCGTGCCGCCGCTGTTGATCTGGCTGGAGCCGCGGCTCAGCGTGTCCTCGTCCTCGTCCTCGGGCGTGTCGGCGCCGCTGCCCTGCTGGGGGGAGGAGCTGAGGTCGGCGGGCTCCGCCGGCTGCAGTCCGCGCTGGGAGGAGCGCGGCTGCTCCGTGATGATGTCCACCGAGGCCAGCGTGGACACGCCCGACGACGACGAGGCCACCGAGGCTGCTGGGAAAGATGGCCAGAGATTCCCCACAGAGAGGCAATTTCAGGTCAGTTTCTCTTGGAAAACAGAAAACCCAAGGATGGCTGGCTATCGGACCATCATTTTTGGCTATGGCTGAGCAGCTCTACATAACAGTGTTTTTCTGTCAGTTACAGATTAACTGGGTGACCAAGCAAGGGGCTCTCTCAAATCAGCATGAGCATTTTAGCATTACTGCAAGCTGGCAAGGAAGACCTTAATTAGGGTACCCACTAAAGAAGCCACAGCCCTGAACAATGCCTGTTCTTGCTCTTGTTGCAGCATAAAAAAAATCACACCAGTTATCATTTATATATGCATTTTAAATGAAAAACATTGACTTTCAGGGGCAACGTAAAAACAGTCACATTTTGTTATTTTGTGGGCCCAGGCCACAGCCATCCCACACACACATACCTGTGAGGGCACCAGTGCTGACCTCTGACCTGGTCTCTGTGTCGTCCTCTAGCCCCTCCTCCTCTCCTGAGAGCATCTTGCCTGGAAAAAGGAGTTGACACTGATTACATGAAACAGGCACGCTTTATCTGCATTAGTAATCAAAAACCATAATTTCCACACATTCTTTCCTCTTTATACAACCCTGTTTGGAACTGCCAATTGTACATGAGGCTCGTCTCACAGAATATAACAGAATTCTCCGGAAAGGTCCCTGAGGAGCATGCAGTGGTCATGTTTTTTTGATCATTCCAAAACAAGTCTGTAAGCACCCTGGGGCAATCCCAGAAATTTCAAGCGTATCCACCCCTTCTGCTGCTGGCAATGGATCTGAGTCCAAACAGCAAAGATAACATGTCAGACTCCACCGCCTTTAAGGAAAACTGTTGAAGAAATTTCTGAAAACAGCCCCTGCAACACTTACCTGTTCCCTACCTGCATGGCGATATTGCCGATTCCCTACCTATATGGTGATATTACCTGCTCCATACATGCCCTACAATATTACCTGTGGCATACCAACTGATGTTGGAGAAGCAGACATGAACTGGATATCGACCAACAAAAAAATACAGAGAAAAAGTGCAGTGGGGAGACCCAGACACGAGACACAGAGGGAGGCTACTGCAGTGGGCACTGCTGGACATAATCACCTTTCTGTTTCCTGAGGAGAAGCGGACTGCATGAAGACCCTCCTCCAGCTGCAGGCGAGAGGAGAGAGGAGATAAAGGAAACCAGAAAGCGGCTGGAGGCCCCCCATCCGCAGGGGAAGGAAAGTTAGAGGAAGGAGAGCCGAAGGAAGAGGAAAAGGAAAAGAGGGAAGGGGGCGGCGGTTGCCACGGCAGCACACGGGACGAGCACGTGACCGACCGAAGCAAACGGAACGGCAGAGTAACACGCTGAGTAGCCAACGGGCGTCCCTCTGCTGGTGAGGTGAACACTGAGAGGCGGGACCCTGAGCGGTCCGCGGCGTGTCATTGGTGGGTTGGGCGGGGGGGGGAGGGGTTTACCGATGAGCTCCAGGATGCTGCCGCTGCGGGCGCGGCTCTCGGCCTCGTCGCGGGACACGGTGACGGAGGCGACGCCGCCGGGCGTGACGAGGGCGTGGAGGAGCTCAGGCGGCGGCGTCCGGAGGATCTGCTGCAGCAGCTCCAGCGCGGCCGTCACCACGTTGTGGTCGCAGTGCTGCGTGTAGTGCAGGGTCAGCTCGTACACCTGAGGAGACGCATAACAGCAAAGGGTTAACCTCCTCAGAGCGCATACACCTGAACACACATCGCTAAGGGGTCACCTCCTCAGAGCGCATACACCTGAACACACATCGCTAAGGGGTCACCTCCTCAGAGCGCATACACCTGAACACACATCGCTAAGGGGTCACCTCCTCAGAGCGCATACACCTGAACACACATCGCTAAGGGGTCACCTCCTCAGAGCGCATACACCTGAACACACATCGCTAAGGGGTCACCTCCTCAGAGTGCATACACCTGAACACACATCGCTAAGGGGTCACCTCCTCAGAGCGCATACACCTGAACACACATCGCTAAGGGGTCACCTTCTCAGAGCGCATACACCTGAACACACATCGCTAAGGGGTCACCTCCTCAGAGCGCATACACCTGAACACACATTGCTAAGGGGTCACCTCCTCAGAGCGCATACACCTGAACACACATCGCTAAGGGGTCACCTCCTCAGAGCGCATACACCTGAACACACATTGCTAAGGGGTCACCTCCTCAGAGCGCATACACCTGAACACACACGTCACAAAAGGTTCATCTTCTCAGAGCTCCTAAACCAGAACACACACATCACAACTCCTCACTCTTACACCTGAGGACACACACGTCACACAAAGGCTTCATCTTCTCAGAGCACACACACCTAAGGACACACAGTACCAGTCAAAAGTTTGGACACGCCCGATTATAATAATGGCAACCATGCCTTCAAAGACATTTTGATCTAAATGCTTACGTTTAAACGCTTGAAATTTGTTTCTTAGGCATCAACTTCACTCTTTACATTTGTCTATGTATGAATTTCTTTCCAAAAAACATTTTTATCTTTTAAAACATTTTTGGCTACTTTGAAAAATCTAAAATATAAAATAACCTTGACTTCACTGAATATTTCCATTTGTGTTATTTCACAGTTTTGATGTCTGTACTATTATTCTAAAATATGGAAAACAGTAAAAATAAAAATAAAGGTTGTGTCCAACCCTTTGACTGGTACTGTAGATACACAAACACATAGTCAAAGCAGGATGTTGTTAAACTGCTCCTGAGCTTGTGTCCCCCTGCCCGGTGCAGTGTTGTTTGGAATGAGCAGGCAGTGTAAAGCAGACGTGCAGGTGCTGTACCTGGATCAGCTGCTCGCAGGTGGGGGAGATGTCCGCCTCTTTATGCGTCACCCCGAAGCTGCCCTTTAGGCCGGTGTCTTTGACCTGCTGCTGCAGCAGGGGCATCAGGTAGCGCAGCGTCAGCAGCACCCCGAGGATCAGGGAGCTGGAGTGCTCCTCATCCACCGGCACCAGGAGCCCTGAGAGACACACAAACACACACACATTACATTACATTATCATCATTTAGCAGACACTCTTATCCAGAGTGACTTACATAGGTGACTTTTTTTTTTATATGTTATCCACTTTTACAGCTGGATATTTACTGAAGCAATTCTGGGTTAAGTACCTTGCCCAAGGGTACAGCAGCAGTGCCCCAATGGGGGAATGGAACCAGCAACCTCTTTTTTATGAATCCTGCTTTTTACCACTATGCTACACTGCCACCCCACATACATACACAGATGCAGAAACACACATACAGAGATTCAGAGAGACCAGCAAAGACACACGCATATGTATCAGGGATTCTACTTGCAAAGGACTCCTACATACATGTACTGAAAAACTAATCTATGGTAGATTATGGTAGAAAATGGTAGAAACTATGGTAGGACTATGGTAGAAAATATGGTAGCATTTCATAGAACGATGTGCTGCTCTCAAACAGGAGTCAAACACACCCTAAAAGACAAAAATCTTGACTTTAAGCGCACCCTTTGGGAGGCGTACTCAAACACAGACAGCCAATGAGAGAGGAGAACTGTGAGGAGCGCAGGGGGCGGACGCTGGCGGGACCCACCGAGCAGCACGTTCAGCAGCCAGGTGTAGAAGTACTGCGTCCGCCGCGAGTGCTGGCACACGCTGACCGCCGCGCTGGCCGCCGTGCGGCGGATCGTCGGCGACGCCAGCTTCAGGTTGGCCACGAACGCCCTCAGCAGCACCTGAAAACAGAGCATACAGGAAGAATGCGCTGAGGTATGTATGTGTATCCATGCAGGATTACTCACGCAATGCACAGTCAGCCATACAGCAGAGCCTGCGAGCAGTTAACCGTGAGGAGAGGCTATAGAGGCGGTAAAGGAGTGGGTAGCTCAGGTAACAGAAACAGAAACTAACAGCCGACTGAGATGACCGTACAGGGTGCGGCAATGGCTGACAATATGCACCACGGACCATGAGAAATGCAGAACAGCTAGGGCATTAAAGACGTCCCACGTGCTTAAACGTGAGTCCAGCTCCCTTAAGCGGTGATCTGAGACTTCAGTGCGCATCAAAATCACTGAAATATTGCGCTCTCCATCTCCATGCACAACCTGCGTTGAGGTTCGTTTGCCCCTATCCAAACTGAGGTTGATATCCCAGGTCTTTAGTGGGCAGTGCTCCGTGTTACAGAAAGTGATTGCAACTGGAAAAGAATGTCACACTGCATATTAATTAAAGCAGAGGGCTGCAGGAGGTGGAACATTCCTCCCAGTTTCTTTAAACCAAATCAAATGAGTAAGTCTCCGGCTATGACTCACGTGCAGGGGCTTTGTGCGACAGCACCGACTTACAGCAGCTACGCAGGCAGCGTTTACATTCGAAACCCAGACGAAACCCTTAGAGAGAAATCAATACAAGCATCTGAAAGGCTATCAATTAATAACAGTCAAACTGGCAGAACACCAAATGCCTTACACAGGGTATTGTACAGGGTGTAGTAAAACAATCACTTAAATATTTTACTTTGTACTGAAGACTATTAAATGGTGTCAGCGCATATTAAAATGGCAGTGCACGTTCAAAAGTACGTACAGTGTGAGTGACAGCCAATATATACAGTTCTTGGATCGGTGCTTATGGGAATGGGAACTTTACAATTCCTTCCACAGAAAAACTCCCAGCTTTTGAAGTCAAATAAAGAGACTGAGAGGCATCACATGCCTTTAATGCTGTCGTCATGGTACAAAATTAGAAAAGTAAATAGATATTCTTGGAGTACTGTTGGACACTAAAAGTCTTAAGTATACATCCCAAAACTTGTCAGCTATAATGTGCTCATACCTCACTAGAATCATATGCCTGTTTATGAGGTAAGTTCCCTATGGTTGCACTGTACACGTGGCTAAATGGACTACATTAGCACTGACCCAAGATCAGTTTGATCATCACCCCCATAATGGGTAAGTTAATTAGGCTAGACAAGCTAATCTTGGACCAATGCCTACAGGCCCTTTCTCCCTCAAGCTTACAGCATGTTTGAGTCTTGGGTACAGGAACATTTTATTGAGAAAGAAAGGCATGGAAATATTGTTAAAAGCTACATTATTTCAAAATATTAAAACCATAACCATATACAATTTTCATAGTCTAAACAGAAGAGGCAGGTCCATCATACTCCCTGTGTATCTAAGCAAACAGAGAATTGGGAACAAAGTGTTCTCTCTCACACAGCCTCACCGGGCCTTTGACAGAGCGCTTTTCCTGTACTCACATCAGACTACAGACCCATCCATACATGCACACATACCATCAGACTGATTCTGATCAGTATTCCACTTTAAGGTTATAACACATGATATGATTCATGCAGCGCTCTCACTCTCGTCCGATGAGCCCGAGCCTCTGCAATTTAATTAAATTATTCAGCGTCCGACCGCACAGCATGTCTGCTTGTCACACATTCATATTTCATGAGTGTAAAAAGCCGCTCCTATACATGCATCAGAGGAAAAGTGAAATCTTTATGCGTCGTTCCGGATAATGAGAATCCCGGGGATGCATTCGGCTTTGTCCGGTTAGGTTACTGGTGCTTGTGCACGTTTTCGGAGCAGCCGTGGCGATCACACAGCTGCTGACTCGGCAGTAAGCAGACAGGCAGGTTTAAAACCCTTGCTGGGCTACTACCACCTGCAAGGAGCCTCCGCACCTCTCTGGAGCCAAGAGGGAGAGTGAGTGAGCATGGGGAAGGGACGGGGAGAGGGGGAGAGAGGGAGAGGGAGAGGGAGAGGGAAGGAGACGGCAAAAGGAGGGGCGGAGGTAATTATATTAGGTGGCGTCACAGCCTGTATTTAGCGCATGATGTAAGTCCCGCAGAGCAGAGGCCCGGGAAGGCGCATCTGGGGCTGACGTCCGACGCTGCCCCACGGGAGAGCCAGCCGCAGCCTGACAGCCATCAGCCTTTGGAGCCATGTCAACAAGCGTTCAAAAGCGAGCAAGAGGGAGAAGATGTACCCGCCGCACGTCACGTTAATGGCCCTCTGACAGCTGGTTTAGAAAGGCTCGGAACAACCAAACTCTCAACGGGTTTGTTTATACTCCGCAACAACCTTTTCTTTCATGATGCTGAGACGGTGTGAATGGATCAGACGCCTTGCTTAGCACAAAGTACAGGGTGCCAAGTACACAGTGCAGGGGTCATAGAGGAAGGAGAGAGATCCAGGACGATAGCACGGTCACAGGTCACAGCTGGGGGAAGGGGAAAACAGAGACAGCACGCTTCTGATCTTCCCTGCACCAACAGTTTCCCTCCTGTGAGAATCGGCGGGTTCCCGTGGAAACAAAGCTTCCTGTCATTGATGCCCTTATCTTCCTGAAAGCACAGCTACACACACAAATACACAGGAATCAGCTGCCTTTGAGGAGTGCTTTTTAACTTGAAATAACCTAGCGGCTGCTTCAGGATGAGCCGCCCGCTTCAAACCCCCGCGCTGTGGGATTCCCACTTACGATCAGAGGAGACGCAAAACACATCCTGACATCACATTCACGAGAAACGACGCTGGATGAGGCGTTCCCTCAAAATCCTTCTTGAAATCTTTTGTAGCAGGTGCCGAGAGCACTGTTCTGTGATAGCTGGACACAGACAGTTTCCTGTAGCTAACTGTCACTCAAGCAAAGCCACAGAAGTCTAAATGCAGAACAACAAAAACATTGGCAGTTGAAGAACCACTCATCACATGCACAGAAATGCACACCCATACTGACTCACGCTTTTGAATCAAACTGCCAAATTTACCCAACGTCTTTCCCTGCAATTAGTGTAGGCAGAAACTTTTAGAAGATTAAAGGATAACACCATTGTAACAGCACTGTGAAGGCATGGTTTAGGAGGGAGATAGCTGAGGTTACGGACTGGCCATCGGCTACCTGCTAAGGCACTGCCCAGGATCATAACCCTGGGAACCTGCACATGCTCTGGACTGCCAACAGAGCTCATTTCACAGCAAGCCAAACAGGAGCAAAGCCATCACTAAGCTACAGGAGGATCTACAAGATATTAAACTAACGACTTGTTCTACGTATGGTATCATGATCTGGACTTCAAAGATAAAGCCAGTATCTTACAGATGAGT
This sequence comes from Megalops cyprinoides, assembly GCF_013368585.1. Classification (NCBI taxonomy): domain Eukaryota; kingdom Metazoa; phylum Chordata; class Actinopteri; order Elopiformes; family Megalopidae; genus Megalops; species Megalops cyprinoides. The sequence goes on from NC_050604.1 coordinate 12,059,230, forward strand.
CATGCCTTTTGACTGCCAGTGCCCACGTGTGGATTAATAACCGATGTCATAAAGCAGTGCAGGGCAGAGCCACCTCTGACTAAGGTTTTTTCCCCTCTGCACGTAGTGTAGTCTTTACAACGCCAATCCATCCCCATTAAGGCTGTGCCATTTACATTGAACCTCATAAGCATAGCGCCGGCGTCTACCGCCAGCTCCGGTCGGTACCTTGATCTCGCTGTCGTTGGCAAAGTGCCCAAGCGCCGCCATGATCTTGGGGACGGCGACGGCGAGGGTCTCCTGCACAGCCTCCTCCGGCCGCTTGCTGATCCGGGTCAGGCAGGGCAGGAGGTTCACCAGGTAGGGCCTGACAACAGAGAGGGAGTAACAGGTGACCGCCCTCACGCAGGCAAGGATCACTCCCATACCTTACCCCCTGCAGCATAATGAAGCGTTCGATCGCAACGGGCTCCATCTCCCGAGCAGACCCCGGGGAAAGGGGAGGAGACCGGGGACGCTTACCTGCATTTCTGGGGCCGCACCAGGTGGCAGAGCTCGGCGAACCTCCACAGGGCTGCCCGCAGGCTCCGGGAGGCACCGTTCTGTAAGGGAGAAAGGCCTGCTTTAAACTCAGCCCTGCTGCTTTTCACTGTGCGCACCGTGCCCTCTGATTGGTGTTTGACATGTGAGACAAGTCTGAGAGGCCAATCACATATGAGGGCATTTAGTCTGCAGCATGTGTACAGGTGTGCTGATACAGAGCAATACCTAATGCAAACATTCACTCTCCTGGAAGAAGCCACATACACACAAACATTCACATATATTTTTATATATACTTATGTATATAATAATATATATATAAAATCAACTTACAGATGTATTTGAACATGAATATATGATTGTAACCTTTTCACTGGTGTAGTTTGTAGCTGTTGTTTATAGCTGTAAGAGGACACTGCTGTGTTTGTACAGCGCTTGATAAACAGACCCAGAACAGCAATAAACAGCAACATTGCTGCTCTGAGCCCATACGGAGAGGCACAAAGGCTATAAAGATACTGAATCTAATAAGGTGCACTCATTTCATTTCTTTAAGGATTAATGGACAACACATGGACCTGAATTTGTTTAGCTGAAAAAGGTAACCCAGTAAACCAGCTGTGCAGCATTCTAGAGCTTGTCAGAAAATTCCAAAAAGCACATCTTCATAACTGTCAAATACCACTGACACATAACTAATTGCAGAGAACACTCACAGTACACAAGCTGCAATCGTAAACCTAACTCTAGATCATATTGCTCCATGATGGCTCAATTCCACCTGCCAATGTTAAGAAGAAAAATCCCTGTATCTTGATCAGCATGCAAAAAGAGGAGCTGATGTGTCACTTCCACTGACATCCAGATGAAGTTATGTGGGAGACAAGTTCATTAAAACTCATCCATCGATCATATGCCATCACGCAGTTACTATGACAAGCACGTGTGCATGTTTTTTAATGGCTTCTGCGTCTCCTGCAAGGGCTCCCCAACCCGCATTCGCAAAGACGTTAAAGAGGGTCTTCATTCCAAACCAGCTAATAGTACATAGCGGCATACCTTCTTGATCTCCTTGTAGAGCTCCAGCTGCAGTCGAGGAAGGTTGGAGTCCATGAGTGCCTGGTGTAACAGGTAGGAAAAGCACACCACCGTGAGAGAAATTTCCATTTCCTTCCACAGCGATGTCACATTTGGCATCAGCGTGTGACATGCCCCCTCTCTCAGGCATGAACGGGGAATGGCAGCCTGATTTTGAAATGCCGGCAATAAATCATTTTGTCTAAACTACATGAGTCTTCAAAACTGTACAGTGGGCTATCCTGAACCATTTAAGCCATTTACCACCTGCTGAAATGCTAATATTGATATCTACTGGTTCAATGGCCTCTCAGCACATTTATGGCAATCTTATGACTTGTCTCCCTGGTTCAGACAGCCTTTCAGATACATCTGGTGACAACTGTCTGCTTATCTGAGGTAAATATGCACGGGCAACAGGAAGGGCCATTTCTTGTTACAAATTCTACTCCTATTGTGACAAATGCCAACAGATCTCTGACTGATAGGGTGCTCTTGACTGCTCTGCCTTATCACAGTTTAGAGCACGGCTGTCAACAGACACGTTGTTAGGCCTGGCACACAGCTGGTCAGGAAGGCCACAGGCCCAATGGCGAGGAGGAGGAAGGTGAGGCAGAGGAAGGCCACCCGCCACCGGGCATCGGTCTTACTTTAATGATCTTGTTGAGACACTCGTCGGCCACCATCCTGACGTCCGACTCGCTGTCATCACTGCACAGCAGGAACATCTCCATGGCGATGCCCAGCAGTTTCTGGAACTCCGGGGAAGTCCTTGTCCCAGAACCATAGGGAACAAGAGAAGGGTTCCCCCGTCACTCCACACAGACCTCAGGTCAGTGCCAGGACAATAAATATAGCTCTCATCTCTCTCAATACAAATTCCAAGTGTGGTACCAGGACAAAACTACCAACAGTTTCCACTACTGAGGGAAAAACGACCAAAAAAAAACTAGGACAAATTAAAAAGGTGACTCACAGAATAGCGATGCAATTTGTAATCAAAACAGGATCATAATCGATCATGCCATCGCTGCGTTTACAAATGACGTGTCTCACCTCACCAAATCTGATTAACACTAAGCTGGGACCTCCTACTGTATTGTGGTACCGATTTAGTAGCACACGCACAATCGGTTTTGGGGGAGGCTGGCTTACCTCAGGGACTGTGCCACGATGTTTTCACATATAGTGAGACAGTGAGTCACACGGTCCTTCTTGGTAGTGGCGAGATCTTTCTTCCTGCGAGAGAAAGAAAAATCAAACAGTGAAGAGGACTACATTCACGCAGAAATCTTTGCAAACAGAGAAACTGAATCATTTGTTTCATTGAGGATACACAGCGTGCAGTTTTCGGATGAAATGAATCAGGACAGCCAGCAATCAGCAAATGTGATGATGTCATTGTCCTTGATGTCAGCCCGTCTTAAAGTTACAGCCAGCACGTGCCAGGTGTCTGAAATTAGGCTTTTCCCAGCCAGTTATGGCTGCCAGCACTGACGGCATTGCCGGTGCTGTGTCCTATTGGACAGGAATCTCTGGAGCCCCCGCCATTTCGGGTCAGAGGAGGCCACATGACGGTCTCGTTCCCACAGGCCTCATTCCTTACCATTGTGCAATATTGGCAAACCAACTATCACATGCCTAAAAAAAGACCGGTCTGCCAAATTTAGCGCCATCATCATTCCAGATACTTGCTGTTCTTTCGCCTCTGGGATGCAATCAATAACTGGCTGGTCATTATGCTAAAGTATTGCCCCGCATTATATTGAGGTTGTTCCATCCAAGCACTATCCAAACCAACACTGATATGGTAATTCAATAACAGAGACAGACCCAGGGTTGGGATACAGTCTACCAATTACATTTTATAAAATGCCAAGTGATGCCATTCATTAGAAAGTCTTGTCATTCCAGGTGTGCAAAAGTCAATACAAAGAGGTACTTTTGACAACAGCAAGACTCTAACTCTCCAGACCTGGAATCGCCTCCCGCTAAATATGACTCTTCATATTACTTTCAGTATTCACAAGATCAGACAGAGGGGAGCTGACAGGACAATTGAAGTGCAGCTTCAGTGGAAAACAGCAGCATTCTGTCTTCCAAAAAGTGAAAGGCCGCCTCAGGACACTGCAACTAACAGCAGAGAAAAGGAAAGGAAAAAGTGGGGCTTGGCTGATTGCGGAGTCCAGTCATGTTAGCGCAAAGCAAATCCTTGTAGGCTTATCGTGCGGCACACAACCACCGCTCCACTGTGGCAGGCGGTAGAATCCGTAATGTAGCGTCACGTCTGGCGTGCCGTGAACTTCGGTTCAACTTTTGACATTTGAGGCTTTCCGCGGCCTTGTGATGGAGCGAATCACAGATAATACAGATACTTACTCATTCTTACCACAACACCAACCCCACTGCCCTGTCCCCAAATCCCAATAGATGAGAGGGTGCACTAAAAACGGCCAACCAACATCTTTTGTTTGAAAACAAAAAAGAACATAATTAATCACTAACTAACATTATACTAAAATGTTACAATAGAAAGCAATCTAAGACTGCCTAACTGATCCCCAAGGGTTCAAAGTATTACATCTCCAAAACAGATGACAAAATAGACAACTGCCCTGATAAGGAAGAGAAAGTGGAAAGTGCAGAAAGTGTATTTAGCAAAGTATACTACCTGAGATACTGACATGACTTCTGCACCTGAGGAATTACCTTGTACTAATAATGAGGTGCGTAAGGCAACTGGGGACAATGATTTTCAGATTTTTGGGGTATGCTCCAATGGGGGGTATGGGGGTGTTGGCATTACACAATATATACCCATTAATCAGCAGTCCCAGTTCAGTGTTGACTCATACGAAAAGGTAGCGATTTTATAATGGTCACATCTGGAGATACGAACGTGACCTCTCCAGACCTGAAACACTGTAAACTTAACCAAGCTACAGAGCAACGAGTTACGTTGTTATCCTGATTAATGTAATTTTAAGAAGTACTCACAGAATCTAGGATACTGTACCCCAGAAAACCGACTGCGGACAGAGACCCAATGTTCCGTTGCAAATGACCTTGATTCTTACAACTGCAGCACTTCTTGCCAAAAAACAGTTTAGAGGAACCCTAGCATGTAGGTAAACATCCAGCTTGTCGCATGTGGTTCAATGACACTTCATGACAGTTTATCGGGCTCATTAGAGGAGGGCATAATTACAAAGGGCAACAAGAACAAACCCAAATCCATCTAGCTAGTATAAATTCATGTAATTCGCCTTGTAATTAGCCAGCTGCACTTGGAGCTTGGAGCTGCTAAGTGCTGTCAAAATACAGACAGAACTAGCTAGTTAGCAGGATAACTACTTTAGATGGTTGGCTGTCTAAACGCATTTAGTGTTCTTGCTAGCAATCTGCTATAAAATGATGCATAACAAATACCCGCTTTGTCCTTCACTAAGTTAATTAACTAAACAGCTAGTCAGCGAGGTACATGTAAGTCATCGTTAGTCACACCCCCAGCTGTGCAACTCAAAATCAGTTCAAGTGTGCTCAGCCTCGGGAACTGCACCTGCAATGCCGTAAAGCTAGCTAGCGAAAGTCCCACTGTCAATCACGGTCACGTTTTCCTGTTTGTTAATGCTCTTATTGTGGTATCGCTGCCTACCTAACCAGCTAACGTTAATTTGATAGCTATACTATATAATAGCCTATACCATCGTAGTCCAGCGCACGTCTGATAATTAGCTGCTAGCAATCAGCTAATTATCTGACAAGTTGCCGCTAGTGCGCTATCTTGTTTAGAGTACCAAGCTTTGCCACAGTGAGCAAATGGCTTGCTAGCAAGCTTTCAAGCTGCACGATCGCCCAGCAGACAACCCGCTCGCTAACATTTGTGTGCATCTTAGCTAACCAGCGCTGCCTAACGAGCAAAGCTAGCTGTATCCCATCATTATTGGCTCCTCACATTGTCAATCGGGTACTTACTGTTTTTGCACAAGCTCTTCAGCCGACGGTGGTCCCTGCTGTTGCTGGAATGACTTGAGAGACTCGAAGGCCTTCATCAATTTCTCCATGGTGGCCATTTTATAAAGAATAATATTTACAAATAGCTAGCTGGGTAGCTAGCTAGCTAGTTGAGACCACAAGCAGGGTTAAAAAAGCGAAAACACAAGGAAGTATGCGGGCACAGTGCGTCGAGCGTGACAAAGCCAGCGACGGCGTTTTGACCCCGCGCCTGCCCCGCTGTCACTTGTGAGTCCTTGATTTTTCTCGCAAAAAATTCGTTAAATGAATGGAGCGTAACTGATGTTAAATCCAATTCTGTAAGCCATCTTTGATCCATCCGTCCGTCCCATGAGCTTCGCAAGGAAGTAGCTTGTTAAGTGCTTTGACAGCTTGAGGGGAAGAACCGACAGTAGCAGCCACTCAAACGAGGGCTTATTTTGATTGACAGGAGTAGTACCCAATAATCACCCTGTAGCGTCTTTAGCAACGGGAAAGGGTTTACACGCTTTTTTTCTTAAGCGCAAACCGCCTCCGGAATCATATGATTTGGGCGTCTGGGGAAATACGACGTAAGAAATGGCCCAATGAAAACTTGAAATATGGTTCACCGAATAGTTCTGAGTAATTGCAGGATTACATATAGGAGGGAGGGGCATTCAACAATTTTGAAAACAACGGCGCGATCTCAAATTGATTAGCTTTTTATCTACGAAAGTATATATGGCTCTACATCAACATTTACAAGTTAGTGGTATATGCAGCCGGTTAATTGAATCCTCTTGCAACACAGCTGAGACAAGTCTACTTCCACTGTGGCTTTGAAAATCTTTAACCTTGATAGATTCTGTAGTTTGACAAGGGGTTGATGTGTGCACGGAAAATGTATTCAGTGAAACGGGAGACCCAAGAAAATTAAGTGTTCATCATGAAAAAGGTCAAACGTTGTTTAAAATACAGCAGTAGGCTATATCTGTCAAATACCTGTCAGTGGTGAAAACTAAATATTGAACGTATTAATGCATGTATTCCATTAAGAACATCCCAACTAGCTGCCTAAATACTGTAGTAATCTAGACATTTTTAACTGACATCACATTTTGTTCACAATAGGAAAAAGTAAAATTACATATTTGCAGTGCATGAATCATTGATTCTGTGTCTACAGATCATAAGCTATGAGGTATGTTTCATTTTTCTTATGTGCTTTAATGTGTGCTCATTTCAGGGATTAAAAAAAAGTTTGGTTGTGCAACATTACCCACAATGTTGTAATTGTTGTACATTATACCTGTAATTTACTATAAAAGACCGTATACAAAGCATTGTAAACATTACACTGACATTTCAGGTAACCACCAATGACTGATGGGAGTGTGGCTTTACTGAAATGCACTGTAAAAACAAAGAATGTGCTGATGGAAAAACAAAGAATACACATGGTCATACTAATTTTTCCTCCTCTGTCATTCAACATTTACAAGTGTAATATGGAATTGCCAGTCTCAAATCACAGTGGATTCAGGATCTTTGCTTGGAATAAACCAGGGGACACAGTTTTTATATACAAACGGCAGTGTTTTATTTCATAATTACAACTGTAAGATATGGTACAACACCCAGTGATATAACTTGTACAAGAATTACATTGACTGCAGTGGTTGAAAGACATGACTGTACAACTACAAAATCGGTCACCTTGCAATAATAAAGGCGGCATCCGATACTTCTGATATGTTGGCACCGGAATATAATTTACAACCAAAAAAAAAAACCAAAAAAAACCTGAAGTTTACTACCAATGCATGCTTGATTAGTAAAACAGTTTAAAACAGGCATTAAAAATGCACTTTGTGCAGACATTCAAACTGTTAAAATATTTCTTTACCAGCAAAATAAGGGAGGGGACACTGCGTGTAGTTGAATGTGCCCCTCCAATAAGCCTTTTTCGTTTAAGAAAATAAGACAAAAATGCAGTAAGGGTTTGGGATTTGGTAATTGGCACGCCGGTAAAGGCCTAAGTCCGTCTTTGACACATCACATGTAAGAAAAAGAAAATAAAATTAAACTAAAAAATGAAATGATCCAATTCCCTTTTGATGCTGTGCTTAGCATCGTCTGCAGCAATTTGAGTTACACTTCCCATTCAGAATTTCCAAAAACTTTAGTGCAAACCAAACACATTATTCTCCTGATATCAATGGATTTCCAAACAGCTTGATATGTCTGTGCGTGCGTGCGTGTGTGTTTGTTGGGGGGAGGGGCTTTAAGCTTTAACTGCTCTTGCTTTAAAAGGTTACCTCTTCATTTGTAAAATGCTGATGTTTCAGACTCACTGCTTACATGACACTTTATAAGACAAACAGTGGAACAAAAGGATAGGCAGGTGGGGAGACTTTGCAAACTCTTACAGAAAGCAAAGATCCCTCCCAGAAATGCAATATGAATCACGACCTAACATGTTGTTACTCTACCGCATGCAGAGCTAGCTGTAATAAGCAGCTGTGAACATGGTTCTGACATTCTACAAAGACATATACCACTGTAGTCTAATGAAGGCAGAATAACTACATCAAAACCTTTGTTAAAAACTCTGCTGTTTCTGTGATGTTTAGGAGACTAAATTATCTTTTTATTACAGCTGTGTAGCTATCTATTCTACTGTGCACTACTGAAAGCAAAGCATTCTAATCTGCACTTCAAGAATGGTGTTCCATGGACTTTTTCCATATTCCAAGAAAACCGTTACTTAAACTGCCTCTATGATCAATGTATTTATGCGTATGAGGAGACATTTCACATATGTGCTTGGAACCTATCATAAATCTAGCCAGACAGGTTGCCACAGTAACACTCATTTGGGGCATTCAGGGAAAAAACAGGTTGAAAAAAGAAATTATAAAATAAGAACTAGAGTGTGATACAATGTGACAGTGGTGCTGTATCAGAATAAACTGCTGATTTTGCTCCACTGAGGTAAATTGCTATTACAATTGAGTCTTTAAGGGGCATTTTGTCAAAAAGCTGAAATAACCAAGCTAACCCAGAACAGATGACAGACTGTGCATTTCCATAATGTTTACAGTTTCAACACATCTTCATCCTAAATGTATAATGTGAAGTATAAATGAATGAGTTAAATACATAATGGCATGACTTGCTTTGTGGTAAAAGGCTGTTCATACATATTCCTCACCATTATCTTCAGTTTGTTTCCTTTTTACAGTGACATATGCTGAACTGTCAATTAAAATCAAATAAATCTGCTCACAGATGGCGTGTACTGAATTGGTGAAAACAAAATGGCATTATAATAGTATAACATGCAGCTGTAATGTAAATAGAGATTGTCACGTCTTTCACAGCATTAAAGAGAAAAAAGGGCTTAAAAGCATCAATCAATATGAAGGATTTTCAGGGTGGATCAAAAGGGGAACATTGAGGAGTATGGACTTGGCATTAATTCCACAAACACTCTCAAGGATGGTGGTGCGCTGCGTGACATCATGGTTTACACCAACAATGCGCTTTCCCGAAATCAGACCTGAACACTGGCCTTCCTTTCGAGATTTTACTCGAGTACGACAAAGTGCAAGTACAATATTGTGACTCTTTTTGTCTTAGTTTTTCCTTTGTATATATTATTTTTAGTCAGAATGGCATGAGCTGAAAATATGTATAATCAGCAAAAAGATTAAAAAGGCCTTCTCATTGGCTTTTCTCTGAATATACCTGCCACACTGACCACAAACAGAAGTAATTATCTTCAGTAGATTGTGTATCAGTGTAGCCTGAGCAAAAGTGGCTGAGTGGAACATCTAATTATCTGTTAGGACATACTGAGGGCATAATCTGTACTCAGAAATATGGAAAAAAATGTTTTTAAATTTAAGATACACTGATTACATAGACTGCAAATGCATCAGTGACCTTAAGTGACCTCTGTGATAACAGAATTGACAGATATTAAGTCTCCGTAAACTGTATTCTACTGATTTAAGCGCTGACACCCTCTCCTGTACAAATCAGAGCAGGAAGAAGTCTTTTGTGGCTTTTCGTAACAGAGGCACCCAAAGTCTCTTACTTTGTGGTACCCAAACTGGTGAGCACAATAATTGGAGGCGGCCTATAGAACAATGCAACAAAAAAAAGGAAAAACAAACCCGCATGTGTGCCTGCTCATTGTGTATGTATCTCTGTGCACAAGGCATGTGCGGACAGTGTGTGTGATGAGTGGGTGGGAGGGCCAATGATTTCTGATACATCCTTTAAAAAGGGTCAAGACTGGCAAGTCAAAAGTAAAAAACCTTTGTCCTGCACAGCAACAATCAGGCTTACTTCCACCATGTAAATACAGTCTTACTTCAGACTGTGCACCCACCGAAATCACGTTGCTTGTCTTGTCTCTAAAATTAAATAAAGATGAAATAAAATCAGTTTCAAAAATGGTGAAGCCTCGTCTTTTTTTGCGACAGTGATTGGGTGCTCTGTAAGAAAGGTCAGACGTGATTGATTGCAAGCGTAAGACATGATGTTCAATTCTTCATGACCGGTGCTTAAGGCATGGATATCCGAGTCAGTCGCAGAAACGGATACAGAGTATTCTAGAACCCCTGACACTTGTAATATACCTCTACCCTTCACAGATAGGAAAGTTCCTCTGGACTTTTCTAGAAGCCCTTTTAGATCACTGCTAGAGATCATTTAAATGATCCACGTCCCATTAGGAAAAATAAAACAAAACCTGAATATTCACAAGACATGAACGACACTCCTCCTGCTATAAAATAAAAAACAATCACTTGATGGTCAATCAACTCAAGGAAGTTTTGTTCCCGTAATCTCAGTCTTTCAGCTTCATAATGATCGGGGGAGGCAAATGCATGTTCATGAGCCTAGGGTTCTAAAGAAATATTATCAATGTGTGCTTCTCAGGAACAAACAAATGATTGGATGGTATTGTTTACTATGGCCGAGCGGACACAGTCACAGGGCTGCTAACCTGCTAGGAAATACCTTATGATGATGCACTATTTGGATGTGGCCCTACGCACCTGACACTCAAAAACACCCCTACTCACCTCCTCAAACCTCCCCTGGACAATGCTGTCGAACGTACCTTTAACGTCTCAGAGCTTGCCACACCAATTTGATAACAGATCTTGCAGCTGTGCCCAGTAAAACAAAATGTGCTAATTATGCACAAAAGCTGAAAAATCAAATCAAATACAGATGAAAAAATTAAGCCCTGTGCTACATAAAAAAGAGACTACAGATACCATACTGTGCTTCTTAAAAATCCTTAAATACACATTGTCATACTCATTCCAAAGGAAAAAAAAATGTATGTATGCATTCAAGTGGTACTTATATGGCTTTTTGTACAATACAACCTTTAGTGAAAATATACATCTAGACATAATTCAAGTACAAATGTACAAAATCTTTAAACTCATACTTTTTTCTTTAATTATAATACACTTTTAATACAATTCATAAATACAGTTAAAACATTCATTTTGTTAAGATTGCGATCTTTTGGCGGACAAGAGTGGTTTAAAGTCGGGACGGCTCCTCGTCGTCATCACTGTAGCCACTCTTAAAACAGACCTGGGAACAGGGAAGCAGTTAGTTAGTTACTTTCCAATAGAAGCGAAGGCCCTGTTAGTAGTGATACAGAACAATGGTGGGGCCTTGCCTGTCCTAGGGCCTCTAACCACTGTGAAATGCTTGGCCTCACTCTGTCCACATTAGTTCATCTGCTGAGAGCTGTGAGCAGGTCTTACAGGACCTAACTGAGTGAAAATGTCAGGTCCTAAAATGCTAAGCAACAGAGCTGCACTATCTCTAAAACCATCCTACCTTACTTTCTCTTCATAGTAGGGTTTCTCCTCCAGTGTTTGGTTGGTCATGCTTACTGTTTACAAGCCATCTTTCTGAAAACTGTCTCCTTGAAGCATGCTGGGTGTTTCCCACCAAACCTTCTTCCATGGATTCACTTACTATTACTCATTAATAATCATTCATTTCAAGCTCTCATTAACTCATAGCCAAACCTTACAGTAATTTACTGAACAAGGGAGCATTTTTATATGAGTTCATGCACTTTATCGTGTGGCTTTCAGAGACTTGCCATGGTGGATAAGCCTGACATACCTGAACGAGCCCTATCCCCCCACTCCCCGGGAGGTGTCAGAACTTGCCTCTCTCCTGAAGAGCCTGTAGAAGAAGCCTCTCTTTGGCGGGGGGTTGGGTCTATTTACATCCAGGTCTGGACAGAGGACGCCGTCCGTCTCAAACACATTGATCTCTTTGAAGCACTCCATCTCGATCATCTAACAACAGCACAGACAGATGAGCTCCCCTGCACATATGCAGCATGTGAATAACACCAGGCCTCTGTGCTACACATTTGCAGACACACTTCACACATGGTGTTAAGCTACAGGAAAAGTACCCCTGGGAGAGAGGGAGGGAGCCAAGGAGGGGGGCAGAGAGATGGACCTGTATACCATTCTGAAAATCTATGCAAAAATGTCTGACACACATCTGAAATATAAATAAACAACGGCTGAGGTTATCAGAAGAAAAAGATCTCTGGGAAAGATATTTCTCTAAATATTTTTAGAGATAGTATATACCACATAGATTTTACTTTGGCTGCAGGGGATTTTCCAGAGGAGTTATGGGTTGAAACAAAGAGGTGCAGAGAGCTGAGCCCAGTGGGTTTGTAGCTGAATTAATAATACATGACAAGGAAAATTTCCATTGAATGCAGTTTCTGCTTAGCCATGTGACATTAGCTGGGACACAGACGTTTTTGAAATTTGTCCTTTTTACAAAAACTCCATGTCACAGGAAATAAGTCTCAAATATACATGAGGTTATTCCAGTCAGTAAAATCTTGAAGGCACCATTTATGACAACAGCTGTTAAACACCAATTGTGTGGATGTTAGCCCAGCATAATGGGAGTCAGTTTTCTTTGAAAACTGACTATGTATGTCCCTTGATTGGATGTGGCTGGTTTGGGTTCATTTTTTCTGAAAGGTGCAATACCTCATTTTGCCAGGGGATGGAGACACTTCCTGTGACGAATTTGTGGTAGAAGTCATCGTCCGTTGGGTCCAGGTTCACTCCTTTGACGGTGGAGAACTGTTCAATATCCAGGACGTCTTTGCAGTAAACTGCTCGTGGCTGAGGGACAGGAGACAAAAGTGGCCTTTAGGAAATGCAACTTATTTTATTTTTGCCACACCCCCAACACACCTCAGGGAGAATGGTGTATCAGTAGAGTCAATGACAGTCCAACCTCTCTCCAGCTCTAAAAACTTTGAACATTAATGACCATTTCTCACACTTTTGCAACACCATGCAACCAAATTGCTTCCATCACTTACGTTTGTATCACTTACTGTATACTTTGAGGTTCAAGGTATACACTAAAACCAATACCTCCTAAACTAGCTTATTATCAAAATATTTCCAGGAGGTATGCAGAGACGTAGGTAAAGAATTTCAACATTAAGGGCACAGTTAACACACTCACTCATGCTATCTACAATACGTGTCACACTTCTATTTTATTACACGTTCTACCACCTTCAGATTTCAAACGAAACAAACAGCCTCAACAAAACCATAATGGCAAAATGTGCTTAAATCTGACCTAATGGACTATTACTGTGCAGGAAAAATGACATAATTCTTTTGGGTTCAGTCATTAATATGACACTCGTTCGAGTGCAATGGTGCATTATAGCCTAAGAAAGACATAAAACATTTTAAATTTCAACATGGATTTTGAATCATTTAGTTGGTATATTTTAAGAGAAAGCTTTGCAGTTTAGCAAAAGGCTCCGAGCTTAGTCCCCATGGCAGATAAAAAAAGGATGACGTCACTTTCTGCAAACAAAACACACGACATTCTTGAGTGCTAAGACAAGAGGAGCATGAAGATGGAACGAGAGAGAAACTTAATACAAATCAGCAAGGCATCTTCTGAGGCGACACTAGATAAGACTGTGATCACACAGGGACCGCAGTAGGGCACTGCAGATTACAGTGCCAAATCTCACAGGGACACTGAAAAATAATTACAGTCAAATTATTATTTTATTTTTTGAAAGAAATTAGTTAAGGACATTAATAGTGCTATGGCACAGTTGCCTACAATTTACGCAGTGTTACACATGATCACGGACTCTATAATGATTAAGAACTACTAAGGACTACATAATTTAATAAAGAACTGTTTAAAAATACTGAACATTTAAATACACTGTTCCGATTTTTGAAAAATCTGGTTATGGACACTCGAACTGCTTATGGGAATCAGATCATCCTGGATGCCCTGGACGACCACGATGTCGCCCCAGCTGTGATTCTGATGTAATGATTTACACGTGAGGATTTATAGACATGGTGCACTCCCCTCATAATACAAAGTTTCCCCCAGTTACAAGGGTTAATGCTGGAAAATCAGTGGTAAACAACTCCTAACAAACTTTTTAGAGATACCGTTCATATTAAAGCAATGCCACCAAATAACTGTCATTGCTGCAAGCTGGAGTAACATGTGCATGTACTTTACTGTTAAAATTCTCCAATTCATGCTCTTTCTTCATTAAAATTTGACAATGATATGAGTAAAAAAATTCAGTGTATGAGCTTTCTTCAAAAAGGATGAAGGAGCAGCAAGCGTACGTGGGCTTGGGTTAGAGTGGAAGGAAGAGGAAGAAGAAGAAGAAGAGGAAGGCGGGGAGAAAGGATGGCACTCACATCAGGGATGAAGGGAGGGTCAAGCATGTTTGCCTCCAGCCTCTTGAAGTTGATGTTCCTGAAGATAGGGTGCTGCTTCACCTCCACAGCCCCCCGGCCCTGGCACCCCAGACGCTCCTTGGGGTCCTTTGCCAGCAGCTGCCAACAGGAAGAGGGGTACAGTCAGACACAGGACTGGGAAGTCAGCACTCTCACCGCTTAACTGCATTCTGCATTAACTGCTCCAGGCCTCAATACTATATTCCTAATATATGTTCACATGCTGTCTAAGCAGTGATTTTGAATGACTAACTGAGAGCAGCATGCAACAGGACGGAGGATGGCAACAAAACACTTTTTTTAGAGCTTAATCAACAGGTACATTTTTGAAGGGGAACAACTAATATGGAGAATTTGGACATTAATCATACTATAGTGTTTGACAGGCCTTCATGCACAATCCATACCCAGCAGCATTCAGTGTGCACACTGAGATAAGCTGCAGCGACAAGGCTGCCTCCTGAGAAATATGACCAAGGCTTGCTTAGTACATGTTGATTCTGTACTCCCCCCCCGTCAGTGTGTGAAGGTTTATGGCTCCTAAAAATCCCAGGGTGCATCTGACCACCCCCACTACCTCTAGTAAAGAGTGGAGTAAATCACCAGACCACCAGGTGGACAGAGACTCATTCAAAGCAACCGTTCCCCATTCTTTACAACCCAAGGACGGATTTAAAACAATAACCATATATTATTACAATGATTATAATAAATTGCCTTCGGATTTAGAGTAATATATATATTTTTATTACAACGCATTCCAATGTCATTTGACCCTGACAAGGTAAAAAATTCAGCACAGTATGCAGTGTCGTGGCCAGGCCACTGAACTAACAGTTTTTGGTTTGAATCCCAGGTGGGACATTGGACATTCGGCTTAACATCTTGGGTGGGTCACATTTGTTGCGCCTTTGAGCAAGCTACTGCTCTAAATGACCCATTACAAAAAACAATCACTTTTATTGGGTTACGGAGTGGGCAACGGAAAAAACTGCAAACATTTTTGTTCACCCTGAACAGAGACATCTGCTTCGCAAATAAACAGCTAAATGTTCATGTTCCAGTACTGTTTCAACTATTTTTGAAAGAAGCACTGTTTCATGGGTGCCAGTTTGCACTGAACTGGCAGTCACACAACACGTTGCCAATAAGATATTTATATTCTGAGCAAACTGAAAATTAAAAAACATTTATTTTGAACATTTTTGCACTGTCCTCATGCCCTCTTTGCTTCTTCGTTTTTCCAAAGAAGATCTATTCTGAGACTAGATGATATCAATCTCAAGATAAGGCCCGAACTACAAAGTTCCACCAAATCCCATGAGAGCCTTCAGCTGCACTGCTCCCGAGGTCAAAATGTTCCATCCAGTCACACAAACAGAGCAATTAAACATTTCCCCTCCCCTTTAAAGACCTCTTCTGCTTCTTCTTGGAAAGTCGAGGGAGGACTTCGTTTTAATTTAGCCTTCTCTCGTGCAGTTTCAGCAACTTTGTACTTTCTCATTGTGCTGATACTTAAAGCCATTGACGGGAAGGACAACAAACAACATCTAGTCAAAGGATGCCTTGTCATCATTCACTCATTATCTGCGTGCTGACAGTTGGCCAGGAACAATCAAGCCACCTGCTTCCCATGCTTATCAGGTGTGTATTTTCTCCAGCTGATCCACTGAAATTCATATCCGAGCACCTGCAACACCTCCACCTGTCATACTAGGGATCAGGTGGGTTGCCAAAACCTTTTGCAGTGGTGCTAAGAGGAGGTGAAGTCCAGAACTAGGGGCTATGTAGCATTTACAGCTTTAGACTTCAATTCCCATCAGCACATGCAGTAAACATTGTGGCACATTTGGCTCCTTTAACTCAACCCAATATATATCAGCAGTAGCTTGCTCATCAGACAAGTCAAGTGGTGAATGGCATCTTAGGTTTGCTTGAAACAATACAAGGATACAGGATGTAGGTGAGTGATGCTTTGCTAGCTGGTCATGGGAGACGGAATTTTGTTTCAATGTGTGGAGCCAAATGGCTGGTTGCTACCCATGTAAGGAGGAAGTGTTTAGGCAGTGATAAAAGCACTTGCAGCTGTCCTCGTGGGACATCTGGGGAACATCCTAAAGACTAACCCCGCTTAGTGCCGGAGCTTTTAAAAGGACTAACGAGAATGATTAGAATTTATCTCTTGTTTCTGGAGACACCCTTACGCAAAACAACAGCTTACAACTGACAACAACTTACCGTTTTGCACCGCGCTTCTGCCCCTGCCAGCTCAAAAACATTCCACATCTAATTTATGCAGCTGCGTCTCTGTCATAAGAGTGATCGGGGTTGAGTGAAGTGGTTCTCCCTGCAGTAAATTCCCACAGGCACCAGAGGCCCTCACGCCGTTCGGCCCGTTCACCCGGCCCACAGCTAGCGCGCCGCCACCCCAAGTAGCCTTTCGTCTTAAAGTAAATATTAGCGCTCGCGGCTCTGTTTGGTTTATCGCCATCTGCGGCGCAACCACGAATCATTAAGAAATACGAGCGCATCTGACACCTGGAGGGGAATGTTTACGACTGGCCTCACATGTGAGCCTCCTCCTCTCCCATTAGACACCACATTACATCATCCCATCCCTGACCCGGGCCGCGGAACACACCGCGTTCCGGAGACAGAGTGCGCCGGCAGATTAGCCGCGGGGGGTGGGGGGGGGGGGGTGCCGCTTCGGCGGTTGGAAGTATTGGAAAGGGAACTTCTACACGGTCCTTGATAAATAACGTAGTCGTTGAAGGATAAAAGCACTCACATTCAGGGATACAGAGAGAGAGGAAAAGCAACCCTGTGTGGAAATGAGATGAACAAGCGGAAGCAGAAAAACTCCCCAAAACAGCCCGTGGGACGGCATGGCACCTTTTCAGAGGGGTGTGCAGGTGTGTGTGCTGCTCAGACTGTTTCATGTTAAAATAAGCCCCTACTCCTGTTTCTTACATGGCTTCTATCACACAAAACATTAAAAGGGTTTCCAAAATCCCATCTGGGACACTCCTGACTTTAAACTGCAGCTCAGATCATAAGAAGCCATTCAGATGGGTATGTACATCACTCACAATGGTGGAAGCAGTAATGTTAACAAACTCAAACCTGATACGGAGTTAGACACACTCCAGATTGCAGGTGAAATAACAGGCCTAACTGCGCAAAAAGGCCTATTCCCATCATTAAGACTTTTACTGTGCTGTGTTCTTATGTTTTTCTATGAGTGACAGGACAGGATATGAACATTTCCTGAAGGGGTGCAACAGAAAACTAGGGGCCACAGTCGGTAGATGGCAGTACATTATGGGTAGGATGCCCATGTAGGACACTGCTTATGTATCCTTGCAAGTTACAAGGTGCTTTTACCCAACTGATGCAGATCACATCGACCTAAACATGGGCCACAAATGAGTGATGCGTGAATCTGTAAGCACTGATGAACATATCATGCAAGGTATGGGTAATATAATGTAATGTATAGGTTTCCCAAAGCTTGGCTGGGCTGTCAGGAAGCCTTCACGTGCAGCTTGAAGGACCGCATCTTCACATCAGATCCACAATGCTCACCAATCTGCAGATGTCCCGGGCCTCCTCCGAAAACTTGTCGGAGTACTCCTCCTGGTCTTCGCGCACCCGCCGGTCCACCTCCTCGCGCTTGACGCGCTCCTTGCGCCGGCGGAAGGGAGACTGGCCCTGGATCATCTCGAAGATCAGGCAGCCCAGCCCCCACCAGTCCGGGCTGAAGGTGTAGCTCTCATTCTGAATCACCTCCGGAGCTGTAAAGCAGGGAGATCCGGTTATGACATTTAGACCTGCTGCATGACCGCTGGCCTCCCTCGCCATGTTGAGAGTGATCACTCTGTCCTGTTCTAAAGCGGCGCTTGACACTGCCTCCACAGTTGACAGCATTGCAGTGATCGATTGATCGGTGTACCCAAAACCGAGAGAGAGGGCATGGATCCACATGGTGCCTCCGCGTTAACCCCTAACTCACCCATGTAGCCCACGGTGCCCACCCTCCCTCGTATCGTCTCTCCCTCCGGGATCTGGACGGCTAGTCCCAGGTCTGAGATTCGGATGTGCCCTGGAGGAAGAGAGCCAACAGGGTCACCTCTCTGTCATGCACGCTACCTGGCTGTGGGAGCATAGTCCATTTGCATCATTATTTGACCGAAGATGACCTGCAGTTGTTCAATGGAGCAGTCATGGGCAAATGCATCTGTTTATAGGGGTCTTTCTGTACAGCATGACTGTGATACACTTCATTTGGTCTTCAGAGGCTCGAATCAACACAATCATTTTAAAGAGAAGGCCACATGAGACTATTAAATGCACGGTGTATGAAAGAAAAGTAAGAAAGCTATGAGGAAAAGATACAAGGAGATATCAAGATTTGCCATTTACACGAGAAGTGGGTGTGTCACTGAATGTTAGCAATCTAGAAAAAAGATTCATGCTCACCACGGTCATCCAAAAGGATATTTTCAGGTTTCAGGTCCCTGAGGGAAAATAAAACACATTTTTGTAACTGATACTTACTGCCCTTAAACAACAGGGACACACTACAGTTCAGTGTTTGACATGGGAGCAAACAGTTGCTAAGTTGGACTACTGAGGGGGTGTAATAAGTGATCCTTAACGAATCGTACAGGTAACTTCATTCTACAACTGTGTCAGCAAATGTCTCCACCGGAGGGCACTGCTGAGGAGCACGCAGCTTCTGTCAAAGGGAGCCGTCCGATCCGCAGGACATGAGTGAGATGGATGAAGGAAAAAAACGTGTGTATACGTTACGGATAGGTCATGGGGCCCAGATCTCTCACGGCACCGCAGAGACACGGCGAACGTATACACAGAACCACCCCGGACGAGCTGACAACTGACAGACATGGCAATCACACAAACAGAGCCGAGGACCTCCCCTTCACGTTCACGTGCGACGGTTAACAGGGCATGGTGCATGCAGAGGAGGCAGTGGAATCCCGTTACCTGTAGACTATCCTCTCCCGATGAAGGTCCTCCAGCCCGCAGCAGATCTCCGCCGCGTAGAAGATGGCCCGCTGCTCCTCAAAGCCCGAGTTTCCCATGTTGTAGATGTGGAACTTCAAATCCCCGCCGTTCATTATCGTGAGCACTAGACAAAGGGCGTCCTTGGTTTCATACGCGTAGGCTAAACTAACCTGTGGAAAGGTGGAGAAGACAGCATGCGCTCATGCACGGGGACAAGAGATTTTTCAGCAAGCTCAGAGCAGGGGTCAAGTTAGAAGCCCCAAAAGACCACACAGGCTCATCAAGCCCCAACATGAGTGAGAAACAGCGTCCGTTTTCGCATGTTTTAGAGTAGCACCAGGCATATATTAGAGGCCGAGGCTTTTTCGCGTTGAATATATGAGCGCGAACACACATGCGAGTGAATCACACTTAAGCCGCATCCAGACAGGCCCTACTCGTGCGCCCCTCCATCCGTCTTCCGGTAAAAAGGAAACAAAGGGGAAACAAATGGAAGTCTACGGTGACACTAAACTACCCGCTACCAAACAGAGCCTGACAGAATGTACACAGCGTGTCAGGGAGACTGAGAGAGCGGCTCTCAGCCCGCCCGAGGGGCCGTGCGATGCTTTCGCAAAACGGAGCGCTCGGCGGGGAACCTTTCCAGAGGTCGCCGGCCCCCCCGAGCGTCCCGGATTGTTTAAAACTCCAGAGGATGCGCCTGCCACTGGGAAAGCTCCCATCTGTCGCTGCTGCGCGGGAGTGGGAGTGCACGGTCGCGGGCTCGCCAGCGCTGGGAACTCCAGGAGGAACGCTCTCCGGGCAGCTCTGGAAAATGCCGACCGGACTGCTGAGCCCGAGTGCAAGAAATGCTGCCCTCACATTTTACAAATGGCCCAATGGAAACGGAGCACCCTCAGAGTTTACTACATGGGCTTCGGTGGGTAATGACTTTGTAAGGCCTGCAAAACTGCACTACAGCTTGAAAGGGCACTGAACACTAACTGGTAATAACCGTAGATTTCATTTGGATTCAACCACAACAAGTAATGGCAATTCATGTTGAACGATTTTATTTATTTGTTTTTTGATTGTTACCATTCAACCCGAGCCCCTCCTCCCCAAACGCAGATGTTTCAGAGCGAGGGGCCTCCCTGCACCCACCCTCACCCTGTGAGCAAGAGGGACAGGGTCACCCAGCCCTCTTTAGGCTGAAGGACGCCTGTCGCGCGGGGCGCTGGTGGCCTTCGAGGGGGCTGCGTGCCGTGCTCCGCTGCTACCCGGCGCGGCGTCTCACCGGGAGTACAGTCCATGAAAAGGGGCATAGGGTGACACACTGTATACTACACTACTTATATGTATTTAATGAGTGCCTTTATCCAGTGGAACATACAAGCCTGGCATTTTTATTCATTAGGCCCTTGTACAGCCAGATATTTCATGAAGCAATAGAGATTAAGTGCCTCACCAAAGAGTAAGGTAGCAGAGCCATGTTGCTGGAACTGAACCTGCAACCTCCTGGTCTGAAGTCTCCCTTGTGTGGTGTACAACTCCCTTGTACGGCACACAGCAATTAGCATAAGCAAATCTGCAGAAAATTCTGTTGATAAATGTGTGCTTCTGCAAGATCAAATATTGTCCCTTGCCTCCCTTTCAGGCAACGCTAGACTCCAGAGGGATGGATTTGATCAAGTCCCACAGTGGAGTCTTGTTAACCCCACAAAAATACACTCATATACTGCAGGCTTGAACTGGCACATCCCGGGACGAATAATTACTTTACATAAGTAGTCATTTTTCTTAGCTAACTCCAACTCCCTTCAAGTATTACATAAGCATGCACTGGACATGGAAAAGAGTGTCCTGGTTTTTGAAAAAAACATTTCATTTCAGTCATGTCTATGTATCCTAGCCCCGGCCCCGTCACAGGAGATAATATCATTCCAGCTATCAGATAATCGCCTGCCTCTTGCTGCAAGTTGCAAACGCAACTTATTGCATCCCATGAAATTGGTCTGTGCTGCCATAGAGATGGTATTGAACGGGCTAACTACCCCCAATCCACCCACCACCACCCACCACCCTCCCCACCCTCCAGGCTCAAAGTAAGAGCTCCCAGTACCCTGAGTTAAAACACTCCGCAACAACAAGCACGGCAACAATGACAGCGTGGGGTAGGGAAAACATGATAGCTTTGCCACGGAGCGCTTGACTCCTTCTCCTGCTACCGCCGTTCGGCCAGGGTTGCTAGGCGACAGAGCGGGCGCCGTTCGTGAAGTAGCGGACGGACGGCGGCCACTCATACCAGCTGCGGCCCGCGCCGCACACCCGGGGGCTTCAGCAGCACCACAGGCACGAAACCACATCTCAGCTGGATGGGTTACGGGGCGTAACCTATCCAGAGTTCAACAGAGCGACGTGCACAGGGTGGGTGACGGGGCAGGCCGGCGGCAGAGGCCTGAGAAGATGTAGGTTTAGAAACGACACCGCGCCGGAGGCAGCATTCCCAAAGCGTTCCCGGCCCCACGCTCCGCCAGCACGCCGAGGGGCGAGAGAGGAGGCCTCCCGAGTGCCAGCCTCTAATTGGCAGCCCGCAGGTGCAGTGGGTGACCTTTCCGCCAGCGGTCCGAGCGCGGAGACAGGAGGAAAACAAACACGAGGAAAGGAAAACAACCTTTCACATGCTGTAATTACCGCGCCGCGCAAACATCCACTCGGACCGCCGCTCCAAGAATGTTAAATAAACACCTCTGCCAATTTTCTTGTCTTTTTGCGCCGCAAAAAATGAAGACCTAGAGCCAAGAGAAAGTTCTCTGGCCGAGAACCTGAGAGTCCGTATACGAAACTCAGTGAAACAGATTTCTCCCCACGTATGTCTGACGGTGTGCAGAGAGGGGCACTTTTGGGAATGCAGCCTTTGGTGTACAGCGTACATGTGATTAAAGCTTTGAATGTTTAGTTTTCAAGTTTTACATCTCTCGGATGTCCAACGACACGAACAAAAGCCAATTCCAGCTACGCCAAATTCGTTATCAATGAAAGCCTGCATCTTCACAGTCTCAGAAACCACACAGCCGCAACCTTTCCAACAGCAAAACCGACAATGACAACGACAAGCCCACCAATCTGGACAGAGGGTCAAATATGAAAAAAAAGGGTAGTACTTACTACAAAACTACTGTTAACTTTCTCTAAAATGCGTTTTTCGTTTAATGCCATTGCTTCACCTTTTCTCTTCTTTACTCTTTTCTTTTCCAGCTTTTTACAGGCGTACATCTTACCCGTGGCCCGGACTTGGCAGGCACAAACCTGGAGAGGGAGCAATAGATGAGTCTTTATCGCACCACGATGGAGAAGGACACGCAGGTGCAAAGCTTTTAGAAAACCATATACCAGTTGCAGAAGGACACAAATGGATATAACATTACGCGGGTTTGGCACCGTGAGTACATTATATCTCCACCGGAGAATGCATCAGGTTCAATCAGGGCCTGTGCAAGGCATGAGCATGAAGTTTTAATGGAGAAATGCTCCTTAATAGGACTGTGGCTTAAAAAATGTATGTTATAGAACTTACCTCGCCAAATCCACCTTTTCCTAGTACTCTGTAATGTCTGAAGGTATTTTTGGTTACGGGTTGCCTAGAGGAAAAAAAGAAAAATCATTGAATTAATTAATTGAGTGCCTTACCAATTACAGTGGGAAACCAAACAATCTTGCCTGCACAATAGATCCAGTTATAGATTAGTGCATTTGAGTTTGTTATCTTTGTCGGGTGTCACCAACCATTAGGAATATTAAAAGAGCAATCAATCTTTTGATTTGTACTATTATTCCTTATTTACTTTGCAGTCGCACTCATCCATGGTGACAGGCAATACTGACAATTTCACAATCTGTAAACCATTTATACAGCTGGATTACAGCATCAAATGAGGTAAAGAACAATTTTCAAGGACACAAAAGCTGTGTCCCACTTAGGTTTCAATCCTGTATTTCAAACCTGTGTCATTCAGGTAGAGCAGGGGTGTCCAAACCTCTCCTGGAGGGCCACTTGTCCTGCATGTTTTAGATCTCTCCCTGCTCCAACACAGCTGATTCAAATGATCAGTTTGTTATTCAGTAGCTTCAGGAGTTCGTAACGAACTGATCATTTGAATCAGCTGTGTTGGAGCAGGGAGAGAGCTAAAACATGCAGGACAAGTGGCCCTCCAGGAGAGGTTTGGACACCACTGAGGTAGAGAATCCAGTGTACTAACCACTACACGACACTGATGTTCAGCTCTACGATGTATTAAAACTTCTGTGTTTCAGAGAAAGATCCTCTCTCTTGCCCATGTTTCCATACATACTATAATAGCAAGGAACTAGCACATTGACTGTAATACCACATTTAACTAGGGGAGGAAATACTGTGCCCTGTGAGTTAGTTTATAAATGTAGACTGCATATCCAGTGACACGTGGCTTTGAGTGTGTGCACGAGGAAAGGCTACACACCAAGGGCATCTGCTGGAACTCCCCGCAACAGAGCTGCCAGCCAATCACACGCCACGCAAGGCCTCTTACCTTTCTAACCACTTCCACTGCAAGAACCGAGAGAAATACATTGTGTCTTGATAGCTGGAGAACGGCGCGCCGCTGAGATATTCACGAACAATTCTGTGGGGGGAAAAAAAGAAAAAAGAGCTACACTGAGATGCCACAGGAACGGTGACAGAGGAATGCTGGGAGGGCAGAGAGTTTGGAAGTGGACAGTGCTGTACCAGTGTAGTCATGAGCAGACGAGCATTGGGCAGGTAGAGAGAGGTATTTTGTGTGAGGGGTAATATAGCAGGTATGTCGTGGAATGGTCATCCATAAAGCTAGTTGTGTCAACGTGGCGATGTCTGCACGTTGCACTGCTTTAACTCCTTTCCTCCAGCAAAGATACCAGATAAGTCCTACACACACACACAAAAAAACCGCACGCTATCATCGCTATAAGGTCAAGTTCTCCTCGTTCCAAAGCTTTGGAGAGAGACAGTCATTGAATCAATGCCAGCAGACCAAGGAAACTATGCTAAACACATTGAAAAGGACAGAAGAATTATGTGGTATGAGCTGTATTTGCGCAAGGCACGCTTTCTGTGTGTACATTAAGGTACCCGGGACAGCGCAAAACAGAGAAAGACAAGCTGAAGCACTGCTGGAAGGAGGAGGTATTCCACCCACTGAATCCAGGAGGAAGACACTGAAATGGAAAGGGTGAATAAAATAATAGACCTTAGTACTCGGCTGGAGCCAGGAAGCGCGTGGGGCCCACAGCCGGACCTGTCTCTCAGTCTGACAGGAAAAAACAAAGCAAACCTCAACACGTATTCCGCACTTTGGAGGGCTAGCAGCAGAGGACGATGGCAGACTTAGGGAACGCAGCTGGCACTGAGAAATCGTGAGCTACTCTTAAGCGGAAGATCTCAGTTTGTCCTGAACAATGACAGCCTACCGTGGCATACAACACAGCAATGCATTCTGGGAACACAGGAGAGCTTTTTTTTTTTTCTTGCCAATCATACGATCCGCTTTGGGGACACACTTTTAGGGAACTCTTCCTGCCTGACACGAATAAACAGCCATGCAGAACAGCAGACACGTGGCACGCTGCATATTTAAAACCCGATGGAACGAGGGAGGGAGCGCGGTCACATGACGTTGCGTGTGAAGCGAGCTGGTGGAAAAGCTGTTGATGGGGGCCTGAGAGCTCTTGTCCTCCTCTCTCAGTGCCCTGTGCGATGATGCAGAGGAAGTGGGCGGCCGTTTGATGCGTGCGCAGCGCCGCAGTGGCTCAGTATGTGCACTCAAACACTCCATGAAACTGCCCACCCCCCCCCACCACCAACCCTCCCCCACACAGACACTTTCTCTTTTCTCTGACAAAGACAGATTCATAGTTTACCTTACGATTATGATTTAACAAGCACATATAACCGGACCTCGGGATGAGCCCCAAGGAAAGTTGGACGTACCAGACAAACATCAGGTCAGCGGCCCCTGCCAGGCTGATTTTTAAAATGCTTTGTGCATCCAACTAAATACTTTCCCTGGGTTTTATTTTCTCATAGAAAAAAAACCCCCTCTGCGCCTTTTAACGAGGCCAAGTTTCTCCTTCCTCCAGCAGGTGGAACATGCATAATTTATAACCCCCAGAGTAAAATAATAAGCCGAAACATTCCCAGCTAGCACAGCTACAAAACGCTTAATCAGAAACAGACACTCGACTTTCGGCCGGCTCTTTAAAAGATGTTTAAAATAAATGGAATGAATAAAAAGACGGAAAGAACTGTGCGTGAATAGTGCATTCCATCCCGAAAACGAGACTTCAAAAGGAAAATGGAATGGATTCACGCTAAAACGCAGATTCCTGGAAACCAGAAATGTTAGTAGTGCTGGGAAGGTGTGGTGGCACCACGAGGGGTGTCTAGACTGCAAAAGGCAGTGAAAATCTGGGCATCCTCAGACAGGAAGGCCGGACAGGGGGACCGGTTACGGGCCCAGGCTCTCTGTCACAGGACTCCGACAGACGGCAAGCATGACCTTGCACTCTCTGTGAGCCCCAGGCGTGAAAGTGCGGACGCAGCTATCGGAGGGCGTGTCCGGCTTCTGTGCCGCCTGCCCCTGGAGCTCCCACAGGAAAGGTCAGGCCACCCCACCCCTCCACTTCCCCCCCACGGCAGCGAACACCGCGCTCTGATCGCCAGGTCGCAGGGGCGGCTGCACGGCACCGCTTTCGTTGTTTTTTCAGGAACTAACACGTCGTTCTGGGCTCGCTTTTACCCCCTTGACCCCCTGCGTTCGCCCCAGAGCACGGGGTTTACCATTTTCAAAGCTCAAAAGCCCCGGAGGCTCGTCAGTGTGGCATCCAAGGTTGACGTGAAAGGGCGGAGAGCAAGACGTGGCGTGTCGGCACCTCTCAGGAATGCGGCGCACTCCGCAGAGAGGACCTGTGGCTCGGAGCGCCTGATCGAACCAGCAGTGAGGCTCAAAGCGCTTAGAAACGCTCGCCCCGCGCTGGCGTGGCCGTGCCCGGTCGTTCCGTCTGAAGTTCTTCTCAGAACAGGGAAGGTTTGTCGGGCTCCGTGGAGGGCGGGTGGCCCTGTGGCCCCATGGTAGCTGCACGCCTGGGACCTGCCCGAGCGATCCTGGCCCCCGGTGCTGGCGCGCCAAGCGTTACGCAAGCACAGTGCCAAGACACTAGCCAGAGCACACAGAAATACCACAATACTGTCTTTTGTCCAGATGTAAAAAAATAATAAAGTAAAATAATAAAAAACACACAGGGATTGACGCGGTTCCGTCCCATCTAGAGACTTCTTCCCCTGCGCTCCTGGCCACCGGGCAGTCATTGCTAAAGCTCCAGCATCTCTGACGCATGAATAGTGCACAGTGTGTTCCCGTCCCGTGGCCTGGGGTTCGCATCCGGAGCCAGCCCTGTCCCGTACACATGGTTGCTGTTAGCGCCATCCCCCAGGCCTGGTGGCACCGCTCCATCCAGCTTTCACCCAGACTACCCCACCACCACCCAGCCCCAACCCCCCCCACGGTGGAGCTGCCCGGTCCCAGCCTCTCTGTGGAGCGCATTCTGCTTCCCTAATGGACCTGAACAGGCAAACACCTTAAATCAAGGTGATGTTTTAACACTTGGCCCACTAATCAGTGCCCCTCAGAGAACGCGGTGCTGATTGCACCACGTATACGCAAAAACGCAGCGTATGCGCTGTATATTGTTTTTCTTTAACGCGCCAGCGGTATCCAGATATGCCTCAGACTAACGGAAAGGATTAATGGAAAAGACACACTGCATTTACCTTTTAAATTCGAAACATAACATTTCCAGCATAAATCAGACACGGTTACACATATGCACGCATGCAACTGATTGGAAAACGGTTCAACATTTTTGAAGGAGCTGCACTGGGAGTATTCTTCCATGTATGTGTTGCAAGATTTGGTTTGAAACTGTAGGTAAAAAATTAAATTAAAGATATAAGAATATTTCTTCTGATAAGCCTTCGTCTTGTATTCCCCTGCCGCTACTTAACCAATTTATGAACTCAAGGCCTGTGAGGACTTCATTAACAAGACTCTAAATCAGACTCCAAAGTGTTTACGAGGTGTTTTCAAACACCACAGAAACAGAAGCCACAGCCGCACCAAAACAACCATCGCCTTGCACGAGGAGAGAGACGAGGACGTTATTCGGGGGGAGGGAGGTGGTGTGGGGGATTTTCTGCCAAGACTTGTTCATTCCAGGCCTGCCAGACCATCTGCAGTATCGCTTACAGCTTACAGCGCTTTTTAAATATTTCATGAATGCATGCATAATCAGCGCCCGCGGAGAATGAAAACGTTCGGGGCGGCCGACGGCGCCCGGCGCGCGCCTCGCCCGTGACGGCCGCGGGACGGGGCGAGCGCTTCGCGGAAGGGACGGCCGCGCGCTTGCTCCGGGGACAGAGAGAGTCACGAGAGCGGGGCGTGGCTGCACCGCTGGTAAAAGCAGGTGCCTTCGCTCTGCACACGCACTCACACAATATCCTGCAGCCTCATCTGACACCCTGGCACTTCCCACTTTTGACCTGAAGGGGGGCGTAACTACAAACGGTCCCTCAACAGCAGCATCACACAAACCTGATCAGATGGGACACAAAACGCCTGAGTGGCTACAGCAGTGATGGGAACAGGGAAAGACAACAATGCTCAATGAAACTTCGTGCCTGACACCTCCACACCATACATGCACGTCTGTATGTCCAAAGGCACCCTATGCAAGTCTGTCCCTTGTCTCATAAAAGCTGGGTGCACCAAAAAACTCAATGTGGCTGAGAACCGCCATCAAAAACACCTCTCAAGTCCTGCAGGCAATCCCGCAGGGCCTGGAACTTTCTGAAGACGACCCAACGGACCCCAGAGATGTTCAAAGCCATTTCGTCTCACCCCCCTTCTTCCTGTGCTTGGCTTTTACAGCAAGAAAATTTCAAACTTTCCGTACTGGCTCAGTGATAAACAGAAATTTGCTCCTGTGTCAAAAAATACACAGGAGCCCGTAAGGCACCATGCCATTTGGAAGACTCTGAAATGTATGCTGTTTTATAATTTAACAAAAAAAAAATCACCTGCTTGTATGGAACTGTAACGAGTCTGAAGTGTTCATCAGGTTAGCTAATTTAAAGGGGAAGCTGCGTAAACGAGAGAGAGGTGATGCTATCTTCTGTTTCTGTGATGACTGAGAGTCAGGGAGGAGTCAGTGTGTGCTGTGATGGTTCACTGCTTCTTTGCAACACGAAGGAGGTGTGTCTGTGGGTGTATATGTACGTGTGCATGTGTGTGTCCATACATTGGGGGGGGGGTGTGATGTGATATGAAGAGAGAGAGAGAGACTACTGTTACAAGTGCATAATTAACAAAACTAGCACTCCCTTGGCTTTGAACCTGCAACCTCCTGGTTTCAAGTCCAACTGACCAAACTACTACACTAAATTACTGTCTGAGACAGATTGTGATATTTAACAATGGTAAAATTGGAATTGAACATACAGAATACCATCTGTCTCAGACTGACAAATGACTCAGGACATTGTGATGAAAGTATAAAAGACCTCTTAACATTCCACAAAAATTGTGTGTCACCACACAGAAGATCACAACCAAGAATCGGATAAGAGTTAAGACACTAGCACTTCTGTGGCTATGTTAAGTGTCTTAGTGAGACTGAATTTAGAATAGAGTTCAGATTTGGTAATCACATTCGAATAAGACTACAGAAAATAAAAAGCAACAAGACTAGATCTAGGTCTGCAAGACATTGCTTGTAAAGACACACTTTAATTTAACTGTAATTTAAAAGTAGTGAAAGTAGAAATAATAGTAAAGTACCTTGATAATGCCTCTGCAGACTGGTAGTCTTTAATTTAAATGTTTAGCTATAGATGATCAAACTCTCTTTGGGTCTATATCTTCCTGCATGTGCAACATTGTCCCTGTGATCAAATGGAGTCTTGTTTTGTAAATGTGAAAGAGTGTCCAGCTTCACCCCTAGTCTCTCACTGTCTCTGACATGACTGCCAGACCAGCTATTCCTCCATTCACAGACCTACCCCTCCGCTCCAGTTACAGCCCAGCTCCTTTCAAATGACACTGGGCAGGCTGCGGGTGAATGGGCCGCATTGTTCGGCCTGGTCCGAGTGTGCCGGCCGGGGGAGCGCTGTGGGAATCTCAGAGCGGGGTCCGGGCCCTCACAGTACGTGGCCGTGCCCAGGGGACCGGAGGGGGGGCCGGACTCTGCGTAATAGTTACCGACCTGTTCCTCCCCTGGCTGGACGGCCGCCCCGGAACACCTGCAGGACCGCGCGGGCGAACACTGGGGCTCCTGTTTCCTTTGCCCCCGGCTGGACCGGATGGCCAGTCTGGGGCTGCGTCCAACCAGCTCAAACCGGGCTCCCCGTGCCAACTGTCTTTCCGCCTCTGACAATGTACCTGGATTGAGGCTGGCGGGGCCCCGCTCCTGCATGTCACTCGCCGTCAGGCCTGGGCGCCGAGGAAGACGAGCTGCAGGACACCGGGGGGGACCCGGGAGGGGGGCCGGTCTGGCGGAAAGCAGGGCGTAAAGGACTCTGGGGCTGCGGGGTACCAATCAACACCTCCGCGCCGGTGGCTCCGGCCACCATCGGAATGTCCGGATCACGTGCGGCAGCAACAACAACAGACAAACGGAGAGGAAGCCGCCTGAGGACGAGGGGAAGGGGCGAGGCGCGCAGGAAAGGTTACGATCGCAGGCGACGCTCCGCACGGAACGAGCCGCACGGCTGGCCCTTCAGCCCCCGACAGCGAACCTGGGTTTCATCAACATTCACTCAAAGCATCAACGACAGCCTTTCGAACTTGGCTAGATGTTGCACCAAGTAAACGGCAGAGATTTTCTTTTTTTTTTTTTGTTTTGAAAAAATGCAAAAGGAAACAGGAAGCTCGCCGCATGCCAAGCCAAAGCAAGGATTACAGAAACTTTCTTGCACGATTTGTTATTGACTAGAAGGACGGTTCACACACTTCCGTGTTCTGGAGACAGGCAGAAATGTGCTGGAGCTCAGTGTCCAGAGAGTTATCAGAGTCGCTTTCACTGATAAGGGGAAGCAGGAGTTCAAACAGTGGATCCCACAAATGAAGCAATTCCTGTGGTTTTATAGATTATAGCTCCATTAGCTTACTCACAAGTCTCCCTTTCCTAATGTTAACACACGCATACCTCGAGTGGTTTCCAAAATCACATTCTTGCACACAGGCGTCTGCTCAAATAATGAAAAGAAGCCATAACTCAATGTATGGCAGTTTTTATTAGTTTTTATTTCATTTTAGGATTTAGAAGTATGAGCAGAGAGGAAAGTGTGAATTATAACCAAAGGTTACTGTCCAAAGATACACAAAACAGACAATGAAAAAGCCACCACCCTGTTACAAGGTACAGACACGGTGCATAAACTTGTTTACACTCCTTTACTTTTACAATGAGAGAGATTTGAGGGAATTATTTAGCTTTTTTTCCCATTTTATTTTGCACACTAGTGATGGCTGAAAAGAGAACATTTTACCATCTGCCCCAAGTTCCTTGAAAAGAAAACAAATAGGAAAGTACAGATTGCTAAAACTCCTGAGGCTTCTGAGCCAAAACCTATGGTACACGCATGTACAGTATGTGGCCATATATTAGGGCCCAATTTACAAGATCTGAAGGTAATGAGAGTACTAGTGCAAAGCCCAAAGATTACGCTCGAGCATGTCGAGCATCAAACATACATCCTAAACACTCAACGTGGCCAGTGAGTGACCGGGCCCATTCTGATTCACAAATAAAAGGGACATTTCCATTATGAACCAGTTCCCAAGATGTAAAGGTCATGTGAGTGGCAGGACATGAACGTGCTTCCAGGCACATAAACCTATTCTGCATTGTCAAGCAACTGTAATTCACGGTTCTCACGGTTACACCCACCCTTTTTGCTCAGACTATTATGACGGCGCTCAATCCCGCCTCCCCCCCCCAGCTGATTGACAGGCTCACCTAGTGCACTCCTTGAAGAGCTCTTTGCACGGACTCTGCTCCAGTTTGTCTCGGCACTCTTCCACCACTTCATGAGGTATTTCTGGTAAATGGGCTGTCGACTTTAAAGACAGGGAAAATGAGTGGACAGGAAAATCAATTTTTATGTCTTCTAAACTATTAAACAAAGCAAAAAAGGCAGCGGAGGTGCTCAGAGGGGAAGAAAAAAAAAAACACAGGTTAAAGTGTTAACATTTACATCTTATCATTTAGCAGATGGTCCAGAGCAACTACAAAGAAAAAGAGCAAAGTGTATCTCATCAGGTTTAGGTGGATAGACCCTGGGGTTCAAGTTCAAATGTTAACTGACTTGTTGGCAAAATACCTGAAAAAAATGATTTTTTTGAGCCCCAATCAAATGCACCTGAATTCACAAAGGTAAACCAATGACAATTTTTAATAACTGGCCAAAGTGTCCTCTAAAATAGTCATTGGACATCATTAAGATATGTAAAACTACATAATGGGAAATGGAAACAGCCACACAGCAAGCCTGAGAAACTTTTCATGTGATCCAGGTCTTCAATTCAGTGTTTTGCGAGTCACAGCGCCTAAGACCAGTTCCCCTGCCTCTTCCTCCTTTGCATTCTTAGTGCTTTAGTGTGAGAAGTACAAGATGAATAGCTTTTTCCTCTTTAGAGACTGTTCTTCCTGATGTCAACAATGCAATGCCAACAGTACAACTACAAGCTACACGTGACGCCGCAGGTGAGCGGCTGGCAAGCAAGCCAGACATTAGGGCAACGGCAGTGCTTTGGTCTCCTGCTTAGCCCCTCCTCTCTGCGCTGACACAAGACACATGATTTGCACAGTGACATCTATCTTCTTAGTATCAAACTTTACACGCTGGCTAGATTACAGCCTGCAGGTGTTTCTGTTGGTTTAAGGGACTAAAGCAAATATATACTGACAACAGTACAGCCCGCTAAAAAAACAGTAAACATAATGGGTATAGCCAAGAGGAAAAGAAGAAAACTTTCTTAGGCAGATGAAAATCTGAGTAAAGTCTTTGATAATAATAATAAAATAATGAATATTATTACTATCATTATTAGGAGTTTAGGTAGTGGTAGTGGTTTTAAGTAATAGTATTTATGATCTATTCATACTGCTGGACAAAGCCCAGTTCTCTATGCCACACTGCCACTCCACTACCTATTAGAAAGGAGCTGTGGCACTGGAAGCTTGTCAGATACAGCAGGAGTTGATATTTACCCCGTTATTAAAGTATGTGTCTAAAACATTCAAACCGCAGTCTCTCCTCTTCTCGTCTGGCGCCAACTCATACTCCGCCTGCAGAAGACAGAGAACTGACGTTAGCATCCGGCTAAAAATACCCGCTACTCTCCGCTAATGGCCTGTTATTGAGGTTCGGCCCTGAAAGCCTGCACTTGAGCGGCGCACGGCATTCCCATTGTCTCGCTGAGCAAGGTGTGTAAGGCAGAGAGAGGCCAGAGAGGCCACTCAGGCCCGGGGCAGGTGAGAGAGGGCCGGCAGCCCCACACTCTGCTGCTTTTTGTGCCACAGGCTTCAAACACCTTGTGTCTCACACCATCTCCGCTTCTCTTTCTCCATGCCTCATTTGTCCGTTTTTCCTCTATCTCTCCGTTCCTCTCTCACCGCTATCTATCTCCACTTGGAATGAGCCGAGGGAGTGACGGTGGGGTGCAGGCGTGAGGTCACTTATCAAAGTTATACGCTAGCTGGGAAAACTGATCCAGTATGAAAACATGAGGAAATGCCAATGGACGCACACAGACAAGAGAGTCTATAAAAGCGGAGGCAGAAACAGCCCCATGAGGAAGAGCAGGGATATTTGCCTCAGGGACAGAACAGTGACATCAGTCATGAAGAGGCACGGGCAGAAAGAGAGGGACCGAGAGAGTCCCTGTCTGAACTCCAGAACTAATGACTAACTAAACAGCACAGATCAACGACCCAGGTCAAACCCGCAGGATTATCAAAACACTTGTGATTAGATTTACAATAGCGTGGTGAAAACAGCCTGCCAGACATAGCAAAGGCGAGGATGGCTGTGGGAACCTGACACTCGTCTCCCCAGGGTAGCCCTGACCAGGTCACTGCTCCTCTGCCCCTAGCCTCACACATGAACCCCTCCATCCGCTCAGTTCCCAGCATGCATTGGGAGGGCACTTAAATCAAGACACCCTGGAATTCCAGCGGAGCCTGAACTTTGGGGTGGGGGGGGAGGTTTCCACATTTACGCACGTCTTGCGGGAGTGGCTGGTGTTTTCACACTCAGAGCTTCACGATCCCGGCATATTTTCCAAAAATAAGGCGACACAGTCTGACTTTGCCCGGGCTTCGGCTCTCACACCGGGGAGCAGATCTTTCAGGGAGGCTGTTACCACATCTAGTAGTCAAAACAAACTAAACACCCAGTGTTTTCTCCTGAATAGCTTTTATTGTGCGTCGTCCGTGATTGAGTGCCATGCGTTTCTTTAAACAGGGCCTTTTTTCAGACGGCCGTACGCCCGACACAGACCCAGCCCTGTGTGGCCCACATCGTGCATTGCGACGGGGGGGCTCTGGCACGGGCCTGACATAATGGAACGGGCCCCCTCGGTGTGTGAGGTGTGGGCTGGATTAATCCCCCTCGCCCCCTCCCCCGGTCCAGACCCGGCTCCGTCCCCCACGGGCCTCAGCTCCGGACGCGGCGCCGTGAGGCTGGAGGGGAAAAGGTCTTACCACAGCGTCTAGGAACTCAATGCATCGTCTCAGCTCCGGCCGAGTGTCGCAGAACTGCCGGAACAGAAGCCGGCCAATCGGCTGCTTCTCACACAGGCTGGAGTAATCCCTTTCTGAGAGAGAGAGAGAGAGAGAGAGAGAGAGGAGGGGGGGGTTTACAATGTTTAATACGCCTTGCCAAATACACTTTATGGTCAGGCCTGTTCTATTAATGCTCTATGCATTCATTCATATGGGACATGTGCCCAGTCTTTGATAATGCGACTGGCCCTCTTATCAAAGTGCTTGTGTGGCTGCAGATGCTGTCTGCCGCCGATCGAATTCTTCCTGGTCCTGCATGTTGCATTACTGGAAATTTAAATCAAATGGTTTACATTAAGGATGACTGTAATATCATTAGACAGGCAAGAGCAAGTTGGTCATTAGTATACAGCTGCTCTATTGGCAGAAACAAGGAGGACATTGTAACCTGAACAACATGACAAGGAAGAGTATCGACTGTATAATGGTATCATATGCATTTCAAAGAAGTTACTTTTTAATTTTTTTTAGGGGTGGCCCAGAAAAAAAAGAATATATGCATTATTTTCCTAATAGCACATTAGAGCAAGAGTCAGATCTATCAAGAGTCACATTCAGGACCATTTAACAGCATAATTTGCCTACAGTCACTACAAAATCTGGAGCAAAGGGTAGACCACCAACCTGATCCACTCCCAGATCTGTCACAACTGTTTCCAAAGATAAAACATCAAGCCAGATTCTCACCAACAGCAAAGCCTACCCAGAGCACTCCTGACACCAAATCAGTGAATTCCTAAGTGCAGGGGGTCTGGCACTAAACTCATATGGTACATTACCGCAACAAGTAACACCCCTGGTGAATTCCCAGGTTTGACAAACACGACATTGAACAAATATACAGAATTCCTGAGGGCTGGGTGTGCCAAGAGTAAAATCATAAAAGAGTTTTGGGGATGTGACACCGAACACCTCCGCTCTTTTTTGAGAGAAGCACGGTGTAGGTTCACTTTCCCGGGGAAGGGCACCGGGGTGCACCCGTGAGCGAGGCGCTTTGCTAGAATTGCTTCGGTAAATACCAAGTTTGCTCAGCAAATAGGTAACGCAACAATGAGGGGAGTCCCTCCGCTGCCACGGGCTGTGTTGACGTCCTGTTTCGGGACCGCGGGGCATAATCAGCCGGGCAAACAGTGCGCGGCACGGTCTGCCACTTCGCACAGTCTCTGT
This sequence comes from Megalops cyprinoides, assembly GCF_013368585.1. NCBI lineage: Eukaryota > Metazoa > Chordata > Actinopteri > Elopiformes > Megalopidae > Megalops > Megalops cyprinoides. Next base: position 12,094,731 of record NC_050604.1, read on the forward strand.
TCCTAGACTTAGACAAACACAGCCAATGAGGACAACATCCCGGGGCCCTTGTGGTTTTTACAAGATCATACGGCTCCTTCTGTCCCCACAGGTCACCTTGTGGCACACTGAATAACCATGGTTATGTGCAGAAGAAGAGAGGAGATGGGTATGTATATGCCACCACAGGAGGCTCGTAAGAGCCAGGCATTAGGTATGCACTGGGCATTAGTGCATTGGGTACAGTACATAGTTAATGCCAGGAACAGACTGTGTGCCAAAGATTAGGACAGAGATCACTGTTTTATCATACAGTAAACTGGCTTGCACCATTCCATTGTGCAGTGCAGTATGCAGGGTATGGCCCCAAACACCTCAGGCATGTCCAGGCAAGAGAGGGGAAGTTAAAAAATAACACGCCGCCAAACTTGTTGCAGCGGGAGGGGCGTCTCTTCACAGATAATAATTATTTTATGAAACTTGTTTTCATAAACAGTAAGTGTCAAGCACGTGGCAGCCTAAAAAAGAGAGGAGATGCGCACGGTGTGGTTTTCCAGCTGTGCTACTTTGACATGAGCCGAGAGCAATACCTCTGCGAACATTACAGCAACGCTATTAACAGTGGGTGCGGCGAGGTTTAAAAGAGCAGAGCCCGTGAAAGCCACAGGCATAGCCGCCTGAAATCCCCCATTAATGCAATTTCAGCTTGCCAAAAGCACAAATATGTCCATTTTTCAACAGCACACCACACATACAAGGGCCCCAGCAGCTGGTAACGTGGAAATGTGCTGTCTAAAGCACCAACCCGCCACAAAACTGATAATGCATGCAGCACTGTGTGTTTAATTGTGGACCGAGGCAAGATCTGTGATTCTGTCAACCGAAATTTCCTGTAGTTGCCAAATATAATTTGTTTGTTCATGGATCTTCATAGAGTGCGTTGTCAATTACATAATGCTGGTAAACAGATGTGTAAAGAGTCTTTTCTCATGTCACTTCCCTCAAGATACACCCGTTATTCCCTGTCTAAATGATTTCATTCAAATTAGCATTTCATTACATAGGGACAGACACCAATCACAAAATTATGCTCATAGCCTTCACTCAGTTCTGTTTTTTCTTTTTATACACTGATCTGTCAAACTTGAAGTACTGTATATTATGAAATGTGATTGCCCGTCAACATTGCGGCTCGGAGAGGGGGCACAATAATCCCTCACGAAAAAAGAAATCTGAAAGGGCTGCCAAGACTCCTCCAGCTCCTCAGGTCTAAACCTCTAAATGCAACTCAGATAGTATCTAAATCATGCTAATACAATCCTGGAAGCTCGCAGCACATGAATGAAAACCTTCGTCCCCACATCAGAGCTTAAGCAGCCTCCCACTCATTCCTGGGAAAACAACCTTGATGGTTCTCGGAACTGTGTACAACTGCAAAGGTCCTTGTGTTTGCTTTCAAAATGCAGAATTTATGACGTGGTAATCAAGTCAAAATATTAACTGTTCATATTTGTATTAGTACTACTAATTACTAATACTACTATTACTATTAATAACTACTACTAATACTAATGCCTGGATTCGCAAGTTTTATTTCATAATCAGTCATTTTTCCTTTCCAGGTCTGAGTAGCTTTGAGGTTTATGGCACCTTCCCATTCTGGCTGAAATGGGAAAACCACAAGAGTTTAGATAACATTACATTACTTCATTACAGAGATGGAAAAGGTGTGTTTTCAGGCCAGTGTTTGCAGAAGAGGAGACCGGTGACTTGTACAGCTGGGCAGGTGGATTCATGGAGTTGCAGGGAAGCAGGTTTTAGACGGCAGCCATACACACCACGCCCATGGGGTCAGAGCAGGTAAGACCTGATCCGACATACTTCTGTGGGAGGATTTTCCATCATGGAAAAAAAGGTCTGTCTTTATGGCTCACTCTGACCCGTGAACCTCATCTCGAATGGCACAGTTTTCCCCGGGCCTGGAAAACAGCCTGATGAATTGATGGCTTCAAAGCCGTGTGAACTGGGGGGTGGGGGGGCAGGCAGAGGAACTGAAAACCAACAGGCAGGAGGCCGGCTGGTTTTCAACACAGCTTCTCTCTGTGAATTAATGATGTAAAAGGCCACCTACAGCTGGTCCTAATAAATCAGCAGTTTTATCTCTTAAAGTTAACATCAACTTGCGATTTCTGCTCAAACTTTCCAATATAAACATTTAACAATTCTCATCTAACACATGCTTCCGCTTCAAGCATGATATTAATTTTAGATTTTCTGAGGAAAAACAAATGTCAGTAAGGGTTTTAAACTGTACCCCCTCAAAAGAATTTAGCTGGACCAAGGCAGATTTACAATTGCTTGGAGTGTACAACCAAGCACCTTTCCTGGGTTTTTATTCTCTCATACAGCAGCGCTGGGTGCCTTTAAACTGAAGCTGGGCTCTGGAGTGTGACAGGGCTGACCCCACATAGCACCGGCACAGGAAGGAAGGCCTTATTCCCCTGCCTCCAGCTCCATTTCCACTCAGCCGCAGAGGGAGGTGAGCGCCCTCGCTAACGACCAGAGCCCGTGCGTCATCCGCCTCGCCGCGTGTCCCCTTCGCTCCCCACCGGTGTGCCGCGTTCGCTGCCAATCGCCGCAAAACCCCTCCCCCGACGCCCTCCCCACCGACGCAGGCATAGAGACAGGCTCGCGGAGACCTCCAGCTGTCGGCCACCTGGCCTGCTGGGTTCAACGGGTGAGAAGCTGCTCGCTCGTTTTCGTGCGAAAACCTAGAAGGAGGGAGGCTTTTCGCCACCCTTTTTTGGGATTTCGAAGATGGTGCCGCTGACTGTGACGGGTGAGAGGGCCTTTGCAGGGGCGAGTCCGTCACTCTTTGTCTGTGGTTCAGAGCCTGGAGCTCCTCCAGCTCTCCTCCTGGGAGAATACAGCCGGCTTCCTGCTCCACCCCACAACCCCCCCCCCACAGCATGTTGGATCACACTGTCCAGATGACTCCCTGCTCACGTTCAAACACGGTGCTCACACACACACACGCACACACACACGCACACACACACGCACACACAGCCACACACACGCACACACAGCCACACACACACAGACACACAAACGCACACCCATGCACCCAACACCCAGGCTCACACTACTCAGAGGCCCAGATTCTGAGCGCGGCCGTTCCAAAAGAAACAGATTTTTTCCTGATCGTTTCCTGCTGATATGTTTCCCTCTTTCTGAACCCCGTCTGGGTGGAAGTGACAAGGCTGAGCAGCAGCACCACATGCCACAGTGCCACAGCTCCCAGGGAATCTGGTGCCGGGCTCAGACACACAGCCTTCACAGAATCAGTCTGGAGGAACACTACCAGCATAAGGTGCCAAAGCCCCATCACAAGCAACTGCTACCTTCTATTCAAAAAGAAGGCAGGGTTTGGGCCTTAAAAATAAAAGTACTACTCCCAAATGCATGCTCTATCTGCAGTGCTTCAGTGTCTACCACAACCCTCTCCTCTCAAGCTAGGAAACGCAGGCACAGAAACAGTGGAGACAACTTGGAATTTGGGCTACAGTTTTCCACCAGCCCTGATGTGCCTTTTGAATGTACAAAATGCCTTACTAGCCAGTGTAGGCTAGCAAATACACTGATGGGCCATTAGGAAACCCTGACAAAATGCAGCCCTTTGTGCTACTCCTGCGGCATGTGATAAATCAGGGGGGTTCACAGAGAACATGGTAACAAAGAATGCGAGTTATCAGCTGCACTAACATCCCTATGCTCTTTTAAAAATATGCAGACACCAAAACCTGATCTGAGGTCTGCAGGAGTGAGCTGCTCTGAACACTCAGAGGCAAGACACACCCTGCTCTCCTAGCAGATGTGATGCATGGTGGCGGCCTGGAGTGAATACTCTCCTGAAGCTTTGGATTAAAAAGCATGCACCTCCCCAAAATGGTCAAATCCACTCCAACGAACCACTCTGCATTTCAGACAGCAGTAACCCTCTCCACCCCACCTGAGTTCAGCTGAGTTGGAGCTCATCTCCAGCACAGTCCTGACTCAATTATGAACAGATAAACAAAGATAAATAAAGATGTACGTGAAAGTACAAGCTGTATTATTTTAGAGCAGCAAAAGGCTACAAGGGAATGGGGGTGGCTATTTTGGTTGGGCCCTGCCCGCCTCGGGTGGATCAAACCCTTCTCATTGGCGGGACTGGCTTCGACCCCTAGCGACACTGCAAGGAAATAAAGCTTTCAGACACATCATTATGTAAGCCTCCCCCTTTTAAAAAAAAGCCCTTAAGTATCAGTAAATAACTTATTCAGTTAAGCTTCTTTCCCCCTGACCTAAGACGGCCTTTGATTGCCTGAATGTTTAAGGGTTTGTCTGTTTGAACACACTCTTCCTACTATAAACTCCGGCTCCAGCTGGGATCGGCGGCTCCAGTTGCCTTTCAGCAGCACCTTGTTGTTATTCTACGCGAGTCCTCGCCAGGATAGACCCATTTAAATGATTGCCTTCTCGGTTTTTTTTTTTTCAAGGGGTCTTTAAAAGGCAGGCGGAGCCTGTTTCTCCGCACCGTTCAGACATGTGCTGCAGAAATCATGCATTCAGGGAGGGGACCTCTGCCCAGGTTCAAGTCTCACTTCAGCTGTCAATAGTCAAATGTACCGTACAAACCAATGGCTCGCTCCGGCACTTCAAAAGGATATTTTTAAATGAGCGAGATGCCTCAGCGGTGGAAACAGACCGTGGTTGTAATAACAAGGACTGAAATCCACATTCCTGGTTAAAAAAGGAGAAGGGGGTACCCGCGACCAATCTGATGGAGTCACCCCTTTCTTCACCTGGGCTGGATATTGTCGTGAACCGCCGAGGAAGTTGCATTTAGCAGTCAGCTCAGCTCTTCAACTTCCAGATTTAAAGGTCATCCATACAGGCCGGGACAGTAATGCACTGTGGTTCAAATTAACATCAATGCTTCCGACAGTTGCATCAATAACCAAAGCTATTTAAGCGACTGCAGACTCCGTGTCTACTGCTGTGATAATGTAATCAGCCCATCTAGGAAGAAATTCAATCCCTATCATGCATACTTATCGCCGAAAGCACTCTTCTCCTCCTTGCGGTTATAATGCGAGGCATTTTGTCTTTTTGTCAACGTTTCGCGAGTGACAGCCGATGCACAGCGCTGCAGGCCGCCCGTGCCAGAGCCGGGGAGCCGGGGCGCTCACTCGATTTTACACTAATTGGGGCGTAATTTCCCCAACAACATCTGTTTTATCCGGATAAACACAAAACCCCCGTGGCTGCCGGGTGTAAACAGAGCGCTCAGGCCGCCAGCGGCTCTTCCACCAGGACGCAGCCTGACCTTCTTACTGCTTCTCCATTGGAGCCTCCTCCTGCTTACATCACACATGTGGGGGGGGGGGGTTTCACAGAGGGGGGTCTGTACCCCCTCAGCACGTGGTGCACCCTGTCAGCTTGGCAGATAGGGAGAGGCAACACTCGCCAGCCACGGTCGCAGTGACACAGCAGAGACGGGGACGGGGATGGGGACTAGGGGAGGGGGGGGGGGGTCAGCAACGGCGGCCCGTATCATATTCAGCTGTGGAGATAAGGCCGCGCTAGTGTCCAAGGTGAGGCCCGATAACACCCTGATAACAAGTGAGTCAACCGTCAGGGCCATCATGGGAAAGGCAGTCCCAGGCATTCTGAAGCCACTCTGGGGCTTATATCGCTTATTGCACACATACTGTGTTTCTACATGAGCAAACTATTAAGTGTACAAGTGGAGCACATGAGATCTGTATTTATCCAAAGCATCACCACTGAACTGAGAGAGTGATAAGCCCACATTAAAAGGGTACTTGAGGATGCTGTATGAACAAGTCAAGATCAGAAAATGGGGCACACAAAACATTTTGAAATCATTTTTTAAGGGCCAGTGACTTTATGTGTGGTTGTTGAGTCCCTGATTCCCAAGGGTTAATTTTCAAATCCGTATCAACTTTCTCCAGTTAACCTAACATTATAATTCAAGTTAAAAGTGGATAGAATAGTCTGTATATTCAATAATATGTGTTCGCCTTTTTTGGCCACAATGAGAGTGAACAGCTTTCGTATTGCTCATATGCTAAGTGAGCAGCTCCCTCCTCCCGGTGGAGGGAGAGGCCTCACATTCCCTGCTCAGTGAGGTTGGGGAAGGGGGACGTTGAACTGGAATAGGAGGAGGGAAGAACTGAGGGCGTCTTTTTCTCTGACTCAGACAAAACCAACACATGTGAAGGTACCGTCCTGCCAAGGCAGGGCCTGCTTGCTAGAAAACCTCATAACAGGCCCTTCACCAACCAATGTGACCAACTGAGCCAATTTAGTGACAGACCCATAGCCCACTCAGTCATGACCTCAGCTGCTGGATCTGTAAAATCACACTGAGGCACTGGACATCATTCTCAAAAGCATCGCCCTCACAACTAATTCACAACAGTTGCAGAACATGGCAGCAATGCTGCTGGATGACCGCGAGTTTGTTCGGCTGTTCCTCCATTACAGTCTTGTGTGAGTCAAGCAACCCATTACACCGTGTTTTTGTACATGCCGATACATCCCCCCCACACCCCACCCCAGCCCAGTTCCCACTCCAGTACGCACCGATAGTCCGTCTCAGGTCTTCGCACACACTGATGTGTGGCAGCTTCAGCATCTCCTTCCATTTCTTGCTCCGGCCATTCCTCTTCCCACCACCACCTGCAAGAACAGGGACAGCATTGGGGACAGGTGAGCATCTGGCACTGGGATACCCCCCCAGGGTACAGAGCACCTTCACTCCAACTGCACGCAAACACACAGGGTTCAAATCCTGTTTCACTGGGTCAAACTGCATATAACTATTCGGCTCAGTGAAACAGGGACTGACGCTCTAGTTAAGGCTAACACACAGAAGTCACAGGGAGTCCACCCAATTTCCTCTGATAACTAAAGTCCTGCTTGCTACACAGTGCTCTTCTGCCAAGAAAAGGAGGGAAACAGCTGTCCCTTCTCAGCCCTTGTGTCCAGGGGTTGAACTCCGACGCCAAAGCAAAGAGCTGCTACTGGAATGTTAAGAGGAGGGTGTACACCTCCTTCAAAGCAAAAGCAGATAAGAGAAACACACACGGCAAAACCTCAAACGCCAGCATCCACAATTTCTGCCATATCACTCCACCACCTTCATGTGCAAGTCGACATGCGAACCAACAGCAGAGAGTAGCAATAGACTTCTCATGTTCGGAGCCTACTTCCTCTTAGAGGGGATGCCGAAACAGCTGTTGGCTTTGGGAAGCTACAAGTGGCCGTGACAGGGAAAGCCCGTTGGAGAACGTGTCTGAATCCTGCGAGTGGTGATAAGATTCCCTTCTGCTGATCCACTCACCCCATGCGTCATTAGTCAACATGTGAGATGTGTTTGACAGCAAAGAGTAAACCGAGCCTCTTGCCTTCTTTAGCATGAAAAGCAGCTCTTCGGATGCTGTGCAACATCCTGCCTACAAGCACAGAAGCGCTCTTAACATATTGCAGTTCCACTGAAAGGCAGCCAAGTACAAAAACATCCTTATTTGATAAGTGTTACAAGGAACTGTGTACTGTTAGGGTGGTGGTGATATATACTGTATCTTAAATCATCTTATGTCATGGGCAGTCTAGCCTTCAGGGTGGGAGGCCTGGTGACACTTAGTAGCTACACAGAAGGAAATCTTCACAGAATAGTGTCCGTTTGTAGATCACAAAAACCTTATCAAACTCTCTAGATGTAACAATACAGAGCTCTGTAATTGCATTCTCCTTACTCTTTCCAAGAACACCACATATACCATACTACACACAGGCACTAATATTTCACCTGCACATCTAGACAGGCATCTAAACAGTTATCCATTCTATAATTTGATCCATTCCATGTCTTACTTGAAGAACGTTGGTGTAGCCAGCAGAAGACCTCTTATAGTGGCCTTTGCTCAGTACACTGATGTGCCTTAAGTAAAAACCGGAATGGCTCAAACTCCTATTTCCATCTCTGCCTAAGTAACAAATAAAAAATAATGTAAAAAATAATACACTCAGTCTAGTACAATCGCATGTTGTACAATGATACATGGATTCACTCTGTTGACTTCATACGCCTGCACTCAGCCAAACCCACCCGCATGTGTCTGCTTCCTCTGGTCTAATGTGATATTAAAATCGAGTCATGACGATGTCTGCCATTCTAAAACCCCGGTCCGAGGCTGTGCTCATGACACAGATGTACCTTCTGGCGAGTTACATCATCAAAGGGAAGCGAGCTTCGTTGCCTCACCACCAAATTTGCGGACCCTCTCCTTTGATCACAACCTCCTGAAGGTACAATGTCACCTCGGTGGACCCCCCCCCCCCATGGCAGTGGATTGACAGGCTGCTGATATGACTTCCCTTTTCCCAAGATGCCTTTTTTTCATTTCAAGAGGAGGCTTTTCAACTCCCTGGCTATCCTCTGCCTTGACGCTCACAGTCCGTATGTAGATCCCTCAGAGGGTCGTCATCTCCTCGCCACGCATTCCTCTGGTCTTGGTGTGTTTGTCGTCAGGATCCCCATCCCCAGGATGGGTCTGTCACTGGTGAGGATTGAGGAGTGCTCTTATCAGTTCCTCTTAGTCCCCATATCTGGCACGTGACCAGCCTAGGATAACAGAGTATTTTTACTTGCTTTCCACTCTTGCCTCTACGAGAATGCACAAAAAAGCACCATCAGCTCTGGTTCTCGTTGCAAAAAGTAGACAATAAACAAACATTGCTGGTATGAAAATCACATTGGCCAAAAGTTTAAAATTTCACAATTCCCTGCACTATCAACATCTGGCCCAACCCTACATGTTGTATGCAGTTCAGCTTCATTTTGTTAAACACCTTCTCTTAGCACTCACAATACAAATAGTACTCAAGTAATACAAACAGTCCTCACTAGGATCATGGTGAACCTTTTAGCAAAACCAGAGCATGAAACGAGAGCGGCTAGGGGCCACAGGCTGACCCTCTACTGCAGTGATAACCCCGACAAGAGAACCAACCCCAGGCTCCAGCTATTGAAGCAGGCAGGATTGGGGGGGGGGGGGGTCTGGCTCCAATAACCTACCTTATGACTCTACAGACGAGGAAAGATCTAAGGCATTTGCCTGAAGGGTACGACAGTATCTTTTACTCAACAGGGCTAGAATGGCGACAGTCCATCTGCCCCACAACCTAAGGTCATCAGTCCATCAGCTCCTCCCCCAAAGCACTGGCCTCCTGACCCCAGTCCAGGCCTGACATTCTCTTACTCTGTCCTAAGAAACAGCACACAAACAGCTTCCCAAGTATTCCCCTATACTCAACACTACAGCATACCAGGGGACATCGACAACAGTACCAAAATGGGTAGTTTTTGTATGCATTTGGCACCACGCCCAACAGTCACTTGTATTTTAACCGACAGCAGAACAAAAAGGCGAACTATGTTTTGTTTTGTATTTTTCAGCAAGGCTCGGAACCTCAAGATGATTATATCTCACTCAGAGTCAATTACACACCAAAGATAACAGAGTTGGCAATGAAAAGGAGATCTGAAACTCACATTCTGGTTCTTGCACAATCATCTTCACACTAGTTTGGTGAGTGGGTGTAGCTGCAGTCATTGCTGGCTGTTGTGAATCTCCTGATTTTTTTTTCTTTTTTTGCTCACCAGCTCATGCCCTGGCCTCTGAAGCACATTTATATAACCGGTCCTTATACGATACATTTTCTATGAAGTGCTCTGTAGAGATGTATTTGCATAGAGTGCTGTATCAAATCTTGATTGATTTTCTATAGGAGCTGTGCACTGATGCCTGGTCACTGCTGCAGTGGACACACATACAAAGTTTAATGATGAGATCAGGCCATTCGGCTCAACGAGACTCGTCACGTCGCCTGCAGACCAGGGTATACGTAGTATCTAGTGTCAAGCCTGGCCTTAACACTCTAAGGGCCTCTAATCTGCCTCCATTATGAGTCCTGTTAGATATTAGCCTAATATAAGCATGCAATATAATGAGAGAAAGTGAGCGCCACAATCATCATTTTGGCCACAACTGTGGCTACCCAAGACCATAATAACTGCTGTCGCAATCCTCCATTCACAGCCATGCAACTTTCACGGTACAGACTTCCACTGTGTCTAACTGGTCGAATTTGCAACTTAAGAACAACTACTTAAACAATATAATTGGCTCATCAAACCAAAGCACCTGGCCTGGGGATGCTTGATAAACCTTTTCTATGGTTCCTGAGTGGCTCAGTTCCCAGGGTGCTCATTTTGAGAGCAGGCTGAGCCATACAGCCAGGGTTTAAAACCAGTTGTATCATCTGCTGAGAATAACGGGGACCCCACAGTGATGGAAAAATCAGGCTTCCTACAGATGGGGATTGGGGTGGGTAGCTCTGACATGGCTGCCTCATCTCACTGTTCTTGGGCCCCCAGTGACTCTTCAGGAACCTACAAGCTACAGAATGACATCAGTGGAGTCATGCCTATTGTCCAATTGGTGCCCAAATGGCATCTCAAATTGAAGCTTCAGTTCTGTGCATATTGCAGCCTGCAAAATGTTGAAGCCAGAATTTTCATTCAAAAAAATAAACCTGAGATCAAATGCATAAATTATTGTTTGCAATATCCTGAGGCAATAAAAAAATAAATAACCAGTGGCTGCTATCAGCACTGGGATTTGAAAGTGATTTTTAACTGTTACTGTCTCTTATATGACCTTAAAGCAGAGTCTGAAAACAGGCTGGACCAATGACCTTGACATACAGAAGAACCAAACAAAGCAGTCAAATTTGGGGTGGGTAACTGACAATTTAATCCAGGTCAGACCAACCCCTTTCACATGAGGATGTCATTCTCCTCCTAGTTTTTATATAGAAGCCGCCTCCTCCACACACACAAAGGGTGGTGGGCTGCATGCATTTTACCATGAATTACAGCTGGCTCCACAGATAACGATGGCTCCTTATTACTCCCATAAGCCTACGCACGTTGGGGTTTGAAAACCTTTTTTTAATGGACTCCACCGGTATACAATCCCTACCGCCATTCACTAACGTGCGACGTGTCGGTCCTGAAAGACGGGCCGCTCGAAGTCTCAGTAAATAAATGCCTGGCTGCCTTGCGCTGATTAGAGTGTTTAGAGTTTATAATACACGGGCAGGGAATTCTGTAATGGGCACAAAACGCTGACTTTGAGGACCAGGCAGGTTTTTTTTTCCTACCTGACGACGTCAACTGAACACGTCACACATGCGTTCCTGACACTGATGCTGGTGGCAGGTAGAAATCCCAGGCGAAGAACAGCAACGAGGAAGATGAAGCACTTACAAGTCAGGGCCCCCAACCAGTTCTACGGTACCTGGGATATGTACGGCACGAACAAGCTAAGCTTTCACACTTTCATGCCATGAGGTGACAGCAAATTGCACTCTAATGCCCGCAAATGGAAACTTCTCCCCGCGTTAGGGGTTGTGAGACAAATGATTTGAAACGATTACTGTGTTATGACAGATGTCTAAAGTATAACTGCAGAAAATGCTTGTATCATACTAGGCCTGTGGTGGGTTTCTGTTAGCTTTGGTACTCTTTAGGAATACCTCAAAAAGAACCTTAGCATGTTAGGACACAAATGGCGAATTAAAAATCTGTCATGTACATTTTCCACAAAACACCTTATACCTGAGCCAAGATGTACAGGACCTGGCACATAAGGTTTGTAAACCTGTTTGTATACCAACAGTGTCAGGTAGGGTATTATGTGTTTACATGAAACTGTGAATTAAAACAGACCTAATACAGAATGATTAGGTGAAATTGATGCCGATGCAATCAAAAGGTTCTTATCGGAAGAGTTGATTTTGGTTGTAAACCAGATGAGTAGGCCTAAATCATCAGTTCGAAAGCTTTATCCAGCTTACGCAGTTTGCACTACCTAGCCAGCAAGCTAGCTAGCTGGTAAGCTAATTTTCAGGGTAGAGTGATTTGTTTTCTGTGGTTACCTAGCAACAGTTATTACAGTTGGTTAAGCGTGTCTAGGGTCTCATGGCAGTGCATTTCGACAAGTTTGAAAGTGACAGGCAGATATTTTCCCCAACCGCTCAATGTTTTAAGCATAAGCATGTAACATTTGTCAGTGATACTCAGGCAGGACCATGTATACACATTTTAAAGATTAATATTATATTCTTCTAACATTATATTCTAATATTGTAATATTATATTCTTAATATTAAGAAAGGCCATTAGGCCTGTGTTCAATTCAGGTTTTTTTCAGGCTTGGGTCAGTTTCAGGCTAAAAATACATATCTGAACCATGCTCTAATACACTTGTCAAAATTAAATCTGTAACCAATAAAGAGGATTTGGGTATCACAGTCACACCATGGGACAGACAAAGACGTCAGAGAGACAAGTGTATGCTAAAATAGACAGAAACAAAACAAACAATGTCATGTTTTCACAATTAAGGAATGGGGGGAGGCAGGGCTACAGCCAGTATTGAATTTCTGAAGGAAACGCCAAGCACATCCACTCTTCATATGGAGTGAAAGAACGTTTATTTGTTTTTGTCCTGAAGCACGCTGGGAGGCCCTTTGGGCCGCTGACGTTTGATGGCGTTATCTGAAGATCGCATAAGAATGCAAGAAACCAGCTAAGCAAATATTTTCAAGCAAAATGCAGGCCTGGGATCAGTACCATCAGAACCACTCTTCTATCAAACCCGTTTGACCTGCCTCTTATCTTGGCTGTCGGGGGAGAAATCAGTCAGAGTACCCCACAGTAAAGTCTTGCATGCCTGTTCATGCACAGCGGCGAGCATGCTCATATCACCTAACACAATCAAAAGCGCTTCAAAGTCTCCCAGCCGCTTGCCAAGGAGAGGAGATAACATCTTTCCAAAAGTTGATCTTGCTCTTTTGCAAGTGCTGCTGGGACTGGGGAGGGGGACGGTTATAGGCGGAGCTCAGAGTGAGCCTACGTCTTTATGAATCTACACTGCACACTTCATCAAGTCTGGCCACACACCAGTAATGTTGTTCTTACGCAGGCATTCAACCTTTCCTCAGAAGATCCAGCTAAACCAAACAAATCCTCCTTCATTTCAACAGCTGTTTAGGGGTGTCGCCATTTGCGTATTTTTTTCCCAACAACGACAGCGACATAAATGGAAAGAGAGTAATACAGCTGATTCACCAGAGACTGACTTCAGTCAAGTAAGCAATGATTCAAGAACATTTCAACATTTCAACATTTCTGTTGGAGCTCAAAGTAAAATGTACCACACGCAATGAAATGAAACGCAACACATGATCCTGTGAAAAGCTATGTTTCCGAAGATAGCAGAATTAACACCCTTCCTCTAACTGGGCCCATGCATGGATAGCAGGGAGCATATTAAAAACTGATTAACATGTACACCAGCACCAACACCAGCATACTACCTCCTGGGACCCAGAAACAGTGACCATAGAAAGGAATCTGTTCAGTTCCTCTTTTTTTGGGTGGGGGGTGGGGGTTGGAATGTGCAGCTTGTTATTTGCAATTGACTAACCCACATTCCCAGCCAAAATGGGTCTACCAGCCCCCTGGGTCAAAAGTGAAACGATGTAACCCTTAACACGCTCAACTTACTCCAACCTACCTACCCCCACCCAGGTCTACTTCCCGCCTGCCGATGCCTTCGTAGAAATCACTGCATACAGTAATCACATGGTAACGCCCTTCATCTAGCTGTAATAAAAGACAATAATAGGCAAGGAACAGTGGGTTTGATTCTGCCCAATGAAACCCATTTGTTGTCACCCTTATAGCTGTGTTTTTAATTCATGACCACGAAAGGGCACCATTAAAATGAAATAGGCACTGTAATAACCACCAAGAACTCAATGGGCTCAATGCTACTCCTCTTAGTCTCTCAGTTCTCTGATTATTCAACACTGTACATCTAATTCCACAAGCCACACGAACTATTTCTTAAAGGAAGAGTTTTACTCATCTTAGTGAAACTGCATTTGAAGTAACAGTGAACTCTCCAGGAACAAAAAAAAAAACACAGCTGGACTTTAAAGCCTCTTCCCAGGATGATCACGTTTATTAACCCTGCCAGTGGCCAGGATGGGTTTAATGGACCCATTTCCTGCCCAGGTCAGTTTAATCAAGCAATTTATTTAATTGGCCCTGAAAGATCGGGACTGAGGCTGTAATAGGCTGACATATGGAGGTAACCAGAGAAACATTCAGAGGAAGAATGGAACATACAGAGGATGCAAAGCTGTAGGGGAACACAGAATGTATTAATTAACGGATTAAAGAGCTTGATTATATCTGGGGAGCTCAAACTGGGAGACCTGCATTGAAGATAATTTACAGCAAGTAAAGCAGTAGCCTTAAGCAAGGTACTCTTTCCTCAATTGCACCATGGCATCAGTCAATGTCTGGCTGTAAACTGAATTCACAGCATGTCATGCGATAATTATGGTGGCAATCACCACCAAAAACCTGTAGGATCTTTGGACACACTGGAGAACAGATAGAACGCACCGGAAAAATCAGGGTGAAGGCAGACGTGTTAGTTGAAATGTTCAAATAACCCGATATGAAGATCTGGAACACGGGCATTGGTATAACTATCAGGTACTTACCCATTTCGGTTCACAGATGCTTTATGTACTGTAATTCAGTATGTGCAGACGTGACCAGAGCACGGGAACAGAACGCCAATGGAGAGGTGAGACGAGCTCTATTGTTCTGGATTGTTGGAGCATGCGAGTGATGTCAGCCTGAGCTAAGCATCCGTTACTCCCCCAACATCTTCCTTGGTGGGCACACGAGGCTGTGATGAACAGTGTGCTGCTCTAATCCGCACACACACGCACACACACACACACACACACACACTTACACACATTCTAACCACAGTCCCTCCGCTCTCCACCGACATAGCCCTTTTTCTGGCCCTCCGGCTCCACAAAAACCTCGGCGCAGCCTCAGCTGCGCTTCCAGCGCTAATCTGTTTCATAAGTCAGTCGGCTCCAAAGAAGAGATCCAGTGTTGATTTCACAGAGAGAAAACAGGGTTAGCAGTTAAAGAGTCTGAGCAGGAAGGCAGACGGCAGGGGCACAGCACGCGGCCAGTTAACGCCTGCATTTTCAACCGCCGTGAAGCCACACCACGCGGTAAGCGTGGCAGGGACTCAGCGGGCCGTTAAACACAGCAAAACACGCCGCGGAGGAGGGTCGACAGCACCGGGATTCATCGCGAAGGCTTTCAGCAGGCCGTAACAAAAACCCGGCGCACAGCGACCGCTTTATTTTAGGTCTTCGGTGCTGAGCCCCGCTTCCATGCCCCCCTCGGGTCCTCAGTCACTGATCCCTTCGGTGTTGTTTCGGGAATTCTGCCAGTCCCGTTGCAGACGGGCATCTCTGAGGTGTTGTGGGACAGGGTCAGGTGATGGCAATTAGAGGAAGTATCCCAACCAGGGAGAGAAACGCTGAGCTGAATACGTGTCCTCTCTGGGAGGAAGGAGAAGGCAGCAGACGCTGCCAGGCTTGCGCGCCATCATACCGCCAAACAAGAGACGTATACTTTATTCAGTTGAATATTATTCTCCCTTAGCTTCACAGATGACTGACCGGGAAAAGAAGTCATGCTGGAAGAGGACTCTTCCCCACTAGCGGCCCCAGTACCCTGCCACCTGCCACAGCCTGAGGTGCAAGCGGTGAAACCGATCAAAACTGTTCTGTTAATCTAGTCTTCGTCTTTCTCTTTACTATTTACGCATGTATTCTGTTTGTTTCACTTTCGCAACATGCCCAGAAAGCTCACTGAATTGAAATTGAGTTGAGAGAGAGAGAAAGATATCACACGTTATTTCAAATCGGTCAAGAGGAACCATTTCAGTTAGCTAGACTTTAAGACATTTATAATGTGAGGTTGCCTATCTCTTTATGAAGGATATTGGAAGACAGCAAAGGGAAGATGGTGGGAATTTGATGAAGTTTCTGATCCAACTCTTGCAAATCAGTGTTGTTGTTTTATCTCCTTCACCAGTATATTTACACTTAAATAAAATCTAAAATGTGTCTTTTTCACTGCTCATCTCAGTAATTAAAGTGCAAAGATAATGCTCTGAGAAACATAAACCCCCCAGCCTTGTGATATGACAGCATAATCACTACAATTCAACATGGCCACCCTGCAAAAACAGCTCAGTTTATGGTTACCAACTACCGGCTATCCAGGTCAACAGATGGGGCTAGCAAAGATAAGAGCAATCTCCAGAGTGTGCCCTTTCAAGAAACAATCCCAGTGGATTGCTACCACACCATTAAGCCTTTATAAAGTAAATAACTGCTAATATCAATAAATTCAGTATTGCAGGAGGGCCTTGGAAGACAAAACCACACACAGTTCTTCTGGCTCTGCATTTCATTTCTTCCCTCCTGTCCATGCAGCCCTCAGCCTACCGTCAAAATCCTAAAAGCAACACTGAGGAGGACAGAAAATTTTACCAGAAACTACCACCCGAAAAAAAAAACGCTACTTCCCAAGGAAATGAGACAGATAAATGCTGATCATTCCAAAGGGCTGGGTCACTTTTCTTTGTGGTCAAGGCGTCTTCCGTTTCAGAGTGTTGAAACCTGAGCTGGAGAGCTCTATTGATGCGATAAAGCCTGGACACTGGCCACCAGGAAGCGGCCTATCCATGACTGCTGAACAGGACAGAACTCACGCCTTTATTGAGCGCCGCTGCCATTTCAGGAGGAATAGCAGGCAGGAAATTCAATGGCATATAGGCTTACGAGTATGTTACTTTGATCACAAATAACTTCATCTTCAATTAAGACAACAGAATAAGCTGTAAACCATACACCAATGAGAAAACAAAAAGAAACAAAACTACTGGCATGTGAGATGATTATTATTCCTTCAGTTTAGGGGCAGTAAGACGTCACATTTTAAAAGTTTATAAGTTCATGGCCTGATTTGTATTAGCGTTTCGTTTCAGTGGCTTTATGGAGTCATGCTCGACAGCAGACCGCAGCTGGAGGAGATTTGTAAGCATCACAGAGTGTTGTTTGAATTTGTAATTGTGCGGCTTTGACCTTAAAAAAGGAAAAAAAAAAACAGCTACAAGTACTAAAAACATGCTACGTCTTATCTTACAGGATCATCCGCTTCCAAGTGTGCTGCATTTGTGGCTCTTAACTTTAGAGGAACTGCAGCATCTGCACAGCCACCCCCACACTCCCGCCCCCTGCGTCCCCTGTCAGTCTGGTTGGGACACTTCGCTTTTGGCTGACAAAAAAAAGTCTGAATTCTGGGAAGGGCAATAATAGGACTACTGTGACAATTTTATCTGTCTAACAGCGGTGTCCTACAGGTTTCAGTCGGCTGAGTTAGTGCTCTAGCACACCCACACTCTGCCTTTAAATGCCTCTATACATTGCATACTTCAGACCTCAGTCCACAACCTAGCTACATTACATGAGGTTACATAATTTCAGCTGATAACATCCTATTAAATATACATTAAGATAAACACAAATAAATGCAAAGAGGAAATGAGAAATAATCTACGCGCCTGCTGCCTGATAACTAAATAAATACTCCACCTAAAATGTGGTTGTTGCACAATTCGTTCGAATACCAACAAGTCCCTGAAAAACAGGCTTGAGCAGACTACCCACTACCACTATAGCAGTCATGTAGCCTGCTGCACATTCTGAAAAACTTCAGCTACCAAACTCCCAGTCGAATCCAAAAAACACAGTTTCGCCGCCACCACACAGACCAAATATGACATTAAAACGAAGCCGATGGCACCATACTGTTGTTTGAGGGACCACGTCTCGCCAAATAAGGGAAGAAAGCGAGGCTTTGGGCATCTCCCCTCCTGCGGAACGACCCTGAGTTTTTTTTTTTTTTTCATGCCGACTTTCCTGAGGATGTGGGGCTGTGAAAGCCTGATATCAATAGCTTTTGAAGCTAGGAAACGGAGTAAAGGTTACTCCCTGGTGTGCCTCAGAAAGTGCATCAGCCCTGTGACACCGTATATGCAGCCTGTGCATCAGGCCCACAGAGAAGGAGAGAGCGAGAGACCAGGGGAGACAGGGACAGGGAGCAGGGGAGAGAGAGAGAGAGTAAGGGAGAGACAGAAAGACAAGCTGAGACAGTCCCAACACAACACTGGGAGAGGGAGACTGAATGAGAGAGAGAGCAAGAGAGTGAGAGAGAGGGAGGGAGAAAGACTGTTTATGCTGCTGGTATGAGGGATCGAGGCAGCGCTGTAGTAACTGAGAAAGCACCACAGGTTGCGCGGCTCCAAAGCTGGCCATTACTCTTGTGCCGTCTCCCATCAGAGCGCAGGCAGAGGCGAGACTTCCAACAACAAAACCGATTCCCGTGTTGCCGGGCAACGGCACAACATTCCACGTGATGAGAGGAAGAAGCCCTCGGTGTTTGAGATCCACGGTGTTCAAAAACGCATTCCTTTGCTCATGAAAATAAACACGCACAGTCACCCTGGGATTTTTGTTTCGAGGGGCAGTTTGTTATAGGTGGATGAGAATGAATGATCACCATAACATTTGATAAACATCAAAGGTCTTTCAATGACTGCTTGATGTACTTGTGGTGATGAAAAACACCTCAAACAGAGAACTATGTTTACACTGTGTTCATTAGCCAGGGGGTTGGGGCAAGCCACAAGTCTAATATGTACTATCAATAAGAGGCGTAGCATTACGCTTCTATACATAGACTTTAAACATTCAGACTTTAAGCATGGCATCATAGACTGCCTGTCTTCACATCTCCAGACCCTCACCTGCAGTTTAACTAAACTTTCCTTTGAAAATCAGTGCATAAACCTAGCACTGGGAATCCAGCTTTAAAAATCTGGTGATTTTATGATCTTTACAAAAAAAGCCTTCATAAAAATGCATACAATGGAAAACAAACATCCAGCTTTGGAAGTCCCATCCACATTTTTTGTGTTTGAAGTCAAGATGCTGTGTGGAAAAACAGAATAAGCACCGAATGAGAAAACCTGAATTCTGCAAAGAGGCATTACTGATCGGTCATACGCAGCGACATTCCAGCAGTCACTAAAACCTTTTAAAATTACGGTGCCCGAAACGAGTGCCTTTGTAAACCTGCCAGCGTCAGATGGTCCGGAATAAAAGTGTCACCTGACAGTGTTCAACATTCCACAGTGTCAACATTTTAAGAGGAGTGGTCCCGTGTGTGTGGCTGACTGTCCTCTTACTGGCTGATCAGTGAACCGATTAAGTGTCCTATTTGCTAGCCTTAACCAGTAAACAATCCTCTTCCTTTATGCAACCAGGCAGCTGAAGCTGGTCCCTCCAAACAGGTTTGAGATATGTGAAGTTTCTTTGTTTGATCGGTGATCAGGGTTTCATCCTGCATTTTTTTTTTTTTTGTGCGACATCCTTTAAAAATGGCAGCCATGGGTATTTGCTTATCTGTCTGTTCTCAGCCTGTACGTACCACATGAAAAGATCTATGTGGTCTCAAACTGGCTCATTTACTGTCCCTAATCAACCACAACTGCCTGCCTGAAGGTCATACTAGCCAGCTAAGCTCCTCACTCTCACTGGGTCCATGTTCTACTCCTGTACAATGGCAAATTAACTCTCATCTGAACCTTTTCCATTATAGAGTAACTTTTTACTTTTCTCTGTAATCGTATTTGCCTTCCCATGTTTCACAAAGTTTTAGGCATCTCTGTTGCATAGAAAACTTGCCTCCCAGATCAAACATGGACAGACTGGTGCCAAAAGATGAGAAAACACATCCAACATGTAAGAAATGATACAAATGTATGACTTATTTATGCAATTCTTCATCAGAAGGCTTACTACATGTTTCTCTTAACCACAACGTTGTGTCATAGAGGTCATGATAGGCAACACAATAATGGCAGTTATAAACATACAGAATATATCTATCGCATCCCTTGGACTATTGCAAAGATCTCTTTGTGCATCTTCCAGTAATGACAATTCATGGAAGACGACATATTTTGCAAATTGACCCATATTTTCACAAGGTCTTCGGAGAGCCAGTTCGTCAACACAAGGGCCAGTTGGCAGTGTTTTTTTCTGCACATTAAAACATTGCGTCTTATTTCTGCTTTATTTCAGCACCACCCTCTTGGCACCGACAGGCCTACAATTTTTTTTGGCCTTTATTTGAACTGTGACTGGTTTCTGAAATAAAATCCCACCATATAAACGCCAGCGCTGGGCCCCTGCTGTCACCCTGTTACACCCACACACACACACACACACACACACACACACACAACCCAGCAGGGTTGGTTTAAGTCTAATGAAAACCAGGAATGCACCCCGCTCACACACACTTTTTTGTAGATAGATGCGCTGCTCAGTTCACTGAAATGATAATCTAACCGAATATGACTTTGTCAGCTATGAAATGGATCGATGACTTCAGGAATCCTGACTGCTGGGTTTAAACCCTCCCCAACTCTGCACTGAGCAGCATGCCTTTCATTAACACTCCATGCTGACGACACTTGAAGCCGGATGGAACTGGTTGTACTGAAACCAGCCGAAACAAGTGGTGACAAAATGACTTTAGAGAAAAAAGCTTGTATCTTTTTGCATTATAACTATTATGGAAAAAAGTGGAGATGTTTGTTTTTTCATGAAGAAAGTTTTTTGTTCTTTTTTTGTTCTGGAACATTACATATTTATACAGTTAAGGACATTATGATCCAATGATCATAAATGATCAATATAAGGAACACGAGCATGTATAGATTTCACTTCTCATCCAGACATATTTACTACTACTACTATTTACTACATACTTCAGTTAGGCATGGTGTACACTTTGTAGACATAGGGCCTAGTTCTCTTATTTTGCCTCGCCACAGACATTACAAAAGTGGAACAGTGCCAAGATATGTCCGCCACATGCTCTCTCCCGTTCACACTGCCCACCTAACTTTGTGCCTTTCAGGTTTTACAAAATTCAAAACAACACCAAAACTTTTTCCCCTTTATGCAGCCTTATTTTCTTTGGAATGGCCGGTTGGGTATGTTATGCTTGTCTCACTGCAATGACCACTGCGATCATGCAGGAGTTCTGGGGCGTAGCGAATGCAATCCTTCGATGCGCTCCGAGATCAGCGACTTCTTCCACCACCCCACCCAACAATCCCCAGCAGAACAAAGCCAATTTATTGGCTTTGTTGCTGTGGGCTCCTGGTCATCATTGGAGCTTTTTTAACAGTAACTTGCAGCTACTAAACTCCAAAGACATCAGTTGGAGCAAGCTATTACCTGGTATTCAGGCAAGGTCAGATAGCTAATGCGTCACTTACTTTTATTTTTCCTATTTAATGCAAAAAAAATGACTGAAATCATGTTGCAAAAATCTTTACTCAAGTATTGTATTATTTTAACTACATACATTACATTACATTACATGTATTTAGCAGACGCTCTTATCCAGAGCTTCCATCACAATAGAACATAAGCCATTCAACCATTCAAGTTAAACAAGCAACAGTGCCAGACAAGCCTGACAACACTCCTGGACCAGTGAGAGTGAGAATAGCATTATTCAAGCCCTACCATAAGTAATAAATGCAATACCTTAACATCTATTTATGGTTTTGCATTTTGTTTAATTTCATCAGTCATGTATGCTAAGAAACATGTTCATAAACTAAACAGCTGATGTTATAGACTGATGTAGTTATAGAGCGTATCTGCAAACTGTTGAACACTTCAGGATCAGAACAACATTAAATGAATGAAAGACCAGAAAAGACGACTGCTTGGTTCAAAAGTCATTCTGTTTTCTCCACTGATAAAAAGGAACACAGCACTGATGTACATGACGGCTGAACAACAGCCACACTTGGTTCAGAGACCATTCTCAGTCAGTTTAGCCTTAGCAGCTCTGGGATTGACTGTACTGTAGCAGGAGCAGATCCACATCAAAACTGCATAACCACGGCAAGCAGAAGAGGGAACAGCCTTTATTATGTATAATAATGAATATATATAATAATGAATAAGTGCCAACATTTCTGCTTTCTAACACAGCTGTACAGTGTATATCATGAGCACTCCTCACAGCATATCAATAATAAGGTAAACCCTTCATCTGGCAAACAATGAATTCAGTGTTTGATCATTTGTTGTGTGTGTCTGTGCAAAAACACTTTTATGACTAGGGTGGAGAGTTGGGTTCAATACTTTCATTTTTATCTACATACAATGAAAAGGACTTCAAGGATTCATGATGGGGGAAAGGGGGAGGTTACCAATCATGATGACCGCGAGTGGGAACTTTACCAGAAATGCTTGAGTCTAAGATAATTAATTCACATTCATCAAGTGGTCAAAGCCACTGATACTTTTCCCCAAATCCATTTAAAAAATCCACCTCACCTATTCAAAAACACTGGCAGCATCTAGTCCAAATCCACTTCAGTCTTCTGCTAATTGAGCCATAAGTTTACACTGAAGCCACACTCTCTGGGTTTTCCAGATTGAAACAGGCAGAAGTGTTAACACTTGTTGAATGTCATAAAAAAACTTGAATCTTGTCTTGCAAAAAGGTTTTCCATCTAGAGATCATTCTTGAAGTGATACTAGGCCATTACCTATTTTACAGTAAACTTGCACTGGTCAAACACAGTGGCAATTGCAGTATATGATGGGATAGAATACCATGATTTCTCCAACACCCATGTCCAAATGCCATGACACAATGACCACAGTTTTTGTAAAAAAAAAAAAAAAAAAAAAAGTCTAATCTCTCAAATGCTTCTGAAAGCATTTCACAAATAATCAATCAATCAATATTTGTTTGTTATAGCACATTTTTACAATCTAGATTGTCACAACACCCATATGGCACTGCACATTTTACAGAGGGAATCAACAAACATGAAAAGCCATGAAAGGTGGGACAAAACTGGAGGATTATTCTTAAACCCTGGGAAAAGGCAGTCGAGAGACTCCTGTAAAATAATAAGGAATGCAGAACCTTAAGTGCCTTTAAAAAGCAGCGCATGTGAAGGGACTGAGAAACACACGTGTGAGGGGCAGTACCACCTCCTCTTCAGTCACCAGAGGAAGTCTGCCTTTTCATCCCGCTGGCTTCTCCAGTTCCAGGAAAAGGGTTATACCCACCCGATGAGTAAATCATACCCCTTCAGTAAGGTACCAGAGGAGCCCCATATGGGTGTACACTGGCAGCAGGGCCATAAGGTACTTCACAGTGCAAATTCATCCAGAAAGGTGACTATGGTGAGCCACACTTCATACTGATCCCCCTCAGTGCCTCATAAACCGCAGCTTCTTGCTCTGCAGCAAACAAGTTCACTTCTGCCTAAACCAGACCATAGATCAATACAGAGTCACCTGATTGGATTGTTCCACAGAACAAACTCAGGTGATCAGGCTGAGTGAGTGTACACCAAAGTAGACATCAATAACATGGTCACCACAGAAAGCACTTCCCTTACCACCTGGCAACTGTACACCTCCACTAAGCACAAGCATGGAATTACTTATCAATATTGCTCTATCTTGGTTACAAGGAACACTACCCTCACCTTGAAAAATGATGGGAAGCAGAAAAAAACAATCACATGTCCTGATTGTAAGTCATGCTTCTCAAGGGACAAGAGTGTCATTTGGGAGACAAACCCATCACACCCAAAATGGCACCACAGAGGGCTATGAATGTGACTACCTTTGGGAGAATAACCAGGTCAAACCAAACATTAAAGAAGCAAAATGCACAACAGAGGAAACTCAGTGATTCTGCTTGATCAGGCCCTCTCCAGGACCACTATATTCCAGCTGACACTGGCATGCCTGTCTCATTATAAAACAGCATATTCCACAATAAACATGTGGTTAAGTTAGAAGCTCTTTCCTATAGCCCTTTCCATTTCCTTGAACATTATCAAAATTTCATCTCAAATATACAATGGATACATGCCATGGTAGCATGTGTCCTGGGATTAATGCAGACATATTTTCTCCACAAGTTATCCTTGGAGCCAACTATAACAGGAGGGTCTGGACAACATCACCCTGCCAAGTTCAGTTAGTATACAGGCCTTAAGTCTCACAGAGTGAAGACTCACTTGTTCAGAATGAATCTTGGCTCTCCTACCTAATCTTATCTAATCATAATAATCCAATAAATAACTAATGATAATTATCATTACTGCAATCATTCTATACCACTAATAATTATATGATAGTCATACTGAAAAGTCTGAGCCATTAACTGACAGAACATAAGGTGGACTGATGTGCTGACCTGAAGGTAGCAGGTTCTCTATTATTTAATGACTTGTACGCTACAAGTGGGAGGTAATCCCGTAATCAAGAGAGACAAGAATTTTCAGACGAAAACAAAACTGACTGTAACTGAGACAGGCACCATTCTAAATTCCCCCGGCTTCTTGTGACCCGCACCATTCATATCTCTTTCTCAGCCCTAACCCGGCACACAAATCAGAGCTGTCCCTCTGTATTTGACAGGAGGTGTGGGAGCACCTGGACTGTAGAGAGAGCAGGAAGTGGAATGCAGAGAGGAAGAGGAAGAGGGGGCCTCCATTCTCAGACCATCAAAGGAGGCTCCCAACACGCCCTCATCAAGGCATAAGTGCCGTTTCAGTTCATTAAACAATGAGGACCTGCATCCTCTAAGACTCAAATGCAGCTGGGAAACGATTTTACTTCCACCCAGGCAATTATGCCAAGAGGGCTTTTTGAAGGGTACATCCTATTTCCCATCCAGAAATCTGTGACACCCTCACACACCATAAACAATTCATGAAAAAGCACTTTGGACTCTGCACAGATTTTTTTTTCCTCAGAATTCATATAATATCAGAGGTCATATGATAAAAAGCCTTCCCTTCCTGTACTGTCTGATTAACATCTGAGAGCCATATCAGGCGCATAAATTTAACTCAGAACTGTCAACATGTTCGGTACATAAAACACACCACAGGATATCTGTGGTTTCCCGTTTCCATACGTTTGCCATTATATATCATACTTCTTTATATAACAGGAAAGATCAGACAAACAGATGCATGGCTCTTCTTTAATGTCATAGCAGAACCATCAACATTTTAAACATGTGTCATTATGGCAACTTCAAAGCAGGCCTTCTCATCTCTGAAACAACGCAAAGGATCACCAGTGCATGTGCAGGTCAAGGTCAACGTGTGCTGTGTTTGTGCCCATGAGATTGAAATGAGAAGATATAGAGAGAAGAGGGGCTTTGACTTGACCTTCTCCAACCACATCTTAGGTTCATTCTAAAGCCTGAAATTCCATTCTGCTTTAATGGCTTCCTGGACCTCTCTTAACAAGTCCATCTCACTAAGCAGCATGCACCTTGAAACCCACATAGGATACAAGGATTTTCAAAAGGCATAGGCTAGGAATCACAAAGCACACCAAAAAGCCAACAATGGGAGTTAATTTTATGCAATAAGTAATTATTAATCCTAGCCAGAATGAACAATATTTGGTCTAGTGTCATATGGGAATACAGAGATTTAGAACACAGAATCGTACCTGAAAGAGGACACAGCATTAGGTCTTTTGGAGAAGATTTGCTGTGAGCTCTTCGGTGGTGTGCTGGTTTAACTGTATCTTACAACACTGGTGTATACCTGGGCATTGATTATTACATCAGGATTTAACAATGAAAATTACACTGGATTAGCATTACACATAATTAGCAGAGTATCTGGGGCTGGGCTCCAGAACTTGAGTTAATGTCTACCATACAAAGGCTCCTGCATAATGGAAATGACAAGTTCACTTCCTGCAGTGAAAGTACATTTCTTCAAGCATGCCATTCACATCTTTGATGTAGAAATGCATAATGCTCCATATGATCAGCCTCAGCAAGCAATGATTCAATAAGCTGGCACGTGACCAAAACAGGCTTCCCCTCAATTGCATTCATTGTACAACACTATGAGATGAGGTCAGAGTTGGGATGAATTCAGAATAAAAGGGGATGTTTTTCCAGGACTCAGCCATCAGTTCATGGACTGAAACTGACCTGCTTGTACAAGGGTACATTGGAGCTGGAACTGACCGCAGAAGATCAGTATGTTTTCGGACGATAAATGGGGCTGAAAGGAATGTATCGGAAGGAATTCACCCTATAGAGCCCAGTGTTATACCCTTGCGCAACTTTCTACATGTTGCTGTAACCATCCGAGTACTTGCTGTACCAGTTCTTTGTTTTCAAATTCCTAATAACTTATTTCTCTCTGCATAAGTATGTCTGGCAGTGGAGCACCCATTCTTGTTTAAACTGTTGAACAAAGGAGTACTGGAGACAGGACTCTCAGTCTAAAAATACAAAGGGAGAACGTTCCATGTAAACAGCTGTGAGTCCACTACATTAGCTTTACCAATTATCCTTGTGTGTTTTCATTCAGGGGTAGAGTCACTACCACGGGCATAATTCTCTTTCTGCTTATAAAACTATCCATTTATATACACATTACAATAAATGCCTATTATTTCATTATTAGTCTAACTAGAATATACAGTTTACAATGTACCACAGATTAACTGTCTTCTGACAAATGTCCTCTAATATTAGAGAAGATAAGCAGATGTACTGTTTGTTTGACATTGTTTTAATATCACTGGTTGCACAAATGGAGCACCACCAGTTTTTTTTTCATTTTCCATTCCATTTTTTTCCTGTCTTTTAACTTTCACTGGTTTTGGTTTCAGTGTGAAATATAAATCAAACAAAACCTGTAGAGGCAATCAGTTGTTTTTTATGTTGTACTAAAAGGTCTATTTGGTTTTGAAGGATTCCAACAGCAAGCCATGTGTTTGGCTGCTCTTCATACTGCCATATTGGGAAGTCACAAAATTATCTATGATATTTATTTGTTAAATAAGCAAACTAATAGGCCAAGCATTGTGCAACACCAATAGGATGTACGCATTATCTATCAAGCACCAACTGCCGGTTGATAGTATGATATTAAAACCTGGCCACATCATGCATGGATGTTGTGGAAAAGTAATGTGTTTTATGGATGCTGAAACACCCCGGTGCTATGCAGTACTGCACTTCACTTCCTCTCACTGACACATGGTGAATGCAAACCAAGTCATTTCACAGATGCTCATTTTAATTTGCGTATTTAGTTAGTACGCACTTAGGCCATTTTATTTTTTGGAATGACGAAAAGGCATGTCAGTTATCGGGGAAATAAGAACCAATGCCAAAAGTGCCAGGTGCAAGTGTGTTTGCTGTTAGGTCAGTTTCTTGACCTTGTGATTTCATAAAATACAGATCAAGGTGGGATGAAATACAAAGGCACGAGGGTGATTTAGCACTACAATGACAGTAGTTCATTCTTTGGGTCATTTTTCAGCAAAGGA
This sequence comes from Megalops cyprinoides, assembly GCF_013368585.1. Taxonomy (NCBI): domain Eukaryota; kingdom Metazoa; phylum Chordata; class Actinopteri; order Elopiformes; family Megalopidae; genus Megalops; species Megalops cyprinoides. The sequence goes on from NC_050604.1 coordinate 12,122,256, forward strand.
AGCGCTGATGGGAGATATTCAGTGGCATATATGCTGCGCATCTGCCATGGGGGATAAGCTACAGTCCACAGCGATTTCCCTAAAATCAACAGCTTTCAATACTTTGCACACACACTGGGAAACTGCATTTCCCACGAGATCTTGCTCAGCATCATGCAACTTCCTAGAATTATGCACCAGTTACAACCCATGCGGGTCCAGTCCCCTATACAAATAGTGCTCATTAAAACTTTGCACGCATGCTTATTGAGGACTGTGTGCAAAGTTTTAATGAGGGTGACTTAATGTACTGTATTTATACAGGACTCTGGGAAATAACAAGCAGGGGAATTGGTTGGGCTACTGTCCCTGGGCCACTGTCTTAATGCGTGATTGATACAGCCAACTAACTACTACCTGTCATTGACTTCTGGAGAACATACAATCAATCTACAATGAATCAGCCTCTGATCAGATGTAAATATCAAATGTCAACTATAAATACTTTAAGGTTCCGTTTTCAGGAACACCCCTGATCAAAATGATTAACTTGACTTACTTCAGTAATTATCAGACTATATAAATGACCATGGAAAAAGTGATGTAAAGACACATGCAAAGCAAACACACAACACAGTGCCATTCCGTGCGAAAGGTCAAGCGAAGGACAGCGGCCAGAGCACAATGCAGACTTTCAGAGGATACAGATTAGACGTGTTTTGCATGCCAGCGTGCTTTATTCATGCCAGGGCATCCAGGCATGCCTGGTGTCATCTATTCAATGATACCGGAGTTGTGCCATTCCGGCACCCATATGTCACTGGCTTTAAGACAGACCATAAATAAACAGACAGGGGCACAATCTAGGAGTCCACGGGTCGCCACCTTCTTTTGGACATTAAAAGGATTCGTGATCAGACATTCCTCTGGGGTTCGGAGAGCACACCGGAGGGCTCTCTCTGTTGGATTTGTTTATCTGAGGAAGGTATTCACAATAACAGTTTACATTAGAGGAACCAAATGCACCTCCTCTCATCATGAGTCATGTGATTCCAATTGAGCAACTCTTCTCTTTGAGCTTGCTTGACAGTCTAGCTCACAAAAAAAAAAACTATACCGGGAAAGGTGACACATAATGTAGAATGAAATGGTACATAGAGGGTATTCACCACATACCCTCTATGTACTTTAATACCGATCCTTGATTATTTGGAAATTTGTGATTTGAGAAGGGTGTTGCCTTAATTGATAAGGGGGCTTTAAATGATAACTAACAGCGGAGTGATTTTCGTGTTGGTGCAAACAACAAATCTCTCACATTTTCATGCATTACAACAGTTTGCAGCCCACTCCCTCTCGACCCGAGATGAGCAGAGCAGCGACTGCTCCCGGAGCATTCTGGGAAAGTGCTGTTCAGACACAGGGGGTTTAAGAGGCACCCGGGCAGAGTGCGAAAGCGTGCCCCGCCCAGGACTCATCTCAAAGTGGTAAACATCTCAACTGTAGAGAAACCACTTCCCCTCCAACCGCCGCTTTCAATTCTCATCACCACCTCCTGAAAGCAACACGCCCTGCCTGCATCCTTTCCTGTGTAGTGGCATCAGAGGTGCACACACACACACACGTGCAACTCAAGCTGCACCGAGACTACAAGGAACATAGAGTAGAGAGTTGAATATGCTGACTTCACAATCAAAGTCGTGTCACTTTATGACCAAAACTCAATGAACTTCAAAGGTAATTTGTCTTGTAATACCTTTATATTACATTTCTGTTTAAGTGGTTCATTACATAAAGGACACAATGTGTGCAATATCTGCAAATTATATTTGTTTGATGAGTTTTTCAAATGTCTTTCACAAAGGTATACATTAAACATAACTGATGTTAAACCAATATCAGTGCCTTAACTTTCATGTACAGTAGAGTACATCTACATCATGTTGAATGTTTGCCAATGCCTACACCAAGACTGAGGAACTGAATCCAGACCAGTGAAGGAAGTGTGTTTCCCATTATTCCCTTTTACAAGACAAGCGTGGGTCTGTAGTATGAACTCAGAGTTTTTATACAGCTTTCAGGGGTTCCTCTATTTGACTAACAACAATGTTATCAGTGGAGTCCTATTATCAATGTCATCAATAGTGGATTATCCTTTTATTTTATTAAGTAACATTTGTAGTAATAACTTCTGCAATCATATCTATGTGCTGTATTTTTCCAGCATTATGTAACAATATTTTAAGAGCCACAATAAATATTAAATCTAGGCTACCTTCACCAGGGGTCACTGAATACTGCAGTCCTGGCTTTATCACTGGTAACTACAGAACTCTGGCAGGGATAACACTGTAGGTGCAAATACCTGACACTCTCTAGGTGCACTACATGAAGAACCTTAAAAATCACTTCTGAATTTCTTGAAAGAAGAAGTGCTTACTTCTTCCCTAACTCAAGCCAGGAAAAAAGACACTAGGCTTTTTCAGCAATCGTGTTTCTACAGAAACAATTATGATGATGTTTGTTTTCCAGTTAAATCATGTGTCGAACACTTCAAGCATTCAAGCATCAAGCATTCATTTACTTGTTTTACAACAGAGTTCAAGAAAGATGCATTGCCAGGGAATTAGGAAAAAAGCAACAAAGATTTTTGATTCACAAATATTTTACATCAGTAGTGATATTTTTCAATAATGAGCAAAAAACACACAAACAAGAAATGCATATTGATAGTAGAAAACGTGGTTTGCTTTGAAAGTGTCTTAAGTGATACGAACTTGAAAAGTGGTTGTTTTAATTTTATTTTTCTGCAGTACAAAATTGCGGGACAAGACAACATAACAAGACCGTTCTCCAAATGCTTCCTCATAGCTTTGAGTGACAAATCTCGAAATAAGATAAATTTACAACCTTTCCCATAACACTGCGAGTGAAAATCATCACGCAATGTACCACAGTGAGAAGTGAAAACCGTACGAACATTACCAAGACATGTTGGCAAACATATTCAACTAATTTCACCAACTGATCACACTCGCGCACGTCATTAATGCATAGTACTGTTCAGGAGATAATGTTTTACTGTCCAGCAAAGGAAGCATGACCATCTTCGACACTCGTGTGTGACTACAACATACTCTGGCCAGTTACGGCATAATTAATTACTGAACGGAATCCAATTCAAAGTGTGCTTTTGATCGACGCAGAACTCAACAGAGCGCCCCCAGCCGTACGTTACACCCGCTTGCAGGCAACGATGCATCTGAATTGTGCATCTTAAACCTTAACAAAGTGTAAGCCTAACGCCTGTTTTTTCCTTACCGCCCGTCTCCGAAAGGACATACATTCATGTCAGGTGATATTTCTTTAGAATGTCGGCGAACCAGAAGCCTGGGGCTGCAGTTGTACCTCTTTCCCCAGGTAAAGACCAAGAAGCTGAGGTATAACATATGAAAATTTGCCTCGCTCAGTCTTTACGAGGCCTGAATGTAAACCTTTGAATGCCCCCTCCAAAAAACATAGGTCAGGTCAGCTTCTCCATGTATGGCATTACAGTGGAATTCATATTTCTGCGTCAAATGTGCACAGTGGTTTAAGAAAAAAAAACCCATAACATAGATGTTGCTAGCAAGCCAGCTACTGTATCACGTATGGGTAGCTTTACACACCACACACAAAACAATGCCGTACGATTATTATTTTTTTTTTACATAACATTGGATTATGTTGCTTGCTAGCAAGACAGCTAACTATATGCACAACTGCATACGGCTACACAGCTAAATAAATATACCTGTTGTTAGCTTTCGTTGCTAGAAATTTACATTACCATAAGCGTGTACAAGAAATTCGTACATAAATTCCAAATCTGAATTAGATACCCTTAAACGCAAATCGTGTGATACAGAAAAGCAATCGCATTGTTGTATTGATGTATTAAAGGAATCTTGTGTATATTTCCTCGCTAGCTAGCTAACGGGAACAAATATACACCGAACTGCAATTCGTTTCTTGGGGACGTCGGTATCTGTTTAAGAGGCAAGCACTGACGAAAAGCACTGCGTAGAATGTACAATCCAAGAATGGCAGAATTGAGCCTTTGTTGTGGTTTGGATGTCTCAATCCCCCCCGTATTTTGCATGTTGTTGCTTACCTTCTCTTGCTTTTAGCAGCACAGTGTTGGCCACGATATTTTCAATCTCCATTGTCAGTATCCGGATCCCATGCAAGCTTGATACATTTCATTCAACGGGAAAGATGAAGATGGTTGTGCCGATGATGATGATGACGATCAGCGTAAATTGTGATCTGGCACATACCAGGTTAATTGTACTTCTCCATTGCTTGATGTTAAAAACCCCCCCACACCTTTTAGCAGTGCTTGAGCATTAACTCTCCTTGTTAGCATTCAATGCCTTGCCTTCCTTCCTGCTTGGATCACTCCCTCTCTCGTACACAGGCAACCCGAGAGTAGGAGGGATCACTTTACAACCACAGTGTAACCTTACAGTCCTATACACACTTAACAGCCCCGCGTATTTACACAATCAACACTAGCTACGGCGCACAGCATATATGACTTCAAATACACAGTCGGATGGAATCGTGTGCATTAAAATGCAGCCTTAAGGGAGTTACATTACATAGTCGTATCTTTGAGAATGTATGGCCTCAGCTATATGAAAATTGTATAGGCTACACTTCATTTTCCTTCGAATGCAACGGCATTACCACTAAGTGTACAGGGGATCATTCGGAAAATACGTCCTTGACATCTCGGTTTTCGATAAACGGGAAGAATATTTTACACTTCCTGCCCCGTGCTTGGTTCGTATGCAAAACATACCTTAGGTGTTCATCTCGTTGCATCTCAAACCGTTATTCTAGTTGTGCTACGTTCTCCCCACCACCACAACAATTAGGAAGCTAACAAGTGATCTCACCTTGTGACTCGGATTGTAACTGCTTTTAAGGAATGGCCCGCTTGTACTCAATCATTTGGCAACTATTTTTGCAATTTTTCGTGCATGTTCATCAACATGAATATTTGTGAAATACAGCAAGTGCCTAGCTTTCAATTAGTGCCCGCGCATACTACGTTCTGTAGTCTTAAGTCAGCATCATTGAATTTCATGAGAAACACGAATTCGTTTCATTGACGTCACGATCATAAACTTCAATAGGTCTGTCATGTCTACATAAATGCGCAATGACATTCACAATGACATGACATGCTGACCTAGCAAATATTACATACGGGTCGAAATACTGGGTGGTAACGTGCAGATAATTTGGTATTGTCTAAATTCAAAAAAAAAAAAAAAAAAAACCTGGGGAAAAGGAGAAATAATTATCTTTGTACATGTATGTTAATTAGGCATATTAGTTAGAAAGTGGTTTTATAATTCAATCCATGTGGTATCAACACTGAATTTGCCTTTTTTCATTTATGGATGAAATTATCTGAAAGTAATACTGCACCCATTTTTCTAAAATACTTGGACTCAATATCAATAAATCAATTCATTGCTTGAGTTTGTGTATATAAATGTTTGCTTGCTGAAAAATGTTGAAATGCTGTGTCTTTTTTTGTCATTATTGGACAGAAGTTCTTAGTAGTTAGAACATATATACAGCACTGACAGTAATAGGAGTTGGTCCAACATACATAGAGAGCAATCCGAAGAGCAGCATTGCTTTATAGCATTCTGTTCTTTGTGTTTTGTATTGCTGTGTATCATTGTAAAGGCATTAATTTCTGAGTAATTTTAGTATAATCTGAGAAAAAGAGTACTCATTGTGGGAAAATGTTTGCTTTCTTTATCTCAGAGGATAGAGATAACCCTCTCTTTTGAATAATGGGGGCTTTTTAACTAAGAAGCCCCTTTTCATTATCAAATCTGACCATCTTATAAACTTCTCTTCTTAAATTAGTATTGTTTGAAATATTTTAGCCTGAGGAGATGGTTTCATGGATTAGCAGAACTTAATGTGAGATCCTTTGATTATAAAACATGATGAAGTGGGGACCTTTGCCTGCACTTATAAGACCTCAGGTTACAGAAGGTAGCCCTTGGCAGCTTATCCTTCGATGGGAAGCATGTCATTGCAGATCCAATACAGTACATGCCTTTGATCCTAAGAACAACTGTTACATTATTGGATTGATGACTTTAGTGTGTTTCATTTTAGGAAGCTTAAATAAAGCATGCTGTAGCTCCTCTCCTGCTGTGTTATTAAAGGTCTTACATGTCTGAGACACCCTTGTCAGGTAGTTGCAGCCACGCATTGCATTTTATTAGAAATGTTTAATTAGTGTCAAGGAATGGCAGATGAGTACCTGTGTGTCTTCCTCTTCATTGTCTTCTTCTAACTATGACATTTGCTTCACACGATTGCTGTTCATTAAGTAATTTGGTAGAAACCCTTATCCAGGATGGCAATCAGGGCATTAGAAGATACAAGTACGGAATACAAATAGCAAAGCATAAGTACAACTAACAGCACAATGCACAAGTTCAAGGGCCAATTACAATGACCTTACCCGAGATTTAAACCTTGTGTTTAGACCACTGAACCCTACTGGAATCGGAATGACTGTTCCTAATCTCACTGATTAGGAACAGCTGTTCCTCTTTAATAGAGTTCAGTGGTCTTGTGGTCTGAACTCCATGTTTGTTAAGGTCGTTGCAGTCGGCCAATGTGACCACCTAAGTATCCTGAGGCAATACAGATGGCAAGCATGCAACTGTAACAATGTTGTGAAACCTGTAGTATGTTTGACTAGTGCCCCTGGTGGTAGCACAGTGTAAGCAGCAGCTTCCAGACCATACTGACCAAACGGGAGGATCGAGGGCTCTGGCACATGGCGATACCCCTTCCATGAAGACGGTGTTGTCACTAAGCAATGCAAAATGAAAACCTGTAAAAGCAAAGATGAAAAGACAATGCAATTACAGTATAAACATTAAAAAGCTACACATACCCAAGCTGACAGAGGTGCATTCCAATACTGGCACTGAAGCATCCGGATCAATTAACGCCAACATGCAACACTGACAAGTACAACACAACGCAACTGCAACAATTACTGATACATTCAATAAACAAAACGATTAGTTTACTTGCCCTTATCCACAGTACATAAATAAAGGATATGTTCTCCAGAGAAAGTAATGTCTGATTGACAGCATTGTTAGAAATTCTTAAAATGAACGTTTGTTCACATATGGTCACAGGTACGTGTTCAAAGCTTAATTGTCCTCTACCCGCACTTAGGAAAACATTGATATTGGGGCTTTCCTGTTCAATGTAACTGAAGCAGTGACGTCATAGTGCAGGAAGTCTCTCTCTCAACCACTTGTTTTTTTTTTCTACTTGTTAGCATCCTTTATCTGTTTGTAAGTCCAAATGATTGCTTTATTTTTGTTATTCATTGAAACTACACTTTAAGGCACTTGGGAAATCCCGAGATTGAGATCAGTTTTCTGCATGCCTGGAGTTCTGATTTTGTCTAATGTTGTAACAATTGAGAGCCATTTATCAGAGCAGATGACGTCCTAATGACAGGTTCATGAACAACACCACGAAAGAGACCTGTGAAAGAGGCTATATGATTATATTGTTATTTATTTATTTGTGTATTTATTTGCTGAACAGATGTCCTTGTTATAACATACAGTAGTTCACCGAAAATCCAGTTGTGCAAAAGCAATTGTTTGCTTGAAAGTACAACACCCCTGCCACACATTGGTTTTTTAACACAAAGGCTTACCTTTAAAGGTGCATTGGATGTAACTCAGCTGTCCATTTAATATTTGTTGAGATTGTGTGGTATACTTTGTAGTTGAGCTGCAGGACTTAAATGTTGATGAGGAGGCTTTTCCAGAATGAGAAATTTGAGATTGGCAATGCTGTCACCTAGTGGTCATAGCAGTTAAATAAAGGACATGGGCTTATTATGCTTTAGCGCAATCAGGGATATTATATGATATTATATTGTTTATCAGAAACAAAACTCAGACATTTAGTGTTACACTCCGTGGAAGTCTTTAGACCCTACATTTTCTCTGACTGACCATTTCAACCCCATGTAATGTAAAACAGAATATGAATCAGACAAAAAAACAAACCAATCTGTTCACCAATGTATATATTTGGTATGCTCTGTGGAAGACAACTGATAAACCAAAACATGACACCATCACTTTTTATTCCCAAGTTTTTTCACCGAATATGGTTATGGTCTAAATAGGAAAAACTGAGAAATTATGTTGGAACATGTAGCAAAGGGCAAGAGCAGTCATTCCACCCGGCCTTGCACCCGGGTCTACGGGGTATCAACCCTGCAGCTTGACTGCAACACCAAAGAGCCAGGCTCGTTCGTATGGCAGTCAGAGCGCATACTCAACCGTAGTGACAGCACTCTGTCGCACTGCCCTCCCCTTCAGGAAGCGCGCCCATGTGCTTCATGCACGGAGGGTTTGAGGCTGGGTGGGGTGACTGCTCTCTCCCTTCACTACAGTACAAATATTTTTCTTCTTTTTTTCCTGTGGACCCTGTGGCAGAGCTCCTGGTAATCAATATAGTTTAAGCAGCACACCTGATTCATCACTAAACAATTAACTGGATTCACTGCTTTACTGTAAGCTCTTTACTCATCACTTTAATTTCACAATAATGGCAGTTGGGGGGAAGCAAGATCTGTTTCCTTCTCCAGTGCAGGCCACCATGGAGCTGTTTGTCTGTGGAATTGCCCATAAGACCCAATGTGCAAGACAAAGTTTAAGCTCAGATTTCATGAGCTGCTCTATGTTCTTCACATGACAAAAATTGTCCATTTTCCAGACAAAATTGGTGAGCCTTTAACCAATTATAAAAAAGTTTGTAAATTCTAAAAACAAGCTTAAATGAACAACTCAAGTATGAAGTTTCAGTTATCAATCAACTGAAAATGTGTCCATGTTAAAAATTCTCAGGTGTGTAGTATACACATAATACACAAATGCAAAAGCAATTTGTCTGCTGACACAGAATCATTGAGTTTTCACTTGATGGATGCTTCATTATTATGACTGTATTATATGTACTGTTACATTTTTATTTAAAATGCAAGAATTGTTTAAGACAAACCTATGCAATGCTCTCACTTTAAAGTCATCACTGAAGCCATGGACAGTATATTCCAGTAAAATTAGCAATAGCAATTTAAAAAACACTTAACATCGCAATAATGGCAGTCTGTGGTGTATTTCTGTACATCGTGATACTATTTTTTATTTATATAATACAAACTTGTAAAAATTTGTACTTTAAACCATTTTGGGTAAAAGCTGTTGTCTTTTATGCTATGTGGCATGAAACAAGGTACACTGTGTAAACAACAGGTTAATAATCTCCTTGTCCTCTTTTTCTGTTGCAACAACTGGTGGTTGCTGTTGAAAGCATGTTTTTTTTCCATCACAGTTTTGATTGTGCTGTAACTCTGTGAAATCGGACGTTGCGTCATTGTGGAGTAACTGCTGCCACACTTGAATCCTATAAAATGGAAGAGCTTCCCATGCACAGCACACAGTCAGATCGCCTTGTCTGAAGAATGTGCGCCCTGTATGCTATCACTGTCCTCAGCCTTCTCTCAGCGGCTGCAGCAGCCCCTTTGCCCTGTGAGGAGCTGGTCAAACCTCTGGTCCTGGATAATGTGGATAAGGTCAGTGGGGGGGGACATGAGCGGGCAGGTCCTGATGAGCTTTTGAATATGCCTTGTAACATCTGATGGTCCAATGAGCAGCCCATCGGCAGGGTGACAAGAAAGTGGACTTTAAATGTGCACCTGTTTAGACTGTTATGTACCAGTGTCTGATGTAGCAGTCTCCTTTGAATATGTTTAGCCACATTCAGACACCGGCACTTTTTTGTTTAACTGTTATTTAAACTGGGAGGCAGAGTGTGAACTAATTTATTGATAGCCCAAGGAACCAGTCTGAAATGCAAGGGCTTGTGCAGTTGATCATTGTAGGGTGGCCAGATGCAGAGAACCAGTCTGGGAAATTTAACCCTGGAGTGCTGGTTCTCATATCCGGCCACTTAATAATGACCCTACTCTGTCTACAATTGCCACTGGATCTTTAATGAACTCAGTGAGTCAGAACTTTAGGAAACATCTCATCCAACAGGACATTAAAGGCTGATTCTGTGGTAACTGACTTCAAGTGTTTTCCCTTTTGCAGATTTTAGGTAAATGGATTTTAATTGCTGGAACTGCTGACAATCCGAATAATGTGGATGTTCTGAGAAACATAGACAGCGCCTGGTTGCAATTCTTGCCGACCTCTCACAACGATACCGCCATCTTCACCCAGGGTGTCAGGCTGTGAGTAACGCACAATCAATATCAGAGACTGCTTGTGGCCTGCAACATGTCTTTTGATTTGCTTGTATTTTAATGTTGACAGTAGGCAGGGTAGATCTAATGATTGTTCTGATATTGGATAAACCACTGTGGGCTGCACCTGAGAGGTGATGTTTACAGCTGGATTTGCGTTCATTGTATCTAGTTGGTTTCAAAAGCCAGCCCTCATACCCTGAGTCCACATTTCACTGCTCCTCTTTCCTCTCAATTTCAGTGGACAGAACTGCATATATTCTTCTGCCAAAACAACCATCAAAAACAACAAGTTCACAATCAGTAAGTAACTGCAGCTTTGTGTTCACACTAACTTTGACCCAACCCTGACCATTTGCTCATAAGCTACAGCAACACGTTTGGAGAAATAACCTTTCATTTCTTTTTGGCAAACACTGATTTATGCTGGAGAAAGCATTGACATCCCTTATGCTTATGCTTGTAATCTGACCTGCTGCTGTGAATATTCAAACATATTAAGGCTTGAAATGTAAAATATAACCATTCCAAAGCTTTATCTTGTGAATGTGATTGATTCATTCATTAATGTCATGGCATAAGATGGAGGGACAGACCAGGTGTCCTGATATTTTGTGACATTCCACAGATGACACGGTCGTCAGCACTGGGGTCTTACTGCGTGCCGACCCTGACTATCTGCTCATGAGCTACAGCAACACGTTTGGACAACTGACCTTTCGGTTCTTATACCTCCTGGGTAAAATTTTCACTACATACACTTTCCTTTATGAAAGTCAAAGTGCTGTGCATTTGTCTTTTCCAAAGAAAATTAGATTTTGAAAGAATGATGTTCTATGACTTCATATGGAATCAACTTTGCTCAATATTAGATTATTTTAATATCACGTTATTTGAGCATACGGCAAAAAACATGCTATTTGAACTGTGTTGAAAGTTAGAAGGTACTGTTAATCTGCATACCACACATTAACATTATGTGTGTGTGTGTGTGTGTTTTCATCCTGATTGTGACTATTTACAGGAAAGAAGGCAGACCTCAGTGCCTCTGAACTGGACCTATACAAGAAACAAGTAAAGTGCCTTAGTTTACATCCCCCAGTGTTCATGGACAAGGACAAAGGTCAGCACACTTTTCTCTTTTCCATTAAACTCCATTCCTCACAAAGAAACCAGTGGGCCCAAGAATTTTGCTTGACGTACAATCAATAATGTGACGTAGGCATCTCTCTCTTGAAATGCTAATGTAAGAATCAAAATAAGAATTTCTCCATGTGTACCTTTAATTCTGAAACAATAGTGTATTGCAGCCATATGAATACAGAGGAGACAACTTTAAAATACATGTGCTGCTCTCCTCAACTGACATTGCATGAATGAATTATAAATGAAACCACAGTTAAATGTTTTGCATGGTCTCCTTTGCAGAGCTCTGTCCTAAGAGAGGGAACCTTCACAAAAAAAGGAGCTGAAGGGGGTAAAAGAAGGACAGAAGAGTTATTAAAATGCTAATGTTGCCAAGTTGTACAGACCTATAAAAATGTCTAGCGTACAAAAAAGTTTGGTGTGATTGGTGTGGGACTCTTATTAAAATTCAAAGACCAGTTCTTGACATTCCTTGAACTTTGCCTTTCTCTCTCTGAACATTTACGTTTTAGTTGTTCTGACAGGGGTGTCAAACACCACATGAATATAAGTGGAAACCAGTTATCAGAAATTTTTGTTACATATTGAGAGTAATACATAATGATAGGATTGATCATAAAATATTTTCTCACTTTTCATTTTGTTTTACATCTCTTAACATACCACAATTCCTTCGCCACAAGGTAGCAAAGCAAAGTTTGTGTACTTTTCAAGGAAATTTTAAATCAGTTCTAAATGTAAATCATTGACCATGTACGTTAATTGTAATGACTTCTCTGCAGATTTACTAAAATGCTGTAACTGTATTACAAGAAACTCATGTGGATCAATGAGTAAAGTGAAACTGTATTATACACTTTATTGTTTTACTGTTTTGGTAGTCGACTAAATAAACAATTTCAAGACACACGGGAGCAACCTGTCAACAGTCTCAACCGGATGTTTCCACTTTCCATCTTTGTATCGGTAAAACTTAAATGCAGTTGGACAAGATGCACATTTCATCTGACAAGCGCTTTAACTACCCAACCGTCAAACATTTGCCAACTACAAGACGATTTTGTCGCATACACCTCTGCGCAGCCGCACTCCTTCCTTACGAGCAGGAGCTGTCCGTAGAGGCGGGATTTCAGAAAGTGAAACGGGTTCGGCGTCAACTCGCATAATACAGCACAGTGTAATCAAGTGGTAAGTGCGTCTGGATGTAATAAAAATAATATTATGTAACGTTACACATTCTGTGTTAATATCGCCGTGCTTTTATCCAGGAGTTGGCTAGCAAGCTGCATTTCTACATGCTAGTCAATTAGCTATCTAGCTGCATAGTAGCGGGTACTGTAACGTTAGCAAGCCATATCTTATAACAATCTGTACCCTAGCTAGCTGCCTAGCGTATAAGCATACTAGCTGTGTTTATACAACAGATAGTTTACATTTGTGATCAAATAATTCAGCATGGTATGTGGCATCACCAGCTCTTGCAATTAAATAAAACATTCGTATAAATTAGCTAGCTAACTACCTCAGGAAAATACGCGTAATGTAGCTAGCTAACAGTAGCTAATGCTATTTTATTCATTTTGTTCGTCAACCGCGCGCGCGCGCCCCCAGAGTGCTGTGCGCGGCCACGTTTGTAAATTATAAAAGAACGTTATCTGCCCAATAATAATACAGGCCTACTGTAGTGCAGTTCAAAGGCAGCAAGTGGAAAGCGATATCGACATGTAGAGATAGTTTTTGGCTTTACATTCAAAATTTTTATGCAGCCTAGTGAGAAGTTTTCATATTTACACGTAAAATGTAAAATTGAATATTTGGAGGAGGCGGGCATTGTAATAGACACTGGCAGGTCTATGTGGGGGGCCACTTGCGCATGCGCGGTAACAGCGACGATAATGTGAAGTTGGACACCTCTGATTATTAGCCTGCTAGCCATTCCAGCAGCAAAGAGGGGCTTTGATACGTCTTCATTTTCCCCTCACCTCCCTCGGACACGGTGGAGTCGGCAGCAGCCAGCGAAAGGAAGGTAGATTGTAGATAGTCGTGACAGAAAGACCGGGATATTGTGATTTTTTTTGTCCACCTGCAAGCCAAGGTTAGTAGATGGACATCTTGCTTGTCACTGCTCCTCATTCATTATTCCTGCAGCTAGGGGTAGCGCAGTGGCTGTTTCTGATCGTTGTACGTTTTGCTATCTTGCTAGCTCCTGTACCGTGCTACGAGCTCGCTGTGTTTGTTTCCGTTGCTAAGACGGCCAAATTCGCAGATCTCACAATGCAGTCAATCCATCAGGCTGGCCTTGGTTGCGAGCTGCGTAGCTATGGCTTTAACGGATCCACCAAACGGTATGAAAGGACCCACATGTTGGTAATCGGCAAGCCGGTAGATATTGCACGTTTTGAGGTAACGTCGTCACTTAGCGTAGCTATTTAATTGACCAGTCGATTTGGTACTGATACAGTAGCGTCCCTCGTTTTCTTTGCAGCAGCGTCTCCCTCATTAACGGGGTGGCTTCACTAGCGAGATCAGTGACATTGCAAGAGGGGGTGGATATGTAGCTAGCCGACTCACGGGCTAACAAGGGGGTCGCCTGGTAGAATAGGTAGCGAGGTGCACATTGCTAGAATATTCTCCGCTGGGGAGGCCTTGGTTGCTAATCTTGTCCTATCCCCCGTGGAAGAATGCATCACGGGGAAGCCCAAGGGGTAGCTTGCCCGAGCTTTGTTTATGAGCTCCTTTAGAGTATTGTCTGCTCCTTGATATATTTGTGCTGACTAATCGCTATTTTGTAAGATGGCATCCAGGCCCCTCTCTTCCCTTTGCCCGGGCATCACTCTCTCTCCTGGCGATACCATCGTGCTGATCAAAGTTGTCAGCCTGCTGGGAATTAGTCGGCGGTCACCGTTGAGAAATACGCACTAGCCCCCAGTTGGTTTTACGTTTGAGCTTTCGCCAGCTAGCAGTTAAAAAAAATTTCCATTACAGGAGAAAGGCCATTTGTGTGCGCCAGATGGTCAGATCAATAGTGATGACAATACGTGGTTGATAGAGTCAGGTGTACGGATATTGGTTTCTTTCCTTGACAGCTGCGCCGGGGTACGATACGATACATCTACCATTTTAACAGTACACAGTGTTCATAGTAGATAACAACCGTTGATGATAGTGAGACGTCGCCTAGCGAATACGAAATGCACACCATAACATGATATTACAGACAGAACTGTTAAGAAAACCTGTTCGATCTTATAATTATTTCTGCCCCATAATTTGTGGGTTTAGCATATCCTGTTGAATAATTATTGTTGTGAAGCTTTCCACTTGCCACCTGGAGAATGTTGTTCTTAGTTTACCATTTAACATGGTTGCTGCAGAGGCTGGTAAAGTAGACAGATAGAAAGATTCAACAAATGTCCTTGCTCTAAAAACAAATGCTTTCTCCGCTGGTTAGTTATATGCAGTTTTGACTTGTTTTATATAACTGTTACTCCCATGAAAGTTCAGTCTACACTCATTTATAATGCATGGGGCTCTAATGTTACAGTTTTCCTCCGTTTGAGGGAAAGTCATTTCCTCAGGCTTTGCAGGATATTAAGGCTCTTGCATCATGCCCACACAGGATGTTGAGGGAAGATGCACTGTGAGATACACTATTAGGAGCTGTAAAAGATGATAGGATCTGCCGGGCAGTTCACCAAGTCTTTATTATTTCCTTGTGCATGAAATTATGGCAGTATCTATGGGAGCAGTGCATCACTTCACTGTTTTGAGAAAGCTTACCCTGACAGCCCCTGATTATTACCGCAGAGGAGCGCCGAATGGCTGCTTCATAATTGAATGAGTGTGTGTGTGTGTGTGTGTGTGTGTGTGTGTGTGTGTGTGTGTGTGTGCGGGTGTGCGCGTGTGTGTGTGTGTGATCAGAGAACGCGGCGAGGATGAAGCTACGGTGGGGATGGACGGGTCTGCTGCTGCTCTCTGTGGCCACAGCGGTCTGGGCCCAGGAGGAAGACCTGGAGGATAATGAGGCAGACGAGGCGCTGGTGGAGGAGGACTCTGAGGAGGCCGAGGGAGACGAGCCTGTTCCCGACAGTGACGTATCCTTCCAGGTCAGTGTGCGGCAGAGAGTGTGTGGTGCTGGGCTGTCTCAAGGGCCCGCCCTCTATTGACGTGATGAGCAGCGCACCCTACAGGTCACATTACCATTGGTGTTTTGGACTGAAATCGGGGTTTGGCATATGTGGTAGGGATTTTTTGTCACAAAAAAACAATTCAAACAGCAAGGACATGCAAACTAATTTCTTCATTAGAACACAAATGAGAAATAACCAGACTGTATGTATAGGAAATGTTAAATTTTTGTTACTCAGTTCTAAAGATGTAAGGATAAAAGGGATGTAATTATGGGATGTGGTGTGTACATTGGAAGTCCCATCTAGGTCAGGGTTGCATCAGCTCAATCTGAATAATAATGAGAGCAGGAGCAATCTTGTGTGGTAATGCACTTTGATAGCTGATTGCAGACTTTGACATCTTTAGAAATTTAGCTGAAATTTTACCTGATATTTACTCGCATGGTAGTTATAATGTGTACATTTTACTTCACACGCTTATGAGTGTCAAAGATTGTCAGAGGTTCCTGTATGTGCTGTGCGTTTTTCTGCATTTGATTTGCCAGGAGGTTGTTTGGTTCTTGTTTCTGAAACCTGCAGGTAACATACAAGACTCCGGTCCCCACAGGTGAGGTCCACTTCTCCGCGACCTTTGATGAAGGCTCACTCGATGGGTATGTGTCCTGCCAGATCTAAAACCATGGAAATGGACAGCCAACGTGCACTTCAGGCAAAACTGATGTTGTAATCTTTACCCCCAGGTGGCAGGTGTCAAAAACAATGAAAGAAGATGCGGACGATGACATTGCAAAATATGATGGTCAGTAGTGATTTTACATTAAAAAAACAGTAACTATACATTATTATTATTTCATTATATTTAGTTTAGCAGATGCTCTTATCCAGAGCTGTAATTGTAAGGTCTTTATACTGACAATTCAGTAGCAGTGCCCAACCTGGGATTAGAACCAGCGACCTTTGTGAGCCCTGAGCCTTATCACTATACCACACTGCTATTGGCACATCTTTTCAAAAAAGAATAGCCTTACAGTATAATTTCATTGAAATGCTGTGACCCCTGAGTATGTGTATGTTGTGTGACTTGTGACTCCTTTATCCAGGCAAGTGGGAGGTTGAACCCCTGAAAGAGAACAGAGTCCCTGGGGATATGGGGTTGGTGCTCAAATCCAGAGCCAAGCACCACGCCATCGCCGCCCTGCTGGACAAACCCTTCATCTTTCAGGACAAACCCCTGGTCCTTCAGTGAGTGTGTCCTCTCTGCTTTAGCTGTAGAAGTATAGTTTCATTGCTTACCCTTTCATCTGCAGTAGCCAACATAGGTGACACTAACTTATGTTGGCATGCAGCATGTTTGTAGTTTTACCAACATCAAACCACAAGTCTACAAATAAAAGTGGAAAGAAGGGCATTGGACCATTTTTTGCACCACACAACTACATGAGATGTTTCCTAGTTCATTTTTCTTAGTTTACAAGTTTTAGTAGACTAGCGAGGCTGGTAACCCAAACCACATGTCTGCGGCTTGATGTTTTATTTCAGGTACGAGGTCAACTTTCAAGATGGAATTGACTGTGGTGGGGCATACATTAAACTTCTCTCTTCAGCAAAAGACTTGGATCTGGTATGTGGTGACTTGTCATGAAATTTTCAAATTGTATTTGCATTTTTCCTCCTCTGCAGGCAATTTTCATTCATATCAGACTGTTGTATATGTGTGCTGTGAACAAGCACACTTTCACTCATAAAGGAATCCTTGTCTGATCTGGGATGGCTCACACACTGCTTGCTTATCTAGATTTCTGTGGCATGATGTAACCTTATGTAGCCTTTAAGTACACCCCCCACACACACACAGACACAAAGGACAGCCTATCACAGTGTCATTACCCACATTCCTTCTCTTTTAATGCTGAATATCACACAGAAAGGGAGTGAGTACCATTTCTAATATCTTTGGTATCACTCAACAAGGGTTTGAACCCACAACCTCCTGGGGTGAGGGCAGGGCCCTAGACATAAGCCCATTTTCAGTGCTTACTGTAGACGCTCACTATGGAGGTGGTGTTTTTCCAGGAACAGTTCCACGACCGCACTCCGTACACCATCATGTTTGGCCCAGACAAGTGTGGAGAGGACTATAAGCTGCACTTCATCTTCAGACACAAGAACCCCCTGAATGGGGACCTGGAGGAGAAGCACGCCAAGCGGCCGGATGTGGACCTGAAAAAGTTCTACACTGACAAGAAGACCCACCTCTACACCCTGGGTACAGACACAAAACACATCTTCAGTATTTGCAACACGAGATTACCTACCTGCTGACTGTACAACAATGTTGTTTTCAGCAGAAGGAAAGCTCTTTCATTTTTCATCTGGCAAATAAGCAGTGATAAACATTTGAGACAACTTGCTAATTTACAGAAGGAGCCAAAAAAGGATGCTGGTTTTGCCTTTGTTGCTTTTATTGTTAAAAGCCATGTTCTTACCCATTTTATCAGCATATAGTCATTATTTAGTGTATTGTTATGATTGTCATTATAGCCTGGTTTAAGGAGTATTTCAAAATAGTTAAAAATAGGAGATCGCTGTTCTTTTCAAATGTCTGATGTGGCATGTGTCTCCTATGCTTCAGTGCTAAGCCCAGACAACACCTACGAGATCTTCATCGACCAGTCGAGGGTGAGCAAGGGGAGTCTGCTGACAGACGTGGTCCCCCCGGTGAACCCCCTGAAAGAGATCGACGACCCCAACGACGCGAAGCCGGAGGACTGGGACGAGCGGGCCAAGATCCCGGACCCTGAGGCCGTCAAACCCGACGACTGGTCAGCTCCTTCTCTGACACAAGCTGTGGCTCATCTGCTCATGTCAAACTCCCCTCGAAATGTTCTATACAGTGAATTTTTTGTACTCGTCAAATAATTTCTGGAGAAAGTAAAATGCGTAGGAAGTTTTCGTATGCACCGTAGGCATGGGAATGATTTATTGTAACTTGCTGAATGAGTAGTGCTCTACCTGGTATGTTCAGTCAGACACTTTCCTCATACTTAATCTTCAAACACACTTATTCCTTAATTATAATTTAGCTGCATGTTAAATTACTGGTCACCTTTTTTTAATTGTATTATAAGGTGGGGGATCTTTAAGCATATGAGCAGTGTAATTTGCCATTTTGGAGCTGTTTTCTGTAGTGAGGCAGTGAGCGCTCTGAATTACCAAAATATTGTAGTGTCGGATGAAGTACATTTGGATCTTTTCTAACTTTTGTCCACAGACACTTTAACTGAAGCTTATCTGAGTTGTTTTTGCCACTGAACACGTGGAAAGTAATGCAAAGCGGGGGGTATGGAGGATGAAGCAGTAACTCCTGTTTCTGCCATGCAGGGACGAAGACGCTCCAGCCAAGGTAGAAGACCCTGAAGCCTCCAAACCCGAGGGCTGGCTGGACGAGGAGCCAGAATTTGTTTCTGACCCCAGTGCTGAGAAACCAGAAGACTGGTACTCTGCACAAGCACATCTGCCCCAGAGAAACCTTTTAACAAAACTGTTACACACAAACAGTGCCCATTGAAAAGTTCCTTTGTAGTGATAGATACTGCAGTGACTGTTGGAAATACAGTATTTCAAATGTTAGCAAGTCAGAATACAGTATTATGGGGAAAAATTTACCATGAACCCACAGGAAGACATTTAAAGTCATCTTGTTTTTAACATTGTTAATTGGGCATCTTAGTTTATTGGATGGTGTAGAATTGGACAGTGTCTTCCGTTAAAGACTGAGATTCCGGGTGGGAGGGAGTTTCTGACTGGCTGAAGGCTGTAGGTTCTGAATGGTTGATGGGGTCACCTCGCCATGTGACAGGGATGAGGAGATGGATGGGGAGTGGGAGGCTCCCCAGGTGCCGAACCCTGCATGTGAGACCGCCCCGGGCTGCGGAGAGTGGAAGCCACCCATGATCAGCAACCCCACGTACAAGGGAAAGTGGAAGGCCCCGCTCATTGACAACCCCAACTACCAGGTAGAGTACAGAGGTCTGTGTTCTTTAGGGTTGGTAATGCCAGGGCTTATGAACCCCATCTATGGTGCACCAGGCAGGTGCTCTCTATCACTAACATGTATTAACCAATCAGAAGCCTGTGTTCTCTAAAGCAGAACACTTTGATTGGTTCAAATCAGTGAATCACTGGTAACCTATGATTGGCTCCACCTATTCTGACGCATCACTCTTTCATCACTAGTGTTGCACATGCTCCTGGTTTCAATATATGGATGATCACAGTCTTGTGCCTTTAATATCCAGTGCAGGAGTTGCAGCTGTTCTGTGTTGATACCGACCTTCAGGAGACTGTGTCTGTCTTCCTCTCAGGGGGTGTGGCGACCGCGGAAGATCGCCAACCCGGATTACTTTGAGGACCTCCACCCTTTCAAAATGACTCCGTTCAGTGCGGTGGGGCTGGAGCTGTGGTCCATGACCTCCGATATCTACTTCGACAACTTCATCATCACCCAGGACAAGGAGGTGGCTGACCGCTGGGCCTCGGACAGCTGGGGGCTGAAGAAGCTGGTGGCCAGTGCCAACGAGGTACAGATCCCCCATTTTGATAGCATTACTTACAAAATCTGAGAAATGGAGCGGATGCAGATTCCTTTCCTGTTTCGTTAAGCGATAAGGGGGTAGAAAAAGTTTGACTGATTATATGACTGTTCAATCTTGGGTTACATAGGTTGTGAAAAATCACATTTACATGTATTCATTTGGCAGACACTTTTATCCAAAGCGACTTACATAGGTTACAATTCTTTACAATGTTATCCATTTATACAGCTGGGTATTTACTGAGGCTATCGTGGGTTAAATACCTTGCCCAATGGTACAGCAGCAATGTCCCAGCGGGAATCGAACTGGCAACCTTTCGGTTACGAGTCCTGCTCCTGAACTACTATGCTACACTGCCGCCCACATGAATCAAAATGCTCCTCCCTAGCACTCAGTCTGAGGTTCAGGGTGGATGATGAAAAGGAACAGCTTCTGTAAAACTGCTTTCTCACTGAAGCAGTTTTTCCCTGGCCTCTCTCTTTGTATAGCCTGTCTTCTGGACAGTGAAACCCTCTACCCTCTCCCTGAAAGGAGATTGACTCATTCAAAATTTCACTGTCACACGCATCACATAAGGATAATTTAAAAAATGTTCTGCTTGGTTATTGGATGGGAGTCTCAGTTGTGTGTAGGTGACTGGTTACTTCAGGGCTTTTTCCTGGTTATGCGTGGGTGGGGTAAAATCCCTTGAAATGTATGGCTTTAAAGGTCATGTCATCGTAAGCCTCTGTGCTCGTGCTGCAGCCTGGAGTGATCAGTCAGCTGATGCTGGCAGCGGAGGAGCGGCCCTGGCTGTGGATCATCTACATCCTCACGGTTGGCCTGCCAGTGGGCCTGGTGGTGCTCTTCTGCTGGCCAAAGGTGAGACAGTGACCCCTGGTGGACAGGAGGCCAGTTATCAGCAACCCCCTGCTCATAGTCCTCACCATTCGTTTGCATACCCTCCAGGCTTCGGTGTCATTCGTTCCCAGCACAGGCAGTTTATGACACGGTCTTCCTGTTCTCGTGATAAGAACATGAAGGAAGTTGGAGCAACAAAGTAGTTTAAAATAGAATATTTGTACTGTGAGCATAGACCTTTTTAGAGATACTTTTGGCAACTGATATTTGTACTGGCACCAGATCCAATTTTGGAAGTTCTCACAGAAATGGCAAAAATGTTTTCATGATAAGCATGATAAAGAGTGGAAGCTCATCTCTGTGGTGCAGTACCAAGTGTTTCAAAATGATGCTTGTTTGTTTCTGCAATCTTTGTCCTTGTCCACAGAATTGCATAGGCTCCTGATATGCTGCTACATTATGTAATGTATTTATTTAAATTCAATTCAGATGATTGTGATTTAAAGTTTGTGCGAATTCACAATGTAGCTGTGATGAACTGAGAATGAAACACGGCTCTACACAATGTACATATACTGTGAGGAAACGATGTTGAGTTTGCAGTGTTGGACCTATCATAGCTGTGCCGTACAACATGCACTGTCGGGTCTGTGCGTTCTAGAAATCAGATGACGACTACACATACAAGAAGATAGACAAACCTCCAGAGACAGCCCAGGAGGAGGAAGAGGACGAAGACGAGGAAGATGAGCAGGAGGAGAGGGGCGAGCAAGAGGCCGAGGCCAAAGTGCCAGAGGACATGGGACATGGTGAAGGTTCCTTCAAAAGCAATTTAACATCACTACATTATTTTACAGCATCTGTTATGCAGACCCATTACCATGCCCAGTTGACATCAGGCTTACATGTCATTCATGTACACACCTTGATACTCACTGAAGCTGTTCACTACAAATGCTTCATTCATGAGTACAACAGCAGCACTCACGGGGATTCAAACCTGCAACTCTCTGTTTAGAAGCTTATTTCGCTAACTAGTACTGTACTCTCCCTCCGATGCGCCTTGTCCAGTAGGACCTGCAGCCCTACCTGTTTCACAGTAGACGAGGAGCGGCATGAGATCAAATCCTCCTTTGGTTTTTTTGTGGGTTGTAGGAATGTACGTTCATAGGTCATTTTTCTCTCCCGCGGTTTTTAGAAGACGGGGAAGGTAAGCCTTTGGAGGCGGAGATCAGCGGAGGCGCTGGGGACAACAGTCAGGAGGATGAGGATGAGGAAGAGGAGGGAGAGGAGGAGGAGGAGGAGGAGGAGGAGGATGTAAGCAAGTCCAATGAGACTGCGTCTGAGGATGAGGTAAGGTCATCCACCGTCCAGATATAGCAGGTACACACGTTTATGTCCAACATGTAGCTTGTTTCACAGACTAAATGACAGAGCTTATGTCTAACGTTATGCCAACCGTTCAGGAATCATTAGTCAAATGATTTCCTTTTGGGAAAATGATTTCCTATTGGGATTTCCTATTGCAGAAATGATCCCGATTTATTTCAGTATATCAAACGTAACCTTTCCCATGAACAGAACAGCTGCAGTAACAAGCTAGAGAGGACAGTTTCGAGTCATTGTATTAACTGAAACTTGAATGGTACCTGCAACAACAACTAGGGAGACTGTTAAACGGCCGTTTGTTGAGAGTGAACCGCATGGCGCTTCTCGCGTGTGGCTGCAGATGAAGGACGCGGACGAGGGCAGCCAGAGCACCGCGGAGGGCCCCAAACAGGCGGTGAGAAAGAGGCGGGTACGGAAGGACTGAGGGGCCGCCCAGCAGCCGAGTGGTCCCTCTGGCCCCGCCCCGCTGCGGCCGCCCCTCCGCGGCACGCTCCACAGCATGCAGGCTCTCCAGCCAGTGCCCGACATGGCCGACCTGGCTCCCATCCACCACTCCCCCCCTCGCCCTCCAGCTCCTCCCAGTGGCTTACCCCGACACCGCCCTAACTCCACCCCACTGCCGATCAGTCTTCCTCTCCGGACGTAGTTCATTTACTGGTACCCTCGGAATGTTTTTATTCAAATTGAGCAAACTCCAGTTGTAAACGTCGAACACACCCTCCCAAGGTGTACTCAGTAACGCAGACTGGCCAGGACGTTTGAAAGGGCGCAGTTTTATACCGTGTACAGAGACAAAGGACATTTGCAGCTGTAAAAGCCTGCAAGCAGATTAACTTTTACCTCTAGAGATTCAAAATGTTGCTTTAGTAACTTATAAATAAAGTCAATGTTAGTTCAGTGTTTTTAAAATGATCTTAGGTCTGGTTCTGCACTGAAGAGCGAAAATGCACTGAGTCTGTAATATATTGTTCTTATTCTAGATTTTTTTGTTTGTTTTTCTTAATTATGCAGTTTGAATGAATTTTAGGGAGTTTTACATGTGTAGTTACCACTGTTTGCTTGTTTGTGAGCCAAGGGTACCCCTGCAGGAGGAAGCATCTGCATTGAAACCTTAAGCTCACAGACGGCCGTTTCTAGGGAATTTCTGAAACTAGTACTTCATCTCTAAAGGCGGAGCATCTTTCTGCATTTACAAAGTGTGGTGTTCAGCCCACGATTTTCCAGCTTTTATAGTTTTAATGTTGCCAGGTTATGGCAGACCCCTGTTTACAAATGTTTGCAAATTGTACATTGCTCTTGGAAATAAAATATTTAATACAAATATTTTCTTTTGATTCCTGTCTGGTACCTACAGTCAACACTTGTAAATGAAATGTCTCATAATTCCTAATGATTAATTTTAACACTAGTACATTTAGCCTGTTAGTTGTAGTATGATACAGTTTGATGTGCACACAATTCTGTATTCACTGAGGAACTGGAACCTCAAAATCTCAAAAAGGTTCTCTGATTAGCAGGGGTAAACGTAGTTTTCATTGGTCAATATCACCCCCCCCCCCAACAGGTAACTTAAGGCAAGCAGCATACTAAAATATTATGTACCAAAATGAGCATACTTGCCCTTGCTCAAAAGGATTCTTTGGATTTTTTTGGCCTGAGTGAACTGCTTGAAGAAAATTGACAGGACAATTACGTCTCATTATATGTCCTGTTCCCTGAGCATGGAAGCAATCATCTGAAAATGTTTTTGTTAGAATTTTGTGGCTTTCAACAGCATTAACATCAATGCCAAGCTAGATTTCCGCCAAAACTATAAATGCAAACCACCCATGTGCTATAAATTGAAGGAGGCACAGAACGTACCACAAAGGTGAAAAAACTTAACATGCAGGGTTTTTCATGGTCTTCACAGTCCAAAATTTGATGTCCAAAAGTGATTTTAGGACACTTACTTTAAATCCTACCCTATCTACACACTCTGCTGGTGTACTGTGACAGCATAACATTTCATTTGTGACTGGAGGGGTATAGGTTTACTGATGCAGGCTAATCACTTTCAATCTAACTACAATGAACTTTGTCCTTTAATTATGATTTGCAGCAAATTTTTGTTTTCCTG
Organism: Megalops cyprinoides; assembly: GCF_013368585.1. Classification (NCBI taxonomy): domain Eukaryota; kingdom Metazoa; phylum Chordata; class Actinopteri; order Elopiformes; family Megalopidae; genus Megalops; species Megalops cyprinoides. Next base: position 12,146,835 of record NC_050604.1, read on the forward strand.
CATATATTTTTTACAATTGATTCAGTGTGTACCAAACTTGCCCTCATTTGGTACTGGACATAGTTCATGGCAGATTTATTTGACAGAGGCAACCGTTGTTCATGCTGAGGAGAAATGATTTCTTCTTTCAAGGGCTACACTGTGAGCCCAGAGGTCACTCGCTTGAGGGTCAACCAGTGAAGAATGACGCAGACTCACTGACTCACGCAAAACCAAAAATGTTTTTATTTAAACAAAACTGTTAAAAGGCAACACAGTCATAAAATTTACACAATCTACACAGGAGGCAGTCATGTTTTGGGATGTGTAAGCATACTTTACATGTTCACAGAGAAAAAAAAAACCTACCATAATAATACTAAATGATGAGTACACAAACAAAATAAATTACAAGATCTCACTAGTGTTATGAGTCCATCCCACGATTCCCTCTCCTACAGAGAAGAAAACCACAGCGCCAATACTGTAACGCAGATATGCCGTCCCTCTCCACACTGTCCAGACTTGTTTTTGAAAGGTGAGCAATAACTGAGGGCGTTGCGAGACCCATATCCCTCCACCGCAGTAAATGGAGCCTGTGTGCCGCCGTTTCCGCTGGCTAAATCTATGTTAATGCACAGAACGCTCTGAAACGCTAGCACCGATCAATATCACTTGACGCTCTGCATTTTTTTTTCTGTTCGTGGTCGATGCCGGGCAGACCGGAGAGCAGTGACAGGAGCTCTCATCCTCCCGGCAGCCCGCTTCAGCAGAGTTCTGCATTCTCCACCACCAAGGGCACAGCCTTCTGGAGAAACTGAGCCCAGGGAGTGCGTGTTTTCAGACACAGCAAACCCTCACCAACACACATGAAGGTGTGTCTGTTGCTTACTTGGTGAGCACTTAGTACCTTCTACGGAACACTTTGCCTAATTTTAATTTTACATGTACTTATTTCATTTAGATATTTTTATGTTAATGTCCAATTTGAGAGACACGTTGAATTACAACTTCAGTGGTTGATAAATATTATTATATAATATTTTTTAGAAATCGACTCTTGGCACTGCTTTATCCACTGTCCATCACATGCTATTAACCTGTCATCGATGACAGTTACTTCAGAGTAGAGGGGTCTGCATTCATAAGCAATCAGTGGCAACTGATTAGCGATCAGAGAAATCACTAATGATGTGGGTATTCACTGAAATTGGCATTCTTGAGTTGAATTTGAACATCTGAAATGGAACTGACTGTTTTACAGAAACAGCAAAGTTTTCCCCATTAGATTTCATTGAATCCCTGACTCTAAATGAGCACTTCTGGTAACTTGGGATAGAGTGGTGTCCAGAGACAAACTAATTCAGTTCTCATTTGAGGTTCAGCACTTCAGTACATCGCCCCCTCTTCCTCCCTCGACACTCTAGATGTTGTACTTACAAGCTGCTTGTCGAGCTGAAAATTCGCCTCTTACTGACACTAGGCAAAACAGACGCTTTTCCATTATGACTTTGGAGGCCGTATCCACTCGTCATGTGCAGCTGACACAGGTGCTGTTGTGCTCATGCTATTTCTACATCCGCCCACACTGTTACACTCTCAAACGGACACTGCCCACAGCAGGAAACGGGATGAATCCATTAACAGAACTCAGAGCAAATTTCTGTGCTTTTCTGTGTATCCACCTGCACTTTTTTTTACAGAACTAACACAAAATTACAAAATCAAGTATGAGGCAGTAACATCAATAATTTCTGAACAGAACATAATTTCTCACGGGTCTGTAAAATCTATGATCAGCTAAAACAGCTGTTGAACACTGTAACGCAGTCAAACCGAGGAGAAGGAGAGTGATATCTCACTCTAGCCATACCGTGCTCAGACATAGCGGCTGACGCTGAGCACTTTAGAACAGATGCAAAGTGCATTAGTACATTACACTGCGTACCTTTGCAGAACTTTTTTTTCCCCTTACGCTGTTCTGCCACTTGGTTTGCCTGCTGCCTGAAAACAGTCTTTTCCATTCCAGAGTAAACCAGTGCAGCTACAAAAGGTATGACAGAATTTGACATGCCGTGAAGTGTGAAGGCTAAGCTTGCTCCTGCAAGGTTTGTAAGAAGGTTAACTTTTTTAAATTGTACAGTCTAAAAAAAGTCCCCTGTAAAAAGTCTGCCCCCGGGGGAAATTTGTACATACATGTTGTTAAAGGGATGACTCAAAAAAACAATGCTTTAAATTCACAGCACCTGAAAAACTAGCCAAAACAATGACGACATGTTAACATAACAAATAGTCCAAAGTAAAGCTTTAGGAAGCTTCATGTGCATGTGCCTAATGAGGGTGAGACGATGCAGACCGGGCCGGCCGTGGACAGGACCGGGGGGGTGGGCAGGCGGGTGGGAGGGAGGGAGGGAGGCAGTCCCTTACTTTCGTTTGCTCTTGGTGTCGGTGGTCTGGAACACGCTGGAGGCCGACATGAGGTTCTCGATGTACTGTCCCAGCACTTGGTTCTCGGACTTCAGCTTGAGGTTCTCCTCCTTCACCGCGTCCACCCGCGCCGACAGGTCTGGGACGGCCGGAAAATGGTGAGAGAGGAAGAGTGAGCAGGCAAACAGAGCAGGCAAGTCCCTCTTTAGGTTTTTAACTTCCCACAGACTCCTTACTGAGAAAAATACTAGCAGCTGTGTAACACAGTGGTAAGGAGCAGGGCTGATAACTGAAAGGCTGCTGGTTCGATTCCCTGCTGGGGGCTGGTGCTATATCCTCGGGCAGGGGCTTCACCCACAATTGCCTCAGTAAATACCCAGCTGTATGAACGGACACAATTGTAACGTGTAATTACAGGCTACATGCTACAGGACAATAATGTAATGTAATATGCATCGTATGATTGTGCAAACTCTTTCCCGGAGTTTTAATATTTTCAAAGCAGAGCATGTGGTACTCTTTAATACCTGATTCCTAAATCCAGTGCTGTACATGAACATTAATTGATCACTGCTACACTAACTGCATTACCACATTTGGACTGTAATATGATACATAATATTAGGTAAACAGTAACAAGGAATATCTGAAAAGGGGTCTGAGGGGCACAGGAAAGAGTCTAATCACAGCAAGGTGGAGATCAGGGGTTAGTTCTATATGTGTGTCTGAGAGCACTCTCTCACCTTCCAGCGTGTGCTGCAGCTCCAGGACCTGGTTTATGAGCCTGGTCTTCTCCTCAAGCTCCACCTGGTTCTCCACATCACCTGCACAACAAGCACAAGCATGTCATAACAGAGGATGTCCACCAGTGCTCTCAGTAAACACTACGGATCAGTCTGCTTCAGGCTGCATCAGGAATACGTATATAACATGCATTAGCTCAGTCAGCACAACTACTGAGGATGTCTAGCCAATTACCGTCCATGTCGCAGTTCATGGCGAAATACTCGTCCTCCTTTTTCGAATGCAGGGTTGCAGTTCCACTGTCCACTGTGGGGGAACAGGGGAATGACAATGAGACTTCAAAACCAAAACAGTTCCTACATTTTATAAAAACGTTGCCTTAACCATCACTCCATAACCCTGACAAGTCACTCTAAGTCAGCTGACAGACTATGGCATTTTTTCATGTAAACAAGACCTTGATGGTGTGGCTCTTCAATGTTCTGATCAAGTTTTGTTTGCTTGCCAGTTTTTAATCAAACACAGTTCTCTATAGAGCATCACTGAAACAGCCAAATGTGTCCAATTATTTAAAAACTAAGGTTAAACTGACTCCTTTCCAGTGCTACATCCGTGAGCCGTTAATCCTAATAGTAAAGCATTAGACAGGGCAACAGAAGTTCCAGAGAGCATCTCACATCGGTCCAATTAGCTACCAAGCGACACTGAATTGTGATTAAGATAAACCAGTCTGTAGATATAACACTTAAGCCAGCTAGCTCTATCACATCCACGGTTCAAATCGGTGATGAAGGCTCACTGGCGTTAGTAGGCAGCTAGCTTACGTTAGCTGTCTGATGATATTGCAGTCCTCAGCTGTGACGCCGGTGATGTACCAAGCCCTTCGCCCACCGGGCGTTAGCTAAACTGCTCTGCTTTGACTGAACTGATCGCTAGCCTGCCAGCCAAACGAACTGGAATTTAATCAGCCAATTTGTTCGGGTTGGAACATTGCTTAGCTAACGTTAATTAGGCTGATAATATAATGAAATGAAAATATTTCCCAGCCCACACATCGGGACGACTGACGCTAGCTTGTTTGCTGTTATGTTTGCTATGATAGCCTGCCTGCTAATGTTAGCTAACGTTAGATCTAACGGCATCTTAGCTCACTGACACATTAGTGAATTTGCTAACTAGCTCAGTGCTTTTTTGTTAAACCCGTATTTTTACTGTGCCCACGTTGTGCTGTTTTAACTGTTTCAATTTGAATCATGTAATGGAGGCTCGTAAACGAAAAGACAGTACAAAACAAAACATCTACACCAGTTTCCTGTCCATAGGAGGCCTAGCTACGTGCCCGATTCTGACAAGCTTGTTTGGTAGTTGAGCTAACTATTAGCTATATTTTGCCATAAAAAATCGGCAGCTATAGCTGAATTAATGTTATCTAAGACAGCTAACAAACCTGGCAGTAAAAAAACCGCTAACCAGCGAGAAACCCTTTGCTAGTCAACAGGCTATCTTTACCTGGTTCCAATATTATTAGCTAATCAGCTAGCTACGCATTACTGTAACAGCAAAAGGCATTTTACTGCCAATTTACCTAAGCTAACGAGCTAGCTGGCTAACATTAGCTGAAAATCCACACGATTTTCACAATCGAACGAATCCAGCGAACTTAACTCATTAAACTCATGTTACTTTCCTCAAAAAAAAATCAGCCACTTACCCTCAACAATCAAGGAAATGATAAATTAACGGTTTGGTTGAGTCGAGCGAAATTTCTGACAAGCCCAAACACTGCGGATATCCCTGAATCTCACAGGCGCTTCCCACTGTCTGATCGGATCGGTACCGATCTCTCCGGCAGGGGGCGGCAGAGAGCAACACACGCAATCGCAGTCGGATAAATCCTGTCTCCAAACAATGACGACATAGCTTTCAGCCCCTGCATCACACATCAACACACGCTCACGGCCGGCCGGAATGTTGCCTATTTTGTTGAATTATGTAAGAAAATTTGATGATACACGCAGTATCTGTAAGCACACATCTGCGGTTGTTGACAGGAGCGTTATGTTAAACAGTTTTTTTTTCGACAGATATGATGCTCAGTGAATTCATTTTCCATTTTAATTGGCATACATTTGTCTGAAAAGAACACTGACGTCCGAAATAATTTTCTTTCACTTGCTCACGGGACAGCTGACACCGAATAAACGCATTCGCCAATGTCTTTACAAGGTTGGAATTCTGCTCGTGATGCCCTTCACAAAGGGGACACTTTCTGAACAACTTGTGACGGACACAAGTGGATGTTTTATGTTCTCAGTGTCTGTATCACAGCACAACTATTATGCCTCACGGTTCCTCTCTGGTGTGGCTTTTTGCTGCCAGTCAGATTGTGTATTTAACAGGAGGAATCCTAATCATCCTCAATCACAGTGGACAGACTAGGGCGCATTGTCATGCGACACCCTTTTCCTTGGTTACACTCTCAACAGCACCACCTGGTGGAAAATTATCTTCAGTTCTCAGAGACGTTCAGTGACCAGGATGTGCGTTGAGCAATCAGTGGTTAGACAAGAAAATCATGACAGAGAGGTTCATAATCTCTGTTGTCACATTATTTTTATGTCTTAATATTTGAGACAGAATAATCTGTAAAGAATAGTAAATGTGAGCACTGAAAAGGGATCATCCGCTTAACTGTTCATACTTTCAATGATTAAGTATGCCCTCCCCAAATTAATCTTAATATCTGAATGGATAACTCAGAATTCTTTGTGAATGTATAATGCAATGCAGCACTTCTGTTTTTGACATTTAGTAAGTACATGTCCCTTTCAACCAAAGCAACCACATTGCAAACCAGTAGGTGGTCATGGTAGGGTTGAACAATAAAATATAAATTCCAATCCTATATTCACAGGAAAGACCAAAAATACAGTTGACTGCATGTCTAGGCAGAAGCCTTGTGGCAATAAAGATACCTCACATGAGGTTGTGTCTGCAGGAGACGAGCAGGCAGACCAAAGACCCTGTGCTGGTCTAATAAAGGTCTCACAGAGATGCTGCAGCTTTGTGCACTTTGACCCTTCTGGACACCTTATGTTCGTTTCAAGTGCCATGTCTCTTCGCGCCTCCCGTGCTGTTAGGGGGGAGGGAGAGGTGGGGGCGGAACGGGCAGAACGTGCTGTCCAGGGGTGGTCTAATTTCAGACCATGGTGAGATTACGCCCTCAGATAACAGATGGCAACAACAGCGCTCCCTGGTGCAGGACAATATTACACACGCGGTACCCCCTCGTCGACGGTTGAAAAAAAGAGGCATGTATACACATGTTGCACACACGGAGGGTCACTGGCGCCGCGTATCGTAGGTGCCGCGGACACCGCCGGCCCCGCGGCCAGCGCGCCGCAACGCAGCGCCGGGCAGATGCTGGCTCCGCTCCCCTGGCAAAACATATTTCAGCGGCAGTTGGTGGCACCAGATTAAGTGGTGCGGAAGGCTCGGCGCACGGGTGCGACGGTGCCGTTATGCCGCTTTGAGAATCCCATATGCCGCTCTCGGTGAGAGCAGGCTGCGGCGGTGTCAGACCAGAACCCCGAGGATTCGCGTAATTCCATTTCGCCGACAGCAGGCTTGCCGTCATGCAGGCAGGTAATACGCTGCGCCTGGGTAATAGCATCAAGTCATTTACAGGGAGGGGGAAAGCATCTCACGCTACCTGTTGGAGACTGAGGGAAATTGGTTCATTTCAGCGAAGATGAAACTCTTTAAAATGTGATGTTAGAATGACGCACATCTTAGGTTTGTGGCACATTTTTTTTCTCAGGGTTTTCAGATTTGAACATGCAACTAAGACGACCCTAGCTGGATTTGATCTTTTGAGGGCCTTTTCTTTCTTTCTTTAAGTCCTCCTTTCTTGGAGTGGAAAATCCATGTAGTGAGTTCTTCAGCACCAAGCCTTATTTTTTCCCTGACAAAGCATAGTGTTTCCTTGTAAAGTTACAAGGACTAACCAGACTAACCAGTTCAAATACTGCCATCCAACTTTCTGACTGATTACACTCACACATACATATACACACATATACATAAACACATACACACACATGCATTGAAACACACACACTATTTCACTGTGCATGTGATCTTTGTCCGCTGCCCTCTGGTGGGTTATCTGGGGAATGCTGATTTTTGGCAAACTGGCTCTGGCTACTTTTCCCTTTCTTTCTACCTGCTTTATCAATTTACCTGTTTGTGCTTTTTAAATAACATACACAGCACATGAACATGATTTTGAGTTATAGTTTTACTCTGGCTTGATATAAGAGGTCATAAATTCTCTTCTATTGACTTCCATGAAAAGGTGGACTCTTTGAAATATGCATGAATGCATGGTTAACACTAATCTTGTAATTTTCTGTTTTTATTTTCAGCTCCTTTCAAATTATACTGAACAAATAATAACGCAAAAAGAACATTGCTATGAAACTGGATTAACTAGAACCGAGATTCCATTTTCAGCCTTCTGTTGCTGTTACTCAGTTTGCAGATAGAGGGCAACAAAGCATGCATTAACTTGCTGTTATAGACGAGAACCACTTTTAACACTGCGTGTTCCTCCTCCCCTGGAATATCACAAGTATCCATTCTCTTATTTTATGAATCAATTTCAAGGGTCAGAAAATTCTATTAATATACTGCTCTGAAGAGCTCCTTCATATTTGACTTGTGTAGGAACAAGGATACTGTAATCCAGTTCTGGGGTACCATGTGCAATATCATAAAAATAATGCCTACACTTGAACGGGTAAGAAACAGCACATGAAATTAGTTTTTTGAGGTGCCTCCTTTAATGATTTTGTCTGTAGCAGTTTGAGGGGCAACACAACTAAACACCACACCCACAGAATGACACCTGGCCGTTAGTGATAGCAGCCAAATTTGATTTCATTTTCTGCTTCGGCGGCCACCATGGTTTACGCTGCGGTAGCTGTTTACCATTCTGTGAATTTTTTTGTATGTTGTTTTCAAACGGTTCTGTCTTTTCTGTTTGCGGTTGTGAGGGTTCATGTCTCTCTCTCCTGCCGCACATGTACCCACGTGGCGGACACGCCTGGTCGCACTTTATAAGGCCTCTCTCTTAAAACCTCTTATGGAGCATCGTGCGACTTGAGTGCTTTTCCTCGCTGCCACTTGTTGAAAATGAATTGCAGAATGCCAGATGTTCAGAACTGGAGAGAACCAGTCTGCTTTCAGCTGTGAAATATTGAAGCACTGAAACCAGTTCCATGTATGTGAATTTGAGCAAGGGAGAGAGTTTCATATTAGATAAAAAAAAAATCCTTTACATAGCATTGTGTGTGGGAAATTTGGAACATGCATACCAGATATGCACTGGGAAATGCACCGCAGACAAACTCCTATCCTTCTCCTGTGAAGCATGTGAGTTCATATTTTTATGATGTCTATGATGTCCATGATGACTCGAATAAATTGCTAATATTGCCTGCTCTTTTAAGACATTGCGCAGTACCGCAGTGCACATAGCCTGACATGAATTGTAAGTGGACGTTGTTGCTTTCTTTCAATATCAGCCAGATGTCATTTTCCTGGAGTTCCATTTAGCCCAGACATAATCTGAGGGTATTTAATCTCCATTGGACTGAGACTTGAATGTGATTATTGTGATTCCAGATTTGATTTCCTTTCAGGGTAAGTGGAGAAACTGAGATGACCACTGGCTGCACTGTGAGGGCCACGGTCATTTTCAGACCCAGGGAACCATGGGAATTCAGGGGAGACCAACTGTGAAGCCACCATAAGATGTTCTGTGAAAATATAGAACTCAGGGAAATATTGATTTGAATGTATCTAGCAATTATAAATCAGCTATAAGGCCCATTGTGTGTTTGGCATGTCCAACTAAACACTTTCCTTGAGGATATTTTGAAATACTATACTTACCGATTTTTTCTCCAGAAACCTGGAAATTAATTTCAAGGTCCAATTAAATATGCAGGCAAATGATAACTGGTAAACTAATGGAACATATTCAGAGAACAGCCCCCAGTGCTGTTAAATAAAGGTATGGAATTGGATGAAATGTAGGCCTCATATTTTCAGTCATTTGCTGGTGGACCACTGCTGAGCAGTTTGTTCACAACGGCCTCGTATCTGGTGGAGAACGTTCTGCTGACCCTCTTTTACATTTACATTTATTCATTTGGCAGATGCTTATATCCAAAGCAACTTACAGGTGAGGCAGAGTACAACACAAGCAAGTATGAGTCAACAATATTAGAAGTGATGCATAACCAAGTTTCAATAGCTGGCCAGACAAGGTACAAGCTAGCTAGTAGAGAAAATGTCTCCATACTGAACACTTCCTTTGTCGACGCCAGTTTTGACCCATTTTAAAATGCGATGCTCTCTGAGAGGGTAGATCACTAATTAGAAAGCCTATCTTCCTCTTGAATGTTCTAATCCTAACACTCAAAGTCAATGCCAAAAAAGTCCACAAGACCACATGCTTGAGAATACAGTCCAAACACTGTGAGATCTGGTCAAGCTGTACTCAGGTCTACAGCAAGACAGGATGCCGGAGCTGTCAGAGTGACTAAACAGAGCAAGAGTGTGGTATCATCAGTTGTTTGCCCTGAGGAAGCCTGCAAAATCCTATAGGCTCCCAGACACACTGTCCCTGGGGGGGTCTGCACAGACACAGACGAAACATCACCTGGGAGAGGTGGCAATGAGATCGCCTCAGCCGCGGCACAGGTAGGGCTGGGTGTATCCGCCTAAATACAGGAAGCTGGCGCTAATCACGCCGCGGAGAAGGAGCTGATTGCATAACGTATTCCAAATTAGCGCGCTTAATTGTGGGCAGCATAAAGTATGCGGAGCTACCGGTAGAATCAAGGCCTCCCTAATCACACAGGAAGAGGAGCCTGTCCTAATGTCTGATCTGTGTGTACCAGCCCCCCTGCCTCCGGGTATCCGCGGCCCGTCTCATTAATTCTCATTGTCTGGGATCCTGTGTGCAGGGGGTGACTCACTGCGGGCCTCTGGTGGGACCTCCGACGGGTCAGGATGGAGTAGCCTAAGGCTCTTCATTGGCCCATGCCATGTTTATTGTCATTTAGTTATTATTCATCTCCTCTGTGAGCCACTTTTTCCAGAGTAACTTCTAACGCTGTCGTTGTATGAACCTTGCATCTCTTCGTTTCCCCTTTTCCTACAGTGTACATATGGCCTTTGAGGTAAAGCACGGCACCGCAAGGTAAAAAAGCACGGCCTCATGGATTCAAACCCATGACCCTCAGCGTCTGTCAGTCTGAGGCTCTCCTTTACGTTTACATTTACAATTATTTATTTAGCAGATGCTTTTATCCAAAGCGACATACAAAAGTGCATACAGTAAGTATAGCGACAGTACGGGGACAGGATGTGTACAGTTCCACAATGAGACAGTAGTTCTCAGCTGAGAGCAAGGTCTGTTTTGGACAGTACTATCCAATTTGTACAACTACAGGGTATAGGGCAACTAATAAGATACACCTTCAAACTTCAAACAGCAACTTCAACTTCAACAACTTCAAACAGCGTAATGAGTGCCAAGGCGGTGACAAAAAAACAATACACAAAAGCACACAGCAGTTTACAACAGCTCTCATGACCACATACTGACATGCTAGGCTGCTGGAGGTGTTTGACACGCAACTCTCATGAATTTGTTCATCGGAGGCTCCTCTTTGACAGTTCTTAACAGGTCGTTTCAGCACTGGACAAAATGACTGCCGTGAGCCATTCAAAATTTCAAATCATTCTGAAATAGCTTTAAAATCCACATGTCAAGGTTTGTCTGTTTGGACACAATTAGACTAATTTTGTGCTCAAAAGCTTGATGAAGTTTTTTTTAGCTTGACAGTTTATTCAAAGAAGACTCTAAAGAGTGTATTTCTTTACAAAGCAGGATATTGTTGTCATGTAACAAATCATATTTAATGCAGTGGTTTGATTATGCCTATGAGAGAATTTAGTGCATTCGGGGACGTTATTATGAGCAAACCTCCCAGTTTTTGGAGGACTCTGGTCAGACAAAGAGGGCAGAATCTTACACGTTTGTATTTGTACTGAGTGATCTCATGCACAGTATCTTTATCTCTGGAGCCGTTTGTAAAGGGATTCCCCCAGCAGAATCACTTGTCAGCTCTCTAATAACTCTGGCTTCAGGGAGGCCACAGAGTCACTGTGGCCCATTTTGACTCTACGTTTTAGACCCATTAGAGACCAGGATCAGGCAAAGTAAAAGTCTGCTTGTGTCCCTGCACATAACAGTGCTGAAATGTCCCCCAATTTCCACTGATTCTTAGTGCTCACCATTGCAGGTAATGCTGTGCTTTGTTAAGCTGCCATTGGGGAATTACAGCAGAGACTGTGTATCAGAATAGAGACAATACACTCTGTGTTATTTCCTGGTCCTGGTAAGGAGATCCTTTAGCTATTGAAAAGATTGAAATGCCAAGTTGCCAGATTTATCCCTTTTTTAAAGACAGTGACAGAGCTTGAATATTGTGCAAAATGTTTCCATTACCCAATACGCAAGTGGTGTGAAGAAGCCGTAAGTGCTATCACATGCACTGTGCTTTTTGTTAATGGTTTTGATGGAGAAAGGCCTACGCTGACGTCATCTTCACAGAAATGCTCTCTGCCGCCTCTCCCCTCCTCACGAGCATGTCTCCCCGCCCCTGTGCTCGCAAGCGCCCCGCTCCTCTCCGCAGACGCGCCACTTACGATATTAGCCGTTAATCCTCCCCCTCTCCGAGCCCTAATGAGAGCCACAATGGATCACGTTCAGCCTCACGCTGTCTTTTTCCAATTACAATTCAGATTGGCCCGGGGGAGGCCTTATTTTGCGGCGGAGGAGAATGTCATTATGTTAGGATGGCATTTGTGGAGGTATGTAGGCCGCCTCAGCGTGACTCTCCGCCGGGCTGCCACCGCCGGTTTCGCGGGCTCCCGCTCCGAGAATGGATGGCTGTGGACCACAAGCACAGGAGTGCACAGGAGGCCTGACTGAGGGGCGCGGAGCCAAAATATGGACTGTATCCTGCTGACAGTTATGCTGTTTACATTTACATTTAGTTGCTTAGCAGACGCACTTATCCAGAGCGACTTACATAGGTTCCAGTTCTCACATGTTACGTATTTATACAGCTGGATATCTTCTGAGGCAATTCTGGGTTAAGTGCCTTGCCTGTGGGTACAACAGCAGCGTCCCAGCGGGGAATCAAACCAGCAAACTTTCAGCTACAAGCCCTGCTCCTTACCACTATGCCACACTGCTGGTCCTGTTTATAGCTAAATAAAGGCCTCGTGTGCAGTGCTCTGGATGTTACAAAGACTAAGCACTGAGCGTACGGGTTTATGATAAAGTCATCCATTTTTTAGAACGAATATTGGACCACAATAACTTGTATAGCATGTGTTATCTGTTTATATACAGTGAAGTTTCACTCACATTAAAATGTTTACCTAATGCTATTAATATTCTTCATTCTCTTTCAGTACTACCGTCAAAACTCACAACGCAAATTGTGAAGAGAATGTGGTGGTTGGATTTTTTTATGAAATATAAAAAAAAGATCAGCCAAGATGACTGTATTAGTAGCAAGAAAGATGTCAGGCTATCTTTACAACCTCCCCAATGAAAGTTTGGTAGCTTAATTATTGAACAGAAAGTTCCATCATGGGAACTGCTCGCTTCAATGATTTGAATACACTTCGGATCTCCTCAGCCATAACAGGAAGTAATCCAGTGTGCACAGTCTCAGTAATGATAAAAGATCTCTGCGGTCTTTTTCTCCTGCTCTCTCCGCTGTCCCTTGAAGAAGGAAAACCTTTCTCTGGGTTTGGAACCTTGGCCAGGTGCCTGAGTGTAAAGACCTGACAATGAGACAGCCACTTCTAAACTCGCCCTTTCCCGTTTCACAAGGATGTCTTTTAGGTCCGCCGGTGTGTGTGGGCCCTGGAACGCATGCCTTACCTGACTCGTCGGCCAGAGAGATGTTGGTGAAAGCCCCATCTTCCTCGTCCGTGTCTCCCACCATGTTGTCGCCGCAGCTCCCTGGCCTCACCACGCCCGTGACTTTTCCCTCAGTCTCAGATTCCTGCCCCGCCCTCCCTGGCCTCCGCCGCTGCTGCTGCTGCTGCTGCTGTCAAACCGCTTCCTCTAAATTATTCAAATCGCTCCGGCGAGAGCTGAAAGCCACTGTACCTGCTCTACCTGACAGGTGGCTCGGGTGACACAATTGCCAAGGGAAACGGCGAAGGCGACAAGACGGAGAGGGAATGAGGTGTGGAGCTATATAGTCTGAGCTGGGTTCAAAGTTTAACCCTCCTCGAGTTAAAGCCAAATCCAGACGCAGGCGTCATAAATGAGAGCTTCCTCCTGCACGGCGGAGTATTAAAAAAAGTGCAGCGAGAGCATTTCTGCTGTGTTTACAGAGCGAGAACCAGGAGGCCAGAGGCCCAGCTCCTCTTTCTCATACCTTTTTAAGTAGATTTATCTGCCTGGCCATCACCCTTGCCAATTTGCACATCTGGATATTTACTGAGGCAATTGAGGTTTAGTACCATGTTCCACAGTAGAACAGCAGTGCTCTACCCAGAATGAGAACCTGTGATCTTACAGTCATGTCTGCATATCCTCAGAATAATATCCCATGCTGATCAGATCAGGCATAGTGTGAAAGTAGTAGCACAGCTAAGGTAGGAGTGTCACAAGTAGTGACACTTCAAACCTCCTCCTAACATAGGTAGAAAGATCTGAGAAACCATTTATCACTATGGAGATTTTTCACTCTACATTTTTTCCCTGGTCCATATACGGATTTTCAGCAGTGGACTGATATTAAAACTGTAAGGATTTCCAGAATGGTATCTTATATAACCCATTCAGACTTTTTCGTAAGAAAACCCTCCTCAGCTCACCACCCTGTGTGGAGTATCAGGGTGTTCAGGGAAGATGGGAAGCTCAGTGGGATCAGGTATTATTGAAGCCCTCAAGGCTGGTTCAGAGCTAAAGACAAGCTTTCATTTTGCAATAAATTAACTCTCAATGTGAAGTGATGCAAACAGCTGTAATAATGAAGAATGAGATCCTGTATCCTGTATCTAAAGGAACTCCACTCTATCAATCAAACAATCAACCAATCTATCTATCTATCTATCTATCTATCTAGCTATAATCACACATCCTTCAGTGTTGCCATTGTTGCCACAGGCTGACATTGCCACTGGCAGGTACACCAAGCTGAAGTTTAGTGTCAGCTCAGTCTTGCATATTCATGAGTATCTATTCCATTGGAGTGGGGGGGGGGGGGGGTAACTTCTCCTCTTTCTATCTTTATTTCATTCATCTGAAGATATGAGTCCCCCTCACTCCCCGACCCTGCCCGCCCTCCTGGAATCATAGACCCCATATTAATTACACAGCTGAATTCCAAATGCCTTCTCTCTGTCCTGCCACACGGGGCAAGAGCCTGTCAGCCCATCGCTGTGCAGTGGGAGTGCCCTCGTTCAGTGCACACGCAGATTCCCGCTACCTCACGCATGCTGAGACACTGTCAACAGGAGGGTGAGTCGTTTCAGAGGCACAATAGCTGGAGGGAGGGCGGTTTTGCTGTGGAAACAGCCCTGGTGTTATTTTGCCACCCCTGCCCCGAGGGGGGGAAATTGTGCAGTGTTTGAGAGAGCAGGTTCCAAGACGCTATTGTACTTCAGGAGTCCTCGCACGCCAAGCTTGAACACTCACCAATGGCGACACGAGGAAGTAAGGCAGCACCGGCGGGGGGTCTTTGATCAGGGGTGCTGTGAACGCTGCCTCAGGTACAGCGCTCCCCATCTCTCTGTGCTGTATTCCTGTTTGTTCTTACACTACTCAGCAAGTCACCGCTCTCTCCCCGAGAGCCTTAAACGCATAACGCCTCTTCAGTTCGGTTTGGGCATTCGGCAAAGGGGGAATGGGGGCCTCTTGCGCTAGCTGCTGCTGCACATGCTTTTGGGCATTGCTTTCATGCGCCGGGGGGGGGGCTGTTTCTCCTTGGCCTGCGAGGTGCCCCCTTGCCCATGACAGCCTGCACTGAGGTGTGTTAAAATCCCTCATCTTCCTCCAGTCATTCCCCACCTGCTGGACTCATGGTGTCTGTAACACCCTTCCTGCCGAACAAGCCCTCCATCCCTCCAATCAGAGGAGGGCCTGTCTCCCCTGTGCAGTAGCAGCAGCAGCAGTAGCAGCAGTAGCAGCAGCAGCAGCAGCCGCATGGTCACGGCGGGCCTCCCTCAGCCGGCTACGCTCCCTTATTCAGTGCTTAATGAATCGGTTTGTTTGCATTGTGCCACGCTCGTCCGCCGCCGCGCCGCTGCCTGTGTCCTGCCTGGCCCGCGCTGCCCGCCGCTGGCGCAGAATCAATCAGAGCTTATTACAGCGCTTAATCGGACGGGCTGGGATTTCGCGAGGAGGAAGACGGAGGAGCCGGTCTGCATGCGGCGATAGGTGGGGGGCGTCGTGCCTCTGTGAAACAAAGAGGAGGCGGGGAAGAGAGGGGAAGGCCGGCCCCCTTTCGCTGTGGCCTTTGTTTTATCAGGCTCCAGTGTCATTCTGACATATTTCCACATGGCTGGAAGCTTGCAAACACCAGCAGGTGTCAGAGTGGCTGGGTGAAAAAGACCTTTCCTAGTAACAAGAATGGTGGGAGCTTTGTAATAACATGGAACTGAATTTGGAAGAGCTAAACCCCCAGGGGGTAATGTATGTATGCAGTTCTGGCTAGATAGTGTCATTTTCCCTATTGATGTTTATAATTATGGATTTATTTAATTTACATGAAAGGAATTACAGGAAGTTTAATAAAGACAGAATCGGTTTTGTATTCATGTATAAAAAGGTCATGAAAAGGAATACAGTATCATTTCAATGGGGAGTGGACAAAAAGCTAGTACCAAGAGCTGGATCCTAACACAGAGGTGTTGCAATTTAGATATTGCTCAAAGAAACCAGCCTGAATGCTTGCATTGTTATGTATTCTAATCAGTTCAATTACATGGTGCTCAACAACTGTGTTCTCACACATTTACAGTGAGTTTTCACTTGGACATACTATTGTTAAAAAGCATATTAATGAATGTGAATAACATTGATAGGTACAGCAAATTACATTAATGACATGCAGATGGTATTCAGAATGATGTGCTCAAAGCGTTTGGTGCCATTGAAATACATGAACTTGATTGAATCAGAACTGTGAACAGCCTGCTAATCACAAATGATGCGCCCCTATGCCAAGGTCACTCCTCTTTCGAGGAGGAACCCCAACCATGTGATGAGAGAAGGAAAAACAAGAACTGAACAGGCTATAACATTTACCAATCCTTTGACCATCTAGTGGTGAAACGAGGAACTGACCTTACACTGAGGGGATGCTGCATGAGTGAGTAAGTGAATGAGAAATGCTACAGTTTCCAATCTGGCTTTCTACAGTTCAGGTGAAACACATGGAAGATTATAAGGGTTTTAATCAAATAAGGGAGGCCCTACCTTGTATGATTATCCCACAAAACTCCATCCACTCAAGTCAGCTGTTTCTGACCCACCCTTCGCCCCCATCTCCACCCTCCTCTTTGCCATTTCATTATCTTATGATGTACATACGCGGGGCCAGCATTGTTCTGCTAAAATAATAACAGTGCTTGAGAGACCGGAGAGAAAGAAAGCAGTTAGTGCGTTTGGCTGTGCATACCACCCACTCACACTCATTCGCAGCACAAGTTGCACAACGGCCAACTGCTAATTATCGAACGACAGCAACAGCACAGAAATCACTGCAGATGTCAACATCGAATCGAACTTAGCCATTGCACATATCAACATGTAAAATTACAGCAGTTGTGCTAACAACTGTGTCCTTTTTTTAAAGCAACAGTGTACCTCAGATCTTTTCCCTGCGACCTAATCCCTACCGCAGCGCAGGTAAATTTCCATCACACGTGCAGGCTACACACCAAAGTCTCTGAGCCACACTCCGATGAACAATACAAACACAAACCCTTTGTCTTCTGGTCTTCTCAATTACATAACATGCAAAACTGTAACTTCTGAGCTACTACAGTCAAGGTTTTCATTTTCGCCCAATTGAAGCTGCGACAGCTTTGGATTCTCTCTGATACGTCTTTTCCAACAGCGTGACATACTTTAAAAAAGGAAAAAGTCTGATTTTGCCTACATCACTGCTGCTGTACAGCTCCCGGGAGAATGGTTTACTTGTCACTAGTATATGCTAGTAACATGATGCCCAGTATAATTCGAGTTTGAAAGAGAGAGCTAAATTTAAACAGTGATTAAACAGACATTCACTTATGTAATCCTGTCCATTTCACTGGAGCAGGTCCGCATTGTTCCTAGGCACCGCTGAGGAAAGCTGGTAAATCTCAATCTTTCAGGAGCGGTGTACAGCGTCTGTGGAGCATGGCCCCCTGCTGGGAAAGTGGAGTGGGGGCAGATAGGAGCAACTGCGCTCAGCGTGTAAGAGTGGGAGCATCAGGCGGGCAGGCAGCAGAATAACCCATCACTGAGTTGATCCATGTGTTCTTCTCCTTCTGTTTAATGGTCCCCTTGCGTTTGGATGTCAGTCACGGCACCGTAACTCATGGAACATGAAGTCCCCGAGCCCCGAGTGACAAGCAGTCACCGGAGAAAGAGCAGCTTTCCGCTCGCACGTACAATCCCCCGCGCTGCGGCTGCAGTAAATCTGTTCGTCCGTTGTCTTACGCTGTTGTGCCTGGTTTATTCCTTGAAGACTCCAGCATTGCTGGTTTTCCTTCCATACCACGCACTGTCCTTCAGGCACGGCGACAATATTACCCATCCCTCGCTTAAACGCGGTTAAAGCCTCAAATGTTTGCGTCTGTTTGCTTGAGGTCCCCTGGAATGCTGTGGACAAACAATGTTTTTTCCTGGGAAGGCCTGCTGGATGGGAACGATATGTGCTTGGTTCCTCAAATGGAAAGTGTGTTAGGAAGGCCTACCTGCATCTATTAAGCCCCAGGAGAACCGGCATTAATGTGCAAGTGATTACACGGTGGAGAATATAGCACTCTACAGCACACGAGGTTATCATTAATCAAAGAGCTATAAAACAAAACTCCAAATTCACTCTATCAGTGATCTTACTCCAGCACGGAGGTATTATACAGAATACAGATTTTATGTGTGGCCTAAGCACAAACATGCTGCATTTTGCTTGGCTTGTTTAAAACTCGCCAGCTTAAACATGCACACTTCCACATACATGGCCACAACACATGGAATTCACAATACACAGACATATGCAATGTGGAAATATGTTGGCACTTTGATTTTTGTGATTGGTCATTATGAAAAGCTTGCATGGATCAACCCCACGATCACGCCTTGAAATAACAATTTTTTGTCATAAATGCATTATGGCAATCAAACTTTTGTTTGGGAACCATTCGACACACCCAAGCAATGCCGCCGCTGAGTCCCACACTGGAAGTGTGTGCATCTGGATTGGGGTCAGTACCGGACCCGGACCTGCGTCTGCTCCTCCAGCCAGGCTAGGATTGCTGGGACCAGGAAGAGGAGTGGCGTGGCAGCGTGACCCAGGGGTCAGAGCTGTTTTCAGCCTCAGTCTGGTTTGCGCAGCGCTGAGGGGTGGTATGGCATATCCAGCTGTCGATTTGGGCTCATCCAACACCTGAGCCACGACCGGCCCTTCGCTGAGACGGCCTGGTCCCTGCTGACCCCTGAGGGCTGGACAGATTCCAGGTGTACAGAAAGCTCAGGTTAATTTATCGCAGGCTTATATCTGCTGTCCCGGATGCTGGCAAGGACAGGCTGTTGGTATTGCTTGATTCTTTTCTCCAATACAACAACAGACCAAATACTTACAGTATGGTTCTTAGTATTCACAAATGTAATGTTCTTGGTAAAGGTGTACTCACAAGACACAATCACACATATGCTAAGATGGTTATTATACGGACACATGACTCCAGACATTATGATTTCAGCTGTTTAGATGAGATTCTCCCATTACACAATTTCTTATTTCTATTTCTGTATCTTCAGATTTGCATGGCAATCAGATTTCATAGAGATGACAAGCTTATGTGTAATGATTGTCCCACAGCTACCTCAGCTCAGGAGCTAGGGAGTCTCCCTGGAGCTGAACAGGTGTAACACCTGTTATGTAGTGTTCTGATGCATATGGCTGGAGATGTGCCTGGGGTTGCTCATGTGAAGACCCTAGTTTTGATTTGCAATATCAGTGTGCTCCACAACTCATCTCTATGGCAAGGAGAAATCCAAGGAGGAATGAATTGTCCTCTTGCAAAACTATAAGATCACGGCCTGGCCCTGGATTGAAAGGCCTGGGCTGGACTTCGCGCTCTCCCTCAATGAATAAAATCAGCTTCTTCTGGAGGAGCCTGGCCGTGCCTTTTTTGCAGCGTGGGTTTTTTTGATTGTGCAGCTAACAGATGCCGAGCTTGGCACCGGTCCGGTCCATCTGGCAGCAGCCTGGTCCGTCAGGTGTACCAGTCCATCTGTCCCTGTGTTTCGCTGGTGCAGGAGACACGGGCCTGTGGAAGCGCACGAGTCTCAGCGGCGGGCAAGGAGCCCGCGCTTCGCAAACGTGCTCCGGGATTCAATAGCAGAGTGGTGGCCGCGGCTCAGAGACGAGGTGACCGACGGCACAACCAACAGGCGACGCGCCTTAACGCGCTATTCTTGGTTGGGAACAAGCACAGATTCACTGAGGCCTCTTCTCTTAGCAACACAACTGATTTAATGCTGGTACGATGCCCTGCAAGTCCATATCACTGGTGTAAAAGCACTGAATATCTGTTGTGTGAGTCCTACCTGTGCTGTTCTCTTTTCGAGAACATGATTTGAGGGTAATACCAAGAAAACTGATGTGTTACATAGCCCTCCTCCTTTCCTTTAATAACCAACATACAAGTGAAGCAAAAACACAATTATTTTGGTCTCACTGTCTTTTTTACAGTTGATCTATATTCCTCAAAACACATTGACGGTGCAAGTTGCTTGTGAATGAGCTTGGAAACAATCTTATTTTCTATCTAAATTTACAATTGGTTGCAGCTTGAGAAAATCCAATTATAGTCTATCAGCATCCTCTCCATCTTACTTAGCATTCTTCCTCATATACTCAGTGCTCATGGTTCTAACTGAAGCTCTGGCATGGAATGTTTTCCATTCGCTCTATGATGACTGTGCACTTGTTATATCTTTGAATTTTATAGTATTGTTTATCACAATGTTGCAGAGGAGACACAAGTGACAAAAAACAAAACTTCAGACAATAGGTATGCTTTTCAATTGATCGCAACTAGTTTATTCCCATCCAAAAATACCCTGTTCACACATAGGACTTGAACACCCACCTCACCTCCAAGGTGTTCTACGTGAAAACGCTGAAAACAAGGCGAGTGTGAAAGGTATCTAAAATGCCCATTCGCGCGAAAACTGTTCCGGGAAACGGCCTTGCCCCATTTACTGTTTTCTTGTCAGAGCTAAGAACGCATTACAATCTGCTCTATGAGTTCCACTGATGAAGGAGCACTGGAGGCAAAGCGCTTTGCATCTTATGAGAGCAGCTCTTACCGGTGGGGGAAAAGTTTTCTCAAAATAGCAGGTACCCAAAAAATGAACTCCCATAAAAGTGAAAATGAACTCCTGGGGAAATCTGGGTGTACAGTACCAAGCTCACATTGCCAAGTCATTGGTTCACACATGGCAGATTTATAAACACCGGGGAAGAATGTGTCCAGCTGCACACTTATATTGAACACAATTTTGGAGGCTTAAAAAAGAGGCACTATTGGCATTAAGCGGCACTTTTTGGTCATTTGAAATCAGTGCAGTTGGCAAGAGTGACAACAGTTCCCGAGATTGCAATTTTCTGTGTGAACGTCAGTAATCAGTCTAGCAAATTGTCTTTGTTGGTCAATTATTAAAACGCTGACAGCCGCGCGCAATGTTAATATGTCTCCAGCAGACCTGCCTTGCTATCGCAGAGAGGGAAAGAAAGAAGAGGAATGGTAGTACATGCACCAAACAAGTAGAAACAAGTGTGATTTACGGACTGGCGAAAGAGCTGCTATGCGCTGGTGCTGGATGTTCAAACTCATTCCCAATGTCCCAGCTCTCTACCTGTTGCTGAAAAGATGGCTGAGGCCTTGTTCCTCCATGACACCGGGTCACTCTAGCACACCATGGGGTGGACTGCCAATATTTCCCAAACAGCAGTCTGTTCTGCTCTGTGTGAGGTCCCATCAGCCTTCGTTAGGCACAGAAATGAGCATGTTTGCTTTCCTTTGCCTCCAAGCATCCAAGAACAGATGGAGCACGAGTTTCTGAATGTGTAAGGTCTCCCTGACGTCCCTGGTGCTATCGACTGCGCTCGCATGCATAATCGTAAGTACCTTTTTCATCTCAACAGAGCATGCAACTCAGTATAATCCCTTATTTCATGCCTTTCATTAACAACAGACATTCAACAATTGGCTCATTCCTCTTGTTTTTCATGTACTGCTCTCTTCTTTTTCCGTCAGTCAGGAGCCTGGAGAGGACTGTGGTTTGATGAGGAGGCAAGGCAGAGTTGGAGCGAGCCAGACACGAATCTCCTTGCGTGGAACTCGGGCACATTTATCCGTTAATTGCGCCATGGTGCTAGAACGATTGTTTTGTACATGCTGATCGGACAGAACACCATCATGCATTCCTCACACCTCCAACTCATTGAAAAGTTGCTTTTTTCCCAGCCGACTTCCCACTGGCACCACTATCCACACCAGGTGCTCTGCCCCGTCAGAATAATGCATTTGCACTGGCCCCTATGCTTTCAATTGGAGCCAGACTGTTACATTTGGATTGGATAACTGTGACCTGACAGCCAAAATGAGATCCAACAACCTCTAACAGCCTGAAAGGTTTATGTGTTGG
The DNA here is from genome assembly GCF_013368585.1 of Megalops cyprinoides. Taxonomy (NCBI): domain Eukaryota; kingdom Metazoa; phylum Chordata; class Actinopteri; order Elopiformes; family Megalopidae; genus Megalops; species Megalops cyprinoides. The sequence goes on from NC_050604.1 coordinate 12,169,027, forward strand.
ATACTGGAATGAGCATAAACTTGTGCTGGTAGTAAGGGAGACCGACACCATTTAGGGGTAACTTTAGCAGCCTTTTTTCTTGCTCAGTGGGTGCACATCTCATGATACTTGCTGCATTATGGGACATGTAGTCTGACACGACAAGACTGAATCTACAGCACAAAATTTCTGCTGATTTCCAACACTTCAGTCCACAAAGGAACTAACGTCTGAAAAACTTAAGCATGACTGGAGCTCTAAGCACTGGATGTAATCAGCAGTGTTGTGTGTGTTTTTCAATGCAGCCAGAGCGGCCATGACGACAAGGTCAGGGTTATTTATTTCATTAGGTGGTAGTGTGTGCAAGTGTTAATTAGCTGCAAATCTCACTTTGCGCCAGACAGCGGCCTGTTAACAAGTGGCGGCTTAAAAGCCCGACCGGAAGTGAGTTGCGAAAATCAGAAACATGAATAATGCACCTTTGGATTAATTAACTGGAACAACTTAATCCTTGCGTAAAGCGAGATCAGCAGGGTTCCACCGACCCTTCCGATTCGGCTTTAATTGCCACAGTAACGAAGCGATGACCTTGCGAACCAGATGTTTTGTTTCTTTCTCTTTTTTTCACAATAATGAGATATTTGTAGTGACAAAGACACTTTTATTCAGATCAAATGTCAATGAGAGCCAAAGTTTAGCGGCCCAGTGTCACACTGGGGATTTAAATTGCTTGGAACAAACCAGCTTGTTAGTCTCTTAAGTGACCACAATGGTGTCTACTGATCTGTATTTCTACTAATAATTATGGATTTATATCCCTAAGTAGATATCAACTTTCAAGGATTCCAAAATGCTTTAGAGGGCCATGGAATCTTTACAAAACACATTGAGTCAGAAACTTAATTTAATAAATCACCCAAAGCAGGGCAATGTTCCTAATGCCGCATGGGGACATGTTTGGTCAACTTCTGTTTGGTCCATGCAGAGAGCTGTCCACCAACACCACTTTCAGCAGCAAGCTGGTTTTACCAATTAACTCCAGTATAGCTGTTGCCATACTTATCTGCCCTGTTCTCCTGTACTGCACACTGCATAATGTTATATACACCTATATAATGACCCTCTTGAATTTAAAGTCAATGGCTGGTGGTGAATACTGTAGAAGACACAATCATGCATGGCATTTCTCCAGTCAGTCAGAGCTGGTGTGAGGCTTGTACCATAGAAATACCTGTATCCACACAAACATTATATTCTGTACCACACAGAGAGGGTGAAAATGACAGATTTCTTTGAGGTTTCTGAGACTGAGTTAGTTTGAAGAGGATAGCTAGCTAGCTAACCAGCCAGCTGATTTATTAGTTAGCTAGTTAGATGACTACTGAGTTGTAAAGAGATAATAATTCACTTGCCTGATACCTTAAAAATTACCTTGTCAGAGAATACAATACTGAAAAAAGCAGTTTTTGTTTTATACATGCAAATAAAATTTTTCTCAGAGACTTGATCCAGACGCTGAGAAGCTGATCCAGATTTTAGCAGTGATCTGCACATGTACACATTTATGGGATTGGTATGTATGTATGCATGTACATTACAAATAGCAACTATAAAAGATTTTATGTGCAATATTTACTCAGTCATTAATAATCTGTCACGATATGGAAATCCAATGCATGGAATACACAGAAATCACTGCTCAATTATTGCACTAACTAATGACAGCATTAAACAAAGAAAGCAGAAATATTGGCTGACAGTGTGTTAGTTACCCACAGATCATTTTTCATTTTCAGTCCACGTCATTCTCAACCAGATAAATAATTAGCATGACAAAAATTCCACAGTCAAAGCAATTAGCTGGTTTAAATACATGTAATGCATACCCTCAAACTCAGGAGTTTTTTTTTAAAACAAATGAGTCATTTTCATGCTTATGGTCACATGACTTGGGTTTGTTTCCTGGCTTTTACATGTCTACCAGGAAGTCCAGGAAAAAGGCTGTGCTTCATCGAACATGTCTGGTGCACAGTAATTAACAAAAAGAGCTGGGTGCCGGTATTCTCTGTACTTCCCTGATACATTCTGACAGTATTAGACGGAGTAAAGCCTCTTATTTTTGTTGAGAGCTCTTCTGGCTAAAGCTGGAGCGCCTCTGCCTCTCCCTGCTACAGCAGGACGCAGGCCGAAGTGCCCAGCTTCCTTCCTCACAGATTCTTCATCCTCTTCGCCCCCGGTACACCCTGGGTTCCTCCGGATGGGCATCGGCAGAGCGCGCTGGCCAGGGCCAAACGAGTGCCAGGGCCGGGCAGAATCTGCAGGCCGTCATGCCACAGAGCGTGGAAGGAGGACTGTTTTCTGCTTGTGCCCATTGTAAGCCAAAGGGGCTGCAGCCGGAGCGCTCAGATATCAGGGGCTGATCCTCTTGGCCAGAGCTGCGGCATCCCACTGAGGCCCAATCTGCCAGTTCACTGGGACAAGGCAACGGGCACACACACAGCCCACGCACACGCATGCGTGCACACACATATACACACACACATGCACTCGCACAGCCCATGCACACACACACACACACACACACACACACACACAAACTCAGGCACATGCACACATGCACACACACACAAACACACACACGCACGCACACACGCACACACACACACGCACACACCCTCTGTGACACAGCCCATGTACATGCACGCGGGCGCGCACACACATACACACACACACACGCACACACACACTTACAGTCACAGGAGGCACGCTTGTCTGTTTCCTCAGCAAACACAAAAGCAGGCTGCCTGCAGTGATTGAGCTCTAATTGCATGTATGGAATAATGCCTATCTGATATGCTCACTGAATTTTAATCACAATTGATTAGAACAAGAAGAATCAATTTACTTGACTTTTAAGAGAGTCCACATCAATAAGGTGTGAGACTACTTGCCAGAGGATCTTAATTGTGCGTCAAAAATATGTGATCAGACTTATTGTACTCATTTACTCATTTTGCTCTCAGCTATAACCAATGTAAATAAAGGCTGGGTCTGAAAGCTTCCAGAATATTTTTACAACAAAGTCTAACTATTGCGTATTCCATTGTATTTTTCTACCTAATATGGGCTGAGGCTACTGATGTATGCTGATGCATGTTATTAGCACCAGGTGAATTATGTCTCCTTTAAATGCAAATGATGACCTGTAAGGAGAGTCATATGTGCATCTTGTTCTCATTTAATTGGTACAAAGAATATGACGTTAAGAAAGAATAAGATCTAAAAATGTCTACTGCCTGTCCACATTAAAACGTGATAGTTGCTGCTATGAGGGACTGATGATAGTCGCCATTCTCATTGGCAGCATGTGGACATTACTTTGGGAGACGTGTTAAATGGGACTGCCGTCTATGTCCATAAATTCCTGGCCATGCTGAATTTAGAACATTTTAGTACTGTGAGATAAACCAAGTGCTTTGGAATGTCCCAGTGTGTAAATGGGTCAGTTGTGGTCTTAGTGAGCTCAGTGCGCTAATGGGTCACCAGGCTGCCCATACAGTGATATAACAGTTTCCAGAAAGCATGTGAAAAGTGACATCACTTATTGTTGAACACTCTATGCCTCTGTGACGGGTCTCTCACACACAAAGCAAGTAGTTCAGTGGGTCAAGACATTCCAGAACAACTGAACTTAATTTAAGGGTAATTATTAGTTGAAAGGTAAAGCATTAAAATGAATGTGGAGCAGGTTTGCTGGGATCTTTGGCTGGACTGCTGGAGTTCAGTCCTGGAGAGAGGTAAACATGTCAGCCGCATTCTGGCCGCAGAATGGCAATGAGAGGCCGCCCCATTGGGCCCTCTGTATCAGGGGGAACTAGTCCTGCCCACGGGACAGTGGAACCCTGGATCCAAGCGGGGAGAGGGTCAAAGCCAGACCCTGGAACACTGCCTGGAATGAAGGCCAGCAGGTAGGAGGAGAGGAGCAAAAGGCAGAGAGGGGAGGAGGTGGGGAACACAAATAAGAGTGGAGGAGGCGGGGAACACAAATAGCTGGTGCAACAGGAAAGAGAGGTTAGTAGGCGGTTTATATACATCATTTGCCTGTTTGGATTGCTTTGGGGAGAGTAGGCGTGGGTATAGGCATTTCCTGTTCTCCCAAAGTTTGGTAATTAAGCTTTCATAATAGTAAGCTCTGAGTTAAAGGTAAGAGTCTGGGTCACTCCCACCATGTCTAGGTCATGTGACAGGGTTTCAGCTGCCATTTGAAAAGGCGCCACCCTGTGGACATGTTGAGGAAGTGAACCCGGGGGGCTCGTAGTACGTGCGCAGGGTCACCCCGGGTTCCTGTCCGCGTTGAGTTCATTGACAGAGTAATCGTCTTCCTCTCGGTCAACATCGGCGAGGGGCCATTGTTTGCCTGGTCCCCCCGCCGGAGCAGGGCCCAGTGGTGGCTGGCTGGTGGGTGGTGTTGACGTTGGCCTGCTCCCTCTGTTTGTTGGCATTCCTGTGGCTGGGAGCGGAGCGGCGCTGGGAAGATGTGCAGGAAGCCAGAGCCGTCAGTCAGGAGGGCAGCCGCGGGTCAGCCGGTCGCAGTGACATCACGTCAGCTTCCTGCCTACATCCTCACTGCCGTGGCCCCGCCCTTGGACGTCCTCCTCCACCCAGTCCCAGCGGACGACCGTCCCCATCTCTATGCCCCCCCCCCACCCCGCGTCCCAGACTTAGCACAGCTGGTGGGGGCAGGAGCCGGCTTGAGGGAGTCTTCCTCGCTGCTTCGTGGGTCTTTTTGCTGGCTCTGAATCCATCCCTCCCTCTCAAAGGAATGCTACAGTAAGGAATTCTATAGTTGCAATGCAGTGATTTCACCGCGTCAGGTCGATGCTGTGGGCAAGGTTTGTCTCAGGAGTCTGTTTCATCGAATGAAAGGAGGACAGCGCGGGGGAAATTGACTCTGGCCCACCCCACAGCAATAGGGGCGCTAGTCAGTGATCAATCATAATGTCAAGACTAACTAAGGAACCTTCATTTTAATAGACTTCACCTTGCATAAATGCCTGCTTTCACTGGACAACCTTTTATTTCAGACCCTCCATGTGATCCATACTGCTGGTTCTCTCTAAAATAATAATTACATAAGGAGTTTAGACTGGAAAGCATGGAGGTGTGGTAACAGTGCCACACACCTTGATGATACCTGTAGCTCTGTCTCAGCATGTTCACCCCTTTGTGCATGCTGTGGTTTCCTTTTAAAAGACCTGCAGGTCTGATTGGTTGATTATATCTAATTTTCACATATGTCACAATCCAGTAGATTTCAACTGGCTAAGGAGGCCAGAAATGTTTGGCCCTCAGCTCCACTGCATGTCTTTCAGAGGTTTCTTGAAAACGTATAAGCTAAAAGATAGCATTTGTTCTCACATATCAAGCGTTTATCAGAAACCCTTTCAAGGACCATCTGTTTACTGGGTGTGTGGTTAATACATTCAACCAAACACTGTCCCTGGATTTCATTTTCAAATGTGCATTGTTTTTCTACCGAGAATTTAAGATCAATGCTAAGCTAAATTTTGGTAGGCATGATCCAAGTTTGACAGTTTTCCACACATCAAGCAAAGGTGCTTTTTAAAATACGAGAACATGATCTGGCTTTACCAATACTCCGAGTGGCATAAGCAGCTTTTGGGACCTGTTTTTTTTCTTCTTGACTGCTGTGTCCATTTACTAATTGAACAGCTCTTCAAATATTTAAGATCCGTCAGGCAGGCCACTTGGGTTATTTAATTGAACTGGTTTATAATGTATCGTACCATCTTCCTCTGTTAAACATGAGCCACAGGTAAAGCAATGATCTCTCAGATATTTGTGTTGAGTGTTCTGGCCATTTGCCTGGTTCCTGATTTAGTTTCTGACTGAAAAAACATCCAGAATGAAAATTACCAGTACATTGTCTGAGAGGGCAAACAAATGAAAACAATATACCTCCAGCTCACCTCAAAATTTCATCACCGTACTCTGTGTTCATTGAAATATGACTAGACAAAAATGCTTTATTTCGAATATAAACATAAAACTGGAACTAAGCTGTGTGTGATGGTGTTGTCTGCACCTGCATGATTTAAACAGAAATTTTCTGCAAAACCTTCATTTGAAAAAGTGACCCGGGATTCACTGCACCGGAATGAAATCAGGATCACTTTCACCAGAAACATCATAACTTAGACTAATGCATTAGCCTGCCCATTAACGCATTCCGAGATTCAGTGCCGCTTTGGAGCTGAATCGCACAAGGCTGCTATGATCAGAGTGCACTTTTTTAAGAATTATTTTAATTAAGCGGTGACTGACACCCCTAAATTTCCTTTATTTTTCTGTTCCTGGTGAGAGTGTAATTATAGTTTCTAAAGATCTGAGGGACTCTTTTGTTCGGTGCTGTGAGAATTTGTCGACACAGAGCGAAGAAACATGGGCTATTTGAGTTAAGTGATAGGATAGCATAATAGAATTTGGAATAAATTGAGCTGTGCCAGTTTAGAATTTCCAGCAGCAGGCTCTGTCTTCTCTGAGGCAAGGCATGCTGGTTGAAGACCGCGCTGTGACTGGATTTGTGTTGCATTCCAGCAAGGGATAACAAATCTGGGAAGACACTAAGGGACACCAAATCCTTTAGATTAGAGTTTGGCAGAGCGTTTTTCTTCGAGCCTCCATGCTTTTTTTTTTTTAGTTATGCAAATATCGTACATAACAGGTTGTTTTCAATATGTTGAAGCCAGAGTTTTTGAAAAGTTAAAGTTATAGTCTTGCCTCTGTATTCTGTACCTCATTGTCATGTTACAAGAAGGAATCAGTTTTTATTTACAATGATAGATTTAGATTTAATCTCTCCTTTTCTGCTGTGAGTATTAGTACAGCGTTGGGGCTAAATTTCCACAGATAAAACCTTAGATATACACACTGCAGCCAACCAGTGACTCATTTACAAGTTTACCAACGGTCGATTACAGGTTTAATATCAACAACAGCAGGCATAAGTAAGGAGCCGTGTCCAAGTATGGGTGGCTCATAGGTTTGGCCACGATTTCTGTGGCACGAAGCAGCTGATATACAAGCACACCCCCTGGCTATTGCAGGCCCATTACCCACAATGCATCTCTTTCAACACTGAGTGCCAAGCAGAGAGGCAATGGTTCCATTTTTACAGTCTTTGGTGTGACTTGGCTGAGAATTGAACCTCCAACCTCCCGCGGTCAAGGCAGACGGTCTATCCAAAAGACCAATGAATACTGATAGTAACATCCAGCTAGAGATGAAAACTGCCACCGCCAGCCAGCCAGCCAGCCAGCCAGCCAGCGCGATGCTGTATGAAACATTTACCGTACTGTTAGCACTCAGTGTGCCTGCGTCCCTTGTTCACTAAAGCTTTCTGTGCTTTTGTGAAAAAGTGACAGTTATCTGAATGCTCAGAATGCTTGGAACCTTTTAATATCAACGGGATCCAGGCATTTCTTGTGTCAAAGGGAGACACTGCCTCCAGCCTCTTCCTCACAAGTCTGCAGGTGGAATCACGACGTGAGTCATCCGTCCTAACCAAAATGAAGGGCTATAAGAGAACTTGTAGCGTGCTGTGAGGACCCCATCCAGAAAGCTCACACTCAAGCTTTTATATCAATGGCTTACCAGCACAAAGCCACTACCAAGTGCAGCACAGTCACAACAACCCTTTTTTTAAGGTAATCTGTGTTGGATTTTTTTTCTTGGAAGACAGACACAGAATACAGAAAAATATTATGTCTGTCAAGGAATATAAAACAGGGTCTCTCTCTGTTTATACAACAGACGGGATTCGTTGGGAGGCAGTTTCTCAAGAATGAAGTCCTCCTCCTCCAGGGCGATCCTGGCCAGAGTTTAGAAGCTGCTGCTAATGTCACGGTGTTACTTTGCGGTCTTCGCAGGCATTCTGCAGCCTCACAGACCAACTCTCCCCGGCTCAGTCTCTCTCTGCTCAGGTTGTCGCGTCACACGTCTTAGCCGTAGTGCTGAAGTCACTGTGGCGGTTTGCTTTTTAAACGTCTGGACTGGTTGAATGATGGGTCTAGGAAGGAAGGAAGTTTAACATATGAAAAAATAAGTTGAGGAATGTTCAGTAGTTTCAAGAATTCATTCTCTCGCTGGCTTTCGTGCTCCTTTTCCATTCTTCAACATGTTCAGATAGGTAACTGACACAGAATGGTAAGATGTCATGAAATATTTGAAATAATTCTTCATGAAATGCTTTCTTGATTTACAGATTCGATGTTTTCATGCAAGTTAGATTGACATGACACAGTGTCTGAACACCACCTGTTGTGATTGGCATTGGTCATGATTATACAAGGAAAAAATAATTACTCTTTTTCAGAAAATCACTCTTTCTTTTCAAATAAATAAACCCGTTTGAGTCTGGTGGTTACAGACTTTGCTGGGCTGCAGAATTCACAGATATCTCAGATGTCAGAATCAATACAGGGTTTTTTGCGGAGGGGGGGGGTGTTTTGAAAACACCATGACTTAGCAAAATGAAAACAGTAATTTTGGCACTCAAAAACACACACTGTACATGCGGTCATGTCATCATCTCTCCTACAATGTTAATGAAGGAGACCCACACCCTGTAACAGGGGCATAAGTATTATTGTTGTCTTCACACAGCAGGAAAAACTTTTGCCTGGATGAGCTCAGGGGACGAGCAGGTCAAAACAAGCCTCGCAGCATTGTGCGTCTGGTCCACAAGAAATCTGCGAGTGACATCACATGACAGACTCGGCCCATGCTTTGCGCTTCACAACTGAAGTCATTTTAGCGGTTAGCTGATCATGTTTTCCATGCTAGGTTACACTGCTAATATACCAAGCTCCAATCAGATATACCGGTGCAATGATGACTAGGGTAAACTGTTTAGCAAGGTAAACTGAGGATACTTTTTGATATTTCTTTGAGGCCTTGCTTCTTTAAAGCCATATTAATTCTGTGTTCAACAGGACATCCAAGGAAAATGATCACTGTCAAGTGTCTGAAATGCTAAAGGGTACTTTAGTATGAAAATTTAATGGCTTTTAATGTGTACTGGAATTTAGTTACACCTCATACAGGCTATCTCAACTACAATAGGCCACACTGTTGACTGGCAACTAATCCCTAGTCCCTAATCTGCTATTTATTGGTTTGCACAATTTACCAGCATGCCTATTTAAATGAGGGTCATCTTCTGGCAGCTGACTCCTTTTTCTTGATTACATCTAATGCTGGTAGCTCTGCCTACGAGTGCTTCACATTAAATCATTTTAGTCATAAGGAAACATTTTAAGTGAAAAGGATCTTATCCACAGTCTCGTTTGTTATAATCAAAATTATTTGATGCGCCTCAGTCTCTGTGTTATGCTTCAAATGACTTCCTGTGGAGTATCCTGTGTAGAGTTCTGGCCACAACTGTAAACGCCATAAAATTGTTCTCTTTTTCTCAGCTGGGTAAAGCATAGACATCAGCTGATTTTGTTGACATTACAAACAATCTGCCATGAAAAAAATACAATTAATTTTGAAATTAAAACAGAGGTATCCACATCACCTGCAGCCATCCGTCATTGTCTTTAGCAGGAGCTGAAGGATGCTTCAGCATAGATTCCGTTGTGCTGACAGCAGCTGGTCAGTAAGTCACAGCTCTGGCACGTCAGTGGAAGTTGAGTAGCATTTTAATACCGCTTGAGATGACCCATATCACATGCCAATGACAGCTTCCTTTGTGAGCATTCTGACTATGCCTGAGAAGAAGGAACAGGCAACACAGTAGACAACACAAATATATCAGGGAGAGAGGTGGCTCTGTGACACTTCCATAAATGGTCTCCCATTGACCATTACCATAATTTCTCCCTTTTTTGTCAGTACAAACATTTGCTGTTGATTAATCTAATAAAGTGATGAGGCAGAGCAAACATAACCGCAGATGTAATGCTATCCGACCGGCACCCCGAATTAAATTAGTGTGTGCACTTCCTGCTGAACCCGGGGTGATGGACTTCCTGCTCAGGCTCACACTCTCAGTATCTGAGCTGCTGGCCGGTTGGAGAGCCCATGCTGACTGCTGCTCCACATTCTGCGTGTTGAGTCAGAAGACAGGACTCCCGACCATGGCCCTGCCCCCGACCACTTCCACGTTACACTGGACCAATATCCCTGTTGCAGTGGAATCCGCTTTTTAAAATTGCATTCAAATAATTTGCAATCACAGCCAATGCCCATGATATATATACATATACACATACAGTATACATACACACATACATATACGTACATACTTGTATATACATATACATACATATATAGAGATTGCAAATATACGTGATGTATCATTGTTGATGGTGAAGGCCACAATCACTGTACAGTCCACAAACTAACAGATGTATATTGGAACACAACCTTAGATGCTCTCTACACTTAAAAAAAATGTTCACACAAGAGATGCGAAAAATAGGTTGCTTAAATTTATGATACGGTATATACTCCAGAGATTAAAGGTATTTACAATGTAAAGCACAAGTCTATCTGTGACTAATGACATTTGCATATCTTTGTCAAAGAACATGGACGGACATAATGAGAGGACCAAATGCATCTAATTATCAGCTTATTAGCATGATTATCACAGTCCTCTCAGCACTCCTTTGTGAAGACAAGCTGTTTGTTTTTTCCATTTGTTAATCTACACAATGGAGGAAAAGGTATGTTTTTCTTGGCGGTTAACTATATCGAAAAAGGCTGAGAATGTGATGAATAGACAGCCATTTGAAAACCCTCCACTTGTTACTGCCACTAGAATACCCACTCAGATGCACTGTGGCAGTAATGCCCCTCTTTTGCTCTTTCTTCAAAAGAAGCGGCACAGATTCACGCCTCCCTCCTTTCACCCTCTGTCACCTGACCATACCCCCCCCCCCCTCCAATCTATAGACTCCTTCTCCTATCCTCCATATATCTGCCCTTCTCCTATTGGAGTTATGTTCTCCACAATGTCCCAAAATGCAATTATTCCCTAGGAGGAAAAGGGCAATTCTTCCTGTGTCCTGTCGAGGTCTGATTCGTTTTGAATTCTCCAAGCTCACACTCAAGGAAAAAGGCAGGTTTTTTTTTTTCATTAAGTATCCAGTGGCAAGGAAAGCTCTGTGGGCTGTGGAAATAAGTGGCTTTCTATTCAAAATAGATCTCTGTTGGTGTGGCCATTGTACGTTGTAAGTTTTTGGGTGCAAGCTCCAAAGAACTGTATGAAAAAGGTTATTGTCTTTTTCATCCTTGACCTATTCCTTCGTTGGCTGGTGAATAGATTCCCCCCTCCCCGATTCCCAGTATTTACCATATCCCTGCAGCTCCTGTATTCTGAAGACAATGTGATCTCTGTTTTCATTTCTTAAGGGAACCTGGTGACCACAGTCAAAGATGAACACATTGAGGATGTGACGAAGTAGGAGTCACACTCCATTTCAGTCCCCTGTCGGCAGCAATCTTGTTTAAAAAGGCATTACTTTCCGTGAACCTACAGAACCCTTCAATTGTTTTCATTCAGGTCTAATTTCAAATTTACCTTTAAGCTGCAAGAGGCCAGCAGCTTACACTGAGCAGTGCTTAAACAGAAGATAGTTGTTGGTAGACTTCCAACAATGAATGTTGACGTCCTTAACCCTGAAACAAGGAGTGACTGTTGTAGAGGGGTTCTTTTTAATTGCTTTCATTGGTGTTAAATTTAAATTAAAATCCAATTAACCTCCACTTAATCAGATGAACCATTTAAGGTGTTTTTCAAGAGGGAGTACTCATGCATTGTCCAAGACTACTGAAGCTCAGCATTATTCTACCTGCATTTTTTCAGAATTTTTAATGTAAATGACAGCAAAAAAGCCACACAACACTGCACAGTACGTTGAAGAATATATGGTCGCTTTTGTATTTCTTTACTTACAGTAAGTGTTGTCTTCCTGTGACCATCCATGACCAGCTGCTGAGGGACCATAGAAAAAAACAACATTGTGCCTGGAATGGTTCTCATCTGAGACAAAAGCATTCCTGCATGAACCATGGAGCACATTCAAAGAAGCGAATACCCAACGTCGCTTACAATCACACAAACCCCATTTGAACCAAACAGCAGCAGTCAAGGCTGTTTCTTGACTATGAGAACATGTTTGTGTGTTGACCTTGAGGAATGTCAATTTGTGCGTGTGTCTTCATGTGCATGTGTGTGCCTATGTGTGTGTGAGAATGCCTGTGTTTTTGTCCTCTTCCTAGCCCGATGAACACGATGGGGTGTCAGTGCCAGGGATGATCGGTCCAATTTTAGTGACCACAGGTCCAACCTGGAGGACCACACATGCCAATCATATGCACTGTGGCAGCATGGGACAGTGGTTAGGGAGCGAGACTTATAACCAGTAGTTTGCAAGTTTGAGTCCTTTGCATGGCACAGCTGGGCTACATTCAGGATAGAAGTTGTGTAAACAGTTCTGTAAAACAATCTTAGAATTGAAACAGTATGGGATTGAATGCACTGTGGTGAAACACTAACACAATAGCAAGAGAGCGTACATGTGTTTGGACTGCTGTCTCAAGGAACAGAGAAGTTATCTGAAAGAATAACACAAATAATATATGAGCTACCCCATCATTAATGCAACTGTTACCTTACTAATAATGTATTGATGAAAGTTGCATACCAGACGTCTTCATTCAAAATCAAAATGATTGGACCCTTACAAAATTTTACACACCTTCACCACACTCCATTTGTACCCTTTGCAAGGTACTCAAACTGAATTGCTTCAGTAAATATCCAGCTGTGTGTATCTCACAAGCTTTTTTCATAAGATACCTATACAGAATGACATGGTGAGTACCTGAGTTCTGATGCCCCTAGAGAAACAGGTCCTTTCCTCAATGCAATATTTGACCCAAGCACTACCAACATGCTCGTTTGCAAAGGTGCAAAGGTGTCCGCCATTGTGAGATGGATATCACACACCCTAGTGGAGGTGGTGAGCATTAGGGGGACAGATGACATTCATAAAGGGGCAGGGTCATCCAGAACAAGGCCGACAGCCAGCAGTGGCAGGGGGAAGATCCTCTCAGCGAGCCCAACAGCCAGGGCACCCAACAGCAGAACAACACAAGCACTTCCTGTGCCCGCTTGCCCCTCTCCACGTCAAAAGGAAGTTGCAACACCTGTCACTTCCTCCCACACAGACGTGTCCCCACTGCTCTCTTAAACGGTCTTATTAATTCATTCGTCTTGTTTGGAACGTCTTTGGAATGCCAAGCCAGGAAGTCAGTGACACCCCCCCCTCTCCCCTCAACCACAAGCAGCCCTATCCCCCCCTCCCTGTCCTACTACCTCAAACATCACGCCACAGCAGTTTGAGTTCAGCTGGCAGGTAATTTTTTTTTTTTTTTTTGCGAGAACATGAAAAGAATGCTAATTTTTCTCTGGGAGTGAGCATGAGCCTGCCACAGCTACGGCAGGCCTCCTCTGATAGTCCATATATCAGGCCCATTGATTCCCGTTTTTATCACAGGCCCCATGCGTCGGCGAGCGCATTAAATATTTAACAGGAGTCTCGCGCAATATCCCAGCAACTTGCCGCCGAGCATGATAACCCTGTAGTGGGTGTTTCGGGAAGGATGTGTTTGGCTGCCCCTTTTCGTTTTAACAAGACAGGAAGTGTGCCTCTATCTCTTCCCCTCTCTCTCTCTCTGGTTGACTGAGATGGTTTTACAATGCTCAGTTTAAGCATTTTAATGGACAGGATTTGATGCTTTTGTGTGGATGAGTCAATAAAAGACATCGAACCCATGCAGGTTATGCATTTTCAGTGAAGACCCAGTCAATCTTTTTTTTTTTCTCTCACAGCTGTCCTAACACCTGGGGAGCTGTTCCCTCATAGCAGGTGAAAACCAATTATTTATGTTTTATGTGGGATAAATGATAAAGTATCTCACCAAGCTGCCATGGAAAGCCCTTGAAATAGTAGTTTTGTTCTTTTGAGGTGGAGAAGTGTGTTCCTCACTTGAAAGCTCAGAAGCTCGATAACTCAATACACTGTACCTTTCCTTCAAAAACTCATTTTATGCTATGGTGACATGGTTATTGCGGCTGCAATCTTTCACAGTGTTCTTGTTCTCAGCACCTAAGCATCAAAATTCAGAGAATGTGGACTACAACAATTTTTAAATAATCCTAATTTACTATACTTTATTGTCTGCTTCCAAGGTTTAACTTAAATCTCCCGTAGAACTTGTGAGCATTAATTTGGAAAGTCAAAAAAGTGTATCAAATGTCTCAAATATCAAAGATATAGAGAGATAAAGAGATATAAAGAGATATAAAGATATAGAAGCTGGAGTAATTTGTACTGATAAAAATGATCATTTTGAAAGTAGCCTCTGAAGCGTCTCTCACTGGCCCTGAAGCAAACGGCGGAGGTGACAGGAGGAGATTTGGCAAGGACACTGCCCTCAGTGCTTTCTCGTTTGCCACTGTTTGACCTCTGACCTGCCTGACATCTCACCGTCTGCGGACCGATTCTCTGCCCTCGGCAGCTCGTGACACCCCACCGGACTGATGGAAAACAGAAGGGGGCGGGGTTGGATAGCTGGGACGTGTATCTGTCCTTCTCTAGCTCCCAGCTGAGAGAAATCCCTCCATATCGTACACTCGTCCTGTAATTGATCAGCAAAGAGATCAGCAAAATCAGCTTGAGTCTGTTTAACACTGAGTGAAAAAATCTGCTGAGATCTGGAGTGATTTTAGGTTTGCTTCACCGACATGGCCTTGACATGTCGACCGACTGTGCGGAGCTCAAGTGAGAAGATCATTTGAGGAAAGAGTTCCTTTGAGCAGAGACATCACATGGGGAGTGACTAATTAAATCCACAAGCATGAATTATTGCATCAGGCGAGCGGGAAACGCCATGACAGCTTTGATTTGATCTCTCTTCCCAAGACCACAGCCTCAGTGTTAAACACAACCAGAGAATATTCTGCCTTCAGATTTCCTCTGCTGTCAGCCCACTGGTTGCGTCTGGAGTAATTATCAAGGAAACAGAACGGGGGTGAAAAACTGAGTACATTTGGGGTGTGTAAACAAAAAGCACAGAGTACCCTTCACCTGAACATTTGATTTACCTAATAGATTGAGAACTTGAGATGTTTTTGCCTGAGACACTATGCATGGGATGACAGCATGTCTGAGGTATGTGGGCAGCAAAGGCTCGTTATAAGAGAGCGGGATCGCTGGCAAAAAGGAACTGCTGTCCATTTGGTGTTGTAAAGCATCCAACCACGAGCTGTCATTATAGCTGATATACTACTTGAATACTATTAAAACCTTGCAGGATCAAGTCTGAAACAACACCCTGTGAAGACACTGGGGTTACACCAAATCATTTCCATTATAAGAAAGACACTGGAGATCAGTCTTGATTTTATACCAATCAATTTATTGTTAAAATTTAAATTTACATGGGGGAAGTCTCAAAGGTCAGGTAGGTCATCTCTATTAAAAAGCGGTGACTTAGTTAAACCAGCATCATTTGTTAATCACATGATAATATCAAAAATAGGTCATTACATATAGCTGCAAATGGACAATTTGGACTTTAAATATAGGTCTGTGGCCTTTGCTATTTCAAGTTAATGAGCTATCACTTATACATTTACATACTTGCATACACAGCCATATATATATACAGTGCTATCAACAGTTGTTCATACCCCTAACTAAGCGGCAACAAAAACATGACATGAATATGTGGATGTGGATCTTGGGTAATTTTTTTCTGCTTATAAATGTTTTTAAAAGGTTGTACTTCAATCTTACAAGGATGGCACAGAGTAAAGACTTGTCATTCACAAATAATGGATTTTCTTACAAAAAATAAAGGTCACATTTATTCACATCCCTGTAATTTGTGTTTTATGAATTCACTCATGGTAATGTTGCGCAGGCGCGCAGTGTGTACACTTCTGAGTGGGATTTCTAACCATTCCCCCTGGCAGAATTGCTCTAGGTCCTTCAGATCTTTTACCTTTACTGTTTGTGAGCTGCTTTCTTGAATTTGAACCACAAATGTTCGACAGGACTGAGGTCTGGAGAGTGAGATGATCAGTTGAGAAAGTCTATTTTGTGCTAAGTTAACCATTTCTTTGGATCATTGTCATACTGGAATGTTCATTTTCAGCCAAGATTGACCTTCTTGGCAGATAAAAACAAGGTTTTTGGCCAAAATGTCCTGGTATGCGTTGGAGTTCATAACTCCCTCTATCCTAACAAGGGCTCCGGGACACATGGATACAAAACAATCCCAAAACATAATAAACTCTCCACAATATTTCACAGTGGAAATGAATTCTCAGCATAAGCTTCACCTTTTTTAAACATTGTTCCTCTTAATGCAACCCTATTTTAGAATCAGCAATAGTGTGTTAGACACATATTACTATAAACAACCTCTACACTTGTGTAGGAGTGCTAAGGCAGGACGAACAATGCTAGCCGATACACCACACATAAAACAAACAGACGGAAAAAAATTGCACAAAACCCACACACCTGTATATAACTCTTCTAATTAAGCAGGTAGTGCCAATGAACCAATTAGCTGGTTCAAGAGAATGACAAGACAAGACAAAGACAATAAGGCTCAGATCAGGTATTCAGCAGGATGTTACATAACATTATTGTCATTTAGCAGATGCATTTATGTCATTTATCCAGAGCAACTTACATGGTTTACACTTTTTACATGTTATCCACTTATACAGCTGGATATTTACAGAGGCAATTCTGGGTTAAGTGCCTTGCCCAAGGGTACAGCAGTAGTGCCCCGGCAGGGAATCAAACCAGCAACCTTTGGGTTATAAGCCCTGCTCCTTACCACTATACTACACAGCTACCTGGATGTGAAATGGAAGACGGTAGAAATAAATAATGAATAAAGAAATGATTACACAACCAAACATTACACAAATGGTTTCTGGGAACAGGTGATGGCTTCTCCTTCATACACCAATACACTGGCAAGCAGCAAACGGATATTTTTCAAACTGCTCTACACACAATGCACTACAGCAGTGCAGCAACTTTCTGGAGGATAGGTGCTGACTTCATGCAAATATCTCAATGCTGTCTGATGAGCTGCAGGGTGCCTGAGAGCATGCAAGCCAATCTACCCGTCCTTCTCTCCAGCACAGAAAAGTCCATTTGTTTCTGCCGCTGTGGGCTCCCAGCCATCATTAAATGACACAGCTGGGCTCAAGAGCCATAGAGCTCAACTTGATCCTCAGGTGAACGCCTTAACCACTGAGCTACTCAGAAACTCGCCTTTTGTGTCGCCTTTTTAATGTCTTTTCTTCCTTTCCGCTTTTTTACACTCCCAGTTTGGAATTGCTAGTTGGATATTAGACCTTTCACACTGCAACCACCTCTGTTCATTCAGCAATCCTCCGATACACCCACATTCATGCAACAACTAGTCTCACAGTGCACCGCAGTGCAGCAAATGGAGATTGGAGGATAGGCGTGTCTCCACTGATGTCATGTCAGTGCCTCATTGGAGGCTGAAGAGTTGCAAGCTGCCAGAGAGCTGCAAGAGGAGGCCCTGTTGACAAACCCATGGCTACCCAAAACCTACAGACTCACTCCTACTTAAAGCCAAATTGTCCTGCCAGTGTGGGCTCCCGGTCATTGCAGGCTAATCACACAGATGGCCTTAAAGCTGGGCCATAGGCCTCAGCCTGCACTTGGGAGGAGCTAGTCACATGCCCCAAGATTTACCTTTTTATGCCAAACAAATCTGATGAGCATGTCCAAAAAGATCAATTTTCATTTATTTCAATTTTCAATTTTCATTCTTTTTGCCTTTGGAGTTTATTTTGGCAAATGCAAGTAGCTTCTCCCTTCAAAAGAGGCTTCTTCCTTGCACCCCAGCAGTGAATACACCATTCATGCACGCAACTTTTAATGATTCTTTTGGGCACTTTGTATGGACAGTTGCCTGGTAAGAAGGTTGTCTGACAGCTCATTGTGGCAAAAGAGACATGGATTCCTTTCTTGGCATGGCTTCCACTATACTGATAGCCTTAAATTTCTTAATAGTGGCCATTAGGGTAGAATGTATTACCTTCAGCTTTTTGTGGATTCCTTTATATCCATCTCTGAGCTTGTAGATGTCAGTGACCACCTACCTGCAGTCTTTGGGGAGCTATCTGACCTTAACAATAATGTATGCCACTGATGAAGCTCTTCTGTGTGTTACATCCTTTTATACCCCAGGGAAAAACAAAGCCTTTGGATGCCTCTGTATAGTTCCAGAAGACTCCATTGAACTTCTAATAAGCATAACGTTGTATGTAATTTCTTCGTTTTGTTTTTATCATAAAGATTACATGAATAAATGTGAATAAATGCGCCCCTTGTGTAGCATAAAATACATTATCTATGAAAAATCTTAATTAGCTTTTTACGATAATATTGAGGTTAGTAAACGTCTTAAACAAAAAATATCTCAAATGTTTTAAAACATCACACATATATATTTCCTTTTGTGACATATTGTACCCATTTAGTTAGGGGAATATAGTGGTCACTATATCTATGTATCGTATATGTGTATAATGTTTTTTTTTTCAACAGGACATTCGTAGATAAGAAGAATGAGTCTTCCTCCGTTTTCAAGATTACACTGTTCAAGCTTTTGAGATTACGCCTTTAAAATGCACTTTCACCTGACTTCCCCCTCAGGACGTGTCCTCAGGACGTGGGTCTCTGTCAGAGGCGACACTGCAGACGGGCCATCTTACTGACGCGCTCGTAGGAGGAGAGAGGCTACTTCTCGCTCAGGAATGCTGCCTTTGTAACTCTGAGCGTTCGCTGCAATTAGCCAACTAATCCATTTCAGGCCTGCATGCATACCAACCATCAGTTGTCAGTGGAGAGTGGAGTAATAATGTTTACTTGCATGTTCTTGCATTGCTGTGCCTCTGGTAATGTGTAGAGAAAGCAGACCTACAACATTTTAGTGTAAAACAGAGAAAGAAAAAATGTGAATGTAATCTCAGTGATTGTGAAAGGGAGTGTGATATGATTATGTATTAAAACAATGCCAGAGAAGTATTTACAACATTCATTCATCTTGTGATAACAACAGTTGTCATGTGGTAATATGTATACATCCATAGGGCAACATATGTGGGAACAATGCTATTATTGTACATTTAAGTTGCCACTCCTTCAGAATGCACACACACAACCATTGTACAGGCTATTGTAAAAACTAATCATATGCTGTCATAATGTCAATAAAAGAATATTTAGCCACGAGAACATATTGATCTCTTAAACATACAGTTAAACAACAGTTTGAAATACCATTAGTAGACTTCACAAATGGGTCTGTAACTGTTTATTCCTACATTTAATAAAACGCAATAAAATGGCATTTGCTGTCAGGTGGCTGGTTTTCTTTATGCCTTTTGTAAATAAAAATGCTTGAACTTGGTTGAGCAGAGAGCAGGGCACATTCACAAAATAAACCGCTGCAGCAGAACTATTTGGAAGTGTATTCTTGGACGTGTCCTTTCTGAAGAATACTTTTATTGCCAAACTTTTTTGATGCACAGCAATAAGTTTGTTATAATCTATCACTCCAGATTCTGATACATAACACACTGAGTTTTGTTGAAGCTCAGTACTGTCCCTGGACAGGGTCGACTCAAACAGATCCCGGATCAGTTTTAGATCAGAAACACTGAACCGTCGTCCCCGCTGACTGTCTACCTCGGCAGGGCTTACACGCAGCTGTCTGAGGAGAGAACAGACGAACAACAGAGAGAAGAAGACAACAATGCAGGAGCGAGGAGAGCGGAGCGCAGGCGGCGAGAGTGCGGCTGTGGTGGTAGCAGCGCTTAGGGAGGGGTGTCCGTTCCTGCAGCGGAGCTCTGTGGGGGTGGTGCAGACAACATTCCAGGCATTCCTTCAGCGCTAAGCCGGCTGGACTGGGCAGCAGCACCAATTACAGAGCAGGCCGCCCTCCACTCCACAGGCCTGCCTGTTAAGCATACCCCGGCCTCATTTGTACACCGCCTCCCCCTGCCACACACACACACACACACACACACACACACACATACATGCACACACCACCCCCTGCGGACACACAATAGACCTCTCAATATTGTGCATTCACCACGGAGTCACTCTGAGAAAGACTCCCCTCCCATCACCTTGACCAGGACACTAACATGGAGGCCAAGAGTGAAAACAAGACTGTCAGTGAATGAAAGTGCTAAAACAATAAGAAAAAGGATGAGATGTGCCTAAGCTGTTATTACTTTTGGTCATGATTTACACAGCCTTTTGTTTTTTTGTTTTCTACTTCAGTGTGTTTTGATTTTCTGAGAGGATTTCAGTGGGTTTTCTTTTGATTTATATTCTTCGCTTTCTCTTCAGCTTAGTCGACCTCTCCATTTGTTGTATGCTTTGACCGAGGCTGATTTTTGAGAATGCAGGTGTTTCGTTGATGCGTACGCATGAACTACAACATACTGAAGGTCCTTGCTGTGTAGTATTCCACTCAAATGCAGTTAGCAGCCCTGATTCACTGTGTGAATCCCATGAAATCTCAATCAAGAGCCACGGCCCTCTCAGCTCTCCAACCCTAAAAAAATGCAGGTTTTCTGTAATGCGTGAGGCACACACTCTGATGAATACACTCTACAACGCAGCAGCTGAAAGATTTTCTGCAGTGGAGGCATGACAGGGTAAATACTGTGTCATGGTACCGCTTAGCATGACTTGCACTTACTTGGGGGATAGCACTCCACTGTGTCTGCTGTGGAAAAACTAACAGCGTAATTGCATGTGTCCTGCCCTCTCGTATAGCGCTCAGCACAGTGTTTTGCACTACATGCGGTCATCCTCTCTCACGATAAAGACTTGCCCGTGCTTGAAATGGCGTGGCATGTTTCTGGTGTCTTTTTTTTTTAAGGTTGTGGGTCCAGTGCAAGGATGACATGCACAAACACAGTGGTGCTACAAGCTACTACACTACGGGGGCTGTGTAGCATAGTGGTAAGGAGCAGGGCTTGTAACCGAATGGTTGCTGGTTTGATTCTCTGCTGGGGCACTGCTGCTGTACCCTTGGGCAAGGCACTTAACCCAGAATTGCCTCAGTAAATAATCAGCTGTACAGATGGATAACATGTAAAAATAGTAGCCTATGTAAGTGGCTCTGGATAAGAGCGTCTGTTAAATGCTAATAATGTAATGTAATGTGCTGCTACGAGGAGAAATACACCTCCCTTGTATGTTGCAGCTACACAGCAGCTTGAACTAGCCGGTCACGACCAGTCTCATTAAAGATGGGAGAGAACAGAGACTGTCCATGGCTTGTGTGTGGCTGGTTAATTCCAGCCGGGTTCTTGGGAAAGGAGGCGTGCTCCTGTATGATCTGGAGTGGGTGTCCGAGGACACGCTTGTTACCCGCAAAACACTGCATTTCCTGTCTGTGCTGTTTACGGCCAGATATCTAATCCTGTTTTGCGAAATCCCCCTAGCACTTTGGGGTAAATTGTTGGAATCGTTACAGCTGAGTTTTTCCGCCCTCTGTCAGAAATTTGGAGGAGGGGTTAATGAATTGGTCGTACAACTGCAATTTTGGAAATTCAAATCCCAGGTAGGCAACTGGTGTTGTACTCTTCACCATAGCACTTCACATTGCTCCAGTATCCACCAGCGTCAATTCATAATACATGAAATGGAAGCTCTGAAAAAGATACAGGCTGATATCTCTCCTGCAAAAAAGGTTGTTGCTTAATAGGTACATACCACCTCACCCAGCAGGTCTTATAGGTTCACCTTGTTTCAGGAAAGAGCTTTGCATATTATGAAGAGGTAAAGCCTTCAGAGTATGACAAAGAATTCAGAGGTCCCACTGTTAAAAGTTAAAAATGAATGTTTTTGATTATTATTGTAATGGGAGAGCCTGCCAATGTTCTAATGTGGGAGAGAGCATATTGACTGTCAGACCATTCACAAGGAGTAACACAAGTAGCACACAATTGGGGTGTAAGGGTAAAGTGTGCATTATTGTTTTAGTTTACAGATGAAAATATGAAAGCTGGGAGCCAGACACAACATAGCATGGTTCTCCTTATAGATTGGAGAAAATGATAAAATTACAGATGCACAACTCACAATTTCACTGGCCGCCGGGAAAATACAACAGGAACCAAACAATATGAGAATTACACAGGATCACAGTCAGAAATCAAAACGCCAGTGCTGAGAGTGGACATGATAGCCCATAAAAGATTCACCTGAGTTTCATCAGTCATCAGTGTTGCTGTGGCTTCACTATCAAGGGGTGTAATTAGCTGCATATAAGGGCTGGGGGGCAAAATTAAATAAACCTGTTTTCTTATCCATTTTTTCTGTCAAGTCCTGATATTTTTCCACAACTATTTGTAAGCTCCTACAATGTTTATTTCCAGATGAGGTGAAATCATGGCCTTTTGCTTTTCTTAACCATCTATAAACTACTGTGGGCAAAGACAAACGCATGACTAGAGTTCACCTTCCTCCTAATGGCTTGAATTTTTTAGGTAACTGGACACAGCTGTGAATTTGCTGAAGTGCCTTCCTCAATGACACAACAGCAGCAGCCTTCCCCGGTTCCCAAACCTGTAGCCTGCTGGTCCAAGTTCAGTTCCATGACAAACCACTCAATGCTTTTTCTCACCGCTGCCCCAGTATTTCACAGCACTCAGCTTGTGACTCTTGGTACACTTGCAGTGCTGTGCCTGGCACAACAGGGTGGGAGGAAGTTTGAACACAGTTTTGCAACATCTGAGAAGCCAAGCTCTGCCCCCTCCATTCGTCACAGGGGTCAGCAGGAGATCACCTATTACCCCCTGACTCTGAGCAGTCAAACTCAGCGCAGTAGGAAATTAATTGACTACTCGCAATTCTATATTTATAAGGACGTTATATTCCCACAATCTAACGTAAACGTCAAAGCTCAAAAGTCAGGCTGCTCTAGTTTTACATACACGTGAAACATAATGTCAGAATGTCAGTCTTTGGCTTTGTATGTCTGTATGTATGTACAGTTAAGATATATTGCCTCATTTGCTGATGGATGGAATTTCCAACAAAAAAGTTTGCATTCAACTCAGACAATCTACTCAGTTTATAATTTGGAATTATAAAATGTAATCATCAAGATCCCTGAAAAAATGTCATTTACATTTAAATCTTCATTTGGCAGACGCTTTTATCCAAAGCGACTTACAAGTGAGGTACACTACAACACAAATTTCGATTTCGACTGCGGAGAAAGTCCTGGAACTGTTACCTGTTCTGGTCAATTTTGACGTTAAGAAACAAACACCAATAGAAAAATGGCCAGTCAGATCTGAAGGGAGCTTTTTTGAAGGGGATTTTTGCTCACGACTATAAACTCAGGTCTATTTTAAAATCGGTATTTCGATTATGTTATCATTTTGTGTTAACGTCAGGAAAAAACAACCGATCGCAAACAAACAACACATTTTAAACATATTTACATTACGTATGTGATCCTCAATCAGTTTCCATCCTTCTGGTAGACAAAGAAAGTGCAAGTTTTTACTTTCAGTTTTAATGTGTAGGCCGATGATATTTTCAAATAACAGACACGTAATTCTTGCTATAATTCTGCTCAACTAAAACTGCCTAAGAAATGACCTCCGTTAAATAAGTTAATGATTTCCGCTATATTGTTGCAGTACCTTACTTGTAAATCATTTACTCAAAGGTGTTTGCGTGTGTATAGTCCACATTCTACAGTGAAGTACTCCGCCCCGTGTTTTGCGTACGGCCGTCGGGCTGTTCACAGCCTCTTGCTGATTTTTACTCAGCTCTTGTCCTGATATCACTCCGCTGGCATGGTGGAGGAGGAGAGCACTTGATCATTGTGATGGTGGCAGCAGCAGTGAGCAAGCAGCAGAATCGGCGTCTTTAGGATTTCGTTTACGCACGTCTTTGAGGGCAGGATTTTTGAACGTCTCTTCATGCGTGGGGATTTTACAGATAAATTAACGCGATGCAAGTTCACGAAAACACTCTGGAGGCAGTGCGCTGCGAGCAGCAAAACTTTTTCTTATAGGACAACACAATAAAGCAGCGAGCTCGTAACATTGGCTGTTGTGTGATGTTCGCTCGTAACATCCGGATCTTCTATGGAGTTGCAATAGAACAGTTCTACTGGCAGTGGAAGTGAGCGCGGGGACCGACCGCTGAGCTCGGTCTAACACGCTCCGGTATTGTCTGTTTTGCAGATCGAAAATAGTATTGTTTTAATGGCAGTGCATGGTTGAATTTTCCCGAAGGAAGGATAGCAGCCACTGTTTGTTTATAGCCATCTGAATCCCCATTCCTCTTTCCACTGGAAACATTTTAGGCACAAGAGGCTTGAAAAAAGTTCTTCCAAAATACTGTGCACAGACTATATGATGGGGGATTTTGCAACCCCCACTGCTGCGAACGGCAGCAGTATTTGCATAAACAACAATAACATAAACAGCGGCATCAACGCCGGTAATAGCAGTAACAATGTGGGCATTCCTAAACACAGCACAGTGGTCGAGAGATTGAGGCAGAGAATCGAAGGCTGTCGGAGACACCATGTAAACTGTGAAAACAGGTACCAGCAAGCCCACGCGGAACAGCTGGAGATTGAACGCAGGGAGACGGTCAGCCTCTATCAGCGAAGCCTGGAACACAGGGCTAA
The DNA here is from genome assembly GCF_013368585.1 of Megalops cyprinoides. NCBI lineage: Eukaryota > Metazoa > Chordata > Actinopteri > Elopiformes > Megalopidae > Megalops > Megalops cyprinoides. Next base: position 12,193,852 of record NC_050604.1, read on the forward strand.
GAAATCTGCTAATAATAAGCAGCAAAACAAACAACAAGACCCTGAGTCGGCAACCACGGCAGAGCAAAGAAATAACACACTGATAGCGGTAAGAACCCATTCTCAACCCCCCTGCCCCGTATCCCGCCAGCAGTGGAAATGAATTGTGAAAATTGTTGGATTTGCAGTTAGTGGGGAGAAAAACACTTGCTCAATTACTGTTAAAACGTACTTCTGACACCTTATCCCACAAACTTTCGCCCTAAGCACTACTGGGGGTATTTTAGGAAATTGAGCTGAGAAACTTTGCAGTCCTTATGAGGGCAATGCTGCTTTGCTTTTAAAGTAGCTAACGTTAGATGAAGCCACACTAACATGTGAAAGTTCTGGGTGAGTCTTTAAATGTATGATTGCATCCTGGTTAATCTCTACTTGCCTCCTACTTTCACAGTCCAGAGGCTATCTGCGTGCAGCTAGTTAAGTTTTTGGTTCTGAGAGCACTCATTCTGCTAACTTCGTAAAAGTGAAGCAAGTGAATGGAGCTAGCATCACCGAATGTATTTACAAGGTTCATGTCGACAGGCGTGTTGTCACAACCTAACGGTTGGTTACAAGATAGCAAGTTGTCAAGTTAGTTATATTGTTTTGAGAAGGACCGCGTTTGTCACATTATTATTATCAAAACAAACGCAATGCTAATTTGTATCCAACTTATGTTCTTCACAGTTTATTGGCACTGTTAAAAACTTGTGGAGTGAAAATGTTTGCATACTGACTGGCTTACTGTCTCTCATATAATTTGCCCCCCCCCCCCCCCCCCCCCCATGTGTTTTGTAAAGACCAATAACTCGCACGCAAGTCTGTACTTCATTTCGCTGGAGCAATCCACCTTTCTGTTTAATGTGTGCACGGTTTTACCGTGATATTGCAAAATGTTGTCATTTTCCACAGTGTCTTTCGATTTCATGAACTGTGAACTGTGATAGTTTCCCCCCTAAAACACTTTAAAAAATCAAAACAAAAGCAAACCGGAAGCTGCAGGCAGTGACACATTGCAGTTCCTCAATAGGCTGTAAGTTAGTTTCTTGAAGTATTGCAATTTATTAACGTGGCTGATGTTGTTCTACACGTAGGCACTTTATCTAAGTACTGAAATATATAGATGTGGCTTATGTTTTATCGATATTTGGTGTCGCTTTGTCTACATCACATATTGTACTGCGTGAAGTTTAAAATGAGTGAGTTTGGGAGAGTCGGGAAATGAGGCGGGTACTGATTCCTCACGTTCAATGCACACAGAATTTTAAATTTCACATTGTCGTATTTGTTTATTGAATTATATGAGGGTTATGCAAAGGCACCTCACGGATTTTGTTAAGCCAAGTACAGCCCTATCCACTGATGAAGTACAATACCCCTCTACTGGCCATCTCCATAATGAAAGCTTATCTATCAGTCATTTTGTGGGCAATCAGATAATAACCCGCGTCACAACAACGGTAAATACCAGGTGGGAGAACACGAATGGCTGGACCACAACATAACAATATCAGGGTGTTAAGTGAAATCAGTGCAGGCTTGCTGCAATTAAATTTTGCCCGTCCCTGATATGATAGCCGAGGCAAAGGGTATACTGTGAAAAATAATTTGGATTGTGATGTCATGTTAATTGTTTCCAGTCGACGCAGCTTGAATTAACGTGTTGCTACAAAATGTCGAGGTCCTGAATGTCAAATTGCCCTTTTGTGTTTCAACGGTCTTTCTCTCTTTGAAATGCAAAGCGCATTTCTTACAACCTTCCGCTAATTTGTTAAGGCGACGAAGGTATGGCGAGCAGTGTCACTTTAAGAGCCATGTTAGCGAGACAGTGGCGATTGTGATAGAGAGAGAGAGAGACCTCCCACTGGGCAGTGTGGACATTATACGGAACCGCCCATTAACTGGTAGGCAACAAACACTTAAATTTTGAGGGATTACCACTTAAAGATACAGTAGCCCTTTAGTACTGAAAACAGCGCCGCATCCAGGCGACTGAGCGAAATCAGTTCAATGCTCAATTTGCCTTTATTAAAAGCCAAGCACTAGACGTGTGTATACTAACATTAAGATGATCATTTTTTGTGGTACGGCTAAATTTTGCAGCCGTATGAAGAGCGAAGAAGCTACACTTTTTGAATACGTTTAATGTGATGGAGTAGGGTTTTGAACGTATTACACAGGGTTATAATTTTTGCGAGATTTTTGGGATTTAAACGTGGAGCATTTTTTTCAGTTTTGTATATGTTACGACCTTTAATATCGTCTAAGTCTCCCGTGTATTTCATGTTGTGCCTGATGTAGTCAGAGGCACTTTTAAGCTCTGTGTCACTTGACTCCTGGAAGTGAAGTAATCACTTGATATTCTACAGAGTTGGTAAGGAAGGAAATTAATATTTTGATTGTTGGTATCCCTGTGGGTACATAAAAAACGGATGTCCTGTAAATAATGCATGGAAAAGAAGAACTGCAAGTAACACAATTCTGTGTACATATGAGGCTTTGAGGACTGATAAAATCTAAATATCACTAATTTGTAGCACGTGATACTGTTCTGTACAAGTTAATATTGTGTCATTCAGAAAATACAAAAACAATTTGCCCATATTTTTTGTAGACACACACACACACACACACACACACACATCTGGCTTGAATTGCTATATTAAAACTAGCAAGATCTCCTGTTTCATGGTTCCACACATACTTGGAGCAAGGGCTTCCCATTAAAAAAAGTCCTTCCAAAGTACTAACCATTTGATTGCAGCACTGAATTTACAAATATGTATGTGTATTTATCCTGTTTGATGAGAATTCTGTGACCGAAGCAGAAACAAGCTTTTAATTTTAATATTTTTTTTCACGGTCCAACAAACCATCCGGGGTGTCTCACGGACCACAGTGCTGATTAGAAGAACTTTGGTGGTGTCCAAATGAGTGGGTGCGAAATCTTAAAATGCACAAATTAAGTGCTGACATTGCTGAGATATCTGTTTTTGATGTTAAAGCAAGTTACTGTCTTTCAGTGGCTAATAAGAAGAAATCACTATTCAAATTATTGAACTAAACATTAAGTTCTTTCCAACTAATTTTATCAAAGCAGAGCCTGAGAACCCTGAGTAAAGTAAAAACATTTATATTCTTCATTTTACTGCCTGAAGGTATGAGTGCATACATATCTCTTTGCATTGAGTCATTTACACAAAAAGCTTGTTACATGTGTGTTAGTGAGAGGGGAAATGAACTGGGTTTGTCTATTTCAATATTTGATCTTGGAAGCCACAGAGTATACATATGTCAAATTATTTGAAATGTTCATCTCTCATGGCTGTTGTTGATTGAGCAGTAAGCCCTACTACTACCATGCCTTCAGTCAAGTTACCACACAAACGCAAGCCAAACAAAACAAATTGTATTAATGGGCGTTTTTGCTTCTTTCTTGAAGCAGGAAGGTGGGCTAACTCGTGTGTGTGTGTGTGTGTGTGTGTGTGTGGATAAAGTTGTGTTGAAAGTCTGATCGACTCCTCAGAATGAACTTACTTTATTGAACAAAGTGCACATTCACAGTAATTTTTCAGTGACTGAAGTCACAGTTACCATTTCACTCTGGCCATAAATCTGTGCTAACCTTTTTCACTGTGTTGTTCCTTGCACACTGTAATGAGCTGCTATAATTATAATAACATAATCATATTATCTAGCATTTGAGTTATTGTCTTGGAACATTGTTGTCATTTTTATATCTGAATGTAACAGAGGATATTCTAGATATTCATTTTTACCAGTCATTTGTATTGGTGTGACAGAATGAGCTACCTTACACTGCTGCGGGTGTCAAAAAAAATATTGCTTGTCTATCATTGTCGTCTTTTTTAACTACCAACTTGAAATACATTTACTTAAGGAGACAGAAATAATAGTGGTCTGAGCAATATACCTTTTTACATATGAGTCCCACTGTCCAGTGTGAGCTAACAGTTCATTTGATTGGCTATCCCAGCGTGTCAGAACAGCTGTTTTTGCTTTAATGGGTGTAGGAAAAAGTGGATTCTAAGCATGCAAATGTGAGGCCTAAGAGGCCAGAAGAGAAGAGGCCATTCGGCTCAGTGTTCAGGTCTTCTGGGAAATCACTGATCTGAGAGTGCCTTCATGAACTGACATATCTTAGAGATTAAGATCTCTCTCTCCCCCTCTCATGGCAGGCCAGTTTGTCATAGCTGCACACGAGCCACACCACATCACTGTAGCCCATTCATCCTCCTCCTCTTCTCTCTTCTTCCTTTGAGCTGGGAAGATTCCCACCCCCCCACCCCATTTTTCCCCACAAAAAATCCAGGTCCCACACAGGAAGTGCACATTTGCCTGCAGGGTGGTGCTTGAGCTGCTGTCATGGGTGCCGGAAGCCATAGGCTGTATTTTTTTGTGAATGCACAGACCACATCAAGATAATGCGAAAGGGGGCAAAGCGGGTCCATTCAGAGAAGGGGGTCTATATTTGGTCCGAACACGGCGATGACGCTCGCGTAAGGCGCACGCTCATTAGCCTGTCGCTTGAGGTGCTTTCGGCTAAGAGCTCCAGCTCGGCCCTACAGCCAGACCTTTCTCCAGCGCAGAGCGGTGCCTTCCTCCTGTCTGCGTCACCGCCGGGGCCTGCCTGCCTGTCTTCCTCTAGAGTTTCACACTCACAGCAAGCCGCAGAGCATCCCATTACCACCAGTCATTTTCCTAGCATGGTGTGCACTTATATACTGTTTTCTGTGAGCGGGGGGTCTGGATCCGAGCCGCAGAGGGCATTTAAACCGCTGTGTGCGCTGTGCCTGGACCATCTGCACGTGCGGCAGTCAGCAGTGACACCTCAGCCCTGATTCACGGCCGCTTTCAGTCGCCGTCGGGCGGACTCTGCTAAAGGGAGGCTGGGAAACCATGAAAGCAAATAGCCTAAAACTTTAAATATGGTTTCAGTGCACTGAAGCGTTTTGTAGAATTATAACTGTGAAATGGCCAAGCTGTCCTATGTAACTCACCAGGACACTATTGCATTTTTACATACCAATTTTAGGCCCAGATTATTTCAAGAGAGTTGTGTTGTATTAGCAGCATTTTGACAGTAAGTACCTAAAATACATACTATTTTGATTCCATTAAAAATAGTACTATTTATGGAGTGCATTGATTGTCTGGTAATGGTATGAACAAGTCCTTAAGATAAACTGTGACCTCAGTTGTCATGTTCTGGCTTTTTGCAGGCATTTCTCAATGAGGTGCACTTTTTAGCATAAGACCTCTAAATGAATCAGGGCAGATATTTTGAAAGGTTCTTCTCAGCTCCACAAAAGGCACAGAGAAAAAGACATGATTGTTTGTTTGCATCTGAAAGAATTTAATACCGTTTTTTTGGGTACAACCTCTGCTGAGGATATCCTGTTTTTAAGACATTTTGGGCCCTATGGCCAGCAGTAGTCGCCGGATTCCCGGGTTCCCAGCTGTGACTTTTTTCAAATGTTTGTGGATTCCTCAAAAACTACAAAAAATGTCAGGCAGCTTTAACACTATTTCTCAACATGTTGCAAAGACAAAGCCTTGATTTTATTTCATGTATGCAAAACGCAAAAACCCATCACTGAAGTCGGCGGTGTTGGTTGCACTGTAATCTAATACCATTCCATTTCACTGGTGTGCACCTCTGTCTGGAATTTCCCAGATCGCTCCTACAGTGTAGCACTTCCTGGATCTTTTTGCTCTAGTCTTCATTCACCTGTTTTGTACTGGCCATAAAGGTGTGCTCACATGTGCGCATAGAAATCAGATGGAGCCACAGATATCCTTCCATATTTTCGGCTTTGCTTTTGAGTGTATTTGAGTGTAACTGCAGGGCCTCAGTGCTTCCTGAAGGTGTAATGCTAAATTGAGCAGGTCATTGGTTAATTGGCACCTCCAAAATCAGAGTGGAATTGTGGAAAAAGTTGATGGTAGAATCTTATGACCTATGTCTGTTGAGCTTCACAGAACAATTTAAAAATATACATAGAATGTATATATGTGTGTTTTGGTAGTAGTAGCAGGCTACAGTTGGAGCAGTGCCTGGTGTTCACTCTCACAGTCCAATGACATGTAAGGAAGCTGTCCTGCGTCACAATTTGAACCACGATGGCAGCTTTTGTTTCCTACTCATGAATAGTACATGGTGATAATTCACACCTTGTGCTAACTTCACAGTCTGAATTTTTGCATGTGAACACAGCCTAAAAGAAGTGCTACCACAGAGTTGTCGTCAGTCTGCCGTTTAATTTACAAAAACTCTGGAATGGCCAGGTCTGTTTTAACTTTGTTTGGAATGAATGTAGCCAGTTGTGTCAAAGCAGTGCTGTTGGCATGGCATTATTGCCTTCTGGGAGAAGGGCCCAATTGCTAAAATTAACTGGTGAGCTGGCATCAGAACGCAGGCCGGTTATGTCACAAACACACAGTGTGGCCCTACCAGCAGCTGTAGGGGTCTGTTTCTTGTGTGTCTGAAATATCTTTTGCATTCATCTGTCTTCTTCTGTTTGTATAATGCCTGAATGCTTACTTTAAATTTGCATGGATCATACATTTTGTATTTTGTGTCCACCAATCCACTGCATACTCAACCTTCACTGAGCTTACTGCCTCTTACTGAAGGGTGTGAAATGGAAAAAATGTATGGATAATTTGCTAAATTTTGAATTGATGCCATCTAGATACCCTGCTTATCTTTATTGCCCCACCTGATGGAGGTAAGTAGAATGCTTTTTAAGGTAAAAGTAGGCAGTTATACATGGGAGCATACATGGGAGCGCCATTCAACTGTGAAGGAACGCCGTTGTTGTAGGTATTCTCCTTTTAAATGCCTTCCAACAAAGCCGGTTAGCTTATTACAGTTTTACACCTGATGGCAGACTAATTACTTTGTGAGCTGTGATTTGAAGCAGTGGTTTGAGATTACAAAATAACTAATGGTCTGTAAAAATTACGATGAATCTCACTCACCCTTCTGAATCATATAGCCTTCATAAAAGTGGTGGTCAGTTCATACAAAAAAGCTGTTAGCTGTTCCCTCTCGCCGAGATGGTTACACACCACTTTTTTTCCCTTCATACAGTAAGTGTAACCCTGTGTTTGGTTATGGTTTTGGACACAAAGGATGTTTATATGCCAAGCATGTGTGCAAAACAGGCTTAAAGTTGTGCCTTGGAATTCCAGTAAAAGCTTCCCGCCGGCTCCTTTTGTCTCTTTAGCGCTGTCTCCTCCCCCGTGCTGGCAATATTTCTCGCTGTGTCAAGCTTTTAAGGGAAGAGTGGACGGCCTGACGAAGGAACGCGCAGTCTCGCTTCACAGACGCTTTGGGAGGGACTGGCCGGTCGCGGCGAGAGCGGCCATTTGGTGCAGCGCTAAAGCCCCGCGCAAAAAACTGAGGTGCACCGCACCTCCAAACAGTGGGCCGCCCCGTAGATCTGTGGGTGCCTGCGCTCGGGAGAACGTCAGAACGGCTTTTACTTTCGCTTTGAACAATTAAAGGACTTCTGCAGTGAAAGACCTTGAACCTTGAAAGGCAAAGGGGTTGTGTTGGCGCCGGGGCTCACGGCACTAACCCTGCTAATTCACTGTAGCAGGTCCGTGTCTCAACACGCTCTCAAGTGCCTTCATTGACCGTACCGGTGTTATGAAGGAGGTGAAGTTGCAGTGGCGGGAGGGTAAGAATGCATTTCCCCTCAGATTCAAGGAGCAACGCTTCCCTGTCTCCCTGGACAAGCTAAAATAGGAGCAGTTCTGTGGAGAGCTACAACCTTTGAAAGCACCCCCTATAATTCCCTTTCATCTGAGCTCTAATTTGCCAGCTTTAAAATGCACAGAAAACCGCTGTTTTTAATATAAAAATGTTTTCCCTGTACTCCGATTCAGACCTATGTTATTATTGACATGTCGTGGGGATCGGTGAATGCAGAAGCACATGTGGATGCCGGGCAAACTTTTGGTATTAAACGCTGTACTTTTCAGTGCAATCTAAAGTTGCAATTTTGCCAGTACCTTTCTTTTTTTAGAGCCATGTGATGAAAGGGAATTACAGGGGGTACTTTTCTCATGTAGTAGCTCTCAACAAAGCATGCTATTATTTTAGCATCTCTGGAGAGAAGGGGATGCATTGATTCTTAGAATGGGAGGTTGCCTGTGCAGTCAGTGCCCATTAGAGGCAAGCCCACTGTTTTCCCCCCTATCATTTTAGAAATGAAGGGATTCATAATAAAAAAAAGTAATGTAAAAATAATATAAACAATATATTACCATCCACTTTTTTCCTTACATTTTTGCCTTTAGGATGCTGTTGCAATTTTTTGTAAGTCGCCTTTAATGATAAAATATGGAAACTCAAATCTCTGCTTATGAATAGCTCTTTGATCCATTTAGAGTCCATGTGAGTTTCATTTTTCTGGATCCAGAGCATGAGGCGCTGTCACTGGAAGGGTTAGCATGAAACCCCGTGCTAAACCAGAGACTTTGTAAGCCGTCCCCACTTCCTCTCCGTTTGGCACAGCGTTCAAAGAGATGGATTATGGGTAGTGGCCCTGTGATAAGACTGGTATCCGGTCCAGGGAGTTTACCTCTGGTCCTTAATGCCATAGCGATCATTCTGACCGCGTGGGCCACCGAGGCTAGGCATATCTTCACCATAAACTTTACAGTCATTATAAACTCAAATGAGCAAAGTATGTCATAGGTGGCCACTATTGTATTTCAGGTGTTCTTTATAAAATATTAGTGATATGTGTTTATGTGTGTGTATGAAAATGATCTCCAGTGTTTTCCCTGTGTTTTTGTCAGTCAGGCGATTGCTGCTGTACTAGTGGTGGTATAGTTTTTGGCATATCAGAAGTAGCAGCTCCCGAAATTATTGAATCAGTACGTAAAGAGGAATGTTGCGTTTAAGAAAGCATCTCAGAAGGAAAATATCGGTCGCTGCCAAACGCCATATAACCTGCTGCAGCACATCAAAAGTTCTGCTTGGCTGATGGATCAGAGTAACATGGGACTGTCGGTCCACGCAACATCAATACATTCCCTGACGGAGCTTGTTCAGCGCTTCTTTCCTCTGCATCGAAGAGATTCTTTTCAACAGTTTGAGATGTTTTTAATTTGGAGTCAGCCCAACCGCATTCCCATCCACCCACACACATGCGCATGTATAAGCGCTCACACGTGCATGGCCCCCTGCCAGCTCTGTGAGATCCACATGCTAGTTGTTCTCTATGGAAGATGTATACAAAGTCTCCCGAAGTCTTATCGAAGATACTGAAGGCCTAATTTCGGCCATGTCGGTTTTGAAACGCATGCACTCAGAGGCTGTTGCCTTTAGTAACCCGCGGAATGTGAAAGACAGCCCCTCTCAATCACATGATGACACAGTTTGCATCAGCACAGTCCTGCAGCTCTTGGTTTATGTCATACGCATAATGTATTTGTCCAATTTAATAGCCCATGTCCGTTCCCAGGGTGGAGGAGTTTATTGCATTTGCTTTGTGTGAAGGAGTAGCCCTTTGCCGATTCCAGAGAGTTGTTATGTTACAACACAAGTACTATTTCTTGTAAACATGTGGGAAGGCTCATAAATTGTAACTTTCCAGGGTCAGTGTTTGTGCAATGCTAGCAAAGTTAATAGAGCAGAGTTGAATGTCAGCAGAGACAGGGCCTAGTTTGCCCTGTGGTGATTAGGCCGTTGATTGGACTGATGATGTGTGCAGAGAAATTACTGCGTTTATTTGTATTGTTAATGTTTGCCTTTTTGCTTTAAAAGTATTATTTCAGGTAAAAATTCTGGTTGTATGTCCTAAAATGACATTGGAAAATGTAATATTCATAATAGCATCTTAAAGATTTCACAAATAGTGAGAATGTAATCGCTGACGTTTCCTTGTCTCTAGTTGGACATTTCTGCAAGATAATTTGCATGATTGTTCCAGTGTTGCTCTCTTTATAAAGTTAAAATGACAATTTGGTGATAATGGCATAGTCTAAATGGAAATTATTTCTAACAGAGACCATACATGAAAGGCCGCTCATTTCTGTATGTGTCAGAAAATCGTATGTGCTCGAATAGGCATTACGGCTATCGCAGAGATGTTTTCATTGGCCAGTTCCCCTGGCCGCGTGTGCTGTTCATATTTGCATTTCAAGATTTAGTGTAGGTTAATCAACAGGAGGAGTTTTGTTTCGGCTTTAGCGTTTGGGTTTTTCCTTGTTCTTGATGGTTTGCAGTCTGTCTGATGAGATTCAGGGTAAGAGCCCTCCGGTCCGCAGGGCTGGCTGGTTAGCACTGGCAGAGCGCTCACCAGAAGCAGCTCATCACCACTGCTCACCAGAGGTGCAGGTTTAAGTGAGCCAGACGGTGGGGGCCAGGCCAAGTCAAACCGAATTGTGCTCGGTCCTTAACATTTCACGACGAAATGAACAATATCATTTTCATATTGCCAGCACGACACTGATAGTTCAACTAGATTTGAAAAGTTTGCATAAAGTTTATTTTGAACACATGCCCAGCCCTTGTAGCACGCACGGTCAGAATGATGGCATTAAGGCATTATGGCATGCCTATGGCATTAAGGACCAGAGGTACGCCCCCTGGACCAGATACCAGTCGATCGCAGGGCCATTACCCATAATCCATCTCTTTGAACGCTGTGCCAGACAGAGGAAGTGGAGATGACATAAGGTCGCATTGATTAAAAAAAAAAAAAGTAATACTAGTTTAAATTTGGTGCTTGGCTAAGGCCAGAGTGTTGGACTGAAGTTGGGCCTTCATCTCTTTAGCAGTAATATTTAGGAAGTAGTAATTAGTTGCTGGATGGGAGATTGGGTAACTTTACTTCTCATCATAGAGGAAGAGGGATCTTATATTTAGTACCTCTTTTTCATTCCCAACCAACAGCATATATTTATGCAGACATAGAATTTTATTTTATGCAGATTTTAAAGATTTAAATGATAAATGATGATAGTTTAATGCCTGTGTATACTGTGTAAGTGTTTCCCAATGTGAGCATTGGGCAATTGAGCTTATTTCTTATTTCTTGAAAAATAATGCTAGTTTCCTTTCTTTTTCCTCAGTTATTTGTTAATGTGACAGCGCAGCCACAAGCCGCGGCCTGCCTCAGATTCACGGAAGGTTTCCTTGCTGTGGTGTGGCATTCCACATCGCGGCCGCATTCTGTAGATCTGTCACTAGTGTTGTCTTGCGCCTCGGCTACGGCACGTCATTGACCAACTTCCATTCACTGCTGTTTACCTGAGGCTGACGCAAAAGGCTGACTACATTGGCTGCTCTGTGCTTCTGACGTCTTTACCATGTGCAGTACTCACGGTTCCCGGTCACGGTTCTTCTATAGCTCCCCAGTCTTTCTGCAGCTCTGTCCAGCATATACACGTGTCCCCCTGATTCAGTAATATTCCTGACCCTCAGTCCACCGCGAGCTCTGTGATTGCTTCCACAACTCTCCTCTGACTTCCTAATGGCGGTCTTGCTGTTCCAGGTGCCGTTAATAGTGTGTTGTGTTCAGAGAGATTCTACTTGTTGACAGAAGTGCATTGTGAAAGTTTTCAATTCATTTCAGGTTGGCTGTTTTTAAACCGAAATGGTGTGTGTAGCAAATATTATGCGCTTATTGCGGGAGGGAGCGAACAGAATGAATTGTTTGAAGACCGCTTTGCTCTGTTCACAGTGAAAATGACTTCTGAAGCCTTGGAGAGATGCCTGTGGGTTTTGCAGGCTTCTGAGGATGAGGCAGGGATGGTTTTTGACCCGTGTTGTCTGCCTGGAGTCATAGAGGCTAGATACGCGGTGGCTAGAACACTGTGAGGTGGAAGGCGCAGTGTCAAATCTCCTTACATCAATTCTATAGGAAGCAGACAAAAGCTATGGGGTAATGTCACAGAAAAACTGCTTCCTGAGGAAAACGTGATGTGGCTGTACGTGGTGTTCCCCTAACGGTCATACTGCTACCAGCCTGTGGTACCCTGAGTAAAAGGTGGCCTTATTACACTTACATTTACATTTATTCATTTGGTGCTTTTATCCAAAAGCGACTTACAAGTGAGGCAGAGTACAACACAAGCAAAAAGCCATATGAGGAGCCAACAATATCAGAAGCACCTTTTTCCGCTTCTCTGTGGGGGACAGGCTGGTGCAGTTTCCTCTGGTGAAGCACAGGTCTCTGATTTGCTGAATGGCGGCCATTGACCTTGAGAAAGTGATTTGGCGGCCTTCGCGGTTGATAAGGGGTTCTACGCAGACAGGAGGAGACTCTTCTCCGTGGTGACCTGACTGCGGCCCTCTACTGCTTTTCTGCCCGGGCTGTGTTCACATGTCTGTTCTTTGGACTCGCAGAGGATAAAGACAGGGTGTGAGTTCTTACCTTATATCAATCACATATGTAAAAGCAACTGCTGTTGAGTACCACAGCAGTCAGTTTGAGAACAGTTGGTGCTTCCTGTCAAGTCTGGTTGCACACTGTATGTGAACACACACACGGGAGAGCCCTCGGTGCTGCGTTTTGGATACCATGGCAACCTGGGCAGGTTGGCGTGGCGGGGGAGGTGCGGCTCGTGTCTCTGCCAGGTGTGTGACATGTGATCGCAGCCGTTTTAGCCCTCGAAGTTCACAGGTAGCGAGCTCGGCAGCTGACCGCATTCTCCTCAGCGCAGAGGGAGGGCACTCCACGGCACCAAGGGATGGCACACGCAGCCAGGAGAAGGAAGTGTGCTCTCACCTTCCAACCGGGGAAAGCGCATCTCAGTCCTCCCCCCTGCACCCCCGAGCGTCCTTTTGTTTTTGAAATGAATTATTCAGTGTTTAGGTCGGTGCCTGTGCCAAAGCTAAAAAGGCAAAGGAAGCTGGTTCCATGAGAGAACGAAACCCAGGGAAAGCAGCTGGCTGGTTGCACCAAGCATTCATAAATCTCCCTCCCAAAGGCCGTTTTACATGTTGCACAGGCTTGGTGCAAGAACTTTCCCTGGGGTTCTTTCTCGAATACGCACTGACTTCTTTTCAGAAAAAGACAAATGGATTCACCAAATAGTTTCACAGGTGACATGAATCCTAAACTAGCCCAGAGTCTAGAGAGAACAGCCCTCGGTGCCCCCAGTCCAGTATTCCCGGCCCAGAGTCCCAGTGTTGCGGGTCTTTGGGAGGCCATGTGCAGTCACCTGACAGGGCCTCTCAGCCTGAATGCCACCAGTCTGGCAGAGAATGCTGGGAGCAGGGGGCACACTCTCAGGTCCTGGGGCTGGCCACACAGAATAGCGCCGTAAAAAGCTCTGCTTTGAAAAAGACGATGATGTCCAGTTACGCCTGAATTGGCAATGAATGGCCCTCGGCTAGTTAGCTGTATTCTTGCATTCCCTTTTTTATATAATAAATTCAGAGTTCCCGTTCTTATACGTAAATGTATTGCTTAGACACGGGATGAATGTGCTGCCTCACAGCGCTGGGAATCTGTGCATCAGCCTTCTTTATGTGACGAGAGTCAAAGGGAACATTAGATAATGGCTTTTTGACAAAGGAGCGTGTCACTTCACATTCGGGTCTCAGGGATGTAATTGCGGTCTTCGGTGAACGAGTTACTCAGGAGAAGATGGCCTCCCCTGCTTTGAATGGCTGTTAAGATCAATTTGTTCCATCTAATTGTCAGTTACATACAGGTGGCCTGGCAGTGGAATATCACTGATAAATGGATGGCTTTCATTTGACTCTTCAAATGCCCTAGATACGTGTGAGGGGGGAAAGAAATGGCTGGAACTTATCAGGCAGGAGTGTAATGTTGTTTGTTTCCAGTAGTACCTTTTGCCTGCGAATGCATGCGCTCTTGCACACTTGGGCACATGCAACTGTCATACGTTGCCAAAATCGCACTGGCTCTGTGTTTCACACACACATGCATTCGTGTGCACGCCCATATACACACACACATGCACACAGCCCTGGAAGGCACACGAGGCCCAGGGAAGATCTGTATATTTTTTCCACCGCCGGTGTTGACAGAGCTGCCAGGCCGGCAGCGAGACAAAGGGCCGCTGCAGCAGCACCGGTGTTAATGGGCAGCTAACGCGGCGCTGGCAGCACAAACGCGGAAAGACAAGCCCTGCAATATTAATGCGGCAGGAGGTGGCGTCTGTTGTTCCCGCGGCCCTCTCAATGAAATGAAATGAGAAAACGATTAAGAATGGATGAGGGAGTCATGAGAGACACACCGGGGCGGGGGTGGGGTGGGGTGGGGGGGTTCTTTCTGCCACGGTGCCACAGGCAGGCGAAGGAGCGTGGGGGGGCAGTGACGCCCAGATGCCTGCTAAAGGGGGCTGTCTAAGGGAAGCACGCAGCCCCACCCCCAGACACCCCCCCCCCCCCTCCGTACGTATTGAAGCCAGGCCCACTGTCCACTGCACGCAGGCCCTAGGCTCTCCCTGCGCTGTTAGCGCTGTTAGCGCTGACGTGGATTTGCATTATTGACAGGAGCGGGGCCCATTTGTCAGATTCTCTCCCGGTTTAAATCTCCGAGATATTTCATGGATTCTGTCTGACATGAACTAAAGGTCAGCCACCGCACAATTTGTCAGTTCCGCGGCTCCTGCTGATTTAACAAAGAGCGAGATTATCTCCCCCTCTCTCCATTTATTTCTTTATTTTTTTTGGGCTCTTATAGCGAAATCTATTTGTGGAACTGTAAATGTTATTTGATTGATCTCGCCTTGGTAGTAAGAGGTGGGTAAACGCTGAAGTGGTTATTTGATCCAATTAGATCTGCTAGTTATTTTAAGAGTAAATAGTCTTTCATGTTGATCTCCCCTGCACCTGTAATCACTTGCTGCGGGGTCAGAATCACGGCCGCCGTGTAACACGAGGCGGACGGCGCGCGGCTCATACCAGCCTCTCTCTCGGAAAGAAATACAGGCACAGTATGGATTCCATATGGTTAGCTTTAGCTTGTCCCCAGCCGTGAGGAACACAAAGGATCCGGCCGCCTCATCCTGCCATTTGCTGTGAAGTCATGTCTCCCAATATGGCCCTCCGTTGCTTTGATGGCTCTCTCGGGCTGGGCTAATCAGCTCCAGTCCTGGGTGCCTGTTAGGCATTTCGCTGCTTTCTTTGAACCGCTAGCGCTAAGTACAGGGTGAGGAAGCTGCGCTGGTTTAATCAAGACAGTGATTAAGCTAGTTGAATCACTGTCTTGATTAAACCAGCGCAGCGCAGAGACGTTCGTAGCATCTACCAGCTTTCATGTCGGCATTAAAGCTGGTAGATGCTACAACTGTCTCCGCACAATGTTGAGTGTCCCTGTGCCAGAGTGTAGTCTCTCATACTGTAGTATGACATATATGTGTTTTACTCTCTCCTATTTGCTCTCCTCTTGCCCCTCTTGTTGAAATGGCGGCTGCTTGTGGAAGCTGTGTTCCAGGACGACCTGCGCTGGCCTGTCCCGGCCTGGCCTGGCCTCTCTGAGCCCCGCGCCATGGCCCGTGCGGTCGGCACGCGCGGCCGAGGTTAATCCCCCCGAGGATAGCGTGAGCGCCCTCGGTCCCGTGGATTCATCTCCACCGGATTAGGAGACTAAACCTCTTCAGCACCGGAGCCCCGCTCAAATCCAGCTCTAGCGGGAATTACTGCTCGGCCCGCCCCGGCGGCCGCGGCCCTGAAGACTGAGGCTGAGGGAGGCGCTGTGTGGCTGAGTGTCTCCCCGCCAGACCCTCAGCCTCAGAGACATGCTGCTAACTGCGCGCTTGCACCCGTGGGCCAAATTTACAAGGAAATCACCGGGACCTAATTGAGAGGGCGCTTGAATTGATTCCAGAAGGTTACAGGTTCCATTCCATTGGTGGGACACTACAGTGGAACCTTTCAGCAAAGCAGTTTAGATGGATAATATGTCACGTGTAAGCTCTGTAAGCCATTCTGGATACGGCAGTCTGTTAAGAAAATCAGTAATAATAATAATCACCCATCATGATCACCAGTATGTGTTACTGTCTGGTGGCAGAAACTGGCACCCAGGATCCAATGCATGTGTCAGTAATGACAAAACTAAAACACTAAAGTGAAAATTACCACTGGTCAGACTGGTATGGCAACATTGTCCTTTAGTCACTGGGTGCCCAGAATATGTACACTCAGCCTACATTAACACTGTACGGTGTACACAAGGCTATGTAAGGAAAAAGATCTCATGAGGACACATTATACTGAGCTCTAACAGAGAATTATTCAACATAAAAATTGTTTTTTTTTTTTACACTTCCTGATTTTTTTCTCTTTTGTTCCAGTAAAGTGTGTGCCTTGGCGCATTTCCTTCCTCTTTAACCCACTTGGCTGTTTGTTGATTACTTTGTTCATCCTCGGTGGCGGAACCTGTCAGCAGTGGAACGAACAGCGAGCGCGGGTCATATTTATTTCAGCCAGAGCTCCGTGTTAATGCCACAGAGTCTCGCATCGGGGTCAAAGGTGAAGATCTCCCTCCCTCGCCTTGCAGTGGGGAAGCTGGCGTAAACACCTCGTTAGCTCTCTCCTGTGATGTCACGGCCGCGCCGGCTATTCCTGGTTGGCGTTGCCTCGGCCCGCGTCTTGGATCGAGCGCATGCCATGAAATTTTTATGAATGTTCCCTGCATTGTGGTGCTGCGGCCACATCGATAGCCATTAGCCCGCCGAGCGGGGGTAATTGTGTTTCGGTAAGTGCGCGGCAGAAAGCTCAGAAGAGAAAAAAAAGCTCATTATTTGATAATATTGCAAGTAATAAGAAAATAAGAGCGGGGTGGGTGAAGAGGGGGGAGGGGCCCGCCCCCGGTCATCGGCTGGAAAGCAATAGGGCGAGAACGGGAGAGGGATGATGCGATGGGCCTGCTTGGCGCCTCTCCCGGCGACGCGGCCGTCGTCACCGTTGTCACACTCGCTGTGATTAATTAATGTGTTTAACGCCGTTCTCTCACAATACGCACTGTGTTGGTCAGCTGCATGAGAACACACAAGGAGCAGCACCAGCTACCTGAAGCTGTGTTTGACTAGCCGCTGTTGACAGCCAGGGTAAAGGTCTTTGGCAGTCCTACCGGCTTTAACAGTTGTAAACTGCAGTGATTACAGCCTTTGCTCGTGCCGCTTGTTTTTGATTCTGAGACGCAGTCATGCAAAGGAAGCAGCCAGCGGCACTGTGGCACGCACAGCAACGCAAGCAGGAAGCATGCACCCGAGGCTTGCGGTCCTCTTTCGCAGCCCCCTTGCAGTGCTCAGATTGTGCTTGGCTCAGTTCTGATTCTGTCTCTGCATTGTAGAGGGGGTCATGGGGGAGTAGTTAGCGTCTGGGGAGCTGCAGCAAGCTGCGAGGCGGAGTTTAAGGTGCACCTTTGACACCGGGGCTGAGCAGGGGAGGTAGTGGAGGAGGGATGTGGTACAGGAAGCATGGGAGCCCGGAGGCAGTGGAACCGGAAGTGAAGAGATTTGGACAATAAAGGCGGTGGGAGGGAAAAGAGCTGGGGGGTTGGGGATTATATTATGAGCTTGGAGAAATATCATGTTGGGGTGGGGGGACTGGTGATTGGGGTGTTGCAATATTTGGCGTGAGGCTGGGGTGATTGGGGAGGGACTGGAAGTGGCAGGTGTGGCAGAGGTGGTTTTTTATCCCTTTCTTGCACTGGTGGGGTCCTTGCAGTGTTCAGAGAAGAGTCATTTTTCACCCCGGGGGACAAGACATGGTCAGGCAGCAGACACCCGCATTTTTCCTGGGGGAATGTGCTGACTAATGCTGTAGTCTTGCCCTTGGGAGAAACACTTCATCTAATCTGTGCAAAACTCAGCTGCTTCTGTTCAGCTTTTAAAACTGTATGTACAACTAATGCAATTTGACCTCCTTTAAGGCTGTTATGATTTGGCGAAGTGATTTGTTTCATGATGGCTGTATTGCATAGCCTACATTATGCAATGTGAATCAGTTTCAATTTTAAAAGGTCTGAGTTAAAGCTTTGGTGCATACGCAAACAAAGACATTTTAAAGCGGGTGATATTGCAGTCTGACATGCTTTGGCATCAGTTATTTGATTTGAATTATACAGACGTAATGCTGTCTTTGTTTTTTGGGCAGAGTGGAGAATCTTTTCAGGCTGATGCAGAGATGTGGGCTGTTTCATGGCAAAGCGCTCTGCTGGGATCCTTCAGCCTCTGATAATGAGAAGGAATCCTTTTACACATTTCAGCCAAACTAATTACAGGACGTGCTAAGACATCTCTCTATCGAAAATGTTTGTAAGATGAGTAGCTCTCAGGAAGTTGTTAACAAACTATGATTAAATTCCCCCACCCCCACAAACAAAAAAGCACAGTTCAGCAAAAATACGCACAAGCTGGTGCGCAGAAATGAGGCATTTCTGAAGTTGTCCTCTTGTTTGACTTTGGCTTGGTTTTTGACAAGGCACACACCTCCCAGTCCCCTAATGGTGTGCAGCCTCTCTGTTTCCGTAGTTGAAGCTCAGTCGTTTCCTGTCCTTTCAGAGCATGCCAGCCTTGCTCTCATCCCCATACGCAGGCTAATTTGCATAACTCTTACGTAAAGATGGCGCATCAAAATCAGAAAGGGCAGCTTCTGCCGTAATCATGTTTGGTATCTGAATTCTTGGAATAGCCACCAGAACAGTCAGAAAGGGACTGCTCGTCTGTCGGCTATAGAGCTGGCCCCACTTTAACAATGGAATAATGAACAATCCCAGTCCAATGGTGCGGTTCATTATACCAATTCTGTCTTCTGTTGTGTTTAGAAAATACTAAATTTGGCTCGAGCTGAGTTGCCAGTGTCTTAAATTCATGTATGCATTGCTGGTAGTTACCTCAGTAAATTTAAGCAAATTGCTTTGTGGACATTTGTAATGTGTCAGACTATTATTGAGATGGCCCTTATTGAGACCGTTGTAAATCTCACTTAATTACAGTCAGCTGGATGTCTGAGGAGAGGGTGTAGTGCCTGTATGTTGGCAGTACAGTAGGGTTTGATTGCTTTTTTCTCTGTCAGCAGCAGGCAGCTTTCTGGGGCTGCAGGGCACCTAATGGACCCAGCATAACACAGGCTGCATAATCCAGTTGAGTCCCAGGTGGGCGACTTGGGATGGCAAGGGATATACGCTCAAAACACCAACGGCCCTCCACCAGCACCGTGGAGCTGAGCTAGGGATATCCCACAATGCCCCTGGAGTAATTCCCTGACCCCAGTGTTTGAGTGGGGATTATCTGACATTAGTCCGTACAGAGGGTTCTCGCTGACTGTAAACCAACCTCACGATACCTCTCTCTCTCTCTCTTTCTCTGTCTCTCTTTTTCTTGCTCCTCCCTTCCCCTGTTTCTCTCTCTCTCTCACTTCTCTTCCCCTCACTGTCTCCTCTCTCTCTCTCTCTCACTCTCTCTCTCTCTCTCTCTCTCTCTCTCTCTTTCTCTCTCTCTTGCTCAGATGGTTTTGCACATTCATTTCTGAAAGGTGCGCTTTGTAGACCTGTCACTGCCTATGTGACCGCAAACAGCCAATACCGTTGCAAGGGTCAAGGAATGTTTAATTCCAATGGACATTATTTTAAATTGAAAGGAAAGTAGTTGCACTCAGTCAGAAAAACACAAATGAACTTCCTTTAGGTGCCAAGGAAGGCCAATTAATTAGAGTAGAAAACAAGATGCTGTTCTCACACTGCAGTATACAGACAGAATCTGGTTTTCACCTCTTTCAATTGACATGATCTTCAAATAGTTTTTTCTCACAGAAACAAGACAGACAGGCTGCTGATAGGTCATAACATAGTGTCCTTAAAAATTAAGAATGTGATTTTTTTTTTTAATCTCATTTTTTAATCTCAAAATTTTATGTTAATTCCACTGACTCATAACGTCTTGTAAGAAATCGGGGGGGGGGGGGGGGGGATTGCTCATATTTGTTACTCGGTGTGAAGGGAACAAAATGCATCATGGCTGGGGATTGAATGGAGGTCAGTAGAATAGAGGAATGGTTCTGCGATACTTTTCTTTTCATTCGAAGCTATTTCTGTTGCCTGCTAATTGGCTTGTGTGTAATGCCAGTCCCTGCAGCTCCAACCGCCGCTCCACGCGGAGCAGCTCTGCGACAAACACGCGGGGCAAGCTGGGTGAGCCGGCCGCCGCGACCCGTGGCAGCGCGCTCGCCGCTCAGGATCAACATCTTTCAGAGTTTCCTCTCTATTGGAGGAGAGAAAGTGGCGGGGGCGGGGTAGAGGCGAGGTTTGTA
This sequence comes from Megalops cyprinoides, assembly GCF_013368585.1. NCBI lineage: Eukaryota > Metazoa > Chordata > Actinopteri > Elopiformes > Megalopidae > Megalops > Megalops cyprinoides. The sequence goes on from NC_050604.1 coordinate 12,214,148, forward strand.
TGAAAGAGTGTGAAAGGTTTCTGACGGCTTGCGGTCGCAGCCGACCTGCGTGTAGGATTCCTGAAATTCTGCTCAGACGTCTAGTCGCTCCCCCCCTCCCTGTTGTCTTCGGTGGGGGGGGGGGGGGACACAGTTGCGTGGCCCAAAGCGCTTGCTGCATTTGGAGCAAACTGTGCAGGCTTCTTCCTCAGGCCTGCGGCCGCTGTCTGAGGCGTCCAGCAGCTTAACAAGAGGCCCTCAGAGCGCGCGGGTGATTCACCCGGGAAATGGCCCGGGTCATGTGACGGGTGCTCAGACCGCTTGCTCAGATTCCCGGGCGCGAGAGCAGCTGCGTCGGCAGAGCCTGGCCCATCTGACTTTATTCACTGATCGGCCGCCGGAGCACAAAGCGGAGTCGCTCTCTTTTGTCTTTAAGAACGCCCGGGCCCTCAAGGTTAGTTTTATGACTTCCTGGTTGGAAGAGACGGCTCCAAAAATAGACTGATAAGAATCGCGAACAAGGAAGCAAAGCAACCGACATTACTAAAAACAGCCTTCTCCCAGCAGTCAAGTCCACACACCCCTTTCAGCGTAGACAAAAGTGCAAACAAAAAAAGAGAAAAAAACCAAAAACAGAGAAATTTTAGCTCCTCGAATGCTGAGAACTACTAGGCGCTAAAATCGGCTGCCGTTCGATTTACGTAACGATGGTTTGTCCAGCGTGGGAGTCTAGGGCACTAATTGTGTGTGTAAGAAGTAAGTGGATAGTAGCCTCTCTGTGAATCCACGCACTCGGCCCACTGACCTTTAAAATGGCATTAATGGAGATTATTAATATAATTTATCTGTTCATTAATATAGATCCAGGAGTGTAGCCACGTTTCAGCTGTGGTATGGTGGGGAGCTGTGGAGCTAGTGGATAGTGCAGAGAAGCTGAGCATACCTTGCCTGGGTTAGAGGGTTTAGCAGGGTTAGCGTAGCTTGTTCAACATGGGTTCGAGTAGCCTGTTCAGCATGGGTTAGCAGAACCTGTTTAGCATTGGTTAGCGTAGCCTGTTCAACATGGGTTAGTATGGCACTTGTAACATGGGCTGGCATGGCCCTTTTAGCATGGGTTAGCAGAACCTGTTTAGCATTGGTTAGCGTGGCCTGTTCAGTGAGGGTTAGTGTGGACCATTCAACAGGGGTTAGCATGGTCCATTCAGCATGGGTTAGCATGCCCTGTCAGTCCTTGTGAATGACCCTTTTTCTGCGGCTGAATCTGAAAAAGGCGATTAATGTCAATTAACTGTTAATTTGAGGAGAGTTATATGCCACAAAAATGGAAAACAAAGGTTGAGACTGAGGTCTGAGTTCGATGTTTGAGGTTTCAGAAAGACAGATTTCTGGAAGGTTCTGTTTTGGCACGTTCATGAAAACATTATCAGGTTGAACGTCCAGGTTAATCCAGTAAGACCCTGTTGGATTTTAGAGAGGTCCATGAGCATTTTCTGTTCTGCTTGCAGATATATAATACACCAACATGAAACTACCATGAACTCAGTGACCTCAGCTGTTGTGGAACTCTCTGGAATGTGAAATGGAAAGAAAAAGAAATGCAAACACAAAAACAAAGCAACATGAAATTCAGCGCACTGCACCACCCATAACATCTCCAGTTCCTTTAACAGACTCTTATCTTAAATATTATCAGCAGTTTATCTTTCAGTTAACATTTCACAAGTGTATTTACAGTTGAAACTGATTTCAGGTGTACCAGAAAGTCAACAAGCTTTTGAAAATGAACGACAGGGGAAAGCAGCACACACACACACACACACACACACACACGCACACACACACTCACTTACACACATGCACATGATTTATGAATGCTTGGCACGTTCGACCAAACGCTTACCCTGGGTTTTATTTTTGACACAGAACCACCCTGTGTGCCTTGTAATTACAGGTTCAGTTTTTTTTTTTTTTTTTTTTGTTTACCACCACTCCGTTTTCAGTGGAGCGGATCATGGGAGCAGCGACAGAGGTGCTTTCAGAGGCGTTTCGGTGAAACTGATGAGCGCCGCGGCCCGGTGCCTTGCAGCCTCACAGAGACAGCAGCAGTAGCAGCGTCACCGCGGCGGGGACGTTAAAAGCGAAAACTGAAACCCGATCCCGCTTTCATAGTACAGCTTGTGCCAGGCGCCCTCATGAATATTTCAGAGCCAAGAGCCTCTCGTGTGCGGAGCGAGGCCGGGGGTTCTCGCCACCCCAACCCTCCGCTCTGGATTGACAGCCCCTCCGACGTTGCCGGGGAGACGGACGGAGGCCCCGGCCGCGCGGATGGCGCGGTGGCGCATTCGGCCGCCGAAACGCTTGCGGCGGACCATGCTGTGTTTCAAGGCGGTCGTGGTTGAACGAATTGAGTTCCGTTACGCTGGTAATGTTCCGTTCGTCTGGTAATGAACATTAGAATCAACAAGATGAGTGTACTTACAGTTAGTGCAGTTATACACACCTCACGGGTACCCTCGTTCCATGACTCGACTCTTTTCCGTATGTCAGGCTTCTGTTCCTGATGAGCGCAGAGTGTTCCACAGTATGATGCAAATACAGGATCCATTTCCCTCCTCTTTTTTGATCCCTCCTCATTGGTGATTGTTATTTTGTGATCAGTTTTTTTTTAAATTGATCAATTGTGAAACGTTTTTGGGGGTGCTTTGATATTGAGGAAACCCTATCAGAACGACGTTGGTTGGTTGGACAGGGGGCAGGGTGATGCCTGCACACGGACTGAGCCGGAGCGGCAGAGGTCAATCCTCATTTTTGATGAAAACGACCGGGAGATATTTATACTGTCTGTGCCACTGCCATTTCTGTGTTTAGACTACTGTAGAAGTATGCGCAGACAGTCGGCAGAAAATACAGGAAACCGCTCTGATACCCCAAGACAAAACATCCTTGATTTACAATTGCGAAATTGACAAAACGCTTCGCAGAAGCCCGCGTAAAAATTAGATGCCCCTTGATTAGATGCATGTGAAACTGTCTGTGCGCATGACTCCCAGAGGATGCACCTTGTCCTGCTCAGAATCAGAATGGAAAGGGTGAAGCCAGCACTGTACTCTCTTCCTACAGTGAATTTTGCTTTGTAAACACATCGTGCCAGCTGAGCTGCGCATGTCACCACCCTGTTGTTGATTGTGGCGTTTCCAAGACGTTTGTCTGCGTCTGGAGTTGTTTGCATTCTCCCGTTGCTTCTGCACCCTTTATTAGATAAAATGTAAAATGATGTTCAACTATCCGTTGACAGGGCAACGCCGAAGTGCACATTCTGCTCGAATTAACGGCATTAATTGATTTGGTTATAGCTGGGAAACGGCGCATGCCGACCTTGGGGTCGCTCATTGTGGGCCTTTTGAGGTCTGTAAATGATGTTCTTGGGTTCCATTCCCAGACACGGTATGACCACGATCCGGCTGCAGTGTCTGGAGCGGTAGCTGCTGGATAAAGGTTTCTGGTGGGAAATGTAGGCGACAGCATCAGTTAATAGCTGTAATGTCTGTAATCACACATTGTGAGGACTAGAGTAGGCTGGGAGGCCTGAAGGAAGTTGGGGAGAAATTGTGTTGCTTTTGGATGCAAACTTAATTTCTCAGCAACTTCTTTGTCCTTGTTTGGCATCAGCTGCGACCTCAGGTCATTTTATATTTTTCTCTGGCACCATGCGGTATAAAGAAAACCGTTACAACACCGACAGTGTCATTACAGCTGATTTGTGAAACAGTTCAGTTGTGTGTCATTTTACAGAAGCGGACCGAATATCAGAATAACGCACAGCAAAATCCAGCCAGTAATTAAGCTGGATGGAGAGGAGTCTGTCTGTTCCCTGTGTGGTTTGTGATCTTTGTGAACTTTTTGTAGCCCGCGAGTGTTTGCCTTTGCCTGGTTTCCACTGACGTGCCTGGCTGTGTTTGTGCCGTGCCGATGTAACCCGGTACAATGGCTCCTAATGACAGACCGCCTTACCTGCCATCACCAGGGCCTATGTAGCCCCTTGTAAAGAGGCGATTTCCTGCAGCAGAGGGATTTTGTTTGCCCCCTCGCCCCCCTCTCGCCTCCTCCCCCGTGGTCTTGGCCCGGTGAGCCGCCCCGTAGCGTGTGACAGGGATTGGCTTTTCGGATTTGTCTATGGTTGTTGTCATGGCGACGATGATGCAGACAGCCTGTCTGTCAGCTCCGATACATCAAGCCGGTGCTAAATGGGAAAAAAAAAATCCTCAAAAGCAGGGGTGTGAAAATGCTTGATGGCTTTCATTTCAAAAGCGCAGTTATGTAATGTCCCCTTTGAAAAAATGATGGGGTCCAATCCTGTCTTTGGAAATTTAACATGCTCTGCGCATATCACCAGTTTTTCTTTTGGTTTTTTGGACTGGGAAAACTGTGGTCATCACTAAACCTTTTGATAGTTATGTTGTTTTTAAGAGGTCCTGTTAGGTCTCCTGATTGGTTAATAGTAATTCTGAATATTTTCATAGCTTAAATAGTTTTATCTGAGACATCTAAGGTGATTGCAACTGATCCGGTGCCTATGCCTTTGTGTACCTCACTTGAACCCCTTTTTCATCATAACAAAAAAGCCTTTTTTAGATAAAATGTTTTTATAATCACAATGATTTAATGTAGCCTGATAGCTTTGTTGTAACCCAAATGTTTTAATGTTTCCCTGTTATGATTAAAATTATAATATGTTGTATAAAGGTAATGAGGCCGCATTAAGCACAGTTAAATAGTCGGTTATGCTTGCTAAAATTTGCAAGCTAGTTGATCATGAAAAACAGGTTCAGGTCAGGACCGTTAAGGTTTAAAGGTAATTTTTTGCCTTCTGCACTTGAAGCTTGGCTATGCCGTTTCCATGTACAAGGTGCACAGTTTGTATAACCAACCTACCCTTTCCCTGAGTTCCATCTTTTAATACTTATTAAATTGTCCCAGTGATTTCAGGCTCCCGTTGGTACATAAATGTAAAATAATGATAGAGGGGAACTGATGATTTTTTTAGAGAAATATCACAGGTGCACTTTAAGGAACCATTTTATTGTCACAGCCCACGTGATAACCCACATTTTGTGTGCGCAACAAGCAGGGCCGCCACAGTGCTCACCTCCCTGTGAACCACGCTGCTGTCCTGCTCGTCGCCCAGGGAGAGAGGGAGAGAGAGGGAGAGAGGGAGGGAGAGAGGGAGAGCGGGAGAGAGGGAGGGGGGGACGGTGCTGAGGTGGCCTGGACGGGGGCGTGTGCTTGTGTGTGTGTGTGTGTGTGTGTGGGTGTGTGCGCGTGTGCGGGGCGGAAGTCAGACTAGGGGTGTGGGCAAATGGGGTGGAAGTCGGAGTACGAGGGTCAGGGGCGAGTCGGAGTACAGGGGGGCGGGGGGGGGGGGGGGGGGGGGGTAGGGTCTCTGGTGAGTTTCCACTGATCCGGCAGGAGGACGAGCCTGGATCCGCCGGCAGATTCCCCCCCCGGGGGAAGGCAGGCCGCGGGCCGCCAAGTGGGCGGCGGAAAGAGGAGGAAAAAAAAAAGACAGACGCGTGGTCCAGGAGGGTGTCCTGTGATTTGGCAAGGGAGTCTAAAAATAACCGGCGATCTGCAAACGGGGCGGGGGGGAGGATCTATAAATAGACGCAGCTTTTGATTCCGTGTCTGAGATTCATGCAAACGTGACGTGTGCAAAAAGCTTCCCACTCAGAGAGAGAGAGAGGCCCCGATCGTGACGGACTGACTGCAGTGTTTTTTCTTCCTTCTTTCGTTCTGCCTCTCTCGCCACTTTCTGCTCTCCCTCTCTCCCATTCCCACAGGCTGTACGCCAGTGTAATTATTATATATTTATGCATTATCACGGGATGTTGGTTGAACACTTCCTTTCTTCTGTCTCCCGCTTTCCTCTCTCTCTCTCTGTGTGTGTGTGTGTGTGTGTGTGTGTGTGTGTGTGTGTGTGTGTGTGTGTGTGTGTGTGGCTGATTAATGCCATCACAGATTCTGACATCAGACAGTGTCCTAAAAGGAGCCCATCTCCCCCTGTTCTTTCCAGACCCCTCTTCCTGGAACCTGCCCTCAGTCACGACAAACATGCCGTAGTGGAAAATACAATGCTGCAAGGAATTCACAATCTCTCAGTGTTCAGCTGTTAAGTACATATCAAACAAGTAGTTGCGAAAATCATCTGAAAACATTCCTTTTCTGGTTTACACCGTAAAATGCCCAGTTTAGTCATTAAGAAATGATAACATTACACACAGTGTGAAAATGTCACTTGTTGCACTCTTGTGGAACAGTGGTCAAGATGTAACACCTTGATAGGAGCCGACGAAAAAATTGATTTGGATGAAATATGACGGCGTTCCTGGAAAGTGGGCTGCAAGTGTTTAGAATGATATTGTCCCGGGTTTAAAGGCTGTGCCGGGATTCTGGAGACATCAAAGGATAACACACAAAGGGTCCACAGAGCTAATGTGTGTCTGGTGCTGTAAAGTGGACACCCAGGAGAGGGAGAGATCAGATCTCCTGCCACCTGCCTTGCAGATGTGGTTTATCTTCATCTTCATCTTCCGGCGAACGCAGACATCTGTCCAGCCCTGTTTGTTGTATCCCGTCTTCTGTTTCATATTGCACTGTTCTGTTAGTGAGTTAACTGCATTGTCTGGTCTTTTAGTGCTCTTGTGGTGAACCGACAACACTGAGGGTGTTAGTAGTTTTAGATGAACTTCAACAGCTGTGGTCATTATGATAGTTTTCCTTATTAAGTGCCTTTTTATATGAAAGTAAAGTGCTACCATGAGTTTTTTTTTAAACCTTAACAACTTTTGTTGATGCCATCAAATATTTCAATTGTACTTATTGTTAACAGTGAGCCATTTGAATATGGTTACACTTATAAGGGTTGATGATAAATTCAGGTCATTATCATGGTCTGTAGTATTTGTCCAATCAGTAAATTGGTATCAGAAAGCTACATCTTACATTAAAAGAACATCCTTGTGGATATTTGTTTCAGCGTTACAAAATGCGGTTTTAACTACCTCTGTGATTATTTGCATGACAGTACTGTGTACTCAGTGAAGTGGACGTCAGAGCGGTCAGAGAGTTGACCGTTGGCTGTTTGCACGCTTCTCTGATTGGTGCTCTTGTGGAGCTGGAGAGGGATGCTAATGGTAGCGGGTTTCTTGCGCCGCTAAAGCAAAGGAGATTCAGGTTATAGATAAAGGGGGAGCACGGGGACGGCTGGACCCAGGAACGCACAGGCCCCTCACTCGCTGGGCTCACACTGGGGCTCATGGTCTGCCTGCTTTCCCTTCGGGCTTTTTCAGACCACAGTGAGGCTGGGTGGCTGGGGCATTAAAAGTATTGCTTGTGGCCTCACTCAAGCTGTTGAGCTGAGAAGGGACAGAGAGGGTAAGGGCAGTGTTATCGGACTACATCATAATACACTGCGTCAGTTTTTTAACAGTAGCACAAAGTGCAGTCCCCATTATGAGAAGCTGCATACACCACCAAACATAAAGAAGCAAAATCCCATATGATGACAACTCCAACCATGTTGTCATTAGAACTAGCTTCTCTATTGCGCTTCTACCTGTGCATGACATTAAGGGCTGGAGCTTAGGAATTTAAGCAACACAATGGGAGACATGGCCACTTCCTGGATCCATGGCTAATGTTCCTGGTGCTGTAGTTTTATCCTATAGCACCAGGTTGGAACAATGCTGACACAAAGGACTAATGACATGCAATGTTTTGCTGTTTGGTTTAGGTCTACACCTATGGTGACCTTTGGACTTCTGTTTCAGAGAAAATTTCCATTGCATAAGTGATGAATCAAGCACCTGTGTTCTATAAGAGTTTTGTGTGTATGAATGTGCCAGAGGGGTGTGTATATGTGTGTGTGTGTGTGTATGTGTGTGTGTGTGTGTGAGAGAGAGAGACAGAGAGACAGAGAGAGTATAAAATCTGGTGAAAGTGTTTGGTTAGATGGGTAAAGCATTTCAAAATCTGCTTTACAAGCACTGTTGACTTGGGAAGCCTGCTTTGTGCGTCCAGTAGAACAGTTTTCTTGGGGTTGCTGTCAAATACTTTCCAGTTAGACGTGTGTAGCATTCTGAACTGAAGGTATACGCTGATATTTTTCAGAGAACGGCCAACTGCCCTTTGAGGAAGATGCTAGCTGTTGTGATGAGAAGCCCGTCAGGACTGCTCTTGCCTGTGCTCTGTGTGTGTGTGTGTGTGTGTGTGTGTGTGTGTGTGTGTGTGTGTGTGTGTGTGTGTGTATATGTATGTATGTGTGAGTATGCGTGAGTGTCTATGTGTATGTGTGTGTGTCTGAGCTCTTCACATCTCTTCCCTTGGGTATTGAGGTTTTTTTTGCAACATCTCTCCCAAGCCTTTCAAGGCAGTTCTACACCCCCCTTGTCCAAAAGCACTCAATGCTGAATAAATCCTTTTCTCCCTTTCGCTTTTGTGTTGTGCCAAAGCCTTTTATGACTAATACATAACTTTACAGTTGGTCTATAAATAAATAAATCTTAAGGGGGGAGGGAAAAGTCTGATTCATGATTATTTTAATCATATGATATGCCTGAAGCTAGCAAATCGATGTATGAAGTTTTCTCTAGGTGGTCAGAGCCTTGCCTGGCATCAGCGCAGTTTAACTGGCACTGGATTGGTTTCGACTGTTAGTGTGATGTTGTAGCACTTGGACTCGCAACCAGGAGGTCGCATGTTTCAATCCCTGCTTTTGTTCCTTCGAACCAAGCATTTACCCTGTCTTGCCTCTGTGTGTATCTGCTTGTGAATGTGAAAAATGTGTAAAATTGTGAGCTCCAGTAATGTAATGGCCAGGTTTTTTTTGAGTGCACTTACGCAGAGTGTGCGGATCAGTGCCGTCTCCTGGGCTATTAGGGAGAGGAAGGACCCTCACAAGCCGACATCTGGACATTCCATCATGAACAGGGATGAGTGCCGGGACTCCCAGCCCCTCTTCGGAACCATCTCAACCCAAAATGGGGGAGGCTTAAGCCTCATTCCCTTGCTGTAGCCCCAGTTCCGCCCTCAACAGGCACAACGCAATGATTGTGCTTCGCCTCGTTATATGAGCGCTATCTTTCTGTACAGGGGGCTTCACTTAATAGCAATCACAGAATCTGGCTGACAGTGTGCTTGCAGGTTCAGATCCTTGTGCAGGGTAGTTAACTTGTCTGAGTTAAAGTCCAGCTGTATAAAGGAGGAGTATGTTGGAAACTATGGAAGTCCCGCCGGACTCCCTGGACTCTAGCTCTTCGGATGAGGCTGTCCGCTGCGAGATAAATAATGCAGTGGTATCAGCCAGGTTAAATTCCCAGCGCCTGGGCTGAAGTTGCCCGGTGCACCCCTGTCTGAACCGGATTCCTTGTGATATGTCAACAGCGAGGCACGTTGTGCAACGTTCCCCTGAAAGGTGTGAGGAAGGTTTTCTCCTGATCTCGTTGTTGTGGGAGCTTAAGGTAGCTGTGCGGAGCCTGTTCGTCCCACTCGTTCATCCGCACTCGCCAGGTTTGCCCCCCCCCCCCCCCCCCCCCCACTCCCCTCCCCTCCCCTCCCCGCCTTCTCTTGGAACTGTCTGATCCCAACATGTTCCTGCTGTCAGAGTGAGTGACTGGTACATCATTTGCCATGGTAACAAAGATGAACCTTGAAGAGCCGCAAAGGAAAACCGGATTAGGCCCAGGTCGTGCCGCGCTGCCGGATGCGAGGTGGCGGAAAAAGGCTCAGCGGACGTTTCTGTCAGCCGATGGCCACAGCGGCCGCCATTAACCCTTTCCCCCCGGGGAGCCAGCGCGGGAGTCACTGTGAGAGCTAGAAACAGGAGTGACATGAACAGGAAGAGACAGGACGTGGTAGGATTTCTGTAAATGCTCAGTGCCTTTCTGTGCCCCAGAATGGGTGGAGCAAATATGCACTGTTGCTTGGTGACGTTTTGCAACCAATCAGAAACATGTGGTCTCTGAAACAAAACACTCTGATTGGTTCATATTCATGAGTCATTGATGGCATGTGACAGCTCCACCACCAAGGCTTCATGACTAGTATTGGGTTCATGAAGCCTTTCTCTTCCATTGCAACAGTAAAGTTAGGAAATTATCTCTAGGATGTTACTGCCTAAAAGGCTAAAAATGCAGTTAGGATGTCAGCATGCACAGAATACTTACCCCTCACTCATCCTGGCTAAAATCAGTATAATTACCAGTATATATAACCTTGTTTGCTCTGTCAGATCTGTGCTCTAGGATATTAGGGAAATTGAGGATTGTTTCCCTTGTAATATTTTGCCAAAGTAGCTTTCTTCTCCTGCTGTGAGATGTTCTCTATGTCTCCTCACTTTGAAGTTGATAAATGTGACATGCACGATTGTCATCCCAGTGGGTGTGTGTGTGTGTGTGTGTGTGTGTGTGTGTGTGTGTGTGTGTGTGTGTACGCACACCTTTCCCTGCCTGTGTTTGTACATGTGTGCACATGTGTAAGTCAGTGTGTCTGCTCTGGTAACGCAGCTGTCCCGTCACTGTTGGTCTGTGGGTTTTACAGCAGGGAAGCGCTGAAGAGGGAGAACCAGATTCCCTTTCTTGTTCAATCTAGCTCCATGTCCTTCAAACCAGCGGGCCCAGATTCGCTCAGACATATTCAGGAGAAGTCATTAGGGAATACATATTTGATCTGGTTATTTCCTCTCATGAGCAAAGCCATTTTCCATTATAGCTCGCCGATTCTGTGTGCGACTGTCAGGTTCGAATGACGTTAAGTGCTTCAGACAGACATCGCAAGCCTCTTTAGAAAGGCATGCTCTTCAAGATTGATGCAGAATATCACTTCCCCACACCAGATGTCTAAGGTAAGGAGTCATTGTCCCGGAGAAGGCCTGATGCATATTGAGAGATGTATACATTAAAAATATTCTTTTACAGGGATATTTCAGCCTCTCACCGGTGTCATTTCAAGCAAGTGCCTCTCCAGTCTAAATGCAATATACTTTATACATTCATATAATGGATTTAATCCATAAAATGGATTTGTGTTGTTGTTGTTATTATTATCTTCTGAAACTGCCAAACCTACAATGCTGTTGAAGCAGTAAAAAGAAGTAACCCTCTGTGTCAGTTCCTTAATTACATGTTAAGGGCAAACCGTGTTACGCACAGATTACACAGAGGGCCCCACTTTGTGCCTCCAGTGTAGTGAGATTGTTGAACAAAAGACTGATAAATGACCCTGCGGAATGACTGTTTCCCAGATGTTACGGGAGCTCTCTGGGGGCTGTCCACACAAGGTCAGATTGTCTGTGAGCTTGCAGCGTGTCACAGTCACATGGCGTCTGTGAGCATGATGCCGTGGAATCAAAGCTGTCATTAAGGGCGGGGCTTGTCATAGTTTCGCCCGAGTGGACAGACTCCCTCCCTCCCTCTTCAGTCATTTGTCCACTGTTCTCTTTTAGCTCCAAGTAATTAGGAGACCTGTGTTTTCTGCTTATGAACCGTTTAATCACACACACGCGCGCACACACACACACACACACACACACACACACACACACACACACACACACAGTGTGATGGTTTGGACAGAGAGGCAAGCTGAGAGAATGGTGAGGCAGGAAGAAGATGGTGCTGTGGTGTCCACAGCGCCAGGCCACAGGGAGCCTTTTATAACAAGTAATATTAAAAGAGGAATTGTGCCTGTGTGTGTGTGTATGTGTGTTTGTGTGTGTATGTACGTGTGTGTGTGTGTGTGTGAGTCATCCTCCCTGGTGACTAACCACACGGACACGGCGCTGGCAACAAGGAAGAGCAGCTCTGTGGTCTCTCTCTCTCCCACCCTCCCTTTTTTCCTTTCTCCTCTGATAACCGTTAGCCACTTGACACAGCCGTGGAGTTAAGAGCAGGTGGATAGAGACTCGGAGCAGGCCGCACGCACGAGCCTGCTCCCGTGTAGGGGCGCGTTGCGTGGGGCGGGGAATGTGTCGTTCTCTGCAGCGCTGCATGGGGACACTGAAGGGAAGGACATGACCTTGGGAGCAGGTACTCGCGAATCCGTGTGCCATGCTCTGCGCCGTGCGAACGCCCCGCAGTGGGATGGCCGCCCGGCCCGCGTCCGCGTGCGCCACAAAACCAGGCCGGGCACCGCTTGGAGAGGTGCAGAGGAAAGGCTCGTGACTCCCTCGAGAGGGACTTCAGTTCAAGTTAAAATGTGAGGGGGGGCCTGCGACAGACTTTGCGTCATCGGTAGCGCTTTATCTCCTTCGTTTACTTCCTGGCCTCACCCGCAGCATGCAGTGGAAGCTCGTTGAGGAAGCCATTGACGTTTACAGCGGCCTCCTCTTCAGCCGGCTCCGTTTAGCCTGGAACGTGCCCGTCAGGCCTGTTCACTTGTCACCCCCTGGCCTGAGTCACAAACTACGCTCCCGTATGCTGTGTCAGCGCCGACCCTAACGCAGTTTTGAAATCTGGGAGTTGTAGTGTGTGTCACCACCTCAGGATGTGGTCAGGATCATTACGCGCATTACCAAATTCTCTTCTCTCTCTCTCTCACTCGCTCGCTCCCTCCCTAGGAGGTATTTTAGACGTAGATCAACGGCAGAACAATGTGAAATCACCTGCCGGTCGTAGTAACTCTCTGGGCTGTTTCTTCCCACTTATCACGCCTCTGCTGTTTCGGGTACACACTCAAGCTCTCCCTGTAGCCCCACAGCTCCTCGTGTTGTGCATACCCTTTTACTGTTGTCTTTCCCCTCCTGCTAATCTCTCACCGCCTGTAGCTGTTTTGGTCTTACAGGAAGCGACTTGCCGAAAGCAGCTCCATGTTGCTGGCGCGGCTCGTTGTTGAATGGTCATTTCGCGTTCGGTACTGGCAGTCCCCCCCGTCATTAGCTCCACTCGTGAAACCCAACGCTAAACATGATTCAGGCAAAAAAAAAAAATCTTCTGACTCGCCAAAAAGCCGGCTGCAACTTGTGAGTGCTCCCAAGCGCTGGAAACATTGCCATGTCTCCGCTGTTAAGTCTATGGACGATTTCGGCACACCCAGTCTGAATATTTAATCCTGGCAAACTTGCCAGAGGTATTATTGTGACTGAAAGTGTACATGTATGCTCCGCGCTTTAGTCTGGGTCTTGGAGTTGACACAGGAAATGAGCCCATTTATGTAATCAGTAAACATACCGCATGTCTGTCTCCGTTTGGCTGACACATGTCACATGGAGCCATGAGCCAAACGGAGTTGAGCGTGTGGACGGAGTGTTTGTGGAATAAGAAGCTATGCATTTACTCAGTGGGTTTCGTCTAATCAAACTCATTGCCACTTAAGAGCCACAGGGCCTTCTCACAGAGCCCTGAAAGAGCAAGTGGAAAAACTGCCAAAACAGTCAGCTGCTATGAGCGCGAGCTAAATTGGTCCCTTCTTTCCCAGCCGCTGCAACTGACCTCAGAACAGGACAGGTTTAGCTGTTTAACAGAGGTGGGGAGAGAAAGTGCTTTTCTTTTTTTTTTTTCGGCGATGACAGGGCAATCATCAGCTCGTAACCTTTTGTTTCATGGGCAGCATGTGAACTGTGCATCAGAACAGAGAGTTTCTTTTCAAAGGGAAACTGAATAATAAATAACCAAGGCGAGACAAAGGAACATTCTTAACCGTGTTCCCACACCCGAGCCGTAGAGCATACGTGTTTCTGACAGAAAAAGGTTGCTTGCTGTAAGCCTGCTTGTGTCTTTCCTGGTCCAGAGGACCCTGTAAGGATTCCACCAGGAGGAGGAACAGTTTCCATAGCAAAGGGACAGTTGCCCTGACGCCAGCTGTTAGCTGTTTGCTAATTGGTAGAGGGGAAAAGGTGGAAAGCCCTTCAGCCAACCAGGCTTCTCTCCACTGTTCTCCTTGTGGAGGAGAAAAAGAAACAAAGTCCAAGGATAAATGCCCCTGGTTGAGATTAGGAGGTTGTAAATAAGGTGCACGTCTTTAGGCTATGTCTTTTTACCTTCACTTCCTGTTTTTTTTTCTTTGTGTGCATGTGTGTGTGTCTCTGTTTGAGATTACAAGAAAACCAGTGACAGACTTTCAGAAGTTCCTTCTGGGGAAGGTCGTGTTAGGTCAACCCTCTTCTGTAGTGGTACATTCTAAATTGTTGACATTTTGTTTTGTTTTGAGTGCAAGCTCGCTCTGAGAGAGAGTTCAGGAGTATCTCCTCCGGTAACCTCTGGAGTTGAGACACGCCTTCAGTAGAGTTCTTAGATATCTCTTATCAGCTTTTCTGAACAGTAGCAGACCCACTTTCACATTTTCCCCCTTTATCTGGTTGCTGCTTCCCGACTTTCGGCATTCATAGTGCGGTAACGCCCTGCTTGCCTACCCAGGGTGCTGGGTTTTCTCTCAGCTGATGAAGCACAAATGACATCAGACCTTTGCTGAAAGGATGATGGAGTGGGGCTTCATGTACCCCGTAACAGGTTGAGCTTTCTCATGCTTTCCACAAACTTGTGTTTGAACCAGCCAGAACTGCCTTGCTGTGGAGAGATGGCTGTCTTGATTTGCTGATGCCAGTCTACAGCTGACTGCAAAGAGCATTACGGAATTCATGAAGCCTCATTAGCATACAGTTGATAAACTCGACTCCGGTTCTGGAGGGCTGTGGTCCAGCAGGTTGTTGGCTCAATCTAAGCAATCTGAGGGACCTAAAATGCTTTCAGCCAAGGACAATGATTTGTTGACTCACTTTGTGAAGGGCCAGTCTGGGATCCAAAGCCCTGGAAAGACCGCCTGTGACCTTCCAGAACCAAGGTTAAGTGGTTAGGATGTACAGTGTGTGACTTTCGCAGTGCGCGTAAATCTCTGTCTCAGCTGTCGCTCTCCCGGCCGGCTTTGATGAAAGCTTGTAAAGCCAGGGCAGGTCTGCCCCCTGAACTTTTCAGCTGATGGCCAGTTAACCCTCAGACCTAATCAAGTCTGTCTGCAGTGAGCGGTTCACCCTCCATACAGTCGCCGCCGCTGTCGACCAATAGAATGCGTCGTTCCCTTTTCTAGTGGGGACGGTTGGATCGATAATGACATCCACTGAGATTTTCACGCCGCGGTGCGTGCTCTGCTAATGTTCCCCTTTTTCGTTCGAATACAGAACACCGTTAAATGACTGTTCTCCGCTGCTGCAGTGCTCGTGTGTATTCAGGGCTCCTTAAAGCAGAAAATGAATGTAAGAAATGTATTAAGAGAGACTGTGTGCACAATTCACAGCATATTCTGTCATGCGGTGCAGTGAACGATGCTGAAAGTGAGGTGCGACACCCCTCCCACCCTTAAAACCTCCATTCGTCTGGTGCGATTTGATTATTATAAGCAGTTGATTGTTTTAAGTGGAGCACATTGTTTGGGTCCACGCCCATGTCTCCTGAAGATTTCAGTCATTGTAAGGGATTGATTTTTTAATCAGTGTCTCTTTAAACTGAAGAGCGCTGTAATACATAAGGAGGTAACCTCATACCAACTGGAAACTTTTTGTTGTGCAAACTGATGCATAGTCAGATTAGGGAACTTCTGATTATCATTCCAAGTACATCTTTTGAAGTATTATTAATACTCTGTGACTCAGATCAAGCTGTTGTTCTTACCCAAGAGTACCCACGTGTTACTGTCCATTTGTGGTATATTAAACTGGTCAGTGAATACACATTTGATGAGTGTCTGCACATAAACGATTGACAAAGTTGAACATACTTATATTAGATTATACATATAAGATTGACACAATCTTTAATAACAGTGGGTCATACTCAAAATTTGACTAGGTGATTTATTATCCAGGCAACCAGGTGATTTTTTGTTCTTTCCACTTTTGACCCCAGTCAATATTTGGAATCATCAGATGTTCAGATCAGATGTACACTCTAATTGCTTATTCACAGCACCCTCTGAGGTCGTAAGGCCGTGCTCCTAACCACTACGTATGCCGTCCTCTATCAGGGTGCTGCCGGGGTGCGGTATAGCAGACGCTGGCGGCGTGGGTCGAGCAGCAGGCAGGGAGGTGGCTAAATGGCAGTAACAGTCTCAGAGCCCGGCACAGTCAAGGTCCTAGTGCCCGCCTGTTGTGGAGGGCCCTCCAGAGATTATCACCTAGAGAGTATCTGTGGATACACACAAGAGGGGCCGTCCTTGGCCCTCCAGATTTTCGATAGAAGCAGGACGCCAGTTGGTGGCAGCATGTTTGAGCCGGTGTAAAATGGTTCCATAGACACCGCTGTTGCACATCAGAGCAAACACGTTTTCTGTGATTGCTGGAAGGGGGAGCCTCTGCCTTTGAATGGGGTTGTGTGTGAGAATGACAGCATTCTCCTGCGCTGTATGCAAAACCTGCAGCTGGGAGACAAAGCTGAGCCTTGCGGCTTTACATTAGTTTTTTTACATTCGAGTTGCTTAGCAGACGCCCATATCCAGAGCAGCTCACAGTGATCACATCTTCAGAATGTCTGATAGCACTGGTGGGCTTTTACAGAAGCATTTCAGGGTGCAGCAGCAGTATCCCGTCTGGGATTCACACCGGCAGCCTCCCGGTTTCAGTATCATTTCTCTCACTAACGCACCACCTGCTGTCCCAGTGTGGATCACGGTGTAAAAAAAAAGAACTCCAAGGAGGGATTGAAGGCTGTTCTGCCCGGCACGAAACGGCACTCATCTCACTGCTGCCGGCTTTAACCGCAGAGGCTATGCTAAGAGCAAGGAGCGCAATCTGGAGATTGAGCCTGATTGTGCATGTACTTAGGTATCACGGCAAGAGAGAGAGAGAGGGAGAGAGGGAGAGATGCACAATGCACGCGTACATAAGAGAGGTGGAATAAGAAGGAGAGGCGGGAGGGATTGTGTGTGTAAAACAGACAGACAGCAAGAGTGAATGAGGAGGGGCCTGCCGAAGGAGGTCATGGTCCGGCACTGGTGGCTGCCTTGATGCAGTAGATTAGAGCTGTTATATAATGCCTCCACTGAGCTTTCTCCCAGCATACGCTAAGAGGATTAATGTTGGTCTTGTATAGACACAGGTCCAGGGCCGAGTGTTTACTCCAAAGACCTCTGGCTGATTGAGCTTACGTAATGCGCTGATTGAAGAATCATCTGTCATCTCCGTCTCACCCGCTCTCTCTCTCTCCGTCTCTCTCCCCTGTCTCTCTCGTTCCTTCGTTCTCTCTCTCCCCCTCTCTCTGTCTGTGATCTGATGCTGTTTTTCTTTCCCTCTACTCTGACAGTGTTTTCAGGTCGCTCACAGCAGATAAAGCGGAGCGGTTGTGCGAAAAAAAAAAAAAAATCTGACTGCCTGTCACGGCTCACGTTCCGCGGCGAGTTCTCTCGTAAGGTTTTTTGGAGATTGGAGAGACGCTTAGCTCTTTTATCAGTGTAAATATGGCATGCAGTATTGAACATGTTTAAAAGAACTGTCAAGACACTGGTCTAACAATACCTAAGTAAATTCTAATGTATGCAGCCCCCTAAAAAAAGTCCTGAACTCCATCCCTGGCTGTCTCCAGTGCACAAGCAAACAAATACAGATGATGTGCTGTATTTAGAATGATTATTGTCGGTGGTTGATTCTGTTATTTTCCCCAATAAAATATTATGCAATATAAAATTTGATCTGGTTATAATAATTGAAATGTTTGAGGCAAACGCATACAAACAGAATATGATTTGCTGGTGATAACTTGCGAAATCAAATCACAGTGGGCAGAGGTTATTCTTAAATCATCCGGCTGGTTTATGTTGACAAGCAATGTGGTTTGGTTAGGAACATTAGGAGAGGGTTTTTTTTGGTTGTTGCGCATTGATATTGAAGCACGGATGAATCACTGTCTTCAGAGAGAAGCCGGTATATCTGTACACAAACAGCGGTTGGCTGGTCGGATGCTGGAACACTGCTGGGCTGAGGAAGGTCTATCACCGTGGCTCCCATCACCATAGCGACAGGAACCCTCTCGTGAACCCCCCCAACCCACCTCCAAAAAAAAAAAAAAACAAAAAAACCCTCTGTCTTGTCTAATTGGCCACATCTCCGAAGGGGGCAGGTCGGACACACACCTCCGTTCTCCATTACAGGTCCCGGTTTAGGGACAGCTAATGGCCGGCATGCTGAAGGTTAAGGGGTCCAGGTTAGGCCTATTGAACCGTTTTATAGATCAGTAAAAGGGCCTGGAGGAACGGCTGCACTGGCCCTGTCCACACACCACACATGGGCCTCTGCATCCCTTCTGATTGAGCCCTCTGCAGAGAGAGTGGGGAGAGGCTTTAGGAGTCGCATAAAGACACAGAATGTGCTGTGTGACCATCTTTTTCCAGCTCACCATTCTCTCAGGTTATAAATCTTAATACCGTAAGAGAAGGTATGTGTAGCATCATTCTTCAGAAGTATACAGGGAGACTTGGCAGGAGTATCATAAGATTTTAGTTTCAGCAGAGAAGGTAAAAAAAAAAAGAGGGTTTGGTTCATAAATTGTTATTACTAAGCATTTTTATTGAGCATGCTAGTTGTATCAAGGGAACCTAGCTAGTTATCTCTTCATAGAGTTTTTCCCTCTCGTAGTGTCTTAAACGGAAAAGTTCCGTATGTGCAGCGGTGGCTGAATGGGGGAATGGAAACGGGCCATTTGAATTCCCCAACGCTCTCGATTTCCCCTTGTAATTGACCCATCTCCCTCCCGCTCTTTTGTGCCGTCAATTAGAACGTCTTTACCAGCTCAGCCTTTGTCTGGCCCCTGTGCAGCGGGATTAGCGCAAAGGCGCGATCAATGTAGACCTCTCCATCCTGTCACCACTCGGCCGACGCCGGGAGAGCGGGGGAGAGGGCGATACGAGCGGAGAGAGAGAGAGAGAGAGAGAGAGAGAGAACTGCCCGTCTGTCACCCGGGACTATCAAGACGGCCATTGTGTCGCGCTTCCTGTCCTCAGCTTTCTGCAGGGGGAGGCCGTGGACCGACACGGCGAACAGTGCGAGAAGCGCCTTGCTGTGTCTCTTCCGAATCAGAGCCGCTGTGACCCCCGTGACCTTCGTAGTGGCACAGGAGCGGGTCTCGCAACCTGAGGGTTGTCTGCTCAATTCCCAGGTGGGGCACTGCTGCTGTGCAAGGTGCCTGACCCGAACCGCCTCGGTCAATATCCAGCTGTGTAAATGGATGACACGGCAGCCGTGGACAAGGGGCGTCTGCAAGGCGTATAAGCAATCGCGATTCCTACCTGCAAAAGCTCGCTCTACAGCTGCGGGATCCGCGGGGTTAAACATAAGACGGGCTCCTGCTTGTGGCCCCACTGCTGTGTGTATCCTATGGCTAGACGTGTGAGTATTTTTGGGCTGACTCAGCCGCCAGTGAAAGTGTTTTCACTGTGCTCATTTCCTCCTGTCCTCACGGGAGAGGTGAAGACTTCCTATCCACTGGCGGGGTGGAGAGGAGGAGGAGAGGAGGAGGAGGGGAGGAGGGGGGGGGGTGCAGCGAAGCCGCGGACCTGTGGCGTGTTATTGGAGAGCCGCGAGGTCTGACGGGGGCCGCGCGCTCACAGCCGTCCAGTCAGGTAGCGGCGCAGAGCGGCTCTGTGATGTGAGGTCCACGCGGGCCGAAAGCGGCAGGGCCTGTGAGGTCGCGGCTGCGCAGAGCGGAGCGGCCGTGTCCCCGGCGGCCCGGTGCGAAGCAGAAGGTTCACGGCCGCGCAGTGCGGCGCTGTGAGGTCACCGCAGCTGCTCAGTGTAAAATCAGGATGGTCATGACTGTGCTGTGCAGCGCTTTGAGGTCGTGACTGCAGAGAACCGACCCATTCCTCCTCCTCCTCCTCCTTCTCCACCACCGGATTACACTAAAACTTGTTTAGGCGAATCCCAGCCCCTCTCCTCTCCTGTTCCCCTTGCTGCACAACTCTCACAAGTCTCAAGGCAGGGGGAGGTCTATTTACAGAGGCAGCACACTCAAGTGGCATCACGCTGCTCTCAGATTTGTTTTGTTCTGTGCTTGTAACCCCTCCTAATGTCTGTAATAGGCCACAGCTGTGTGCACCTTGGGAAGACCACTGTGTGGGTGGAGCGGGTGCTTTGGTTTTCCCTTATCTGCGTTTACTGCGTCATTATATTTGTGTTCCCCTTTTTGAAATAACCTGTTCTGCTAAAGTGAATGTGTGCGATCGCATTTTCGGTACCTGGTTTTCTTTGATTCCCTTGGATCGAGCCCAGGAGTCTCGGACTCTTGAGCAAATCCGCTAAACGACGCCGGGTAATATCGGCGCTCCTGTTGGAGTTTGGCACTGCTGAACGGGGCCCGCGCGGCGCCACTCCATGACTGAACGCGAGCCCTGCGATGAGAGAGGGCCGTGCTGAGTTGTGGCTGTTTACTGGATCAACACTCCTGTTAGCCAGGAGCACTCAGTGTTTACCCTGGCCTTGGGCATCATTGACTCGCCCATTGATTCCACAAAGAAATGATTTGTGTTTGGAAGGAGGCTGAGCCTTGGGAAAGAGGAGGGACGTGCGGTGGAGCTGCAAGTGTGTGGAAGTGTACCTGTCCTGGCAGAGTAAATGGATGGAGCTATAAGTGTATAGAAGTGTACCTGACCTGCTACAATAACTTTTGATGGAGTTATGAGTGTGTAAATGTGTCCCTGCTCTGGTAGGCTGGTGGCATCATGTTGGGCCAGAGACTGTGAGTCCTGGAGACAGTGGGAGCATTGGGCAGTGCCCTCCCGGTTCAGCAGGACAGGGATGGCTCTCTACCGTAGGATCTGGAGCCGAGGCTCTGGGAGGAGTTACAGTGCAGGGGAAACAATAACATGGATATCACTGGAACACTGACCCAACCAAAATGAACCAAGCCCTGCTGCAATACCATTTTGCTTTTCCACCTCAGTACAGAATGTGCTTTTAAATTTAAGGAGCTAAATGGGATTCAGGCGCAAGAAAAATGTGTCCGACACAAAAGGTGTGCTTTTAAACTAGATACTGATAATACCTCACATGAAAAGGGTATCAGCTGTTAGCTACACTTTGCATTGATCTATTGTTATATTGGTTCCCTGCATAATTATAAAGCTACCTGTGGTTTCTGTGAAAGTTAGTGTAGCTATCAATAGGTATAGCTGTGCTGTAGGAATAAAGCTAATTTTTATGTATGTTATCTTTCTATGCAGTGGGATTTTCCTGAGGCAATTTAGGTTAAGAACATCTCTCAAGGGTACAACTACAGTGGCCCACTAGTGGGTCGAGCTGGCAACCTTTGGGTTATGAGCCCTGCTAGGCTGGTGTGCCTGGTTTGGGGGGGTGGGGGCAGTTGAAAAAGAGAATTATAGGTGATCTTTTACAATGAGGAAAGATGTACACATGAATGGCTGACAAGGAGAGCTCTGCTGTGGGGTGGAATGGGGTGACCTGCCTCTGAATGGGGTTATGTGTTAGAATGACAGCGCTGTGCCTGTACTGTATGCAAAACCTGCAGCTGGGAGATAGAGCTCCACCCTTCAGCCTTACCACTCAACATTACAGTCATTTACTTTGGAGATTATCGCAGCAGGTGATCCAGAGGGGCTTGCACCGCCTAAATTTCACATGCTGCCCTTTAATACAGATGGATATTTATTAAAGCGAATCGGGTTCAGTGCCTAACTCAACAGTACATCAGTCTTACTTCACCCAGGACTAAAATCTACAACAACATGGTGTAAGAGAGTGACAGCAGTGGGGCGTAGTGGTAAGGAGCAGGGCTCGTAACCAAAGGGTTGCTGGTTCAATTCCCCACCAGGGCACTGCTGTTGTACCCTCGGGCAAGGTACCCAACCCACAACTGCTTCAGTAAATATCCAGCTGTATAAATGGATAAAATACTAACCTGCTGTATATATGTTGCTCTGGATAAGAGCTTTTGATAAATGACAGTAATGTAATGAAAGTTTGAGGTCGCACTCTTCTGATGTCATGAGGACTCTTTCTACTGGTGTTGTGTGCTGGTGTTGTGCAGAGAGAGATGTGGACAGCACTGTGTGCAGTCCGGTTCTGTGGAGTGTGGCTATGTGGCAGATGCTGTACAGAGGGACCTGTTCTGCTTGCCACTGAGCTGGGCTCCTCTCCTCCTCTCCTCCTCTCTGCCTCCCTGCAGACTCTCAGCTTTGCTCTGGTGCTCTCGTTCCCCTCACAGTGGGTGCCTTTTCCTTTTCTGAACCCCTCCCCGGCTCCCGAGACGAGAGGAGAGAGAGTGAGAAAGGGAGGGAGGGAGGGAGGGAGGGAGAGAGAGAGAGAGCAGCAAATTTCACAGCCTCTGCTGAGTTTTGGGGTCGCTTGAGGTAAGCGCAGTCATGAGGTAAATGTGATCAGGACTCTCAATAAGGCAAAGATTTGCAATTGAGCGAAACAGAAGATAAGGCTCTCTGCCTCTGTGCCTCTCTCCGCCTCTCTCTGCCACACAGAGCTTTTGCTTTCATCTGTCTCAGCCTCGTGTCGCCCTATGAGTGGCCTCTCCTCGGCGTGGGGCTCTGGGCTGAGCGGAGTGACGGCGCCTTGGTCCGGACTGCGTGTGCCTGCGTGTGCCAGCGTGTGCCCTGCATGTTAGTGACAGGATTCCTGAGGTTCCCAGGGCCAGCTGTCTCGTCTTGGTTTCACTGCTCAGCGGCTAGGGAAATGAAACTCCCAGCAGACCGCCAGCACGCACACGCACGTGCACACGCATGTGCGCGCGTGTCCTGAAAGCCCCTCCCACCCAGTGGTTAGCGTGCTGAAATGGGTTCCTCTGAGCCAGTCCTCCAATCAGAAGTTGTTATGAGAGAAGACGCTCCCAAAATGAGGCTAGCAGCGTGAACCGCACGTACGGTGAAACACCAGGGGGGGTCCCCGAGCAAATGAGAGTTTTGTCCCGCCTTGGGCTGTAGTTTAGTGTCATTTTCCTTTAGCTGGCACTTGGGAGGATGCCATTCTCACACAGCCGGAGGGTGGTGGAGTCAGTAAAGCATGAGATGGAGGTGGAAGGACAGAGGGTGGGGGTGGAGCAGAGATGGGAGTGTGTGGGTTGTATATAGGAGGCGGACATAGGGGTATATGAGGGGGTAGCAGTGGTGTTAAATGGGGGGTGGAGTTAGGGGTGGGGGTGGAGAACGAGGTATGTTATTGTCCGAGGTGGAGGCAGGTGGACGGGGTGAGAGGCAAGCCCTTTGCAGCTGTACATGCTCTAAAGGTACATCGTTGCTTTAGTGTACTGCAGTAAAGGTCACCTTGGGATCACTTCCCTTGCTCTGAATTCCATCAGTACAGCCCTTCTCTCAGAACTCGCTCTTAATGACTGTTTTTTAAGTCATCATTCATGTCAGGGATGTGTTTATGTTTGAAAGGGGATTCCATGGTGCTAAGCTGCTGTGTGTGTGTGTGTGTGTGTGTGTGTGTGTGTGTGTGTGTGTTTTCACATGTATGCATGATGAGAAGGGGGTATTTAGCTGCTCACAGTGTTGATTACAGCTGTATTTGGTAGGATATTGGTGGCGAGGGTGTGCAGGGAGTTTATGCATTATGTGTGTGAGAGGGTGAGTTTATGCATTTGTGTGCATAGTGTGTGTGAGATAGAAAGGGTGTGTTTGTACATTAGTAGGCAGATTGTGTTTGTGTCTGTGTGAGGGAGAGAGAGTGTGTGTATATGTATATGTGTGTGTGTGTGTGTGTGTGTGTGTGTGTGTGTGTGTGAGAGAGAGTGTATGTATTAGTGTGTGCAGTGTGTGTGTGTGTTGACAGGGCCCAGTGTTGAGCGCAGCAGTTCTGCTTGTGTTGTTCAGGGGTCAGTGGACAGGAAGTGTGCGTGTGATGAGTGCATGTATCTCTGGGGGGGAGCGGGATCAGCACAATGTGTCCCTGTCAGGACAAGACTGGGCCTGTTTCCTGGCTCCGTCACATGCGCCCGCATCAGGAGGCCTCCTGCCGCCACACTGTCCTCATCGCCGCCGCTATTTTTAGCTTTACTATGAGCCTAATTAGCCACACCCAGGGGTAATTCGACTTTTCACAGCGTCCAAGGGCTCGGGCCTAATCTAATCAGGCTCCCGCAGAAACCTGCTGGTAACTCGTGCCCCCGTCCTGCTGTACGCAGCCACGGTGGGGGAGACACAGAGAGCTGCAGTGGTCACTGGTTACTTACACAAGTCCATTACTGGGCATCACAGACGAATGGCATTTTGGTCGTGTGCGTGTGTTTGGCTAGGTGTGTGAATGCTCCGCAGTTTTCCTCTCTGCTGCCTGTTATCCCAGTTCATCAAACGGCAGCAGTAACTCTGGCGTCGTGTGTTTGAAACATTGCTTTTCGGCTCCCCCGTATTCAGATTTAAGTCTTCCATGCGAAAGCTGGATTTGGAGGCTGGGCCGTTTTGAAAGGAACAGCATGGCGAGCCGTCCGGTGCGTTTATTTATAACCGGTGGAATTTCGGGTATTCATTGAACCTCCAGCAGCCGTATCCCAGAATGCACGGCGTGGCCCCTGTCCTCTGCCTATTGGAGATTTTCTGATGATCCGAATGCCTGTAGATTAAAGGGAAGAATAATCCCCTTCCTGGAAGGATGAATGCTGGTCGGGGGGCCTGGCCCCAGTCTTCCCAGTGCTGTTTCTGTGACCTGGAGCAGGATGGGAGTGTTTGGGGGGGCGGGGGGCAGTGCAATCTGTCCAGATCAATCTGGCTCCCCCTAAAAAACATGCACAAACACCTAGATTGAAAACTGAAAGCAAACTCAGTGTAAGAGGAGGAGCTTCTCCTATCTTCTCATCGTGCGTGCTGTGTAAACGATTGGCTTGATTTGGGCGCTCTGCTCCGAGGTAAACAGTTCTCCGAGAATCTTAGGATAATGTGAGAAAGTTGCGCTCCAAAAAGTATTCCTAATAGCTGAGATGTTTTAGCTTTTGAGTCAGTTTTCCTGTCCTACACAGACAAATGCTACATGTACTAGGCACTAGATAAGCTACACTGCCATTTTTTAAAAACTTGTTTTGTTGGAAATAAATGAATAACCGTGTACTGTTTTAACTGTTTTCCCTTGTCTGAGCCCTTGATCAGAATGTTCAATGTGTAGCAATTCTTTAAACTGTTTTCATATCAAAAACCAAAGCTGAACTTACAGTAACTGCCATTTTGCTCTAATGGCTGATCGACCCGTGGGTGACGGTAGAAGACTGCCGTGTTTATAGTGTTCACGGTTCTCAGCTGGCGCAAGGTGGGCCTTTAGTTTGCTTTTAGCTAATGTGTGTTTTTCTTCTCTCTCCCCCTCCATGGTCCGGCCTGCTGCTGCTGCTCCTGCTGCTCCTGGCTGTGGCTGAAACAGGTAAGTGTCAGCTTATATATCCCTCTCTCTCCGCACGCCTCTCTTACGCACAGCGCGGTTACATGAAGATGTCCACCACTGGTGCCTGTTAATTACTTTTATGCGCTGTTGTCTGTCGGGGTGAAAATGGGCCATCATGTGGGTCATGTTAGTGCCACAGACCTGTGTGTTACTGACTAAATTGGAGATGCTAGCTTGGATATGGTCTGTTTCAGGGTGAGGCTGTTTGGTTGTTGCCGCGGCAGCGGGAGGTAGTGGGTACGGATCTGGGCTGCTAACCAGACGTTTGTAAGTTCCAGTCTCAAGTGTTGGACCCTTGAGCAGCGGTGCTTCAAGTGTATTCATTCATATCTACCAGAATAATTAACCTGTAAAACATAAGCAATACATAATTCTGTTAGATACATAAATAATGTAATGTAAACCAAAGAAGCCTGACATTTGCCAACGGAGCCCACGCTGTAGCTGGCATTATGGGATAGGACAGGCCTCCCGCGGGGCTGCTCCTGCAGGTGGGATTGCGCAGGTGTGAAGCAGCTCACTTTATGGGTCCAGTCGTTGTGATTGTGGATCAATAGCAGCAGTGCCGTTTGAGCTAAGATCAATGCTGGTGGGAGGTGTCGGAGTGAGGGCCGCAACAGGGCGCACCAAGGGAAAGAGACACGCTCTGCTCCCTGTCCTTCAGCCAGCTGGGAAGAACGTGGGGGGCCATGAAGAAGCTCTGTGCGGCGCCTGCAGTCTGAGCCCTGCCACAGGAGTGCCTTTTATAACAACTCAAACCTCAAGCAAAAGATCTGAAAGCATTGTAGAACCCCCCCCCAAAAAAAAAAAAACAATGTTCCAGAAGGGCAGAGAGTGAATGCCAGTCCTTCTCTCCGCCAGATGGGAGAGGATTGCGTGACGTTCTTTTGCAGGGCTGTCCGGGCCCCCTCCGCGGTGTGTTGTCACTTCAAGGCTGGCTGCCTGTTGCCTCCTGCGAGCAGGCTCGCCGCAGCCTTCTTGGGGGTTTTCGGCGGCGTGCGTGACTCACGGGTTCACAGCGGAGCGCCGGCGCTGTGACGTGTCCCTCTCGAAGCAGGGCGGTGGCGGCAGTGGCGGCGACTGTGGGGCTGCGGTGCGTGCGGCCGTCCCCAGCGAGCATCGCAAGCGCCGGCTCACGCGGCCCAGGCGCAGCTTGCGGTTGTTTATAGCCGAGGCGGTGGAATGCGCTCATGCTGTGTGTGTGTGTGTGTGTGTGTATGCACGTGAGCGCACGTGGCTACATAAAGTTGTGGCCATAGATTGTGTTCACACCACATATGTAGCTGCCTGCGCTTCATAGAAATGACCTGAGCTGCTGTGGTCGCAGTATAGCGAGAGAACCACTGGCTGTGGCACAGCAGTGGAGGGTCCCTTCCGTGGGGCTGAGCCTCTCTGTGGCCCCTGTCACCACAGAGGAGCTGAAACCACATCAATTTAGCACAGCAGTGATGGGGAGCAGACGGTGACACTGCTTTAGCTGCCGCTCGGACGCAACGGCGCTCCTCTGCGAATCAGCCTTGGGCCTGAATACGTGTGTGTACCGTGAAAGCTTAGGAATCTCAGATCGTGTCCTGATATGATATCGTCGGACAGAGCGAGGCAAGGGGCGCGCCTGTGTAAGCCGCTGGCACAAGGAGCAGCTGCTACGCATCTGTATACAGGGGTGTGTGTGGTGCTCGGCTTTATGCGAAGGGCAAGGCCTGCGCGTGTTAGGGGAGAGGGTGCTGTCATGTTCCAGAGGGGAGCAAGCAGGCAAAGAGAGTGCGGCAGTTACATTATTCACAATCGTCCCAGCTCTTGCCACCTTCACCCACGGCGCGCTTTGTTTGTTAAATTGGACGTGACACGTCTGAGAAGGCAGCGTAAACGGCGGGATGCCGAGCTGTCCCAAAGCGGGCGTCCCCTCTCCGGCGAGCTCCCTCATTACTGGCTCTTGAGACGGTGGGTGGGCGATCCGTCTAGCCCCCCCCCCCCCCCGGTCAAACTGTTGTCACCCGGCAGCCGGTGGGACAGGGGCTCTGACACTTCCCCGCGCATTCCGTGACAGATTCGAGGAGCTGGGAAAAGGCTGGGAAGCACCGTGCGCCCCTCACCCACACCCCTGACGCTCTGCGGGATGGCAGGGTGACACGAGACTACTTGTGTGGCAGGGAGTGTGGCCCTGAGGCACGGGTGAGACTTTAACCCCCTCACACACACACGCACACACACACACACACATGGGAACAGGACCCGAAACACACAGACACCCTGCATGCCACATTCACACCTGGAGACGCATTCCAGGCTAACACCTCGGTGAGAATCTTAGCCTCATGTTGTTCTTGAGTACAAACGCAGCCACTGGTGTGAATGACATTAGCGTGCTGCGTCAGGGAACTTTCCTCTGCTGCCGCGCTTTCCGGAAGTGGACGCCTGTCAGCTGCTGGAACGAGTTACCTCCAGCCTGAGTGCTGTTTTGATGTAGGATTGTTCTGCCGTTCTTTAATGTTATGAGAGCATAATTAAGCTAAGCGTAGGCTAAAAGTGAGCTAAATGTAGTCATCGTGATATAAATAAGCGCTGAAAAGAATTACAAAAGCTCTTTTGTAGCTGGTGCGCTGACATTTTGTAGAGCGGACATGACATGGGTAACTTCATTGTGCGGATCAACATTTGTCATCAGTAAGGCAGATTAACAATGGCCACTGTGAAAGCCAAAGGCTGGCAGCGCGTGTGACCACTGCTGGAGGCCATACGAACTGCGCCTCTGTGACGCATCGCTTTACAGACGCCAGGTTGGACTCTCTCCCATTCGTCTTCCTCGGGTGTCTGAGGCCAGGACGCCTTGTGCCGTCTTGGCTCATCTCAGAGGTGTGCAGTGGGGTTTCAGTCTGGTGAGTAGGGCTGTCTGTGGGGCGGCAGTGTAGCACAGTGGTAAGGAGCAGGGCTCCTAACTGAAAGGTTGTTGGTTCATTTCCCCCCCGGAGCACTGCTGCTGTATCCTTGGACAAGGTGCTTAACCCGCGATCGCCTCAGTAAATATCCAGCTTGATAAATGGACAACATGTAAAAATTGTAACCTATGTGAGTTGCTCTTGATAAGAGCATCTGCTAAATAACAATAATGCAATTCAATGTAATGTATAAGCGATCCGTGATATTGATTTATCACCCTTTTGCTGGCTGGTGTTGCTCACGCTGTCTTGCTGGTGACATCATGGTCTTTTCACTGACGGAGTGCGCTTGGCTGCGACTCCCTCCCGGGTGAGAAACCACTGGCTGCGAAGGCTTCAGACGGTGAGCGATAGGGCGCCGGCCCCAACCCAGCCTCCAGCATACCAGCGACGGGAAGGAGCTGCTCCCCTGACACATGGGGGAAAATTCCTCTCAGATTTTTTCCCTTCCTGATTTTCACCGGGCCTGACGTGCACCAGCTTAAGTCACCTCCTCGCCCGCTAATGAGTGATTACGCAACCGCTAGAGCGACTCAGGTGTACCATGGTCAGTCATCACTGATCAGGTAATCATATTGACAGTGAAAACATCATGTATTTATATGGATCCATGTTCAGAAATTCAACACTTTGCTTCCTTAAGGAAAGTGTGTATATATAGTCTGGTAACTTTCTTTTGATGGTCAGCTTAGACTTTGTAAAATTTTTTATGACAGCATGGAAGTGCTCATTACACCTTGTCGTTTTCCCCTCAATTTGTAGCTGATTGATTGTTGCCAACAAAGTTGTGCGTTGACAAAGTTGGTAGCTGCAGTCATTTTAATACCCGAATACCGGGAGTCTCTGAAGAATAATTATCACTTCTAATGAGAGAAGCTGAGGAGATCTGACAGCAAACTTGAAATCAGTGTGCGTGATGTTGGGAGGGAATTTTAAGCAGCTTCAAGGCAGACTTTCCACTTTGCCCGCGAGAGTAAAATCCAGCCGTAACAAAGAGAGCTCCTCCACAGTGTCCCAGAGTGAGGGTAAGTGAGACTGTGTGTTTGTCTGTGTGTGTGTGTGTGTGTGTGTGTGTGTGTGTGTGTGTGTGTGTGTGTGTGTGTGTGTGTGTGTGTGTGTGTGTGTGTTTGGGTGCGTGTACGTGCGTGCGTGTGTGTGTGTCTGCCCCTCCCTTCGGCCTCCAGGGCTTGCTCCAGCCCTCCTGTTTGCAGGCTGTTTCATTCACTGGGCTGTTTTTAGCACCAGGTCACACGGACCTGAGGAGTCGGGTTTCTGTCTGTGGGAGGAGCCTGCTGGTGAAGTGTGTCGCTGTGTCTTCCAGACTAGGCCTGGTGGTTTCTACAGGGGGAGGTCTTTTCTGCTGTGAATTAGCACAAAAATAGCAAGGGGGGGGAGCAGGGGTGGTGGAGGCGGGGGGCGGGTGGGATGCAGACGCTCTCTCCCTCAGCAGCGGGTAACTTTGGCACAGGTTCCAGCGACCTTTGTCCAACAGCTGTGAGACAAGAAAGAGCTCCCTCTGTCCCTCTCTCTCTCTTTCTGTTATATTCTCTCCCTCCCTCCTTCCCTCTCTCTCTCTCTTTATGTCTCTTGTTCACTTTCTGTTGTACTGTCTCCCTCCTTTCCTCTTTTCTCTCTCATACTCTCTCCCTCCCTCTCTCTCCCCCTGACTTTGTTTCTCTCTCTCCCTGACATTCAGTCTCTTACTCTCTCCAAGTTTATCTCTCTCTCCCTCTCTGTCTTGCTGTCTCTCTCTCTCCCCCCTTCTCTCCTTCTTTCTCTCTCTCTCTCTTTGCCTGCTCCTTGCAGCGCCTCATCCAACCACAGGAATGCATCTCCAGGAACGCCTGGCGAAGCAAACTGGATGGAACAAGTTCAGGGCAGTGCTGTGGCTTTCTGTGTGTTGTTTTGTTGCCGCACACACAGGAGTGTGGGCCGGAGCGCTGTTCTCTCTCTGCCGTACAGCCCCCCCCCCCCCCCCCCCCCAACGCCACCGACGGACAAAGGCCTCATTTCAGTGATGCAGCCCCGCAGAGTGGGGTTTGGGATGGGGGGTGGGAGCTGGGGGGGGGGGGGGGGTCTCCAGGGATTTACACACGCGCTCGGCGTCGATACCAGCCCCTCCTTTGTCATGTCACAGAAGTTGGGCCGGGAGGCATTGAGGATCAAAAGCCAGGAAAAGGAGATTTGTTGAGGTTGAATAGTGGAGAAATGGCAAGAGAAGCACCCCCCCCCTCCCCCCCAAAGAAATAGCCCATTTCTCCTTCACCACCCCATTTATGACTTATGACACAGGTCCTTTTGTGAGAGAGCTGACAGTCGACTTGCCCCCCCCCCCCCCCACTTTAAAGAGGCAAGCTGTGTTGGTCTGGCCTGTGGGTCCGGCAGGCTGCTGTCTAATAGGCTTATGCGCTCGTTAGCAGGGCCGGCCCCCTCTCCGCTGACGTGTGCGCTGCGCTCCCCTGCCTCTTTAAATGCCAAACCCGCTGCGCGTCCCTTCAGGACGGAGAGAGCCGCTCTGTTGTTTCCGCAGGTACAATGCAAAGCCCCGCTGGGCGCGCGAGAGTGTCATCTGCCCGTCGCTTCCCTCGTTAGCGCCCAGCGCTAACGTCACGATGAGTCTCCTCCTCCCCCCCTGCCCCACGGCAGATTAATTAACGTTTGCGTCACCTTCGTTTAACGTCGGGTTGGAGTGTGGGGTCTCGGGTGCGCCCAGACAGGAATGCGGCAGCAGAACCTTTTTACAGTGCTTATCTTCCCCCGAAGCCGGAGAGAACGTGACTTGTGAAAATGTAACAGAGGAAGAGAGAGAACTGCAACTGGACCTTGCTTTGCACTGTCTGGTGACCTTCCCCTGCTCAAGGACATCAAATGTATGGGGAAGCTGAAGAGAGCGTTTTCCCCATTTTCTGTAATTGATAGAGCAGTGTGACAAGGCAGCTTGGGTTATTATCTGAAAAAATATCTGTAGTTTACAGCCTAGCTATGGTTTAATATGTACATTTAAATTTGTCTTGAAATTAATTTTAGCTTTTCTGGGAAAAGTCAATTAGCATTAGAAATTGAAACCCCCAAAATTTTTGTGTAAGCAGTGTAAGCAGCCCTTAAAAGGCAGAGTTCTGAATGATTTCTGTGTCCAACCAAAGGCTTTTACTGGGTTTTAATTTCTTGTGGGAAAAAAAAACCAAAGGCGTCTTTGAAGCATGGTGAGCTATCAGAGAGACCCGGTGCGGTGTTAATCTATGCCGCGTGCGCGGCGCACATCTATGGCCCAGACCGCGTGCCATGCCCGCTGCCCTCAAAGCTCCGGCATTCCGCTAATTGGACGGAGTAATGTACGTTTCAATCTCCTCTTTCAAGTGGAGGAATTCCCCCTTGACTCTCAGGCTGGAGAGATGGCGTTTACTCTGTGAGCAGGCCGTATAAAAAGCCTAAGTGGTTCAATTTGAAGCCGAGGAGCAGGGTTCCCGGCGGGGCCCGCGGCAGGCGGGGGGGGGAGGGAGGCACAGCTTTTATCACCAGTCCTCTCGGTTTGTTTGAGAGAAGCATGTCTCTTTCTCCTGCTGCTCTCTCTCTCTCTCGCTCTCTCTCTCACACTGTCTCTCTCTCTCTCACACACACTTTCTCCCTGTGTCTCCTTCAATCTCTCTGTCCCCTTTTCTCTCTCTCTGTTTCCCTCTCTCTGTCGCCCTGTCTCTCTCTCGGTGTCTCTCGCTCCTCTCCTCCCTTCCTCTCTCTCTCCCTCTCTCTCTCCCTGCTCCGACTCCGTGGGCTGCTAAGCACAGACTGGGTGGAAGGGAGGGTGAAATGGATTAGGCACAGACACCAGTTCTATCTTTGGAATGGAATCCCACACTGCTTTTGTTTTTTGAAGATTCTAGATTTTTTTCCCCCCTAAAATCTGTCTTGGTGGCTCGAATGAAGCTACCTTGGAAGAGGATGTTTTCAGCCCCTCTGACTTGAATTGGATTAACCTGAATTTTGTTTCCATGTACTTGTTTTTGTTGTCTTTTGTATTTTAGCATTTCTTGCAACTCTGTAAAGCTGAATTGTGTTTTACTATCCTTTTTTTAAACAAGAAAATATAAATACTATCAGTCAGACTGTGCCATGTTCATAGTATCGTGTTACCTCAAATGTGTGATATTTTTTTTGATGGCACAGCATGATAATTAGTGACTACTTTGTACTTAGCTCTGTTGTATTTTATGGTGTTATGTACTGCTTTATTAAAGAAATGGAAATTACTGTCTGCAGATAGATTATTTTCTGGTCTGGCCACCTGGGTGTCATAGCGTATAAATGACAGTTGTTGAATTTACAGTATATTATGACCTGTGATAACCTCTGTAAAAATGAAACAGTAATAATAAATATAAATGAAATAATAGAAAACATTCGGAGAAGATTTAGCTGTTGTTCTCCTGAAAGCGCGCTGTCTCTTTAAGAGCTACGGCGGGGGTCAAGATGCTGAGAGTGGCTGCGGCTCTTTTGATTGGCTGTGTGAGAGGGCTGTGGAAGGTGCAGTGGCGGGGAGGGGAGGGGGGGGCGGCAGCTTTGTAAGCGGGTGAATCAGATAAGAGGTGCTGAGCGGTGATCCGTTCTGGCAGTTCCCCTTCACCGGGGCCTCGGTTTCAAAAACGACGGCACCGGCCGTTGCGCTGCCACTCACACACGGCCGCGCAACGCCTGAGAAAACCCGGCGGGGGGCCATTTATGTATTATGCATTGGAATTATGTTTGAACCGTGTTTGTAATTGTATAAGTGCGTGAGCCGGCGTGCAGTGGGCGCGTCTCCGCTGACAGACAGCTTATGTGAAGGAGACGATGTGTCTCAAAAGGGGGCTGAAGTATCGGTAGCCTTAATAAATAAAGACGTTCTCCCACCATTCAGCACGCGGGTCGCGAGAGAGAGCCCTTTAATTGTCTCGTGAACCCGGCGCTTGTAAGCTGAAGAGGAGGGGGCGCGAGGCAAGCTGGGCGCATTCAGCGTGGGGGAATGTTCACATTAACGAACATTATCCGATGACTTTTTCCGCACAAGTCTAATTCAAAACGATATTCATTTTGCTTTTGAGGCATCTTTCATAGCTTCACTCTCAAGATTAGATTGGCTTGTGTTGTGCATTCTTTTGTTATTGGAGTGTGGAATGTTGTCCCGGTGCTGAAGTCAAAGGGAATGCTTTCTGATTTCCCGACTGACGGCTGTACATTTGACTGTGTATTTGGCAATGGACTGCCATTTTTGTTAACCATTCAGCCAAATGTTTTCTTAGAGGTCATGTTCATTTGCACTTTTAAATAGGTAGTGTTGCTGCCTTTATGCTTGCTTTTAGGCCTATACAAAAGCTGGTTTGTGTTTCGGTCGCAAGTTAATCTCCCCTCTTGCTATCTGCCCAAAGCACCGAGTGCCAGTTCTGTGATGCATTGAGCAAGGACCTGAACTCTGCATTTTATGTCATTAATAGAAGGAATTTCGCTGCTTCTGTTTTACTTGATTCCTTTCCAGACCGGAGAGGAGTGAAATATCCAAACAATCAGCTGGTGCATCTCATTGGGCTACTACATATAAAGCACTAAATAAATGATGAAGTGATAGCCAGTCGTTGTTTGCTCTGGCTCTTCCACAGCCTCTGTCTTTCTGTTTACCCCCTGGATTCGGATTGCGTTTCGCTGAGGTCTATGTGAAAAGCCACACGCTGTCCCCTCCGTACATTCATATCTCTTTGAACAGGGGTTTGCCTTTTGACCTATATCGTGTATAAATAGTGATAATTGCCTCGTAATGTAACTTGCATTGACCCAGTGTGGCCCTCTGCGGTTTCTGCCTTTATGGTTTCAGGATCCATTACGACCCCATTGGAGCACCACTCTGGAGCCACCTCCAGCGCACCGCTATCAAGAGTGAGTGAGTGGCTAAATCTGGGGGAAATAGCCTCGCCTTTTAAGGCTGTCTCTTTAACTTGGCCCTCTCCTCTTTGAGCCTCCCTGACAACAACTTCCCAGCAGAGCCAAGAGCCCAGTCCAATCCAGTCGAGTCTGGGGAGACCGCAGTTTATGCTACTACACCAATTAGGCATTAATGAAATCCTATTACACTGGCAAGTAACCACCGCAATATTCTTCAGAGAGAGAGAGAGGGAGAGGGAGAGGGAGGGAGAGAGAAAGATCATTGCTGGTGCTGTAATTGAAGCCCCATGAATAAGTGATGCCGGTCTGAGTATGAGCGCTCGGGAAGAGGCTCGGCCAAGGAAGAGCACGTCTCTCCCCCCACCCCCCCACCCCTCCGATCGGGGTCCGCTGCGGGTGGGCGGGGGAGCCTGGGTACGGCCTTCCGCCTCGCTTCGGGGGGCGCGAGCGCGGGCGACGCAGACGCCGTGGAGCAGGGAGACGGGAGCCGCCGGAGACGGTGCGGCCAGGCTCCAGGCGGCCGCGGGCCCCGCTCTTTTTGTTGCCAAAGCCTTTTCAGGCAGCAGAGATTAAAAGCAGCCTTGTCAGGGGAATAATAGCGGGGAGCACTTAGCGCGGGGAGTTAAAGACGCAGCACCGCCACCCCCACAGCAGCTTCTCAGGCACCAGCCTCTCTCCACCCGCTGGAGGGATATTCATCAACACGTAGCAACAGAAACCGAAATCTTCCCCGCTCTGACCGGATATCAGCCCATTGTGTCTTCACCCTCCCATCTTGTTTTTTTTTTTTTTTTTTCCTCTCTCTCTCTCTCTGCAGTTCTTACCCTTTCCTTAACCTAACAAAGGATATTGTTTTCCAGCTCATTTTTTTCTGCCCAATTTCTGTGCCCTCTCAGGAGTTCAGCACCCCCCCCCCCCCACCACGCATGGTGTTGCTTGGTATTCTCTGTCAGGTGTGCTGTTTTCAGTTGGCTTTGCCTACAGAGGATGCCTGCGTGTGGCCACGTTCTCGCACATCTTTGTAACAGAAGCCATTCCGTTCCTTATGAGGGACCCGGGGTTAATATCCCTAGGCGTTCGCACGTCGCGGCCACCGCCGTGTCCGCCAGATAGCTCCCGAGCAGAGCGCTGTCGCGGCCCCTCCCCCTCCTCCCGCTCCGGGTGGAGGAGCAGGCACATCAGGTGTTAGGGGTCAGAGCACCAGCTGCGGCCACCGT
Organism: Megalops cyprinoides; assembly: GCF_013368585.1. Lineage (NCBI taxonomy): Eukaryota > Metazoa > Chordata > Actinopteri > Elopiformes > Megalopidae > Megalops > Megalops cyprinoides. Next base: position 12,249,547 of record NC_050604.1, read on the forward strand.
GATTGGGAGAGAGCGGGGGACCGCATTCGCGCGGCTGGCGGTACAGTAGAGTCAGAGGGGAGCCATCTTCCCAGCCAGCCATTAACAGATGTGCATACTAGGAAGCTATTTATATGTTAATGCTGTCATTTACCGCTGTAATGCATTTGCTCAGTTCCACCAGCAGAAGTTTTTTTGAGGGGGGGGACTTATGTTGGGAAGGGGGTGTCTGTAATTATCGGACGGTGGCCCACCTGAGTGTGGTAATATTGGTTATTCGGAGTGACAGGGGGGTAGGGGCGGGATGGGAGGGGGGGCCAGGGCCACACCGCGGCTTTGTGTTGTGAAAATGAGGACTGGATTTATTTTCATTCCCTAGGAAAGGGCTCATTGATCTCGGGCCGATGTGGGGGGGAGAAGCTGGGCGCAATTTGTCTAAAAGTGGTGCAAAGCTCCTCTGATAGCATGCGGCCCCGGCGCGTATGCAAAACCCTTCCTCCCGAGCAGCGATTTGCATGGCCTGCCAGTCAGAGCGGGTCGCCGGGCACCGTGTACGCCGTGTACGCCGGCGCTCCGATCTGCTCCTGTCACAAAGCGTTTCGTGGACGAGCCTCGGATGTTCTGTTCCCGCCGCTGTTTGCGTCTTCCTGCCCTCTTAGTGTTCCAGTCACTCCGCGGCACCGATGTACAGTAATTCACAGGGATAAATGCTCTGAACTGCCAGTCTGACTGTATGAATGTACATCTAACTGAAAGACGGTATGGAGCTCAAAAAATAGATGTGGAAGAGTAATTCTGTCTATGATCCAGTGTTTCTGGCAGCAGTCGGTTTAAATGTAGAATATTACATGAACTTGTGTTAGGAATGGCGGATTGCTGTGTTTTAGCTTCTGTCTGTTCTCTATGCAGTGGATATAGCTGGAGGAGAGGACTTATCTGATGCCTATCCTGTGAGCGTTGCATGCATGTGAACATGTCATGGGTCTGCCGAATATCCACCTGTTACCAGGCTCCACGGTGGTGGCTGGTGTAAATACGAGGAGTTTCCCTCGCAGCTGAGAGGAGCCTGGCCTCGTTCCAAACCACCCCCTGGGTCCCCGCTGATCTCTGGTCAGCGCTCGGCACAAAACGGGGAGCGCTCGCCCGCTGATCACTGATTTGGAGCAAGGGGAGCCTGAAACACATCGGTAATGAGATCTCGCAGAGAGAGATCCTGTTTTGTTCCTCCGAGCTGGACGCCGTGGAGTTGCGGGTTGCCGGGGTCCTGTGTTGTAAGAGGAGAAAAAAGATGGAGAGGTTACGTGGGTAACGGCAGTGCAGGAGGGCGCGGAGGCGTTTCACGCATTTGTTATGTTTGGCGAGGAGACATCCCTTGAGCTTATTAACGGCCAATCCTCTGCCGCCTTAGTCCCCTGTCCTTGGGGAACCTCTTACCCTGTGAGAGGCAGCTCTGGCCTCCTACTCCCTGGTTGGTTTTTGTCTTTACAGGTGTGTGTGTGTGTGGTGAGATGGTATCCGCCCCCCCAATGCCATTGGTCAGCGGGAGAGAGCGGCCGCTTTCCGCAGTGGCTGAGCGAGAGGGCGGAGAGGGACTAATGCAGGGAGGGTAATTACCAGGAGATGATCTCGCCTCCAGGGCGCGAGCGGTCAACGATCACTCATCTCTACCCCCCCCCCCCCACATCCCTGTGCACCCTGCGGCCTCTCTCTGAGGCTGCACGCTCCCGGCAGCGCGGCGTCCTCCCTCTCTCCCTCATTGTCCATGTACAGTCAGGCGCATTTCGCCCCGCTGGCCTCATTTCCATGGCAGACAGACACAATCAAACGATCCCCGCGTGCGCGCCGCGCTCGTTAAAGCGCCACCTCGGCTCAGGGGCGGCGGAGGCGCGGGGCGATACCTCGGCAGTCAGAGGTGTGTGTGCGAGAGTCTGGCCGGCCCCAAAGACACGCCGTATAAACCACAGGAAAGGCTCTCGGTCCCCCTCGCCCGTGACGCCGCGCCCGCTGTCCCCGGCCTGATTGACAGCGCGCCGCCGCAGCCCGCGCCCCGGCGTTTCTGACAGGCCCCGGAACGAAGGCACTCGGCTCCCGGAGACCTACAACAAACAAGCAGAGCCCATCTCCACCGTGATGACTATGATTTACACAGATTACAGGGCGCAGCGTTCTCAAATATCACTCATTCACTCACAGGAGGGCTGGATCAATATTAGCACATTGCTGTAATAACGGTGTCTGATGACACTGTGTATCGCTCAGAGTCCTCCCGAGTATTTTCCTCTCCATACCGCCGCAGTGTTTATGTGGGGCTATAAAGTGTGAGTATTTTGATGGAGCTTAGTATCACACCGCACTGTTCCTTTCCCTCCTTACCTGTGAGTTAAAGAATTGTGTATATCAGCAACAGTCTCTGAGTACTTTGTCATTTTTAAAAGTGGAATTTGGCAAATTCCGAGCTTTATTAAAGTGTGCTGTTACTGAGACACAGCTGGGAATGCACCTCTGCTTAACGCCTGTCTCTGTCCTCTGTTCGTTTCCATCCAGAAGCAAACAGGAGCCCTCTGTTAGGAAAGGATGCCGTTGTTACAGCCGCCTCCTTCGGCGGCGGTAGAGTCCGGCGAGCTGTATGGATGAGTGGAGTGATTTATTCATTAGCGGGAAGCGGGGCCGGTGTACGGCGGAGAGGCAGAGGGGCTTGATGTGTCAGGGATCCGGTTAATGCTTAACCTTGAGCAAACGCTGGCGCGCCGCGTGTCAGCGGCCATTACTCGGCCCGGACAGATTACTGTAAAAGGGTGCAGCCGCTCCGAGGTCAGCGCTCGCGGGGGTGGGGGAGGAGTCGAGGGGGGGCGGCTGAGGTAGAGCCGGAGGGAGCCGTGTACCTCCAGAGGGGGTTTGGGTGGGGGTCAGGGGGCACCAGACACGAAACCTGCCACCTCTCCCGTTCAAAGCTCCATCTGCAGTTTATTACGGCATCATAACCCTGTGTGTACGGCTGCCCCTTCCCTCGGATAAAAACGCAAAGACACTAAATGGGATAATCTCTCACAGCGGGGCCGCCGAGCGAAATTCAAAAGCCATCCAATTAGAGAGGAGCAGCCTCCTCATAACCCCCCCCCCCCCACCCCCCACCCCCCACATCCCGCACCCCGTGCCTCACCCCACTCGCGCTGCCGCACCGCCTGGCTGCACTCACATTAAACGAGGAGCATCCTCGCGGCCGGCCGTTCCTGGGGAGGGGGCCGAGAAGGAAGCGGGCTTGATGGATTAGCTTTCCCCATCCTCAACCCTTGACTCTAGATTACAGCCCAGGGCAGCACAGTGAGCAAACACTGTTTCACTCCAGTGGCTGTGGATGGAGGAGGGGACTGAGGTATGTCCCTGAGCGACAGCACCCCCCCACCCCCCCGCCCCGCTCCCGCTGTAATGATGGAGCCTCCCCGGAGCTGCATCCTGGGATCGTTCGAGTGTCGAAACAAACCCAAGGTTTTCGGTTTGCCTGCGTAAGCGCTCTGTTGCTCATTCACATCTTTCAGAAGAGCTTCCAGATGAATTTTTAGCTCCATTTAGATGCATATGGTGAGTGATAGTTGTAAGGTAAGGTATCGATTGTTTTTTTTTTTTTTTTTTTGAGTAAAACCCAGAGGGCCCTTAAAGGGTACCGAGGGCTGCTCTCTGGAAAATGGTTTATAGTTTACCTCGCAATTATCTTTAAACAAGCATTTCCAAGCACAGCGTAAAACTGAATGCGAACCATTCGGAAATTCAAATGCAAGGTTTCTGGGGGGGGGGAAGTCTTTTAAAATAAACCCTTAAGAAAGTGTTTTAGTTGGTGGCGCTGAACACGCAGCACGTCCACAGCTCTGTCCTGGCAAATGCGCAAACAGCTGGTATGTCCTGCCAAATATCTTCTCAAGGTCTGTTTTTGTCCAAGCATTCTCCTACAGTAGGTACCTGTTATGTGTTTAAACAAAGGACAAACAAACTGGACAGATGTCTGAAGGCAGTGTGTTAGTCCCTAGCATAGCAAACATTGCTGCGCTCGCCTGCCTTTATGGCCCAGATGAGACTTAACCACCTGCATTCTTTGGAGATGAAGCCATGCTCTGATTGTAGGCTGGGATCCTTGGCTCCGCTCTGACACTCAGAGGGAGGCACAGGCTTGAGGGAGCGAGATATTCACGCTGTAGCTCACTACAATTATTTACCATACACAGGCTAATTAGAGCTCGGAAATAATGATTTACAGTTTTCTGCAGAGAGTCAGTTGGTATTTCAAAAGTAAATCCAGGAAAAGCCATCAATTTTCACAAGCCCACAAACTCTGATGCTGGATCAGTGTTCACCTATTACACAACATGGTTGAGATCAGGATGCATGAGGGTAAACTGATCCTGGGCATCTTTATGGAGCCTCACTTGGTATGTTGATGTATCCAACCAAAACTGTTCCTTGGGTCTATTTTACAGTTAGCAGGGAACAACTGTTGGTGCCTTTGCAACCTCACTGCACATCCTGAACAGACTTTTTAAACGGCTATTTCAGGCCAGACGCAGCCTTGACTGTAGTATCTTATTTAACCTTTTGTTTGTCATGTTACGTTACACCCAAGGTGAGCACTGACTTGCCTGTTTGCAGTTGTTAAGAGAGGCCGGCCTTGCTGTTTCAGATCTTTAAGGAGACCCCGGGGGTAGGCCTGTGTTGTTGTTGCGCTCCCGTGCGAAATCTTGGCAGCGGCGTGGAGCACCTCGGTCACTTCCCGTAGCTGGGAACGCGCCCCGCCGAGCAGAGGTTCGTACGAAAGGGGGTCGGAGCCGGACGCCACGGCAGGAGGCGTGCGCTTGCGTGCGGCGGGTGTTTGCGCACAGTTACCGCTGGCAAGAGAGGGGCCGCCGCGCTGTTGCGACACGAACTGTTCTCTCTCTCAGGGTTGCCCCGCTCAGCACGGTCTGAGCGGGGCAGCTGACCTGCAGCTGGCACGGGGCATGTGTTTTTCCCAACCCCGCCGTTCCAGGCCCCTGTTTCTCCGTTTCATACCCCCCCTCCCCCCCTTCCCCTTTTAGGAACACCGGTCAGGAGCTGTAACCCTTACTTAGGTCCACATCTCTGGTTGCTGTATGTTGCTGTGACGTTGTATTGACTTCTAATTATTGACATATTTTTTTTTCCCAAATCCTTTACTTATTCATAATAAACAGTAATTGTGTGCATTTTGCAAAGATATATGTTTTTGTTACTGTGTTAGAGTAGCCTTGCGATAATGCTGTGTGTTAGCTGGGAGGCTGTGACGGAGAGACATTGTCAGTTGGTGAGGTGTTTGTAGCAAAACAAAAACCCCAAAACATTACGAGTGAAATATGTCCTACTGAGATGCTGGTTAGGCTGGTGCAGACTCAGCAGTGACAGACAGAGTGTCTGTACTTCCAACTCTCAGGCTGATACTGTGTTAGCTGGCTGCACTCACTACCTCTGCGTCGTGCTGGTTCACATGTGCATGTATTTACAGAACAGACTGTGCTACCTGTCTTAAATACCTGTCCTGTATCTGTCCCATAAAACATCGATGAAGAGAGTTTTATAATCATAAGACTTGCTCTCTGTTCAGGTTGAACAGCGTGAGGCCTTATTGCCAACAATAACCGCCTCCTAATTTAATTTTACAGCAATCTAAACAGTTGTGTTTCGTCCTCCTCCTTGGTGTACTGCTCGGGTTGATGAGATTTCACTGATGTGACTCTCAAACTGGCAACAGTCGCTACCATGCGTTTTCAGCTGTGCCAGGTACAAATGCACTGTAGAAACTTGTAGGTAACAGGTTAACAAAACTAAATTTTAACAGCCTTAACCTGGGTCTGACACAGGAGTCGATGCAGACCGGCAGCGGAAAGGTGCTTTCGACCTGTTTTGAAAGCGAGCGTTTCTGAAGCCAGACTGAAGAGGCAGGTACAGTCCTGTGAGCCACCCCCCCTTCCCCCCGCCCTCACGCTAGAGCTCAGCTGCACATCTGAGGGTAGCGGGGGGGGGTGGGGCTGGGGCGGACGTAACGCTTCCTGGCGGCAGTGGCCACGGCAACCAGACAATAGAGGTGAGACGACTGACACTTCGCCGTCAGAGGCTCCCGCCCCCTTCAGGCTCTGGCTGTTGCCGTGATACTCACCCAATTGGGAGGCAGCAGAGGGGGTGGGGCTTCAGGTGGAGGCGAGAGGAGACGGAGACAGAGGCACGGGAGCAGAGAGAGGGAGGGAAGGAGGGAGAGTCTGGAGGAGAGGATGGGAGGGCAGAGTAAAGAATGGGGGCAAGAAAGGGAGAGAAGTGGGGAGGAGGTGGGGGGGAGAGGTAAACTTCCAACGACAGCCAGCAACCTGCATAAACACAATAGCTCACTGCACTTAAGGGCAAAGCAGCAGGCGGACAGGGCTGACTGCAAAGCGCTCGTAAATCGGCGCTTGGAGGCGGGAGATCGGTCCGGGGGACGGGGGCAGGCGTGTGAGGGCACGTGCGTGCGGTGCGCCTGTAACGGCCCGCGCTCGGCCCGCTGTCTGTGATCGTTTACCTCCCAGGAATGAAGAGGTCAGGGGGGCAGGGGTTGGGGGCGGGGGCGGGGGGGTCGCCAGCCCTGTAGGAAGTGTTCCTTCAGGCCGGTCCCATCTGCGAGGAGTGGAGAGGAAGACCTCCGCAGCCCCACCCCCGTCACTTCAGCTGCCGCATCTCTGTCTCAGAGTTGACCGTGCGGACGGCAGCGGTAGGTGAACGGCGGCGTGACGGGGGCGCTGAGGGAGAGTCACAGCTGGGCCGGCGTTCTGATTTAATTACGCTCTCACCTCACGTCCCCCTAATGGGCCCGATCGACGTGAAGGCGCTCGGAACAAGATTTGTTTGCTCGGCCCCCCCCCCCTCCCCCCTCATTCCGAGAAAATGAGAGGTACTCGGCCGCAGTTAGCTAGCTGCAGGCCGCGTGTCGCCTTGACCACAGCCCTGTGGCGCTGTGTTGCCCGAGCAAGAGGCCACATGCAAATGCCCCTTCACAGAGGGTACGATAGCAGAAATGAGAGAAGGTACCGTGTGTGTGAGGCGGAGGGCTCATCTTCGTGCACTGAAGCATGCTGGGAAAGACAGGGCAGAGCCTCTGTGTCTGTGCTGGACATTGTTGCACTCCCCGGTGGTTTTTTTCACACAGAGAAAGGCATGAGTGAGAGAGAGAGAGAGAGCTGCCTTCCTCCTGCTTGTTGACATGTATTTCAGGCGCTGTGTGGTGAGCACAGTGAGAGTGGCGTGTGAGGTCAGTCACATTTGCATTTGCTTTCGTTTCGCCTGAAGAGGGATCCAGCCAGCCCAGCCCCCTCAGTTTACAGTCCTGACTCGTGTCCCTTTCTCCCTGGTCTTCCCAGACATTTCTAAACAAGCAACCATCGGCTGTGGTTTTGTTCAGGTCCTCGGTAGTCTAGGCTTGTGTTTCTATTCGGGGGGGAAAAAACAAAACAAGATGTTTGTTTGGTGCTGCAGTGTGGTGCAGTAGAAAGGAGAAGGGTTTTAAGCGAAAGGCTGCAGGCTTGATTCCCCGCTAGGGCACTGCTGTTGCACCCTTGGGCAAGATACGTAACCCACAATTACCTCAGTAGATGTGCTGCTGTACAAATGGATAAAATTGTAACATGTAAGTTGCTCTGGACAAGAGTCTTCTAAGTGACAATGTGTTAATGTAATTGTCTAGTCAGGTTGCACTAGCTTGATTAGTGTTATGCTCACACTCACTGGTCTGGGACTGTTGTTAGCCTGGTCTGACACTGTTGCCTGTTTAACTTGAATGGATAAACTTGTTCCTTTGTGCTGGAAGTTGTTCTGGATAAGAGTGTCTGCTAAATGAGTGTAATGTAATGGCGCCGTGGCTGTAGTTTAGAGCTGTAGTTTAGTCTCTCTCCTGTTGCGCATGTCTCTGGCTCACTGGGTGTGATCCTTGTTCTTCACCTCCTGCTTTCCCAAGCCTCTTTTTCCCCCGGGCGTGTGGACAACAAGGGTGTGGCAGTGTGACAGGGCCAAACAGACCTCAGAGGAAAGGGGGTGGGTGGGATTCAGGGGGAGGGCGGGGGCTGGACGAGCAGACGAGGAAGACCTCAGCTGCATTGTCCTCCTCCGGGCAGCAGATCGTTAGTCATCGAGCCGCGTGGCTGCTCCTTCCTCTGCCCGTCCAACTGGCTATTACTCAGGAGTGAGGAGTCACAAAGGCCTGTCATTACCGGAATCAATTACAGGGGTGCCTGCCGCGCTGCGCCGGGGACGCTCTTTTACTCAGCTAAAGAGAGCACAGCGGCGGGCCGTCCGCCGCGCTCACAGACGCGCACGTAAAATCACACGCATACACACTCGCAGACACGCATATGAAATCATGAACATACACACTCACAGACACGCATGTGGAATCACAGACAAATGCTTACGGACACCCGGGCATACACACACACACACGCACACACAAAATCATACAATGATACGCATACACACCCAGATACACATGTACACGTAGAGCCTCAAGCACATGGAACCCCAGCCTGGTAAAACACATACACACACACAAGCTTTTTGCATCTCAGCTGTCTCAAATGTCAGTGAATAGGTGCTCTCTTCCTCTTGGTTTTTCCTCTCTCTCTCCTCTAGTGTCATTCATCTTTATCTCCTTGGATACAGAGTGGCCATGTCTGCTACCTGTAAGTGCAGCACCGCCTCTTGGGTCGTGCGGAGGGCTTGGTGTCACGGCCTCCCTGTCCTTCGGCCACCTGCGGTGCTTTTACGCAGTGAACTGTGCTCAGAGCCGCAGAAGCAGATCAGCTGTGAGCGGATGCAGTCCCTCACCTGCCTTCAGTGGGATACGTCCCCAGCAGCCCTCTCCCCCTTCCTCCGGAGAAGCACTTTCACACACGAGCCTCTTCCTGAGGACTCGGCAATCAGGAAGTGAAATTCTGTCAGCAGCTGTTTGCGCTGCAGTCCAATACCCCACCGACTCAATCAGGCCCCAGACAAGTCAAGAGGTCTTTAGAGTCTGAGACAAACTGTGACGAGACATTGTGGACGTGCTGAAGCAGGAATAGCTTCCTAGTTACAGGTCACCGTGGCCCTGCTGAGGAGGAAATAACTTCCTGGTTACAAGTCATTGTGGCTGTGCTGAAGTAGGAATAACTTCCTAGTTACAGATCATTGTTGCCCTGCCGAATAGGGAACAACTTCCCAGTTACAGATCATTGTTACTCTGCTGAACAGGAAATAACTTCCTGGTTACAGATCATTGTTGCTCTGCTGAAGAGGGAATAACTTCCTGGTTACGAATTGTTGTGGCTGTGCTGAAGCAGGAATAGCTTCCTAGTTACCATTGTTGTGGCCCTGCTGAAGAGGGAATAACTTCCTAGTTACAGTTGTTATGGCCCTGCCGAAGAGGGAATAACTTCCTGGTTAAGGATCATTGCCGCCCAGATCTGGGATGCTGCATGTGACATTCCACCATGTGTACAGTGCATTCATTGGCTTTTTCCCCGCTGCTCTGTCGCTGATCTGTTGATGAAGACGGTGAGCGCTGTCAGAGCCTTCTCGTGGGTGACCTCTGCCCCTGCCCCCTGGTTGAACCCTCCTCTCCTCCAGGAGTGCTTTCTCAAAGGATCATTAGCGGCTCGTTTTTTTTTCTTTCTTTCACCAGAGCAGAGCGCAGATGATGTAGTGGGCCTCACGTCTTCCAGATCTATGAGGGCTGGAAGGTGATTTGTGGGCCGGGCCGTCTGCGGGAGAACGCTCTCCGGACGCTGTAGCCGCCTCACCCGCTGACTGGCTGCGCCGAGCACCGCGGGAGGCGTGTTGCGGACACGGGGGATGCAGGCGGCGGCACTCACTCCTGCGTTGCGGTCGTCAGCGCATGCTAGCGCTTTGACGTACCCCGGTGCTAAGCAGCGTGCGTGACAGCGTGCTAAGCTGGATTTACAGCGCGTGTCAGGGACCTTCGTGTGCCTCTCTCTGCCGAGTGCTGGAGTGCAGAACTTTTCCGCAGTGGAAAGCGTCCTCCGCTTGGATCGAAGAACTGCTTGATTCAGCTTTGTTGTGAGCAAGTTAATTTCCCGTCTGTTGTTTGAGGAGAGGTCCAGCGAATCCAGAGTGTTTTAACCTTATCCTCGGGCGCTGTGCGGGACCACGGTGTCGGCCTGCCATTCCGCCCCTTCCCACACGGTGGCGTCGCACTTATCGAGCTGAACCTACGACCAGAGGGGCTGCAGGTTCGCATCCCCCACGGGGTCCTGCTGTTAGACCTCTTAGCGTGGCGCGAAAGTAGGTATCCCCATGTTGAAATCATTTTAACATCTCAACAGTCATGCTGCTCAACAGAGCAAAGCACAGAGCTTGAAGGAGAAGGACAGACTCTTCACCTGGATCATACGTACATGAATATTTAGTACATGAAGGCCCTCTGATAATAGCATGGCTGCTTCACATGCAGGCAGGTAGTGCTGATGTGTTCACACATATTAATCATCTTCCACAGAGCTCCTAATTATTCCCCCTTCCCGCCCCCTCGTAACTGGGGGGGGTTGGGATAAAAATCCTTGCCATCAGCAAGATTGTGAGCGTTTGTTCGTCTGTGCGTGCAGGTCCGCCGGAACTAGCGCCGTGTGTAAATCCCTGTGCTTACATTAGCCATCAGCTTCCTCTGCGACCGACTTGTTCCGCAGGAAGCTAATGTCTCCTCTGCCCAGCCTCTTGTCTCCCGCGAGGCCGCCGTTGTTGCGCCCGCGCCCCAGCGTGGCTTTAGCGGCACGAGGGGTCCGCCGTCTTCTGGTCCTCCGAGGCACGGGGGAAAGCGAGGGCGGCGCGGAGGGCGTGCGCCTAACTGTCACCCCCTCCTCCTCCCGGCCGCCCCCGAAGAAAAGGAGCCCGCCGGAACCCTGTTGTTGTCACAGCGTGCGGCTTGTGATTGGCTGCCGCCATTGTGCTTGATTCGCCGGGAGATGAAAGGGAATGAAATCCGAGATTATTACATCACAAGAGGCTCTCACTGTTACTGTCGCGGGGCGGGCGGGACAGAGACCCACAGAAAGAGCTGCTTAATGAAAGGCCTCATTATGAGCGGGTTTGATGCGCGTCAGACGGTCGAGGCAGATCCCGGATCAGCCGCGGTGCGAACTCGCCCGCGTGTCCCGCGCTCTGCCAGATCATTTGTATGCTCTGTGAGCTTTCATGGGTCAAAGTGAGAATCCTCTTGAAAAACGAACTGGAGCCGAAGAGTCAGGGTCACGCATTTCTACTGCTACAGTGCTCTTTGAATCCTATGTGTGTTTACTTAATGAGAGATTTTGGACCCCTTTAAATAAAATCAGGATACTGTACTCAGTAAAATCTGACTGAGAATCCGATCTGAACCTCGGAAGTCCTGAAGTAGGTGGGAGCCTTGTTTGCGAGTGGAAAAGTGGTCCGGATTTTTTGTGAAAGAAATCCATTTAAAAGCATAGCGTGGTGCACCTTGGGTAAACAGGGATGATATCCTTTCAGAGCCAGGGCCGGTCGAAGCGGATTAACTCCACTCCAGTGTCTCGCGTGTACTGTATTACTGCTGTCAAGCCACCGTGAACAGGAGGCCCCCCAATATCAATATTTGTCAAATTCATAACCAAAGCGGCAGAAGCGGCAGCCTGCTCGGGAAAGGCGTGCGCGGAGCAGGCCACCTTCCGAGCGCAGCCTATTAGAACGCAGTGGGAATCATTAGCCGGAGTCGAGGGGATTCGCTGATTTTTAAACACATTATGTTTCTCCTTTCCCCCCTTTCCGTCCTCAAGTGATTATGCTTTAATTCGCCCCTCCGCACACTCGAAGCGGCGCTGATCCCCCCCCCCCCCAACCTCGCGGTTATTAATTCTGCCTTTGTCCAGGCCGGCGCAGTCTCTCCCCACCGAACACACGAAACCCCCCGTGTGTGCCGCATGGTGCAGCCAGCCCCCCTGTCCCTAGCGATTCGGGAACAGGTGCTTAACGCAGCTTAGCACAGCACGGCGTAGCGCAGAGCGCTCCCTACGCAATCACCTGCTTGCGGCCGGGTCGTGCGGCCCTCAGCACCATGTAGTCGGAGGTCATTGGATGTGCACCTCTCTGTGATCAGGACATTCTCATTGCCGCTTCTGTGCCGCTTGGATAAATACGTAGCTATCAGTTGCTATGTTTCGGTACCTTTTTTGCATTTAATGAAAGAGGAGGGCAGGGTCAGTGGTCCTGATTGATTTTCCATATCGTATGCATGCAAAGGTGATCCATTTGGCAGCGGTGGGGTCTTCACTGGTTGACCTGTAGGAGGACTAGGTGATCCGGTTCATATCGAAGCCTAAGCTGAGCAGGTTGTGAACCAGGTTGCTGGAGGTGCCCTCAGAGGCCCACTATCCTGGTCCCCCCCCCCACTGCCGGGCCACCTGTTGTGGTTAGGGGTGACTCCCAGCAGAGCTCAGCTGTCATTCTGCTCGAAATGACGCAGAAGGGAAAGACAGTGGACAGCCGCTGGCCCCACCCCCCCGGTCGGCGGCCCCGCCCCCCGGAGCCAGCCACACGTCTCCGCAGGCCCACCTCGGGCGGCATCGGGGGCGACGGGACGCGACCTGCACCGAAAATCCGCACTGACCTAGTTCCTCCCTCCCCTCGGCATGCTGAGAGGCAGGGAGAGGGAGGGAGGGGAGACGCCTCGCCTCTCCGTGTTACTCAGCGCGGTCTGCATACAGGAGACCTCCGTTTTACCCTCCCGCGCTTTGCAGCACACCACCGAACAAGAAAACCTGTGCTGCTCCGCGCTGGCCGTGCCAGAGAGAGTCCTTCCCCCAGGCCCAGGGCTTGTCCCTCCCCCAGGGCTCCCCCTGCTCACCCCACGTCTGGGGAAGCAATGAAAGATTCATGGAACCGCAGACCTTTCCACCCAGCCATGCCTGCCAGTGGGAAGGACCCTGTTAGCAAGCAAAATGTGCATCAAATTATACTTCTGGGTCCTGTGTTGCACAGACCTGTGTATTCTCGACCTTGACAGCTCGTGAAACGGAGTCAGGGAAGCGGGCCTGAGGCCGTGTTAATAACGCACCGGGCCGATCCCGTAATTACCTCAGGTCGCCCCCCTGACGTCGTGTTGGTAGCCGTGTAGTTTAAAACGCGCGTGCAGGCTTTACGCGGAAACGTTAGGCGTGCGCTCGGCAGGCGGCTCTTACGCCTGAGAGCACACGGAGCGGTCTTGGGGAACATGCATGGCCCCAGCCAGGTCACCAGCGCGACAGGGACACGCCCACTTTTGGTGTGATATCCACACGACGCGGTGTTCTACGTGTCTCGGGTGATATAAAAGGAGGGCCCTGTCAGTGGGAAGGCAGACTACACTGGAGTGTGTAGAAGGACTCATGGGATACACACCTGCACTGTCTCTCTCTCTCTCTATCTCTCTCTCTCTCACACACACACACACACACACACACACACACACACACACACACACACACAAACACACACGCACACACACACATGTGCACAGGGCATGTCGGTGTCAGGTGAGATGTAAATTCTTCTGTCTCATGGAAAAGAGAAGGACAAAACAGCGTGTGTGTCTGTGTCTGTGTGTGTTGGGGTGGGGGGAGTTGGGGGTACGCTCCGAGAGAAAAAGGGGGTGGGGGGGGGCTCGGTGGGAAACGTCTCGCGTGTAGTGAGGCAGAAAGAATTTACATGTAGTGTGCCCGGGCCTATCCGCTGCCGATGATATATTTTTTTCAATATTCCCTCATTAGCGCATACTTATGCGGTCAATAATATTCAAATGATCCAGGGCCCGAGGGTTGGTGAGGAGACCAATTAGCCTTGCTTCTGGGCTGCGGGGCCACGGAAATTCCCAGGGCACCCTCCCGTTCTCTGGTAACAAAGAAAGCCTCTCCTCTGGTTGGCTTAATCACACGTATCGCTCGCTGGCAGAGAGCGCGGGGCTAGCTGGCGGGGAGCGCGGTGTGAGCGAACGGGCCGGGCCGGCAGAGGCTGGGGGAGCACCGGGTGCTGCACCGTGTGGAGGGGACCTCGTTTGGTCGGCGGTGGGGCTCTAACCAAGGGCCCAAATGTGCTCTCACGTCGCAGGCTATTGATCTGCGCTGCAGAGGACATCTGTAGCTTTGAATACAACCAGCTCTGTGAGACGCCTCGCTCCCTCTCTTTCTCCCTCCCTCTCTCCCTCTGTCTCTTTCTCTCTCTCTCTCCCTCTCTCTCTCTCTCTCTCTCTCTCTCTCTCTCTCCCTGTCCTTCAGACACAAGTGGCTGATAATGGCCAATGAGGCTGGCTGGCTGTCAGGCGCATTCACACCAGCTGGGGTTTAACAGCGGGGTCAGCCCTGGGTAGTCCGCGGCTCGGCTTCGCGCCCCCCCCTCCCTCTCCTGAGGCGGAGCCGTAGCCTCCAGGCCGGACCCCCCCTCCTTCCCGTGCGGTTCGCTGTTCGGGGAGCAGCGCCGCGGCGGAGGAGACTCTGACGCGGGCGTTAGAGGCCGGCGGGACGCCGCTAATGCCCCACTCAGGTGCCATCACGGCTGCTCAAGTCAGAGAGAGATGCTTTGTTGCCATGGCAGCCTGCTCTCTCCTCAGTGGAAAAAAAAAAAAAAAACTAGAAAAAGGGGGAAAAAAAATGTCAGCGTTGTTTGATGCCACGGAAGCATCAGTAGATTTGTCTCTCTCTGGGTGCTCTTGATTGGCTGTGCCAGTAGGTCGGCCACTGGATGCGTCTGATTGGCCCAGCTGAGCCCAGCCGGCAGCTGCCTCCTCCTTAGCCATCACCCCCCGCTCTCTCTCTCTCTCTCTCTCCCTCTCTCTCTCTCTCTCCGCCTGGCTCTCACTCCCTCTCCTGTTTTCTCCTGCTCCTGCGCACACCACACACCAGAGACTCCATCATGCTGCAACCCACACACACGCACACACACGCTCCCTCTCGCTCGCACACACAGGCGCGCTGTCTTACACACATAAACGCGCACACACTCTCATACTCAGGCACATGTCTTCAAACAGAGACACACACACACACCTCAAACCCTCCACAATTTCCTGTGAGTTTAGATACCATCTGACAGTAAACGGGAATAATAAAGACAAAATGATAGCACGGGCACTGTGCATAAGGTGTCTGCGCTCCTCTGACTCCTGCGAGCCTTCCCTTTCTCCCCCGGCATGCGCGCGGATCCAGCGCACACTAACAACATCGCTCCTACAGCCTCTTCTCCCCTCTCTGTTTTTTTAACACTCGCCGGCACTGCTTTGTCTCAGTGATTCTGATCTGAAGTGGCGCGTAAAAATCTCCCATCATTCTCTAGCATCCGATTCTGGCAGGAGGTGCACGCGCAGTTCACCCCGCGACTGCGGAGAACAGCGCAAGCGCTTCAGATGTTCCCGTCACCCCCTACAAAAGCAGGAGGAGGGGGGGAAAGGGGGAGGGGGGGAAGAAAACAGGTGTATCAAAGGGGCTCTCTGTTGTTCGGCACGTCTTTGCGACGAGCCCGGCTTCTTTCCGTCGCCTTTCTGCGGTGGCGGCGTTTTAATGAGCGTCGTCAAACAGGTGTCGCGGACGCGGCGGTAAGGTTTGGTGGAGGATACCGGGGAGTGCGGGGAGAGGGCAGCGGCTCAGCTGTTGTTAGTGAGCGCGTCCGAGTCGGGGGAGCGTTGGGGGGGGGGGGGGGGGTTTGTGAGGGGCGGCAGAGGGGAGGTGGGGTGGGGGTGGGGGGGGGGGTGGGTGAGTGGGGGGACGGCGACGGCGAGCTCTGAATCACAGGGCCTCCTGGCCGCGCGCTGCAGCAGCTGAAACCGACCATCTGGCTCGGGGCGAGAGGACTCCCCCGGCGCGCCAAAGCGCGGGGGCCGCTGCCAAAAGCTTCCAGGAGTCACTCCCACCAGCCAAGAGCCGTAAAGCTGCCACCCGCTCCAACGGCATCCCGTCAGGCCCCGCGCGCGCTCAGGAGGGAAAACCCGCGTCCAACGCGCTCCTGCTCCCCGCCCCCTCCGCCAGAAAGCGGCCCCGCACCCCCCGCCGGCCGCCGCTGGCACGCCCCGCTCCTGTTTACTGTTGTTATTATCCTGTTGGGTTTGGAAAATTATTCAAGTGGCAGGACGTGTAATTGATCGCATCCCACAATTCTTTCAAGCGGCGCTTGCTTTTCCTGCAGTTGCTCTGGCGTTTTTTCTTTTAAAGAAGGACAAGCAAACACATTATGCATATTATATATGTATATTATATATTGTGCATATTGTCCTTATGTTATTAATCTATGTGTATGCTGTTACTGCTATTATTTTTCTTAATAATAATGCTGACAATGCTATTACTACTCTTTGTATTATGAAAATTATTATCCGTTGGCTTGGCAGAAGTGTGTAAACAGGGCAACATATGTAGATTCCATATTTCCAATTCCATACGTATGTATTCTTTTTTGTAACATGACATCCGTTTATGTAGCTCTGTATTACCAGCAGCAAATCAGGTTAGGCATCTTTACATTACATTACATTATTGGCATTTAGCAGACGCTCATATCCAGAGCGACTTACATCAGTTACAGTTTTTTTTTTTACAATGTTATCCATTTGTACAGCTGGATATTTACTGAGGCAGTTGTGGGTTAAAGACCTTGCCCAAGCCTACAGCAGCAGTGCCCCGGCGGGGAATTGAACCGGCAACCTTTCAGTTACGAGTCCTGTTGCTTAACCACTATACCACACTTGCACAAGGATGCAGTGCTAGTGCTCTAGCTGAGAGCCTGGGACCTGACCCCGCGGGGTTATGAGCCGGGCTACTGCACCACACCACTGCCCTCATTCGTGGTCAGCCTCTGGTCAACACGTGTGTTTCCATGGCGTCAGGCCGCCCGTGGGATGCGAGAGATGAGGGGTGCCGCACGCTGTTCACTTCGCCGCTCAGCGGGGGCTAGCCGCTCCATTTCCGCCACGTAAGCTTGCGAGTGCGGCCCCGTTCCGTGCCTCTCGGCCCCGCGCCAGGGGCCGCACGCCGCCCCGCTCTCCCGCACGACCCCAGCTCCGGAGCTCCGGCGGGCTGGTGGAAATGTTTTGACGTGCATACGCGAGCGTAATTAGGTGTATTATTTTCAGCCAGGGCCCCTAATGGTACACTGCCGTGAGCCGGGCTGAATTAATGGCCCTTTAATGGAATCCGTGCTTTTATTAGAAACCTTGATGCGTCCGCGTGCGCTGGAGCCGCGTCTGTAGCTGCAGCGGCTCCGGGGTCTGCAGCAGCGGCCGGCGCTTCCGTGCGGGAGGCAGCCAGACGGCCCTACGCGGATCGCTCTCCGCCTGCGGCGTATTTAATGGGAGCTGAAAGGGGAGGTTTGACGTTTCTACCGCCGGTGTTAGGCCGACCGCAGGGGCCGACCTGGCGGATTGGCAGGGAATGGCCGAGCGTGCCGGGGATTGGATGGCTCTTTCCTCCTGAGCCGTTTTGCCAAGGTTGAGGTTATTTTTTCCCTCTCGCATGGGAAGCAGTAATAACCAGCAGAAGTAGACAGGTGATGGAGTACAGGGGTCTGAGTGATTTGATGACAACTGGTAAAACCGGATATGGAATATTCTGTGATTATTGTTATAATCTTATAATCCACCTTCCGGTCACCGCAACCTGCCTGTAACGCCTGCAGGATCTGATCATCCTTCAGGAGCATTTTCAGGTTTATTGGGGCTACGGGTTTGAATCCTAGGTTTGACAGAACCGTGTGCACCCTTGAGCAAGTTGCTTTAGTGTACTGTATACCGTTTGCCCTAGTTTAAAAAATTGAATCCAGCTGTCTGTGGGCTACAAAAGATGTGCAAATATAAGTCAGGGCGTCGGCTTGGGAAATAAATAATATAATGTAAGATTCTCCAGAGCAAGGTCTCCGTGCTCCCACAACCACACTGCTGCTGCTCTGTACCGCTAACCAGAGTCTGGTTTCCACCAGGCCCATGAACCCCGCTCCCTCTCTCTCTATCTCTCTCTCTCTCTGGCTCTCTCTCCCCTCCTGCTTTTTACTGCCTTCCTCTGCCTGCTACAAGCCTGGCCCACAGCTGAGGGAAGGGGCGGGGGGGGGCGAGCGAGCTAACGGCCAATTTGATTTACTAAAGACGGCACTGCACAATCCGCAGCCCCCCCCCCACACACACACACCACCACCACCACTTCCCCTCTTCCACTGCTTCTCTCTCTCTCCCCATCTCTCTCTCTCTCTCTCTCCCCCCTTCCCTCTCTCCCTCCCTCCCTCCCTGCTCTGTGGTACAGCTCCAGGAACAGAGAGAAGTAGAACTCTAAAAATAGTGGGGAACAGCCAAGCGTGAGGCTCGGCGAGAAGCGTTTCCTCATGAACGGGGAGGCTGACAGGCAGAGAGAGGTGGGGATGCGTGTGCAAAAAACCCTCGGCTTCTCCTCCCCCCCCCTCCCGGTTCTCTGTTGTTCACACCCTCAACTGGGAGAAGGGGACTCGGGTACGACTTTACGACACTGACATTAATTACTAGCCTATGAGACATTAGCGGTTAATTAATGCTGCTCAGCTTTGACACACACTATCCCCTTACACCTACGATACATCCTTAAGTGTTTTGTGAGGAAAAATCTGTATCCTTTTCCTCTATCTGTATGGACTTACCCTCTCTGTACAGATGGAAATGGCTTTGTTGTCTCTGGCAATGCTGTGGACGGCCCAATCCTCAGCAGGCCCCGGGTCCTAATACAGGCAGGATCAGGCTGGGACTTTGGTTGCTATTTCTCTCCCTAGCGTCTCGGTCTCTTGGCCGGAGGAGCCTACCACAGCGGTGTTTGTTTGTTGGTGGAAATGTTCTCCAGCTCCTATTTTTTTTTTTTTTTTTTTTGCCCTGTCAGCAGCTCTGAAAATTGCAGATGGCAAACACGGAGCGCACATACAAAAAGGCAGCCCTGCCGCGGTCGCGCGCGGAGTGGGGGTTGAGCAAACAAGACGCAGGGGCGGCCGCCGCCGTCGTGCAACAGAGCGCCGTGCGCGTCTGCGCGTAGGAGGATCTGAGCGCGCGCCTTTTGCGCTGCCAGCGTCTTTTGTGCTCTCCGTAGTAGTAATCCGCAGCACATGCCACCGGGCCGCCGCCATGCCGTCTGAGCCGAGGGGCGAAGAATTGAGATCTGCCCGTAACGCACCGCTCTCCGCAACTGCTGTTTTAGAAGGAGCGGCAACATTGTGGAATATGTACAGTGCATGTCTTCAGTAAAGGCATGACCAAGCAGTGAGGCGGGGGAGCAGAATTCTCACATAGTGGATGTCCATAAGGTGCAGATGCATCTAGAAATTATGCAGTACCGCTTAATAGTTTCTTAATGTTTTATTCAGGATGAGAATAAGCGTTATCTGTAACCGGCTGACTGCAGAGGTGCTGCGGAAATTATGATGGCAAAACAAAAGAGCCTCTCGAAATGGCACGCAAATTCTCACATTGATTCAGCAGGGTAAAAAATGAAACCGTGAGAAATACACCCAGGCATTGACAGTCATGGTTCTCTCTGCGCATCCCCTGGAGATTTGGAGGGAATAGCCATGAGATGCTGTGAAATGCCTCAAAGAGATATCGTCTGAATATCTTTAGCACTTCCTAATATCTTTTTTTTTTTTTTTTTGGGTGGTGGTGTGGGAGTGGGTGGGGGGTGTACAACACACAAGCAGACGTTTGTAATTACCCTCTTCCATCAAACACAAGACAATACAAGACTGTGTTGATGTATTTTTTTTTACCCCATCTGTAAATAACAAAGAAACAAACAGTGAACTCATTAGCATATTAATGGATAATGATCCCCCTCATAAAATAAACTATCCATGGAGAAGAGCCACAAAGGTTTAAATGGTTTTAACATTTTACTTTCGCAGAACGATGGGATGCGAGGCCGACGAATGGAGGGGTAGTTTAATGTTTAATGGAGATTGACAGAAGTTTTTTTTTTTCTTCTTTCGTTTTTTTTTCCCCTCCAGCAGTGGGTTGTTTTTAGCAGGCCGCAAATTACAGGCACGCCACGTCACCGTGGCTGAATTAAGGCGGTAATATCGCTCCATCGGAATGGGTGAGGAGAGTCAGCAGGTGTACCGCCCCGTTTGGGTGCTGCGCCCGTAGGTTCCCTGTTGGAAACCTCGCCATTTCCCCCCCCTTTCAAGCTCCTATTGTTCTAGCCAGAACCCGCATTAGAATTCGCGGGCTCAGCTTGGTTACGGTGTCCCCAGCATTCCTGTCATTTTGCTGACGATTCTCCAAGCACCATCAAGAGAGAAGAGGTTGGAGAGCTTTGCTTTTTGTTGGGGGGGGGTGGGGGAGGGGTTGTTTTTAGAATTTGCAGGATCAGCCCTTGTTCTACAGTGAAATCATTAAGCTCCAGCCCTTGCCTTATGATATTGTGGTTGCAGAATTCACACTTGAGAAGTTGACCTGTTCTCACTCCGGAGGGAATGGGTAAACAACCAATGAAATGCATGGACTAAGCACCTTCCTCTATCGATCAATACTGCTGGGTGAACAAGCGAAAATGCCCAAATGTGTCTACCTTTGATATTGTTTTGCAGCTATTCTCCTTCAGGGTCACTTAAAGCCCATTAATTGTGTACATAAATGCATCCAAATCCAAGTTAACATGCAAATAAAAAAAAAAAAAACAATAAGACTTTGTCGAGTACTTAAACTTTACTGCAGTAATTATATAATAAAATGTCTAAATTCAAAATAGAACATACCGCACCAATTAAAAGTTATACTTAATAATCCCCATAAGACCTTTCCTATACCCTTCCACAGATAACGCAGTGTTAATTGTCTTGAAGCTGTGCTTTCACTTATGACATCATGTGCTGTGGAAACAGGGACCCAGCAGGGAGCCCTGTGGGACCCCCCCCACCCCCCCACCTCCCGCTAAACCTGATTGGCTGACAGGTCTCTGGGAAGAGCATGGAGGAATGAGATGGCTGGTCTTAACAAAGCGCGTTGGTTTATGGCTGCTGTTCTGAGAAGGCTGCATGAATCGGGCGGTGATTCCCGCTGTCGAGTCAAGGTGATCGATACTCGCCACGCATTGAACCCGGGCAGTCTTGCTGAGGTCTGTGCTTTGAATGGAAGTCCATTGCTCAGATGTAGAATTGCCACTCTGTCTCTCTCCAGCTGTCCTAGTCTACTGCACTGTGTCTATGGTCCTAGCAGTTGTATTTTACATCTACTCTGTATTTCAGTTGTTTACAAGGTTAGTTGATCTACTGAGTGCATTAGCAGGAAAGTGCTGCATGTGTTTTTGTGTATATGTATACAGTCTTGCACCCCCCCCCCCTTTTGTTGGTACAGCTGCTTTATCCAGCTACAGAACTTCCTGTGGTCACAGGCATGAGACGAGAATTTCTCACATCCGACTCAAGTATAGGGTGCGAGCGTCAAGTTACCGCTGGGGCACGAATTAGGATCAAGATCCCCCCCCCCCACGCGCCCACGCTTAATACGGCAAGTCAGGCAGCGGACCGCTCCGGAGTTCATCTGGGGTGCGGGGAATGTCCACAGAAAGGGATCGCCGCTTCATCACTGTCCTCCACTCCACCTCCCGACCCTCTCCGAATAGAATTAGCGATAGCTGATTTATCGGGGCGAACGTGACCAAACTGAGGCTCTCCCTCTGCTTCTGCGCGTGAGTCATTACAGAGAGGCTGTGCGTTTTGGAGGGGCGTGATGCTAGGGGTGCTAATGAAGGAGAGGGAGATGAGTCAGGGAGCCTGAGCTCACTGTCTCCCGCCCTGATAAGCGGGTCTGATAATAAGGGGAACGGACGCTTTCTCCGTTTCTTTCCTAAAGGTCTAGTGCAGCCGGTTTGCCAGCTGCCTGTAAAACTCAGATGTTCTCTGCGCTGGGGAGGGAAGCGGAGTCCGTACTGTCAGGACAATGAGACGCTGGCCCTGGTGGTTAGATTGCCTGGCTGAAATAAATGCCTGCAGTCACTGCAGGCCTCCAGGACTACGCTGAAGTGGCTTTGTCAGGAGAATGCATAAAACCCAGGCTGAACTATCACTTCGCGGCGTAAACTTGACCATGGTAATTTCACCCCCGCCCAGGCTTTTGAGAGCAGAGTTGCACAGACAGCCTTGCTTTCAGGGCCAGCTCTCTCTCTCTCTCTTTCTCTCTCTCTCTCTCTCGTCCCCATGGAAACTCCGGGCCGTAAACAGCACCTGCTCGCGCAGTTGGGGGAAGCAGGGTACTCGCTGTGGTCAAAGAGTTCCTGCGGGCCAGTGCATTGTGGGTAGGCCCATCTGCCTGCCCTTGGGGGTCATGGGAAGGAAAGGAGGGATTCTCATTGCTGCTGGCTGGTGACCAGGACCCAAGGCAGCACCTGCAGGAGACACTCAGATGAAATAAAGCTAATTTGTACTTCAAGGACAGAAGTTCATAGGTCAGATACAAGCGTGCTGAGGAGGTAACAGGGCTTTTGACGATGCCCACTCATCGTGATCCAAAGCCTGGGTGCGCTGATGCCAGCGATCAGTTGTTAGGCTCCGGTGATTATGTGGCGACAGTCTGTGCCGTTGAGTGTGGTCTTTATGTTGAGCGAGGGAAACGGGAGCAGGGAGCATGTCAGTGAGCCAGGCCCAAGCACGTTAATTAGCAGCTATGAAAAACGTTGACCGGGGGGTGCTGTGTGCAAGCTGTGAGTGGCACAGAGCTCTGTTAGCAGCGGTGTTTACTGCTCCTGTCTGTGGGCACTGCTTCAGTTGCTCCATGGATATACTGTCTGTCCAGACTCCAGAAGGTTAGGAGTTCACCTAAAGTCTCCAGTTCTACCAAAGACTTAGAAAACAGCACCCGTTACTCCTTGCTTGGGATTAAGATTTAAATGAGAGGGGTAGGGGTTATGCCCTGTGATAGGCTGTTCATCTGTCCTTGGGGTACAAGTTGTACGTCAGCCACTTTTCAATACAAAAAATCAGGGTAAGCTCTGACCCTATGGGCCACCCATCTGAGACTCTCTTCCTTCATATTAGAAGGAGAAACCCCCCTGTGCCAGCATAATGGCCCCTATCAGTCACACACACACACACACACACACACACACTGCTCCTTAACTATTACACACAGAGCCCAGAGCCCGCCCTAATGGCTGTGAAGCGTTTCCCTCAGTCCTCCCCCCAACCCCGCCTCCCTCGTATTGAAAACATAAGCTAATTAGCCTTGAGTGTGTGGTCATGGTGATTACAGTGGGTGGGCGGGGTCAGGTGGTCTGGTCACAGTGCAAAGTCAAAGCAACGGCGCTGATGAGATCCAATCAGGAGCCTTTAAAACATGCCCACAGGTCTTTAGCAAACCCTTTTCCATGTGGCAGTCATAAGGCAAAAACATGGCCTTAGCCTAGCCATCTCGTCTCCTGCCGCAGAGTCTATTCTTTATCTAAGTACTTTGTTCATTTAGAACCTTTAAATCGCTGTTGAAATCCGGAAAATTATATAAAAAATCCTGTTGACTAGTTTTTTTCCCCTCACTAAAAATGAGTAAAAGCAGGCTGTACAGTGTACATCCTTGAAATAAAAGACAGCGCCCTCTTAATCAGTGCGAAACTGTATACATATCTCCTCGCGCTGCAGAAAATCCCATTTGTTCTGGACACATCAAAGGTACTCACTACCTACTTGATCAACTCAAGAACTGGAGGAGCTGTGTCTGTGTTGCTGTGTCGTAACTCACAGCAGACAGCACTAAAATTACAAAAAGCCTGAAAAGGTAAAAAAAAAAAGAAGCTGAGGTTTGATGTCCTGGGACAGCTTCAAAGTTTTATCAAAAGTTGCAAATGGTAGTTTGTAAGTGTAATTAATTTCTTGCGCCCTCTTCTCTGTTGTACTTTGTTAAGCAACAATCCCCCTGTGAAAGATAGTATACTAAGTAACAGTGGATTAAGTGATTAAGATCTAAGCATTAGAGGTGGCAAAATTTATACACTTCTGGATGAGCTTTGGGCCGGGTCCCTGAGGGTCACAGGTCACGCTCACAGGAGGCCTCGGACCTGCGTGTCCCCCGGTGTTCGTGCCCCAAGAGGACCAGGGCGCCCTGCGCCGCCCCCGCCCAGGGCAGCCTGGAGCCCATGGCCGCCCACCAGCCCGACTGTCTGTCTCCTCAGGCCGCGGTCCACCCTGGCGGTTTAGGCGTGTGCCCCCCTACGCAGGCCGGAGCCAAAGCACATTTCCTCCTCATCTCTCAACGAGAATTTTACTTCTTCTTATCTCTCTCCGTCCCTCCCTCCCTCCCGCCTTTGTCTTTCCCTCTGCTCTCTGCGCGGAGGCTTAAGCCACACACATGGGACTGTGTAGTAATTGCCTCCCCGCACTGAACGCCTGATGCCTTTATTGGATTGGCGTAGGGTTTCAGTGACTGTGTTTAACATGCAGCCAGCCAGTGCAATGCAAACAGAGCTTGTGTTTAAACAGCCGCCCATTAAGGCAGTGAGACGAGGGGGAAAGCCAGGCAGCAAGGGGGCGGGAGGAGGGAAGAGGGAGGCGGAAGGGGGTGGGGGCCGGCAGAGAGAGAGAGAGAGAGAGAGAAAGAGAGAGAGAGGTGGGGGAGAGCGTTTAGCGGCGTTTAGGAAGAGGCGGCATCGCTCATCGAACGGAAGCTCGGCTCACCGACGCCTCGCGCCCCCTCCTTCCCGTCCCTTTCCCGCCCATCCTCCTCGGCTTTCTTCGCCACAATCAAGAGACCACCAGAGATCGCTCCCTCCTCTCCACACCCCCCCCCCCCCAACTCTACTCCCCCCCGTCAGTGTGGAGAAGCAGAGGAGCCGGTCACGTGAGCGGCTCCTTAATATCCCATTACATCAGCATTAGCAGGAGCTGCTGGTGCGCACGCCGCCGCGGCGAATTCCCACCAGGCTGATATCGACACTTCCTGTGCCCCTCCAATGGCACCGGGGCCGACCCAAACACAGCGCTGAGCCGCGGGATATTTTTAAACCATGCCCCCCCGCACCCCACACCCCAGCCTGGACGTCAGCCACAGGCAGAGCAGGGGTGGGACGAGGGATCTCTAAGAGGCGACCTCGTTCCCCTCGGCAGCGCTATGGGATCGAGAGGCCGGGGTGAAGTTTTGGCCGACCCCCTCCTTCTTCCTTGG
Source organism: Megalops cyprinoides (assembly GCF_013368585.1). Taxonomy (NCBI): domain Eukaryota; kingdom Metazoa; phylum Chordata; class Actinopteri; order Elopiformes; family Megalopidae; genus Megalops; species Megalops cyprinoides. Next base: position 12,274,661 of record NC_050604.1, read on the forward strand.
ATGGCACTGCTTACACCTGGTCTGCCATTATGTCCACGGGTGCCCCAGCGAGCCTGTAGGCATCGCGGGTGCCTCTTGTTGCCGTGGTTTCGTTACCTCACGCTGTGAAAAGATGGGATGTGTGAGGCTAGGGTTAGCATTTCGTAACACTGTTTGTGCTGCTGCCATTGGTAATTTCATAACACTTGTATCAGTTGATTTGATTTCATTTGACTTAATTCACATAATGTCCAATTACGCACCATACGCAGTACAGTAGTAGCATAATAGCAGCTAGCGTTGCGTGATTATATGCATTTTGTTATTTTATGATGAGGTTTTTTACACACTCTCACCAAATTATTTACAAGAAGAAGGGGAAGGGTCACCGGTTGTATCAGTCTTAGTTTGAAGAGCTGGCAACTTAAGAAGCTGAGCGTACAGATGTCAAATTTTTAGCACTGATACTCTCACATCGTCATTGTGTTGTATGTATCCAGTGGTCCCTGGTGTTGCTTTCTCTTCCCTAATTAAAGCCACGTTTGATTAAACGAGCTAATTTCACAGTCTGCTGAATAGACCAGGCACCAGCCTGAGTGAGCGGCATCACCTGAAAGCATGTTGGGGGTGTGTGTGCGTGGGGGGAGGGGGGGGGGGGGGGGGGCTGTTGTCTGTGGCAACCAAACAGGTGAAACGTTGTGTCCCCGTCACCCGAGAGGCAGTTTCCCCATACGTAAAACTTCCCTGAAGGAAGGTCGGTACAAAGTCAAGAAAGTGGTGTTTCCAGTCTGAGGAGGTCAGCTGAACACAGTTTGGCCCTGAAGCGTGAAGTGCCGGCCTCACTGTATTCATTAGAAGATACTATTCATAACAGCGTTAGAAGAGTTATTCATAATAATGTGACACATTCACATAAATGGATTATGCTTTGTGTTTAACTTGGGCATATGTCACCTTGAGGAATGTACTTTTACCCATCAGAAATACTCCACATCAAACACTAGAAAGGAACTTGGCATCAGGAAAGGGCCAATATCAGTTCTATATAAAGAAGTCAGTCAGTAGGCCTGAGACTTTGTGTGGGTATGTTCAGTGTAACACAGTGTGTAGGAGCATGAACTGTTATATTTATGGTACTGAGTCAAATCTCCTGAGCTGAAGACCAGAGGTGATCTTTGTTTGAAGAGCCTGAATCAAACCCTCATTCAGAAAACTCTTGACTCGCTCTAAAGAAGAGCACAAAAAAGTGGTGAATGTCAGAAGAATAGTGACTGAATTAGTGAATAAGTAAGTAAGTGATGTACCTTTCGCTTTTGTATAGACATGCAGGGTGATATTTTTGTTGAGCGGCCCCTATGAGAGTACAGGGCGTGTGTGTGCGTGTGTTGTGTCTCGTGTGTGTGTGTGTGCGCACACATGAGGGGGATTGTTTTCTCCCAGGAATGATGCATGATATAGCCTGTGCTGTGTGTGTGTGTGTGTGTGTGTGTGTGTGTGTGTGTGTGTGTGTGTGTGTGTGTGTGTGTGTCTCAGGGGGATTGTTCCCTATCAAGAATGATACATAGTGCAGTGTGTGTTGTGTGTAAGGGAACCTCTCCGCCCGGAGGTGGCCAGCGATAATGGCGCATTGTCCTGAGCTCCACTCTTTCTGGTGAGCTGCAGAGCGCCGGGACTGAGGAATTCTGGGAGCCGGAGAGCGTGGGCGGCAGTGGAAAGGGGGCCAGAGTGTTGACATGCAGTTTTGGCCGGGAGAGCTATCTGGGCTTGGCCAGGTCCTCATTTAAAATGAGGGCTTGTTCTTCGGTGACCTAACTTCTCCAACAGAATAGAAAAAGACTTCATTCCTGTGGGCAAAATAGCTTTGCCACCTGTAGCGCTGCACTTAACATCTATGCAGTACAACACAGAACATATATGTATGTATATGTAATAAATATAAAAAGGCAGTGTGTGTATAAGCAACATTGTAAGTGAAGAAGCTGAATAGACAAATACCATGAACTTGGCACATACACCTACACAAAGGGTAAATAAAGGCTAAACAGATGAGAGTAAGGAAACACCCCGAAGTTGGGGGAAGAGGGAGGCGCTTCTTGTACAGCACAGTAGCATTCATGCCCTTAAACCCTCAAGTCACAAGGCCACATGAAGGACACTCCCATATTTATTGTGGCGACCGGGCCAATGCGCAGCAGAAATGTTGTGGGATGTGTGCCATGGGCATTAGAGCCAATGCAGGAGTCTGCTGCTGCAGTTTTGAATGGATTTTCGAAAAGGTCAGGTGAACTGAGTCAGATGTGACATTGATGGGCAACAGTAGATGGATGGGCGGCTATTGGCAGATGATTGCTATATGTTTATTTTCCCTGCCTGTCAGTCCTTCTCTCTCTCTCTCTCTCTCTCTCTCTACTGTGAGTGTATTAGCATGGTGTATTTTTAACATTAAATAAAAATTATTGCTGCATTCTGCCGGACAGGAGACAGCTGTGTTTAATTATTGGAGTCAGCTGGTCAGTAACTGAATTGATCTGTATCTCTCTGTCTGTCTGGCTGTTGATCTATCTCTTCCCCTTTCACTCCCTCATCCCCTCCCTCCCTCTCTCGTCTCTTCACATCACACCCGGCTCTCTTTTCCCCTCTGGGTCCTGGGTTGCCCTGGATAGCTGGGTCTCTGGGGAGCCCTGTTTGTCTGCACTGTTTATACTGCGATGTTAAGAAGCCAAGCGCAGTCTGCGGTGCCATGCAGGAGCTCAATTTAATTTGGATTAGCTTCTGACACATGCTCAGTGCACATGGCTTTGCTGTGACAGGAGCACGGGCGCCTAGCCTGACCCGCTATCGCCGGCTGTCATCTCCTCTCCTGGTCCTGTGTGTGTGTGTGCGTGTGTGTGTGTGCACGCGTGTGTGTAGTGTGTGTATGTGTGTAGTGTGTGTGTCTATATTTGTGTGCCTGCCTGTGTGTGTGTCTTGAACACTAAGCAGGCTTCATCTGTACAGCCTTCATCCCCTGAACACAGACTGCAGGACTGAAGGACTCTACTCCCTCTTGAAGGCAAAACTGAAGCACTGCAGTGATTTTATCCACCAGCGCCGCTTTACCGAATAGGCTGGCGGCTTGAGCATTTTAGCATGGTTTCTGCTTTAAACCTCAGCCATCGCGTGTGAGGCTGCTCTCTGCTGTCACTGAGTTGAACTCTCCGAAATGAATCTTGCCTCCGGTATTGCACTTTAGGTACAGTGTGTGGCAGAAAACGCTGAAGGAAGGAACCGCATGTGACTCGGGTAACTGAGCTAATATGTTGGAACGGTATGCCGCGCACCGGTAAATATCCAGTAATTTGTTAAGCTTGATACTAATAGTGGTGAGGTGGTGAGCAGGGAGAGGGAGCTGAAATGCCTGTGGGAATTGGCCCATTTGAAAAATTATGCTTTTAGTGGAAATTTCACCGACGGCCCTTTGAAGTATTGAACCTCGACTAAAGACCTGGCACAGACAATTTCCGAAACAATTAGGAAACTTTGGCAGATCAGACGCTCGCTCAAATCCAGGTCAGTGTGCGGAGGCTGGGGAACAGAGGGTGAGCCTCTGGGTGGCTCTGCTGGGAGAGCTCGTCCCGGCCCGGGGAGACCCTGTAAGCCAGGCTGAGCTGTCGAGCTCACCCTTGGGAGACGCTGTGCAGGACAACACAGGGGCCACAGAGGTCACCTGTCGTAACCCCTGCCTGGCTCACTGCCACCCATCGTGTCACAACTGCAGCTCTACTCATCGATACCCAGAGGGCTCCATCGAAAGGACACCCAGGACTTCTCTCTCAAAACGATCAATAGTTCACCTCAAAACTATAATTTAGCATGAGCAACACATTGGACATTAAATTAATTTGACGTTTTCAGTAAGACTCAATAACCATTTGAAAAGGAAGACCGGGCCCCATGTCACTGTTCCCTCGCAAGGCAGATTTGTAAATGATACACACAGATGCTCTTTCCCTGGGTTTTGTTCTCATCGCAGCGTACCATAAAAGGCAAAAACAGAGATGTTTTCACTGGGTTTGCTTTATGAAGCTGCACGGAGAAACCGCACGTGAGCCAGCTGCAGGTTAAGCATGTTCTGAGTGGGCATTAGGCCTCAGCGGAGCCGCCTTCTCCTCCTGAAGAAGTGAACCACCTGTGCGCGAGCACCGCAAGGCGTGGGAACAGCTGGGCGTCATTACGAGAGCTCGGTCGCGAGAGGCAGATAGGCAGCCGTGTGGAGGGTGGTTTCAGGTGTGCTCGACTAGAGGAAGCTAGCTGGGGTGTGTCGGGGGCGGGGTCTTTCGGGGAACGGGGGCAGGGAGTGTGCAGGTTGGTCAAGCATGTCCCAGGGACCGTGCCGTGGTAAGTCGCGGTTTATCCGGCTGGATGCTGTCCTCCACCGGCCGCTGCTTCATCATTGATCCGGGGGAGTGAGGAGGTGGAGGGGGGGGGTACTGCGTGTATGACTGACTGAAACATGGAAAAACGGGGGACCAGATGGGCCCCCTACCCGGTCTCATCTCACGGGACCCGCTGTGGTCCCACCCTGCACACAGACACGGTGCTCCGGACAAGGTGACCTGGTTAAACGTCTGCGTGTTCCGAGATGATGACTCGTTTGTCTTCAGCCTTTTCACTCAGCTGTGCTCCATTTTTTCCTCCTTTGTGTCACATTGTTCTGCAGTATTAGAATCAGATACCTTAATTCAAAAGCAATAAGCTGTCTTACTGTTTGGTATCAACCCACTGTTGATACTGAATTATTGTTAAAATAGCTGTTTGTATCAGCTCAGTGGCTTTGAAATGGAGGATTCGTTGGGGAAAAAAAGCCTGTCATATATTGGGCTGAGGAAGAAAAAGTAGCAGGCTCACAATGGTTTGAGCCTGGCCGGTCATTTCCTGTACATTATTGGCATAGCTGTCCACTGCCATCAGCGAGGAAGGTGGGGGGAGGGGCCGTGTACGGCGCTGGAGCAGGAGGTTGCTATAACAACCGCACCTTGGTGGTTCTCTTCTCCCCCCCCCCCCGACAAATGAGTCTCTGCTGTTGGTGGGATTTGGAGCAAAAGCAGCTCCTTTAGTCAGATGAAAGAACTGCCGTCTGTCTGAGGGGCTCTTCTCTTTTCCTCCCTCCCTCTTTCACTCTCTCTCTGCTCTCTCTCTCTCTCTCTTTCACTCACTCTCTCTTTCACTCTCTCTCTGTGCTGTTGATAAAGACAGCACATGAGACAGGCTGTTCTTGTGTGAGCTGCAGACTGGTGAGCTGGCGAGCAGTGTGTTCGTGTGTGTGCGTGTGTGTGCGTGTGTGTGGTGGGGGGGGGGGGGGGGGGGGGGGTTGCGGAAGGGAGGGGGTGGGGGACAAACAAGGCCTTGCTTTTAATGTTCGACGCCACAGAGTCAAAACCTCCCCCATTCACAGGCATTTTGTTTCTCCTTGAAAAATAAGAGGCACCTCCAAGAAGTCTGCCTGTTATCCCATTACAGCGGTGTGGCCATGTTTCTGCGCCGAGAACACTGATGCGTTGCGACTTCGCGCGCCAATAGCCAGCACTAATTACAATTTTGAGGTTTTAGCTGCGTAGTAACGGATTGGCGGCAAAGATTCATAATTGCTGCTATTTGTAGATGTATGAAGAACAACCATCGCTGGCATAAATAATCAGATTTTTATTAAATCTACTTTGTATTATACAGCTACCAGCACAAATGCATTAATAGCCGCAGAATTACATTATGTTAAGGTGACCACACAGCAAGAATTGCTTGTAAGAACAAAGATTTCCCTTCCAGTGCACTTGTGACGGCAGAAGCTGTAGAATTCTGCATTACCCTGCGTGCCAGATATGATTGACAGCATGTCTAATCATCTTTATGACCTGATAAATGGTATTGATATTGACAGGCATCGCCGTCAGGCTGTTGAATTCGTAGCCGCCGGGTAGGAGGAAGGGAAAGAAAAGAACGGCGACGTCAAATGATTAAATATTTCAGATGGAAATGGGTTTTAAAAAAATGAGAGAGATTGGAAACGCAACTGCTCCCCCCACCTTCGGCGGCTGATTATCTATTTATCGCGCCGTCTTGGAGAACGATGCTCGGTAAACATGGACCCCTTTGTTTTCCCAGCCCTTTCGTCCTGGTGGGAAGAGCAGCGCCCGCAGAGGGGCAGTGAATCTAGTTATTTTAGAATTTCATTTGGCACGAATCACTGGAAGACGCACGCACGCACACACACACACACACATGCACGCGCGCACGGGCGGCCCGCTATTCTCCCCGCAGACGAGAGGGAGAGAGAAGCCGGAGCAGCCAATCGTGCGACAGCGCTACGCGGCTGCTAACACCGTAATGGGTATTGCTGTACCGTAATTAGCAAACCACCCTTTTAATGAGCACACCTGGAGTGTAATTAACGCGAACCCGGTTTGGTGCCGAGGCGTTAAGTGGGGGAGTCGGCGCCGGGTTTAATGCGGTCGCCATTGTTTTAGGTGACCCGGGGAAGCCGCGCGTCGAATCTTTTCAAAAATGTTTACCGTCAAACCGCCGCGCTTCTTGTCCGGTGTGCTCGGGCTCTCCCCCGAGGCTCCGCCGTTTCCACCGGCTGCTTCTTCTTCTCGTCAGAATAGAAACAACGCTCGGCGAAGGAAGGGCGGCATTAGCCGTGAAATGGCCCCAAAGAGCAAAAGAAGGGAGGCGTAATGGTCCTAGAGTGCCTATCCTCTCAATGGTGACTTGAGTGGCATTTGATCATCTTTGGGGACAAAAGACTCCCTTCAAGATAAGTGTACTAGAGGGCACTGAAGAAGTGATGGTATGGCAGAAGGGAGCACTGGATTAGAGCAGCTGAATTGCATACTACAGGATATTGAGAGTACCTAGTGTTAAATTGTGTAAGGACTACCCCCTCATCCCCTCATCCCTTGTCTCCTGTCCCCTGTCCCGTACCCCCACGCCTTGTTTTTCCTCTTGCGTGATGTTTCTTCTGCAGGGTCAGAATGCAGTCTGAATATTTTGTCTAGTGTTCCAATTGAATAACAATGCGGGAGAGGCAGAGATATTAGAATTGCATATTTGCCTTTATACTATCCTGATTTGTCTTAACATGCCATAACAAATTAAAAAAATATATTTTGGAGGGGTGTGTGTGTGTGTGTGGGGGGGGGGTTAATGACTCATGGGTATAGAGGTGTTTGAGCAAAAAATGTTTTACAATTCCAGCAGTCTGGTTGGCCATGAGCATTTAAACAAATGTTTACGTAGCTATGCAAAACATAGCTTTTTTTCTTTTTGAAAGCATTGTTTTGAAATTGCTTTATTTGTTTCTGACTGTGGGCATCTTGTATCAGAATGGTTTCATTTTGGTGCCAGAATAATTTCTAGCTATTTATTTTGAGCTGTGAAAATTCCATGATAAAGATAAATATGTGTTGACTTGGAACACATGCTCTGTATGTTTGAAAATGTATATGATAAGCACAAATAGCCCACACAGAAGGGCCTGTTAAACACTCCTAACCGCCCCAGAGTCCAGCGCTCTCACTACTATGTTCCATTATCCTGTGTAACGTCAGTAATATATAAGAATTACTACATTTGCTGTTCAAGGTGATTCCACCAAATGTTTTGAGGGAAGTGTATTTGAGGCTAGCAAGAGAACAGGTGCAGATTGCCCTCATAAATGGTGATCAGAGCAGCTGTAGCTGTGGAGAAGTGTGAGCTGTGAGACCGGAGAGGTGCGGAGTTTGGTTCTGAGGCTGCTGCCAGTTTCCCAGCCTTCCCTCCCCCGTCCAGGTATGGCGCGTCGAATAGCTGTGCCACCCCACCGCCTCTCCGCCATCGGCCACACCGCTCTGGTCGCTGCCTGCTTCCCTGCAGCCAGCGGCGACCGTATTTAATGACTGAGACGAATTAAGCGGGGAGATGCTGGTGTAATAAGCGCTTGCTGAAGTGTGAACAATGAAAGTTCGTCAACTGTCATTTTTCAGCGCCGATTCCTTCCGCTGCTCTTCTCTTTTTCCAGAGTTAATGATTAAGTGCTAACAGGCAGTCGTTATCGCACTGTTGTTCAATGCAATATTCTCTCCTGGAAGCATGACAAGGACAGTTGGTGCATATCAGGCTTTCTTAGATGGGGGGGGGGGGGGGGGCAGGAGGTGGTGTTTTAACAGTTTGCATTGTGGCAAAACCGGCTTTCTTTGGAGACTTGAAGCTTAGCATGGTATTCTGATTTGAATTAGCTTGTAATTGCCTCCCAAGAGGGCACTGTTTAAATCCAAGCCCCCGTACAGAATAACTGTAAACAGTGAACTTGAATCACTGAATATTTAGGCTTTGCAATAGTTTGTATACCGGCTCGTCATGTCTGGAGCCCCTGTGCTCGAAATGCAGGGAGAATAGCTGTTAGAGAGCTTCAAACAAGAGAGTTATTAATTATAATGAAGAGGTGGTGATCACTGTGGAAGCCCGTACCTTCTGATATCTTCAGTATGCTCAGAAATGGCTTTAATATGCCAGCTGTGATTATGAACGGATGCTTGTTATTCCCTTTCTGCTTTTTCCTGCCCCCGAATTTCTCAGAGTGATAAGAAGAAAGACTGGCTTATTAAATGGTAGGCTTACTCTCACATGCAGTCAAATCATTGCAGAAACCTTTCTCTGCCCGGCCATGTCGGAACACCCTGCCACTTAAAACCCTTTCACAGCTCAGAGTAGGCTGCTCTTACTCCACCTTCACTCCACCTTTCGAGCCACCCACCATCAATTAAGTGGAAAAGGGTACCACAAAAAAACGAGCTGCTTCCACACCAATTTTTTAGGTAAGCTCTTGTTTTACCATAGTAAGGTGGTGTAAAGCTGGCAGTAAGTTGTCTTACTTGTGGTGTTAGTGGAGCAGGCAGATAGCTGAGGAGGTGTATGATATGTGTATGTAGTTCCCAATCATGCTTCAAGTATAGAGGCAATCTTTTGTCTGGTGAAAGTAATTATTAAGGACACGTGAGATTCTTCTGTAGATTCCTGTACCTGAAGGATTTTTTCATTCTGTTAGCAATTAACCAAAACTGGCTGACTGCCTTATTAACTAGCTAGCAAATCAGCCAAGCAGAGTTACCTGGCTAGCCAGTCAGGCGAGTTGATTTTCAACCTTAAGTTAGGTAGCTACTTACCAACTAACGAGTTGGCTACAAATAAACAGTGTTCAATGTTTTATCTTATTAGGTAGCTAGAGAGTTAGCTACCCAACTATCTACTGAGTTGACTAGCTATTGAGTATTAGTGGTCAGCATGTATTCTGTTTTTGTCACATAATGTGATACAAGCATAGCTATAAATAGTATTAAGCATGGTTTATAGCTATGCTTGTGGTATCAGGTGGTTCAAACAGTGCTCAATGTTCAAACAGTGCTCAATGTACTCAACAATGTACTCAATGTACAATGTACCAATCAGCATCTGGCCAAAGGCAACCTTGCGCAGTGCAGTGTGAAAGGTACCACATTAGTGCTGGCTTAGTGGTGGACAAAAGTCCCTGGTGTAAAAGGTGACCGCAGAGTTAATCCAGCTTTAGAGCTTTAGAGCGTTTGAGGTCAATAAGCAGAGGCTAAGGAAAACCAAACATTAGACAGATTTAACTGAAATTGTCTAATCTTACTTTTTTGTTCTTCCAGCTGCAGGAGACGGTAAAGAGGAAACTAGACAGCGCTCGCTCGCCTTTGAACGGGGAACAGAATGGGATCTGCGACGGGACATTTTCCCCCAATCCGAAAAGACTACGGAAGGAGGGGCCCGGTGGTGGCCTGGATTCGTTGGGCGGCTTGCCTAACAGCGCTCCCCCTGTTTCGCCCCTCCACCAAATGGACATCAAACCTCCGCTGGCTATAGCCAACAACACTGGCAGCGGGAATAACCATGTCCCCGGCCGGCCCGATGACCTGGGCAAGAATGGGGGGCTGCCGGACATCAAGCTCAACGGCTCGCTGGACCTGGACGACGGCTTCAGCCTGCTCAAGGACATGAAGCAGGAGCCGCTGGACGATGCCGCGGGCATGGAGTCCTCGGACACGTCGCTCTCCAACCAGAACAAGCTCTTCTCCGACATCAACCTGAACGACCAGGAGTGGCAGGAGCTTATCGACGAGCTGGCCAACACAGTGCCCGAGGATGACATGCACGACCTCTTCAATGAGGACTTCGAGGAGAAGAAGGAGGCTGAGTTCACAAGGCAAGCTCCTCAGACGCCCCTCCCCCAGGAGACCCCGCCTGCACCACCTCCCCAGAGCAGCCAGATGCCCATGGGCTCACCGCAGGTCCGTCCGTCCTCATCGGGGCCGCCGTTCATCGCCGCGGCCAACGGGACTCCGCCCCAGCAGCCGCTGCAGCAGTCCCCTGCTGTCGCCATGGCGTCGGGCTCGCCCGCCAACTGCGTGGCCCGGTCGCCGCAGACTCCGACCCAGACCCAGACGCAGACATCCAGACCCGGGAACGGATTTCTAATGAACCCAGGCCCTGGGGTGGTACCCGGGGCTGCTCCTGGGGCGGCTGGCGGGCCAGGCCAGGGAGGGAGTGGGCCGGTACCGGTGCCGCCCTCCTCCTCTGAGCTGTCCCCAGCGGAGCAGCTGAAGCAAATGGCGGCTCAGCAGCAGCAGCGGGCCAAACTTATCCAGCAGAAGCATCAACAGCAGCAGCAGCAGTCGCAAGCGGCCAACTGGTCACCCGCCGGGGCACCCTCCAGCCCATACGGAGGCCCCTTCAACCCAGACAAACCCAACAGCCCCATGATGTACCCGCAAGCCTTTAACGCCCAGAACCCTATGGTGGCGGCGATGGCCAGCAACCCTCAGAAGGCCACCATGAACAACTACCTCCCTCAGAACCACATGAACATGATCAGCCAGCAGTCCAGCAACCTGGGCCAGAACACTATAAGCAAGCAGCAGGCCGGCATGCTGTCCTACAGCAACACCAAGCCCCTGAGCCACTTCAGCGGCGTGGAGCACATGGGCCAGCGGATGACCCCGCCCATGGCTAACCCCGGCAAGAACCCCATGATGCCCTACATGCAGGCGCAGGCGGGGCAGGGCGCAGGCCAGGTGCAGGTGCCCCCGCAGGCCCAGGGACAGATGCCAGGCGGCCAGGCGGCCCACCTGAGCGAAGAGCAGAAGCGCATGCTGCTTATGAAGCAGAAGCTGAACCAGAGCATGCCTTATAACGCCATGCAGCCCCATGGCCAGGTAAGTGTGGGTCTCATCACTACGCTTGGTGGCTTTGTGACTGCATGTGGATAGGACTGGTGCGGATGCACAAGACTTAGTTAGCAGAAGGTGAGGACAAGTTTTGCTCATTTTCGCTAATATAGCAGTTTGACTCCTGACAGGGTCTCAGCAGGTATATTCTATATTCTATATATAGATGCGCATATGTCTGTGTCTGTAATACAGTCCCCAAGATATTCTTACAATACTTCCCTATTAGTTTTGTTTAACAGTTTAGAGGGCATTTTAGTCAAAGTAGCATTTCCTCTCAAAACTGTTTCTCCTGAGTGTGTTTCTCGGGCACGGTATGTGCAGGCGATATTCTTATGTAGGTCATATCTGCGTGGGGGTTGTTCGCTCCCACCTGTCTCCTCGGCTCCGCTCGGTGCAGAGCCGGAGCGTGTGCTCCTGTCCCGGGGGGGGGCGATGTAGAGCGTGTGGCTGGGGCCGGCCGCCCGCTCCTCAGCTGCCACTTCTTGCATGTCGAGCTCTGGCTCGCTTCAGAGCTCCTCCGCGCCGCGCACCTCCAGCTGGTCTCCGAAGGCCGCGGCGTGGTGAACGCACCACCGCCTGTCGTGGTGTCCTGGTTACAGGGCCCGGATCATAACCAGATTGCCTTAAATTCGGTTTCCAGTTGACGCACTTAATTTGCCTGAATTGTTTCAGCTGTGTGAATGGATAGCGTGTGTAAAATGTAATCCATGCAGGATTACTACCAGGCTATTACTGCATTACGTTATGTTGCGTTACGTTACATTAGCAGACGCTCTTACCCAGAGTCACTTAGCACACTAGCACAGAAGAATAGAAGTGTATCCATTCAAGTTGAATAAGCAATATTCTCAGACCAGGATAACAACACTCCCAGACCAGTGAGTGACACTGTTCAACTACCACATGTTAACTTGTACAACCTGACTAGACAAGGGAAGCTAAATATTCTGTCATACAGCTCAGTGACTAGACATTACTATTCCTACTACTACTACTAATAATAATAATAGACCTCTTTAACCACCAGTTTCGCCCCATCATTCCACCCCCACCGTCCCCTTTGTAAAAGTTTACACATGTTGTGTGGCATTAGTGTAAGTGCTTAAGAGCATAGTGTGTTTGTGTGTACACATACATACATACATATATATATATGTGTGCCCATTGAAATTTCAACCAGGGTGTCAACATAGCCCCCCTCAGGGTAGGTGTCACTGTGGAGAATGGCAGCCTCTCATAGCGTCCACATAGGTAAAGCAATGCTAATCAAATGAAGTGCTGACTGTATCGTTTTCGGTCTCGTCAGCTCACGAGGAGGGCAAGGAGGCGGTAATCCCCCTTCATGAGCTTATAAATGAAGTCGACCTTTCCCGTGCGTGACTGCGAACAGCAAACGCGATGTCGCTACGTGTGGGTGCCGCGGCGGAGTTCGGCGCCCGTAGCACGCCGTCGGGAAACACCGCGCTCTCTTCAGCTCTGTGACGGACAGCGTCAGAGTCATGTGGTGCATTTTTCTAATATTTGATATTGTTGTGCTAAGGAAGGGGGGTTGTGGGCTGGGAGAACAGTGACGCCAAGGCCCCTGTTCTTCTGAATGGAGCGTTCACGATCAGCTAATGACTTATGCAAGTTATGCAAGTTACACTAGGACCCCAGCAAGAATATTCATTACATTACATTACAGGCATTTTCATTACATCACAGCAGAGCCTCTTAACCAGCATGACTTACATAGGTTACAATTTTTACATTATCCATTCATACAGTTGGATATTTACTGAGGCAATTGTGGGTTAAGTACCTTGCCCAAGGGTACAACGGCAGCACCCCAGGGGAGGAATCGAACTGGCAACCTTCTGGTTACGAGTCTTCCTCCTCACCGCTATGCTACACTGCCTCCTTTCCCTGGGAGCCGCTGGCTGGCTGGCTCTGCTCACTGCCTACGTGCAGGTGCAGCTGAAGTGCCCCCTTCTCCTCCCAGCGCTTCAACAATAGCCAGCCACAGAAAAGTAATAAAGGGGGAGATTTATGAAGATGAGAGCTTGCGGCGGAGGGGGATTGGCTCTCTCTCTCGCCTCTCCGCTGTCAGCGGAGGAAACATGGATGCTGAGACGAGCACTCGGAGAAAGGCGGGCGTCTCCTGGACCCCTGCTCGTGGGGGGAGGTGGGGGGTCGTTAGCGCCGCGCTGTTAGGAGCTAACCGCCTGCGCCAAGGTGTGCGGGCTTGCGGCACACCTGCACTGCGGTGCCATTATTTCTCACGTCCGTGCCGAAGAGCGCGGCGAAACGGTTAAACCTGCAAAGCGTGTCGCCTTAACGCGAATGTGGTCAAGCGCATAGCCTGTGTGCGGTGGTCAAGCACATAGCCTGTGTGCGGTGGTCAAGCACATAGCCTGTATGCGGCCGAGCGTGTTGTCGCAATACACAATAATGCAATATGCTGATAAACTGTTAGCTGCAATGGACATGCAGCGCCGGGGGATGGTATTTGTGGAGAAACAGAAAATGAGGAATGCGTTTGAACTGGTGCGCATTTCTGTGCTTTCAACTGCAGCTGTGCAACTGTGCCTCCTCCTTCTGTGCATCTGATAGGGAGATGTGAAGAGGGTCAGACATCAGACAGACTCTCAGGCATATTGATTATTGGACAGGCTGGGCTCTGTGTCTGTGTGTGTGTGTGTGTGTGTGTGTTGGTTATTAGCATTATTTATGTGCTCAGCAGTACTGCCTCATTACTGAGGGGAATTTGGCTCGCTGTTGTACAGGTGGCGGGATGGAACCTATTGCATAATCTTATTAGCGCATCATTATGAAACTCCAGCCCGCTTCTTAAAAGCTTGTTAGTCAAGGTTTAATTGTTGCTCCTCGCTTTGCATATTACGGCTGTGGTAATTTATTCTCCGATGACCGAAGAGGCGGCGTTGCCGTGGTGCTGCGTTTCTTCCCGGCTAATGGATTGTGAAGAGCCGGTCTTTAGCGCGCTGATAGGAAGGAGAGGTTTGATGGGCGCTGAAATAACCCACTTAGGAGGCGGCAATACTGATGATAAAGCCCGTCCGCGATGACTGCTGCAGCGAGGAGCCTGGGCTGGCACCGGGGGCGGAGAGAGGCAGGCGGAGTCTCCGCCTACTGCCTTCAGGAGGCCCCTCCCCTCATCTCTCCACAATGCTATGTGCCCAGCGACGATGGCAGGCTGCCATGGCTGGTGCTAATAGGCCTGTGAGTCACGACAGCAAAGATCAACCACCCCCCACCGCCCCGCCCCCCCACCTCCTCCCCTGCCTGCAGGCTGGGAGATGGAGCCCGCCTCCCTCATCAGGATCCCGTCTCGAACCTGAAGAATGGCTGACCTCCTCCGCCGTGTCTCCGGAGCTGCATCGGTGTTGGAGTTAAACAAGCGCAGACGCTGTCCGCCCGCTGCCAGGCAGAGGAGAGAGAGAGAGAGAGAAAGAGAGAGAGAGAGAGAGAGAGGGAGAGAGAGCGCGAGAGAGAGGAGACAGACGGGAGAAAGGGAAAGACAAAAGAGATGGTCCTTATCACCTCTGCTCTACACCATTTCCCTTGCGCCACACATTAGTCCTTGACACCAAACCATATACATCACTCTCCTTTCAAAGTCACGTTTTCAAGTGTAAACACTAGAATTACTGCATTAACCTCGATTCTATGTCCACTACACACATACACACACACACACACACACACACACACATACACACACACACACACACCCCTAGGCAGTCCTAGGCCTAGGCAACTCACACAGTAGTGACTACATGCAAATCATCTCTCACTTTATAGCATAGTTTATGTTTCTGTTCAGGATTTTCACATCATTCTTTGATTAGGAAGATCACACCTGATAATTGCACCGAATGAGCACAGAAGCTGAAGCCTCCGTCTGTTGGCAGATAGGGGACCCCTCCCCCGCCGCTGGATCCAGGTGTGTCAGATGTCTTTGTAGCATATACCCTGAGCATAATCATTCCCTAGAGGGCCTCCTTCAGGGATGCTAATGCCTCTGAACAGTGAAAACACAACCAAACCAAAACACAACCGACGTGAAAGACTCTGCCTTTTTATTAGAGTTCCAGTTTTGCCTTTCTTACCTTTGGGGGGGGTGGGGTTGCATCGAGGAATAGATGCATGTAGAAGTTTTTAATCGGGTCAAGCATCATCCTACCTTTGGAGAATTTTTATTAGCCTGAAGTCCCACATGTCTCCTGAAGAGTGTACAGGCAGGCAGGCCCTTGATATCCCCCCTTATTCAGCCTCATTAGAAGCAGGTGAGTGTTCAGGCCAGAGCTCGCCGCCTGTCTCATCAGACCATGTCCCTCCAGCTCCAGCACTGTGATAAAGGAGCTCCTGGCCGCCGTGGGGCCGCTGATGTCAGTCCTCCTTCCTGTTTTGGCAGGTACAGCGCAGCAGCGCACAGCCAGAAAAAAAATACCCAGAATCCTCTGCCCTTCTGTGAAGAAAGATGTAGAAAGAAAGAGAAAGACACAGAAAAAGGGAGATTAGTTTGATAAAAAAGGACAGCTATGAGAAGAACAAATGCCCCATTACTCTGGACAGCACCGTCGTAGAACACACCTGAATTATTCTGACCTGGTGTGACCATGAATGCATCACGGAGTTTTTGCATGGCGGAGCAACAGAATGCTGAATACAAGAGAGAGGCTTTTCTGTATGAATGTGTTGCACTCCGGTACAACCTCTCTGATCCCCGTTTCTCATAACAGCACCATGGTGTAACCCAGGTGATCCCGAGGTGAGCAGCAACCAGGAAGAGCCTTTCCTGTTTGGCGCTGCATGCGTTTTCACCACAGGATTAGATGCTAAGCACCTGGGAGGAATTACATTGCTATTTAAGCAAACGGTGACACAGGAACGCATGCCTTCCATGCATCAGGAGAAGGCCAGTGCCATACTATAGAGGGAGATGCGTTTCCCTGCACTCACACCAAGCAGAAAAAAACACTGCTGCTTCCACACTAGTGTGGGGATTGCCATAGAATTGTGTGGGGGAAAAGGGGAAATTCCATTGGCTTCTATCGGCCACCCTACTCTGTCTTGACAGCAAATAGACATCAGCTGTTGGGTTGCTGAAAGAATAATAATAATCAACATTATCATTATTATTAGTCGTAGTAGTAGCAGTAGTATAATACTCAATTTAAATTAATTATTGTTATCATGTTAGGTTGTATATAATAATTTTGTTTTGGGTGCTTATTTGTTTTAACAATTCTCAGCAATGTGTTGAAATGACAGGAAAGCAAATATGAAAGAATGAAGAGGGAGAAAGAGACAGAGAGAGACCACCCTCGTGCTCCCCTCCCCCTCTCCTCTCTTTCCGTGGAAGCCGGAGATATTGCTTTCTCTCTCTCACCCTCCTCTCACTCTCGGCTCCTCTCTCCCCCCTTTCCCCCCCCTCGCCCCCACCCCCCACCCCGCTGTGCTCTGGCGCACGTGTCAGGGCTTGAGCTGAGCTGCTCTCAGATCCTGTGGAGAGTGTCCTCAGAGGAGGAGGAGGAGGAGGAGGAGGAGGAAGGGGCGGGGGCTGGTGGAGAGGGATGCGGCGCTGCCAGTCGATGCAGCTCTCCCAGCGAGGAGGCACGGCCGGCCGGCCCCCCACGCACACACAGCGGGCGGTAAACAAAGGAGGGGGGGGGGGGGGGGGGGGGGGGGGGCGTCCACAGCGCCACGGTAACGAGCCCTGCAGAGTGACGAATGAGGGTGCGGCCGGTGGGAGAGGTCAGGGCACGGGGCACACTTTCACTATCGCTTCTCTCTCCCAGCACAGCAGAGTTGCGTGCCGTGAGAGACCATGTCCCGTCTGCCACCGCGGCAGGATCAAACTGACGTCCTTCCCGCTCCATGTCTGAGCAGCTTAAGGAAGGATAGCGCTTAAAAAAATATATGCAAATTGCTTTCAGACAGTTGTCCCTGAAGAACGTTCCCAAAAGCCAACGCGCTCACGAACGATGACGCGTGACAGAAATTAAAAGTAATATTTGTGCCGAATTTCTGTCAGGTGCGTCTTTTCCAGATCCACACAGCTCTGGCTTATTGTTGCTATTCCTTGGGTGCGATTATCGTACAGTGTTACCTGTGCGCTTGACAAATGTCAACCAAGTCGACCAAGTTCAAAACTTCACACACCCCCCATCCCACCCTCTGAGGGAAAATAATTTCAGAGCCCTTCTGACTTCCACAGGTAACATGCATTCCAATTGTGAAAATGATAACAGACTGTGGCACAATTTCTTTCAGAGAGCTGTGATTTGAAAGAAACATTAATATGTTAATATGTTAAAAACAAGAAAATATTAATATATTGAAGCGGGGAGAGATTTATTTCAGACACATTTGTTTAAAAGCATTGCTAGTTTGTTTAGCATAACCGGTGCAGAATTATAATTGATTAATTGACCTACAGAACCTGTGGAGAAGTAGAGTGTATTTTAATGGCCCATTGTAACACAGATAGCACATCAACCTTCAATACTACAAAAGTAATATCCTTAATAAATTCATAACTTAATCAAAAAAGATTATAGGTGGTTTGAAAAAATATTCTCACTGGAAAGGTTTAAACATGAAATGGTGGTGGTTCAACCACTGGCACTGAGGGACTACCCCGGTTTCAGCCAATCACATCCGTCAGCCCACCTTCCCACTGCGGTCTTCACCTTCTCCCCCGCTGGCAGAGGTTAGATATAACCCACAGCAAAGACTCTCCAGCTGCCTGCCGTGGGATTGCTGTGCTTTAGGTTGTCCTTTTCGGTATTGTTTTTTTTTTTCCTTGGAGGAGCGTTCTGCAGAGGAAATGCCCACGTTAGGTGTCTTACTTTCCAGGAGGCATTTAATACACACGTTGACCTGTGAAATGGCCCTGCGAAGGGGGGGGGGGGTTGTTGGTATTACTTGTGACGAATGGACCGTGTAACATGCAGCGTGGGTCAGCAGGCCTGAGGATCGCAGAGGCCAGGCCAGCGTCTGGACAACAATACAAACACACACACATGCGATCTGCCCCCAAACCAATCAATAGAGAGACGCCCCCGGTAACTCCCTCTGTCAGAGCTGTGCTGAATGTGGAAACATTCCGCCGGCGCGTGGAAGCGGAGCGTTAACTCAATTCTCACTCTGCAGCGGGGTTACAAATTCCCTCCAGAGCCGAAGCATGCGGTCTTAAAGGCGTCAGTAGCGTCGGTATGAGAGGAGAGACCTGGGGAATGTGCTCGGTGGAACACGCTCAGAGCTTGTAAATCAGCCCTGAGAGGGCCATTTGTGCATTTATTTAGTGTGTGCTGGCGTGGTATGTCCAACAAAGCACTTACCCTGGGTTTCACAGTGGCTCGTTTTTGTTTGTTGTTTTCCAGGAAACAGAACAGTGGGGATTTTTTTTTGGATTTACATGGTAAATGATGGCTGTAAGGTCAGCGTGTTTGCAGGCAGCCCCAGGGCCCCTGGTGTTAGTCAGGTGTGCGTTACGGTGTTGGTGTGAGAAGAGTTAATCAGGCCAGTGTGTCGCACACGCTCAGGTCTGCCCTGGCACAGGTCAGAGGGGCCCTGAATTTGGGAGAGGGTGCTCACACAGAGGCGAGGGGGTGAGGGGCAGGGGGCAGGGCGGGACGGGGCAGCACGGCGCTCTTTGGTATGCAGGGGTCCACTGGAGAGAGGGCTGCGGAACGGAATAAGAATGATCCGCTGTGCGCGCACACACACACGCACACACACACGCACACCTCGCGCTCGCGAAAACTTTGGCCCGTCTCAGCTGCTCCGCGTTGCCATGGATACCGTGGCCCACGGCACCTTGCTGCCTGAATCGATGGCTGCTCCGACTTCAGGAAGGGTGGGGGGGGGTTCGGGAGCTCAGGAAGATGTTGAGAATGTACTGCAGTTTCTTGATGGCTTTGAATAAAGGCAGCGCAGGAGAAGGAGAGAAACAGCCTCTCGCTTCTGCCGTTTTGCGCCTGCGTTGTCATACTAATACTGTCTCGAATAATTATGTAGTTTTGAGCTGCCAGGTTGCAAGGAAATGGCAATTAGTTCCGTGAGGAGGGCATTGTTTTAATTAACAGTGGCAGCATTTAAAAAGGGAGGGAAGGCCAGCTTTATGTCAGTTATCTATTTGCCATTCTTTCACAGTGATGGCTTCATAACCCTTTGTTATAGTCCTCTGTGTGCGGCGTCTGAAAGGGCTCCTCTTCAGTAACAATAGGCAGGAAGGCTGCGGAGTGGAAGGTGTCGTTTCTGTGCGCACGCGCGTGCCAGCGCGCGTGTAAGCCTGTGCGTTTCTGCCTCGGCTCCCCGCGCGTCGTTTGGGAGGGAGTCTGGCCTGTCTGTGTGACTCAGTATGGCTTCTCTCCCGTGCTTCACGCTTGTGTGGAAATACTCTTTCATACCACCAGCTACACGCGGCCTTTTCGGTCGTTCCGGACGAAACGGACACCAGTGCATTTTTAGAAAGTTTCCGCTGATATGTGACGGCAGAGGAAATATTGACAGTGTGAGCTCTGGATCAGATAGAGGGCTAATTCAATAGATACAGGTGGAAAAACCTGGTCGCCCAGGGACTCGGTGCTGAACAGCTGTCAGCTCATTCACTGTTTAAAACATTAAAAAAAGGGCCGGTCTTCAACCTGGACCCTCTCAAAGGTTAGGGGTGGACAGCGACTGTAAAACAGAAGGTTGAAGGTTTAAACCTCAGGTGAGGCACTACTGTAGTACCCTGTAGTACTGTAGCATTTTTTCCAAAGCAAATAAATAATGAAAGCATTTCTGTAGCCCGGACTTGAATTCAGCGCGTCACATGGCTCCAGCAAGTGAAGCAGTCGCGTGCTGTTCTGCAGCTCGGCTAAGGACAGAACAACATGCTTTGGCTGACAGCGGCCCCATGGGTACATCAATGTAGATGTCCTCTAAGTAATGCAGGAAAAACAGTACCCCGAGTAACTAATTTTTGTGTAAATGGGAGCCTTAAAACTGAAGGAGGGTAATGCTTTTAACTTCTGAGTGATGTTCAAGTGCTTGATTTTCTTGTCTGATGTCAGATGTGCATTACTTATGTTGATGTGGATTTGGGGTATTCAGATTAAAAAAATCAATGCCTTAAAAAATCATTCTGTCAGTATTCGGCTCTGTGAGTGTCTTTAAAGGTAGCTTGCTGATTGGATGAGCCCAATGTGAGGCTTGTAGAAGGAACGGCACAGAAGGCCTCTGTGGCCATGCTGTGGTGAAGGCTGTTCTCTCTGTTAGTCGGGAGTCATCTGTGCTGCCATTGGATGACAGGCCTGTCAGAGCGAACCGTGAAATTTGACACTGATTGGCTCCCTGTGCAAACCCCCCCCCGTGATCGGAAGCACACAGGCACACTGCAGACAGATGTCTTGTCTCTCTGTTGGTCACCTTTTGGTCACTGGAGTAAACAAGAGACCAGGCGAGAGGGTTGCAGTTCGGACTTGCTGTGGCGGAGGGGGAAGGGGAGGAAAAACCCTGACAGCCACTCTGGTCATAACCGGTCTACCTGCTAGACAGGTCATACGCCTACCCATCTGTGTAAAGGTTATCATATTTCTAAAATGCTGTCTAAACTAGCTGGGTGTCGGTGTTAGGAACAGACTGTAAGAGTAGTAGGTTATTGTGTACACATTAAGGATGGATGTTGGAAGAGAAGATGTGGATATCACTGTAAGGGTAGATGAGTCGATCACAGATGGACTGAGAATGGATGACTAGTATCAGAAATAAAAAAAACGCGGGGATTGAAATCCCGATATTAAGGAGTGTAGTTAAACAGTCATGAAGGGGAGGGTAAGTTGTAAAGGTAGAAGCAGCAGCACAAACAGGATTGGCAGGCAGAGTTCTCTGACTGAAGGCCTGACTGTGACAGTGCACCGGGGCGAGCACAGAGACGCTCTCCCCAGCCCAGATCGCCGCTGCTCCCCAGCTGCAGGCCACTTCAATTACATGGTCGTTTAGCACGATGGCGCCGTGTTTAGCTGCAGCTGGAGCGGCAGTGGGCTTGCTGTCTCTCACAGAGAGAGGAGCAGCTCTTTCCAACACGGCCTCTGTCGCGCACAGGGACACCGAACCCGTTGTTCAGCTCTGTCCCCTCATGGCTTTTTTTTTTTTAAAACGTGACGAAGCGGTGACTTCCTCCACAGCAGCGGCTCTCCGTCAGCACGCGGGGATGAGGCGTCCGAGAGTGACTCACCCTCCCCGTCGGCCCGCGCGCCGCGATTGGCTGGGCGCCTGGGAACAGAATGTGTTCTGTCCAGCACCTGGGACACAGCGCCGCGAGTGCAGCTGGCCCTGGCCGTCGCGAGCCGAGAGCAAGGTCCCCCAGCCGCTGGCGCTGAGGTTACGTTACACACATTCGCCAAGCGCCAAGGAACACGCACTGACACACGCTCACGCTGTATCCAAGCATATGCGGACACACGTAGACAAAGTCACAGTCATAACACAGATACGCATGAAGTCACACAAAAACACACACACACTCACACACACACACACCCTCACGAAATCAAAGATTTACACAGAGATAGACACAAAATCACACAAAGCACACACACATACAGAGACCCCGTACTGCACAGCCACAGAGAGACACGCGTGTGTGAAGACGGTTTATCCACCGAGCAGTCACAGCAGGAAGAGGAAACGCTGCAACACAGTTTTTGGCAGGGGAAACAAAATGGCATTTGACATTGTTTTTCTGTCAGCGCTGATGTCATTATTTCATGTATTTATGTAACAGGAGACGCTTCTCCGTCCTGTGAAGGATTCTCAGTTGTCAGGCGCAGAGGCTGAGCAGACTCCCGCCGCGGAAGGGGCCCGACGGATGCGTCTTTAAAAGAAGACGATCCTCCAAATATTCCATGACAGCCTCGGTGAAGTCTGGGGAGGGCAGCGAGGGAGGGGGGAAGGAGTAGGGGGGGTGGGGGGGGCTGGCTAAGAAGCTTTGAGGATTACGAGCAGAATTTTACTTTTTTTGTACCAAGAATCTTCTGCTCAGGAGCAATTTGCCTTGAACACTGAAACATGGTTAATCCCTTCTTAAAAGGACCTAATCCCCATCCTGGTACCTGATACTGGGCAGAGAACCCAGAGAATGTCATTTATACACTACCTGTGAGTGGCTACTGATACACCCAGACTCTGCCACGTATTGATTTTAATGTGTTTGCGAGTGTGTGTTGAGGCATTTAAAGTCGCCTCAAATCCCTTCCTACCAAGTTCCATTGTCGCGTTTCCGCAGGTGCAGGGATTCTATCTTAAAGGGCAGTCAAGGCTGTGCTCTGAATAATTACCTGCAGGTCAAAAATTAATTTCTGTATTTCTTGGCAAATTAAGAGCCAGCATGCGTTTGACAGTGAGCCACAGGAAACTCTGAATGATTTTTTGGTACGGTCAAAAACCAGACAACTTTTAAAGAGGGTAACGTCATACGGAAACCATCTCATGGTTCTTTTTGATTGCATAGATTGTTAGGACGCTAGTGTGCTCAGTAGTCCACAGGATTATGCCAGTATGTGACTGAGTAAGACTATGCAAACAGCTGTGCATTGTGAATGCTATATCCAACCCTTTACTTATGTGCGTGAGGTCAAAGCTGTTGTAGTTGGTTCAGGTCATTGCGCAATGCTGTCCAGTGATACACCAACAGGCACATAGGCCCAGAACCCAGCCCTGCAGAATGGTAACAGGCAACAGCGGGTCCTGGTGCTGTCTGCTTTCCGTGATGGTTATCGATGCTCTGCTGTAGACCACACCCCTTTGTAATGAGCCAGCAAATTAGAACACTTGTACTACCTTCACTATTCGCAGAATGGTGTTTCATCCATATGTGAGGGGTGTTTGTTAGGGGTGGGCAGCTATGTACAGCAGACTCGGGAGTTTTTTTTTCCATCTGAACCCTGAATCATGATGGGGTTCAGTTAGTAGGTGAAATGGACACTCACCCGCTGCTAGGTTAGCCACTCTGCAGAATCTGCATGACTGCAGCACTCCAGGAGAGCCGGGCTGCCCACTCCTGCAGTGCATAGCTGAGTGTAACCCTACACCCTGCTGTAGAGCTGAGCAGCAGGGCCAGCAGCAGAGAGCACATCTCTGAAGGGGAGGCTTTGTTTCGGACGCCGTTTTGGTCTGGGACCAGGGCCGACGAGCTGTCCCTGCTCAGCTTGACGTTGGATTTATCATCCCTGGTAATATTAAAGAGTG
This sequence comes from Megalops cyprinoides, assembly GCF_013368585.1. NCBI lineage: Eukaryota > Metazoa > Chordata > Actinopteri > Elopiformes > Megalopidae > Megalops > Megalops cyprinoides. The sequence goes on from NC_050604.1 coordinate 12,298,138, forward strand.
TGCCGCCTGGGCCGGTAGCAGATGCAGTCAACGGTGTAAACCCCTGCTTTGCCAGAGAGCCGCGATCCCGCGCCAGCAAACGTGTGGCGGGGCTTAGGAGGTGGCGCGAGGTAAATGTGCGTTCATTAGCAGGGCTTAACGGGGTCGTGGGCAGCGGAGGGCCCGGGATCTCCACAGAAACGCGGAGAATGCCTTCCCCCGGCTAAGGCCATGAATCACGCCGACACAAGCGCTCTCCGAAGACGCCTCCTCGCTAATTCCCTCAGACAAATCGCTAACGAGGCAGGTCTCCCCTCGCGAGTCCGCCCGCCTGCTCTCGGCTGCGGTCACGGCCCACGCTCAGGGCCACGCCGAAACCGTGATGTCACACGCAGGCAGGAGCTCACAGGAAGAGGAGGAGGAGGAGGAAGAGGAGGAGCAGCATGAAGGAGGCCGCCCCTGCTCCCCTCGGTTCAGACTGAATCACTTCCCTCCTAGGCCAGGCGTCCCGTGCTCCAAGCGGACTAATTAGAGCCTCCTCGCTCGCACGGTCCTCCAGGAGCTTCCCCTGAACCTTCCCGGCCCTAAGCCCTTAATCTACACGCTTTTGTCGGAGTCGGCAGTCCGACGGAGCGCAAACAGACGCACGGCCGCTGCACAGCGGCGTGCCGAGCGGAGGCGTATTTGCCGAGGATTAAACTCTGTACGAAGAGTGTCAGAGAGAGTGCCGAGTACCTGCCGCTGGATACACAAGGCGGCGAAATTACACGAGCTGCAGGATATGAAGGGAAGAAAGGGGTTGAAATGCCAGCGCCTCCCCAGAGGAATGGCTGGGCTCAACCATTTATAGTGGCTGACTCTCCAGACTGCACAGAAAAATAGTAGGTTTGTACACGCACTGTTCAGCTGTGTGTTTTTAAGACGCAGGAGGCGATGAGCAGCCCAGATGATGTGCGTTTCTTTGGACAATTCCAGTCATTTTAGCGTGTGAGAAGTGTGAGGCGTTATTGGTGTTTTTCAGAAGGGGGCACGAGATTTTGCGTCACGAAGCAACGCGTGCGAGATTCAGCACCAGGCCACGGGAGGTCACCCCTCTTTGATTAGGACCAGTCCCTCTCCCTCCCAAGTAGCAAAGCCAAACACAAGAGCTCCATTGAGCAAACGCACCATACCCCACCGTAACCCTGCTCCTGCTGACCGGGTCACATGACCGCATGCTAGTCACGTGACTGGCTGAACTGTCAAGGAGCACTTGTGTTTGGGGTCACGCTGGCGGTCCCTTCTGATGGCGCGAGTGGTGCGGTCGACCCTGGGGGGCACCGGCGGTCAGAGGCAGCCGCCGCGTGCTTGTGCGATCCCCGGAAAAGAGCGAGGCAGCAGAGTGGGGGCGGAGAGCGGTCCAGCACTGACCATGCTGCAGGTACAAACAGGACCTCATTAGTGCACCATGTGACCCGGGAACATCAGAGAGAGCCTCTTGCGGACGTGGAGTCTTTCCTTTGTAGACTTTCAAAGAGAAACAAAACCTAATGAACTGGATTCTCCACTCTGGGCAGTGCTTCTCCCATTCCACAGGGCTCTGCTTTCCTTTGTCCTCTGAAAGAAGCTAGCATTCAGCATCTGTAGTGTAAAAAAGGAACAATAATATAATATTTTTAAGTTATTGTTTTGGTAGTGTGGTTTTATGGGCTGTGTGTAATTTCTGTTAGACTGTGACATTTTCCTCAAATTATTGTATGAAATTGTTTGTAGAAAAAAAATCTGTAGTGATAAAAATGTTTGTCTCCCATTTGAATGTCATTCATTCTAACCAGAACATTTAATCTGTTGACCCATGCCTTTTAAACGGGAGGGAAAAAAATCCCACGAGATACGCATCAATCATGAAATGTTAACCAGACAGTTAAAAAAACTGTTACTCGGACAAAATGGCGGGCAGGTAGCGTGGGTTTCGAAGGAAGCCCAGGTACCACGCGGCCTCCCGCTCTCCCGGTTTATTTGCGCTGTTACCAGAGCCAGTGACGTAGCCGTGTTTAAACACACTTATCTGGGCAGAACGGCCTGCGCCTTGTTTGTTTGGAAGCACCAAACACTGGCCCTGTGGGCCTCCGGTTAAATGGATAACATGTGTGAGTCACTATTCTTAGCGTATTTATCACCCTAATGGACAGCTTGATTGAAACCAGGCTTCCTATCCACAGGAGCAGGAAGCACCTATCAGCCGACCTATTGTCTTACAGCGCCCGATAAGGACGCCTTCTCCTACAAATTAGAGGCTCATTTTTTTTTTTATCTGTGGAGGGCACCATGTTTGTTTAAATACGGAATCCCAGAGCTGTCTTTTGCTGGTAGAACTGCTGCTACAGCCCTGCTACCTGTAAGACCACAAGGGCCAGGGTTTTGCATGCCAGCATGGGTGCAGTTCACTTAGTTACCAATGTTTACTTTCGGGGCCTGTTTGCTGAAAAAGGTTTGCGGGTCTGGATGTCTGTTTTAGAATTAATGGAAATGTGTGCTTCGTGCCGGACTGAGAAAGAGCTTCAAATGTGCTCGTTTTGTGAGTCTCATTTTGGGTCGGTGGGTGGAGCCAATAATCTCATTTCCTGTCATGGATAGATGTCAGAGCTCAGAAATGTGCCGTTTTGTAGAACCTCTTTTTTGATAGAGATGAATGCTGTCCCGGATAAGCTCTGAAAGAGCCTAATAAATTGCAGCCCGTCAAGGGTCTCCTCTATCCCTTTCAGACCAGTTTGTATGTTACTCTTGGCACTCGACGTCCCCCGGTGCCGTGGTTGGCTGTTATATCATTATTTCCCAAGCTTCCTGGCTTGCCCCCACTCCCCCACCCCCCATCTCTCACTGGGACTCAGAGGAGTCAAAGGTCATTTCGCCTGCACACTGAAACTTTTATATTTGGTATCAGCCCTGCCCCTGTGCTGGAGTTTATAACATCGTCATGTGATTGTGTGAGTGATTAAGAAACAGCGATCGTAACCTGGTTTGGATCCCAGGTGAGACATTGTTAACTGCACCCTGGAGGAAGGCGCTGACGCTGAATTTGCCTCAGCAGGTACCCAGCTACGTAAATGAAGAACACCATATGAGCAGCCCCCTGGAGAAAGGCCTACGCCTATCAAATAAACTGTATGAATGAGTTAAATTGACCCGCTCCTCTGAGCATACCGTCAAGCCAGATTCATCGCGGCATCACCGGATTCCACCGGCCCGCCCAGCTTACTGGGGCGGAGGGGGTGGTAATCGACACCTTCCTTTAAGCTCACAGATATTCACATATTTATCACATTAATCGCTCTGTTTGAACGGAGCATTAACGGGGAGAGTGTGTCATTGTTTCACTGTTTAATGACTGTGCTCGGCTGTGGGTGGGAGAGGGCAGCTGCTGCCGCTGATAGGGAGAGGGAGAGGAAGAGGGGCCGGCAGCCTACCTGGTCACGCTTTGAGTGCCACCTCTCTCTCCGGTGGCCGGCTTTACCGGGGGGGCCGTGCTGGGAACAAAGGCAAGGCGTGGGCCCGGCTAATGAGGGCCCCGCCGGCCCCCGGCGGCGCGTGGGGTGGCCCCCGCGACCTAATCCCCTCTTTCATCCCGCCAGGCCGCCGTCCGACCGGCCGCTCAGCGCCCGTTCTGGAGCGCTTTTCATCTCCGACACCCCGCCCATCGGGCGAGGCGCCCCCCCGTTGGGGACCGTCCTCGGGGACATCCGTGGGGAACACGTGCAGGGAAGGCGTGGGCTGGGCTCCCATTCCGTCCTGTCCTGCCTACCTTAAAAACCTCTCTCTCCCTCTCTATCTCTCTGTCTCTCCCTCCCTCCTTCTCTCTCTCTCTCTGTCTCTCTCTCTCTCCCTCTCTCTCTCTCTCTCTCTGTCTCTCTCTCTGTCTCACTGTCTCTCCCTCCCTCTCTCTCTCTCTCTCTCTCTGTCTTTCTCTCTCGCTCCCTCTCTCTCTCTCTCCCATCTCCTTCCCTCTCTCTGTCTTTCTCTCTCTCTCCCTCTCTCTCTCTCTCTCTCTCTCTCTGTCTCTCTCTGTCTCTCTCTCCCTCCCTCCCTCTCCCTCCCTCTCTCTCTGTCTCTCTGTGGCTTCGCTTGGCAGAGGTTCCTCTCTGCATTCCCCTCAGCCCTGCGCTCTCTCTCATATCAAGGCTCCCAGCCCTCATTCACATTGTCTTGCTACATCTCCCAGTGTTCTCCCTCTGCAGAGCATTAGCCCCGGGAGCAGGTATTGTCTGCTCTCCGTCACTCCTTGTCTTCTGCAATCAGGACATTAGATGTGAAATTAACATCAAACCCCGGCTCTTGACTAATCTGGGGCTGTTGAAATAGATACCGCACAGAAAGGTGAGTCTCAGTCCTCTGCAGTCAAAAGCTGTTTCATTCTCTCTTAGCGTTTTTTTTCCGAGGAGATTTTTCTTTCTAAAAACAAACGTTGGCATACAGGCACAGAGACGAATTGTATGCACTCAGTGTACTTAAGCTTTACATTGTGTGTGAAAGGGTTCTGATATCTGGCCAGCAGAACCCCAGTTTCCTCTTGACTGTAGAAATCTTTAAACCTGTTGTCAACACACCTTCATTCAGAACAGTTGTTTTTAGAAAGCTAGTCTAACATTACACCTGAATTTGGGATATATTGCATGGGATTGATGATGACATCTTCACTGCAGGTGATGGGAAGTATTTTTGCCCTGAGTGTCTGACTCTGTCTCTCTGTCAGAGGTCAGGGGTCAGGGTCCCCCCACCAGACCCTGTGAGTGGCTCTCAGCACTGTGTGAGGCGGTAGGGCCCTTTGCGGCTGGAGCTGCAGGGCTCCGATAAGCCTGAAACGCTGAGGCCTGCAGACTGTACAGCCAGAGAGGGAGCAGCAGAGCAGACCTCTCACTGCAAGGAGGTTAGGGTGAGGACCAGGTGGCCCACAAGGCACTGCAAAGCAGGGCTGCTCCGAACACCTCTAGGAGCCTCTGATTCTCTAACAGAAAAAGGGAGAGAATGTGAGTAAGAGAGAGAGTGTGTGCACGCACATAGGTGTGGGTGCATGTGTTAGTGTGTGTGGGTGGAGTGTTTCTGTATGTATGTATGTATGTGTACACTTGCTTATGTTTTTATGTTTTTGTACATGTGGGAATGCTATATCTTTGTGGGGTGCCTGTGTGTGGAGGAGGGAGGGTTTGTCTTGGGGAATGCCTGTGTGTGGGGCTGTGTGTGTGTGTGTGTGTGTGTGTGTGTGTGTGTGTGTGTGTGTGTGTTTGCGTGCTTGCGTTACGCGCCGGTATGTCTCAGGGAAGCGGTAGTGTGGGCGCATTCTGCAGCAGCTTGTTGCTGAGTGCCAGCTGTACCACAAAGAGAGAGGACCCCTCTGCACATGGGCCCACTCCAAGCCAGCTGTGTGGAGCTGCTGTCTCTCTTTCTCTCCATACTTGTATCTCTCTCCTTCCTCTTTCTCTCTTTGTATCTCTCCTTATACATGTATCTCTCTTCCTCTATCTTTCTCTCCCTCTTCATACTTGTATCTCTCCCTCCTTTCTGTCTCTCTGTTCCCCCTCTACTCTCTGTAACCGCCCCCCCTCCCAATCCCACCCACACCAGTCAACTGGATGCCAGAATTACATGACGTTTTCACTGCCGGGCTTCAGATTCGTATCTGTCAGCCCCATAACCCGTACCTTACCCTGAAGACCCTCCCCTGCTCAGTGTGTGGCACTATACAGTAAATCTACAGCGGATTGGCCCAGCAGCTCACATTTGTTCATGGTTTATTCAGGATACCGTTGAGAGCGTGTGGCGGTGTGCATGAAAGTGAGGCGTCTAGTGCATTAAGGAACTCCGAGAGTGTCCTGTGATGCCAGGGCAGCGGGTAAGACACGAGGACAGGGCCGCCTGCGTAAAGAAGGTGGCAGGAACAGATTTACCGTGCTGGCCGGAGTGGGCGGCGAAAAATGACCAGCGATGACACATCAACGCATACCTCCTGGCAGAGGCACTCCTCCACCAGAGATAAGCAGAAATGAACACTGACCTCTCGACCCTCTCGGTTCACATATAAGCCTTGACAACAGATGCGGCGCATTATTTGCGTTGTGGCCGCAACTAACTGCCATTACAGAAGTTTTTTTTTCCCCCCAAAGTGTTTTCTCGGCCTCCCGACAGCGACGTTCGGCCCTCTGTCTCGTGTGCTCCGGGCAGCCTGCCCTGTTTCGCCGTGAATCAGTCCGCAGAGGGTTCTCGTGCGGGCTTTGTAAACTCGGCGTCAGACCCTACGCGCCACGCCACTGTCTCTAGACCGCCTCTCCCTCTCAAATCATGGCTCGCCTGTTCTCTGAAACTCCCTGCCGTCAACATCATAGGGCACGGCTTGTCCTCTGAGGAAGGCTTCTCATGTTAGTATTGTACAATACTGACATAGAACACGGTGAGCAGTGCACAGCGTCTGTGGGAAAACCAAGGGAAGGTGCCATATTTTTCCCAGAATGACTCTTTCCCAGAATTCTTGGAACATGTACTTGTGAGTGTGTCCCCTGTATGGCGTGTCAGAGTGCAGACGCAGTGGAATTCGTAGTCTTTCTGTACCGTGTCACATCCTAACCAATCAGAGGCTTTTCCTTCGCCACGTTCATACCCTTTTTCTTACCTGTCCCGAAAACAAGATTTGAGAGCACCAGGGCAGCAGAAACTATGATCAGCTCATTCTTTTCAGCCAGTAATCATTTCTAGCTTTTTTTTCTCCCTGAAGTGAGGTAGAAAATATGCTTACTTTCGAGAGTAAACCCCCCCCATTGCAGTGTATTAAACCTGCCCATATCCAAGACTGAATCAAAGAGTTGTGGAAGTGCGGGGAGAATGGTAAATGATATGGTGAATCAGCAGGACTTCCAGTGAGCTGAATAAAAAAGAGAGTTTAGAAGAGGAGGCCCCCTCCCTATCACCCGCAATGAAGATGTTATCTGCAAACTGATACAGTATCGAGTGATTAATGGGACATATATCCCCAACCTCAGGTGTAGCGTCAGACGAGCTTGCTAAAAACAAGCGCACTTGAGTGTGGGTTGTGTTGGCAGCAGGTATACAGATTCCTATATTCATCCTTTTGCCAACACAGGCACACTCATTTATTGTCAGACGTTGTGTTGACAGTGGAATGAATCTCAAGGGATTTTGTTTTTTCCTCCTTTTTTTTTTTTTTGCGTGCGTGTCTCTTAACAATCATCCGTCTCTGTGAGTGCTTCAGTGAGCATGTCCCCCCTGTGTTTCTCCCTGTGACACTTTGGAGAGGACGTTTTCTTTATTCCACCATAAACAGCCTTCTGGGATTTGTTGCTTACAGCAAAAAAAAAAGGCAGGTTTTTTTTTCCTCCTCCTTCCCTCGTCCCGGCGCAATGCGACGTTCAGAATTTAAAATAGGAGTGCTGAAGAGGCAGAGAGTTTAACAGGGGGTATCATTTGGGAATGAAGGGTCTGGAACCGCGGAACAAAAAAAACCCTTCCCCCCCAGAGGGTGCGCAAACACACCCCCCCCCACCCCCCTCCACAGAAACGGCCATTAATCAACAATCCATTTGGATCGGGTTCCGCAGCAGAAAGGCCTCTCCACATACCTGCGGGGCAGATGTGTCCTCACGGCGTGATTTAGCCTCCGCTCAGAGGCGAGTCCATTTGTTCCCGGAGAACACGCTCACCTCGGCAGCCTCATTAGCGGGCTCATGCCTCCAGTTATTTTGCAGTCCGCCTTGGACAGACGTATGGGGCCCCGCCGCCCTTTATTTATCTGTTTGTTTTTCTGGTTCACCTTGACAATGGGGGGAGGTGCGCATTGCGAGAGGCCTTGTATTATGCTGTCAGGTTTTAGCTGAAAATGGATGGCAGCTAACAATAGGTGCGAACAGCCGCCACAGCACTGTTCCTCCGTGTCCAAGTTCTTGTTAGATGTCAGTCAGCATGCTCTATTTTGTATCTCCCAACCCAAATGTACAACATACTGAACAGTCTCCGGTGATGGCATTTCAGACATCTCGTTTAAGGCATTTACTTATTCTCACGCCTGCGTCCGGTCATGCCCATCCTTGCATCTAAGGCAGCTCATTAAAGATTAGACAGCTGACACCATGTCTAGCGGATGGATCTTTCAGCAGTGTGTAAGAAAGATGTGGTCGCCCTGTGGAGAGAGGTCAGAAGGGTAATGACAGGGCAAAGAAGGCTGTTATCAGGAAGCGCAAGGTTGTGACAGAGAGCGGACGGGAGCACAGGCTTCTGTCGACCGGTTAACCCACTAGTTCACTGCGGAAGTCGAGCAGTTTCACATGTCCATGCAGACTGTGTATGTGTGAAAACATGACGCTTGCTTATTGGTTCAGAGGGCAGCAGTTCATCGTGTTCCTCAGCGGGCTTATACATTTATCCTTATAGAATTATAAAACATGGAAGGAAACGGAAAGAGAGAAAGGCGCCGGTGTTCCGAACATAGGGTTATTTCAAGGTCACGTTGTCATATTTGATAGACCGGACTGTTATGTGCACCGCTTTTGTTGTAGAGCTATCCGTTGTGTAAAGGCTATGAGTGTCTTGACTGGTAATGTCCAGCGCGACGACCAGGCCTCCGGTACAGTGTGGCTGGCTCCTAATCAGAGCGACGCCCTCGGCCCGGGTAATCAATCAGTCACTGACTCCCAAGCTTAATGATGCTCCGTCTCCCACGCGGAAGACAATAACATTGATACTTTGCAGCGTCTCGCATCTGTCTGCCCCTCTTCCTGCGGCGCGCGGGAACGTCTCGTTCATCAGGAGATGCATTTCCCCGTTTTGCAAATCGCTCGCGTGAGCCAGACTTAAAAACCAGGAGAACTCTGCTGTTTGTTATTGATCGATTCGGTCGCAAATTTCCATTTCCCTAATGCGGTTAGCTAATTACGCACCGTGGTTAATTCCGTATGAGCAGAGACTTGCGTGTATTTGATGGGATGTGGGTAGTTGAATTGGCATTATTCCGGCATTATTATTTTTATTTGTTTCATGCCGTTTTTTTTTCTACCGGACAATTTGGCCTCTGCTTTGCCGTTTTCTGTGGAGCGTCTGCTGTGTAAATGTAACTCAATACCAAAGGAAAGTTCGGACGTTGGAAAAATAGGGAAAAAAAAAAAAAACATACAACAGGGAAAGCTAACTGGCAACGTGATCTTGAAACCATCGCTCTGTTTCTAGATGCGTGAGCAGCGAATTTGCCGTTGCCTTCCGTTATCTCCAGGCTAATTCTTTTTTGCTCCTCGGCGCTCGCGCTCTCAGAGGGAGGAAGGTTAGGTGCGCGCGTGAAGCCAGGAGCCGTGGCTTCCGGCGCCGGTTGAAAGGATCCTCGGTTCGACTGCGGCTGGCTCCAGCCTGCAGCGCTGGGAGAAGGTCAGGTGTTGGTTAACACGCTGCCAGGCCCCTGTGCCTCTGTAGCCCCTGCGCCTCTCCATTCGCCATGGTGGGATTTTGTTGTTCACTGGAAAATAAGTGGTTGTCATTTCACAGACAGGCCAGGATGTAATTAGCCACAATGGATGGAGGTAATGGAACAGATGTCTCTTTGTAAACTGAGTTTGCCACGCCACACACTGTGTGTGTTCTTCTGCTGCCGCCTGCTGCAGGCTGCTCTCTGCTCGCTACCTCCCTCCCTCTCTCCCTCTGCCTCTCCATCTCCTCCTCCCCCCCCCCCCCCCCCCCACCCGGCTCTCCATCTCTCCCTCTCCCCCCCCCTCCCTCTCCCTCTCCCTCTCCCCCCTCTCCCTCTCCCACTCTATCTGCACGCTCTCTCACTCGTGCTGGGCTCTGAAGGACCGTCTTGTTTCAGCTGTGAAGCCTCCCCCTCGCGCGCGTGTGTGTGTGTGTGTGTGCGTCTTCGCGCGCGTGTGAGTGCGGATAAATTAAGGGCGAGGAGTGCTCCTGAGACTAAACGAGCATTCAGTGGCACCCTGAGCACACTGTTTATTGAGCTGTGCTCTGGGAGGGAGCTGTTGAGCCGCAGCCGCAGGTGGAGACATGCAGTGTCGCCTCGCGCAGACAAAGACTACACCCCCCACAATCCCCCAGCAGCGGAGTCACGTGATTCACGCAAGGGGCAGCCGCGTGTGCGCTCTGTATGGGGCGTGCGGCCCATCTCTGTCAGTCCACCAGATGGTTGTAGCCAGTTAATCAGACCGTAGAGGTGTTGTGCGCTCCTTCCTGGCTCAGCTAAGTAGAGCGGGTCACTTTTGAAGCCGCTGAGAACTCAAGGGGTTGAGAAGGGACAGAATTGTCGGTGTAAGGTTTAATATCCTGTTTGCTTTGAGACGGTCATAGGGCTGATTGAAATAATAAATCACGCAGGATACCCCGTTCTGGCCGGAGGAGGATTCGGCTCGTGGAGCGGCGTTAAGGGTTACAGCCTCCTGTTGACATAGCTAGGTGGAGCGGGTTTCTGCTCTACAATGTTTTCCTTAATAAGAGTGGGTGCAGAAAAAAAAAAAGAACAGAGCAGCAATTTAGGGTTTTCATGGTGGGCAAGATGCGGAGGAGAGTTAATTAAGTGCGTGGGGGCCCGGAGGAAGTGCTGAGTCATCAGACCTTTCAGCTCTGCTCCTGCTGACCGGTACTCTTAGGCCCTCTGTGCTGCTTACACTGTGCTGATTATGGTGGCGTCCACCTCATAGCATTGGGTTTGATTATTATTGGCCGATGCATGGATGAACCCCTCCCAGCTCTGGCTCTCATCGCATTGATTGTTGAATCTTTGATCGTCCTTTGACCCTGTTGTACTGCTCCTGATTGCTTGGTCATGCCTGAGGGTCGAGGATTCTACCGTGGCAGTAGAGCACAGGAAGTTCTTGCCCTGCTAGGCAGAACGCCGTGTGTCAGATCCTTGTTGCTCCTTGTCACATTGTTCACTAAGCAGACAGTACGTTCATAGTTATTATGCATGCTGTTCCATTATTTAGGTACTTTGTTGATGTAAGCAAGTTAGTAGGAACTGCTGTGTTAGCACATATTTGTTACATTGCAAATATTGAGTTTGGTTTTTGAGTCAGGGGTATGGGGGCTGCACTGACGGTTGGGTGGTAGAGTTAGGGTTGAGGGAAGGGGAAAGTTTCATAAATCTACCCGCAATTACTGACGCAGCTACTATTTGCTGTCGAGGACCGAATTGTTTACTTGATGATACGTTCTGCAAATTAGAGTGGACCACATGGATCTGTTTGTTTTCTCTGAGGACAGGAAGTTTACATTGGATCTCTCTGGAGCTGTAGGCCAAGGTCAGCATCTCTGCTGAGTAGTCATGAGGGCCACCGTCCACATTTGTTGCACTGCAGTGCTCACCGTAGGAGGAATTTTTCCCCACTTTTGTCTGTAATTGTACTGAAATGTTCACTGTGAGAGATTTTTTTTACCGCACTGCAATGTTTAATACATAAAAGGTATATCTAAAATTTTTTGATACATTTTTGATTGCCCAAAGACAACCAAATGAGGTTTTGCACAACTTTCTCTCCATACTCAGTGTCATGATGTTTCTTTTGCTTTCGTTCAGTTATAAATTGTTTATTTTTAAGCATTGTTTCCACTGACACCTTGAGCCCAAACCATGTAGGGCCGGGCCTTTTTGGTGCTTAGATGGTCAACTTCCTGGGAAAACTGCTGCCATTGGAAGTGGTGTTGGTATGCCTGTAGGGGGCAGTATTCCCTCTGAACCAAGTATATCAAAGGCCCCAGTGCAGCGATGTGGGGACCGCGCAGTAGGACTGAGGAGTTAAATCCTGACTCCCTGTGGTCATGTACGGTCTCACAGAGATTGTCAAAAAAAATATGGCTGTTAACTCCTGCATCCTGGTCAAATTCCCAAAACTGACTGTATCAATCCTGTCACGTTATCGTACCACACAGTCTCATCCTGCACGATCCCTCTCACCTCACGTCTCCCGTGCTTTCCCAGGTCATCACCGTGAAAGAGGAGCGAGCTTCTCTGTTGACCTTCTCGGTTAAGTAAAAGGTCAGACAAAACGAGTCAAGCAAAGAGGCCGCGAAATGCGGTGAGGGGAGCGATGTGGCGGGGATGGGGACAGTTGGTGAGTGCCAGTGGGGACATAAGGCTCCGTGCAGCCTGGTCGGCAGGCCTGCTGGCCTGGTTTGCGCTGGGCCTCTGAGAACGCGCTGCGTGAAGCCCAAGTTGGCTGGCCAGCAGGAAGGAGTATTCTCTTCTGGAATGTCGCATCGGACTAAATATAGAATCTTGTTTCCGTTCTGCACCCCCCCACCCCACCACCACCCCCTTTTTTTTTTTTTTCTTTTTTTTTTTGCAGAATGGACAAAAATAGGTCTGGTCGTGTGTGTCAGACACACCTGGGATTTAAATCCCAAACAGTTGGTGCGTGTGGGGTTTTTCTTTTTTTCCCTGTGGTTTGTCTTCATCAGCTTTCAATGCAGTCAAGGCGATCCCAACACGAACATCACCATGGGACTTGTGTATGTTTATCTGTGTCGCTCTATTTATTATTATTCTCCCAGTATCAGTGGTCACAAGGGCAGAGTGAGCATTGAAGCGTTAGCACTTTCCAGCCAATGTGCCACATATAACCTCCGCTGCAGAGCGGGAACCAGGCTTACCCGAGCTGGAGACAAAGCTGGCTGACCTGGTACAGCGCGGTTGCTCATCTCTTCCCCACAGCCAGAGCTGTAGCTGTAACGCATGCTGTCACAGTGAATACTGGCGTCTCCCCAGATCGAAGCGACTGCTTGGAGCTCGTCTACCGCCCAAGGCTGAGGTTTTCCTGAAAGCCCAGGCTCCTTATCGGTCCCGCCGCTGGTTGGCCGCTGCGATCAGCGCCGGCGGCGTGCTTCTGTCTTTGTTCGCGCTCTCTCCGGTTCGCAGTGCGGATGCTGTCTCCGCAGCCTGCTGCCTCCTCCCACAGCTCGCTGCTAAGTAGGCCAGCACCGGTGGTGCCAGAGGGTCAGCAGGACAGGAAACGCAATGGAAAAGCAAGCCAGCCTGGTTCCAGCTCTGCAGTGGGAAGGTGGCAAAGCTGAACCAGAGAGCACAGGTCATGGTGCGTTGTCAAATATAGCACTCATATTGGCTTTTCTATGAGGCTCAGATGATTTCATGACAAGGTGAATCGGACCCATTTTAAAAATCGCGCCTGCTTATCTGAGGCTGTGAAGGTTGTGGTGGAATGTCGTTTTAGCGGAGCGGTCCGTCTAAAGTTGAGTGGGCTCATTGTTTATGATGTTATCAGCATGCGAGGATCCGTTTGCCTAAATGATTACAGTTCTCCACCATTTGCATAATTTATTTCCGGAAATCATCCCGTGTGTGCTCAGATTATCGATTCCCATATCCATTACGTTAAAACTGCCTATAAACGGCGCAGTTTGCAGCGATGGTCTTGATTGATCAGACTCACCGTGCCACAAACGGCGTGTGTTACGGAGAATCATGCTTTGGGAGGGGAGGGGTTATCTTTCCAGCCGCTGACTACTGCGTTTATAGGTTACTCAGGGTCCACGCAGAGGCGTGTAATCATTGATTGTTCTGCCGGCAGCTGAGCCGGGAGAAACGCTGACGTGATTAACAGAAGAGGAGTAAGGACTCATCTGCGGTCTCTCCCAGCCCCCCGGCCAGGAGAGGAACGCCACAAGCCCCGCCTCTTCCTTGCTCACAGTGCTCACTTCCTTTTTGTGGTCTCTGGTCCTCGTCTTGGCCACGGCGGTTTCTTCGCCGCGCGTGTCACCGCTCACTGCTAGGGCCACCACCCCCAGCCACAAGCTGGAAAACAGGGAGGCCGAGCTGAATCCTGATTGGTCGACTTGAGAGTCGACTGTAATTATGACAGGAATCCCCAGCCCCGGCATTGATTCTGAATCTGGAGATCAAAGTAATAGCAAGCTTTTTTACAAAAAATAATTGGAAATCAATGCTGTATTCATGAGGTGTCCCTTCTGGATGGGCTCCTCTGATTCATCCAGGGCAGTAGCCTTTAACAGGAGCGGGGGGGTTCACTCACCCAGGCTGTGGGGGCTGGATATCAGAAGCAGAGTCCACCATGCCAGTTTGTGGATCGGGAGTCAAGACCGGAACGGATTCTAAAAAAAATTCTGAACCCATCCATCCTGGCTAACTAGTGGTAAGGAGCAGGACTCGTAACCAAAGGTTTGCCGGTTCGATTCCCCACTGGGCCACTGCCGTTGTACCCTTGGGCAAGGTACTTAACTCAGAACTGCCTCAGTAAATATCCAGCTGTATAACTAGACAACATGTAAAAACTGGATAAGATCGTCTCCTAATTGTCAATAATGTCATGTAACAAAGAGCAGGTTAGCATGACAGCACGCCTCGCTAACCAGCAGGGTAAACTGGTCAGGGGGGATTATGGGAGTGGCCCAGAGCCGTGGTCCCGAGCTCTCCAGCCGTCCCCTGCATTTCACGGCCTCATCTGCAGCGGCGAGACCCTCGTTTCCTCTCAGCGAGAACATCTGATCCCAGCAGATGATGACTGTAATGCATACGGGAGAGGGCTGGGAGGACTGCCTCCATGGAGCCCAACAGAGTCAGGCAGCACGAGGAAGTACTCGTCCAACAGCCAGGAGCATCCAATCACACGACGTCCTTGAGTCAGTGCTGTGACCTCGCCGACCCTCTACAGTGTCGCAGAAGTCACATTTGTTTGATATGTGGCGGTCACTGCCAGTCACCCTTCCATGCATCATGCCCTTGGGACTGAAGGCTATCACTCACCCCCCCCCATAAGATTTTAAATCTCAGCCATTAAAGGAGGTATGTAGTAACGGCCGTCAGAACTGAAAGCGAGTTGCTGACTATGGGGTAATGTGTTTGGGAAATGCTAACTGTCAGCAGGTCAGGAGGTGTGTGGAAGCATGTGGCAGAAGAGCCCACGTATTTGAATGTCATGCAGTTTTATTTGAATGTCGTGCAGCGGTATTTGAATGCTGCGCAGCTGTATTTGAATGTCATGCATTTTGTTTGAATGCAGCTGTATGACTGCACATTTGTTTCGTATTTGGATTTTGTCATGTTCTTTTTTGGAAAGGGAGCAGGTTGTGCAGCATACTGAACATAAAACCCAGCCTGCCCGGATAGTAATAATAATAGGATAATAATAGTAGGATTTGTAGGATCACCAGCTGATTTTTCAGAAGTGGATGTCATAGAGACGTTGCCCTGCCCACACCTCCTGCATACTCAGAGAGGTAAAGGGGGAAGAAGACTGTGCCAGGATTGGGAATGCTCTTTAATGCTCTTTAATCCTGCTCTGTATCTTAGCCAGGTTTCGGTAACACTGAAGGTGAAAAGTCACCTGCATGTGAAGTGCTCTTGAAGAATCTCGCCAGGAAGTTCAGACTGGGCCACTGACACGTCAGCCCAAACCCAGCCTGTATATGTCTGCCTCTTTGTATTTCCTGGCCAAATCCTCCCTGGTCCAGCACCTTAACCGGCTACGGACCACGCAGCACTCACTGAGGACGCTGAACTCTGACCCCAGACCAGAATGCTCTTAAGTGCCGGTCTCCATCATGTAGGGATACTCACACGCCTGTCCAGTCACTTGTGCGTAGAGGTTTGTGAAGCGCTCATCGAAGGGCTCGGTGGTGAAACGAGTCCGATTCACCATTGGAAGATTAAGAATAATTTCAGCCGGCTGAATTCTGGCTGTTTCAGAGCCACTCATCCCGGCCACTTCTCTGGAGCCCTCGGTACCCTCACTAATTCCCAGGCAGACGGGCTGCCGTCTCACCTGCTGTGGCAGGTGCTGCCGCTCTGCATCTGGGCCGCTGCTCCTGGGTGAGGCTGAGCCCCCTTCACTCTCATGCACACAGCTGCGCAGGCGGGAAAGCGTGTGCAGTGTGCCCATGTGGCTCTGCTTGTGTGCTGGCTGCTATGCAGATATCCTGCTTGCATCTGTGTAAGCATGCTTCCATGTGTGGTGTGTTTGTGTGTGCATGGGTGGGTGCGTGCGTGCATGCATGTATGTATGTGTGCGCGCATGTGTGTGTGTGTGTGTATGTGAGAGAGAGTGTGTGTGTGTGTATGTGTGTGTATGTGAGAGAGTGTGTGTGTGTGTGTGTGTGTGTATGTGTATGTGAAAGTCTGTGTGTGTGTATGTGTATGTGAGAGTCTCTGTGTGTGTGTGTGTGTGTGTGTGTGTGTGTGTGTGTGAGAGAGAGTGTGTGTGTGTGTGTGAGTCCGTGTGTGTATGTGAGAGAGACTCTGTGTGTGTGTGTGTGTGTGTGTATGTGTGTGTGTGTGTGTATGTGTGTGTGTGTGTGTGTGTCTGTCTGTGTGTGTGTTTGCATGCGTGCCCGTGTGAGCGGGCAGCCTATCTCAGTCCTATGGTGAGCTCATTTGCAGCGGCGGTTCATTAATGCAGCCGCTCAATGCCCTGATGAGCATGCACTAACGCGCACTGGATATCAGCCCTCTCTGTTTAAACGGCCAAATCCCACAGATATTTAGGGACTTAACCTGTCTCTTTCATTTGTTCCTTTCGCCGCTCGGCTCGCCCCTCCGATCCCGTTGTTAGTTGCTTGGCTGAGACGCTGCTTAACACTGTATAATCTTTTCACCGGAGTTGTTATTTGCAGGAACGCCATGTTCGGGGGCTCACGGCGTTCCTCCTCCCGGCCGGGCCGCTGGGAGAGACTGCAGATGAGTCCTTACTCCTCTTCTGTTAATCACGTCAGCGTTTCTCCCGGCTCAGCTGCCGGCAGAACAATCAATGATTACACGCCTCTGCGTGGACCCTGAGTAACCTATAAACGCAGTAGTCAGCGCCTGGAAAGATAACCCCTGTGTTCCTCTGAAACGCGCTGTTTGTGGCACGGCGAGCCTGATCAATCAGGACCATCGCTGCGAACGGCGGCCCTCATACGCCTCTGGTGTTAATGAAGCGGACGCGGGGATTGTTATTCCGAACACACGAGATGCCGCCTCGAAATAAACTATGCAAATGAGGCGAAACGTGATGAAACGAACAAATAAACAAACAGACGAAAGCTCTGAGGCCAGGATGAGCCTAACGCGAGCGCTCAAACCCTTCTCCCTGATGGTAGGACCGTCGCTCATTTCATGCCCACACCTCTCTGTTTCTCTCCCTCACCCCCCCCATCCCCCCCCGTACACAAGCAGCTCTTCAATAACTCAATACACTGCACTTTGTAAATTCCTCATTTTGTGCGCAGTCTGTCAAAAAGTCACAGGTAATTAGAAAATCACAGAGTAATTAGTTTTCTTCTTGTCTCGTAATTCCCCGTAGCGGCGGTGGCTGTAACAGCCGTCAACAATCAACTCTGTCATCTAGTGTTGCCGTCTTTCTTTTTTTTTCCCTGTAATCTCCTCCTCCTCCTCCTCCTCCTTGGGTTTGTGTGTGTGTGTGTGTGTGTATCTGTGTGTGTATGTGTGTGTGTCACACACCCACACGATGCTCTTTTGAGGTTTCCGTCGCCACCGACGCTTCTTGCATTCGCTCCTCTGCTCCCAGCGCTGTGATCAGGGGAGGGAGAATGTTTACCTTCCCCAGCTGTGGGGAGCGGGGCGTGGAGAGGGGGGATTGGGGTGTCTTCCCAGGGATAGGAGCGTCCCGAGATTCGGGCGCCACCCCCACCACCTACTCACGGTAAGATGGAGCCCAGTACTGATCACTATAACAGGCACACTGCTCAGACACTAGCAGAACAATGGCATGCGATTGTCCTCTACAGCCGCAGCCGGCTGGACCCACTTGTGAGCAGGCAAACTAAGTCCTGAGAAGGAAGAAGAATTTGGTGCACACCAGTGAGTAATGAAGGTGAGGGAAGGATTTAGGAGGAGGGAGCCCCTCCGTGTGGCGGCTCCGCCGGGCCTGCTCAGCGATGCTAAGTGGCCGCTGGGTGGAAATGAGGAGGCCGGCCGTATCTGATGAAGGGCTCATCTCCGGGGCCAGCCGGGGTGCTGTTAATCGGGAGGCTGGCCGATAAAAGCCTGACGTGTTTGCGCGGATGAAGAGTCGGGTCCCTGTAAGGGCCTTCTGACTGGGAACATAAATCAAGCCCAGTAATTGCTCCCCGGAAATGGTGTCTGGGACTACACACACACACACACACACACACACACACACAAACGTCCACCAGCCCTGACAGGAAAAGGCGTGGTCTCTGTTCCCAATGCCCTCTCCCCTCCCCTCCCCCCTCCCACTCGAGTCCCAGATGCCCTGGAGAGTGGCAGTCCTAACTGTGTGTTCCACAGAGGTGGTACGTGTAGTCTGGGTACAGATAATAGGTTATTATACCTCCGGTCCCCTGGTGTTTGTCCTGATTTGTTTTCTCTTGTGGGATTAGAATGTGTGGGCTGGGAGGGGGAGCTGTGCTGATGCAGCCAGCAGCACCAGCCCCTTCACACTGGCCTGCAGCTCCTCTGCCTCCCCCACCACTGATACACTCTCCTACAGTACATGCATTTTAAATGATTAGTGTTATTCTAATTGAATTATTTAAAGTTCTTTTTAAAAATGGTGATCTCTCCCACACACAGACAGACACACACACACACACACACACACACACACACACACACAGTCTCCGCTCTCGGAGTCATCCACATACAGTGTCCTGCCTCTCCCCCAGCATCTCAGTGTTAGAGCAAAGGCCATCGATCAAACGCTGATGGCTTAAAACAGTCCCATTAGATGTCAGCGTCCTAATTGAAATGGCAGGGGAGACGGCAGCGGGGTCCACGCCGAGCCGAACGGGGCCCGCGCCAAGGCCCAGGGGCGAGCTCTGTTCGCTCCACGCTCCGGAGGGTCTGTCACTCTCGCTGAAACGTTGTCACCCTGTCCCTGAGAGCGGCCGCTGTCCCTCCCCATCCGCCCCGGCCCTCACAGGGGCTTTGCCTTGCCCTGAACTGTGGCTGAACTCCTTACCCCAGCGGGGTCTAGGTTCACCGCCCCATTTGGTGGAGATGAGCTTGGCTTTGCTCTCCTCTGTAGCCATCCTGATACACAACAGGCTCAGACCTCCTCCTCCTTCTATGAAGTATTTCCTGGTTGAAATGAGTGTGAATGCCACTCATTCACTGATGTGCATAATGACCCTTTACAAGAACGGATCAAAAGCTTGTGCTCTGAGACCACTCACTAGATATCCCCCCTCATAATCTTCTCCCAGAACACCGCAGCTGCACTGGGCACTGCGTTTTCCCTGGCAAAAAAGTCCTGCACATCAGGTCGCCTTTCATTTAAGGAAGAGATATGCTCCATATGGACGATCAGGGGCGCGGGGGAGCAATTTGTCTTCCAGCTTTTTAATCACTGCTCATCTTCCATCATAGGCATCGCATTATTCAGATTATGCAGTGTTAATCCAGTCAATACATAAAGATGGCAGTCTATGTTGACAGCATGTTTCCACATGAAATACAGCAGTTAATGTATGTAATTTCTGGGGAAGGCCGCCATATTTTCTCCTCACGGGGCTTCAAACAGCTGTGAGGTGCTAGCTCTAAAGACTGCCTCTGTCAGACTCCGAGCCATGGTTAGCTTGGTCACGCTCGGTTTTCAGGTCCTCCGGACGTCTTGAAAATGTATCTGTCAGGCATGTAAGATGTCTTGGTCTGCTGCAACTTGGACACGTCTGTATTACTTGACAGGCCGAGCCGTTCATGCCTGGCACTGAGCTTTCAGACAGCGGTAATCGTGGATTTGTACCCTGAAGTTCCCCTGCTCCACATCCCCTTCCTCTGGTTTATTCCTTATTCCCCTGACAGGCCCATCCCCCCAGAATGCATCAGATCCAGTCAGCCTAAATATCTGAAAAAATTATATTTCTGCCTCATTATTTATACTGTAATATGCACTCTTTTAGTGTTTAGCCTCTATGACAAGCTGCAAGGGAATCCAAAAACATTCCTTGCATCTTTTAGTGTGATGAAGAATTTTTGACATTTTTGTGCTTGTAATTCACCATAGTCACGGCACCATCAGCAAGGAATGAAGAAAATACTGCAGAAGAAGCCGACGGCGTCTGTTCGTTGTAAATGCTGCTGAGGCCACCGCTGATTACAGAGGGAGAGATAGGTGCAGTTACTGCCTCAGACAAGGTCCCGGCGCTGGAGAGCCGGACAGGACTTTTCATTCTGTTTTGTGGAGCCGTGCCGCACACCGCTGATCAGCCCACCTCGCGTGATGGAAGCTCAGGACTCTCTCGGAGCCTGAATTCATCATAGCTGTGAAGCTGACACCGTGGTCAGGTAGAGAGCGCTGCGCCTTGCATTCAGCGGAGGCCACCCGCCAACGGAACAAAGGAGCTGATTGCTTCACGATCGTCCCCGAACGGAGCGCATCTGGACGCGGAGGAAGAGAGGGAAACCGCGCTCTTGCCGAGAAGCATGGGTGGCTTGAGTTATTAATATCTACAGTATGCCTGTTTTGTTAGTAGATGTCCATATGTGGAGCGGCTGTAATATTACACTGCCACGCAGCTAGGCAGGCAGGTCATTACAGGAGCAATTAAGGTAATACACGTTTCTTAAGGGTACAGTGTCGTTGCCCCTGGATTTGAACCCACAACCCTCCCCCCACAGTCCCTCGCTCTGACTGCTGCTACAGCTTACTGTCTCCACTAATGCCAAAGCAGTGTCTCTTAGAAGGGGGGAATCTATGGTTTGATCTGCCGTGTGCAGTGTGATGCTTTTCTTTGAAGTGCGCTGTAGGTCCCTTCACAGACCCGCTCCTCCTCTGGAGATGCATCTGGGATATCTGATTCTGGAAGTATCTGCAGTAACTGGGCGATAAAAGGGTGACTGGTCACAATATCAGCGTAGCCGTGCGGAAAGATCCCTGATCACAGGGCGAGGGCACGCCTCACAGCCCCAACAGCAAGGACCCGGAGGTGTCCTTAAAAGTGTGATCCAGCCCTTGTTAAAATGTAGCTTGACGTGTGCTCAGAAATGGAATTTGGAATTGCGTTTCTTATAGGTCAGAATAACCGCAGGCACACTCGCCAGTGCAGTTTTTCCTTAGAAAAGAATCCGTGATCGTGGAAAAGATGGGGCACGTCTTTTGAGCTTGATGAGCCCCAAGGCCTGTGCAGAAAGCCCAGATGCATGTGAAGTGGACAAAAGCAGAAAGCACCTTTTCCCATCAGTTCTTAGCGCCGTGCTCAACACGAGGGGCGCTCAGACGCAGCTCTGAGCTACGTCGGTGTTAAAAACAGATAAACAAATCCTGTCGATTTTCCCAGTCAAAAAGGCATGTTGCTGGTACGGTTTTCAGGTCTAGAGACCAGGACAATGCCACGGAAAAATGACCAGAATGGAGAAGAGGAGCAGTGATCATGAGCAGCTTCTCCCTGATGTTGGCTTCCACTTCTGCGGTTAAATATTTTAGTGTTTCTCAGGGCATTTTCTCCTCGGTCCTGATTGCTTAAGCTCAGATATTGTGCTGCGCTGCAGTCCTGGATCAGATGCATTATTTACTCAAGTGGTCTGGGGGGGATTGCCTGGCGTTGCATCTCTCTGTGCTTTTCACTGCAGCCTTCTCGGTTGAAAGTGACACCATGCAGGGGAAGGGTGGGCTACCTTGCAGGATTAGCTAAAGGCACCATTAGCTGAGGATGTTTCACACTCCAGGCTCCTTCCCATTGTGGGAAAGGATTTCTGGTGGCTGTTTAATTTTTAGAAGAAGATGAAACATTAGGTGCCAGGAGCAGGATTTTTGTGGTTGAATGTATAGAGGGTCATGCCATGTCTATAGAAAGAATCTTTGCTAAATTATGTGCTAAATTGTGTGCAGTGCCATCTCCTACCAGCGAGGGCGAACTTCAGTGAGGCACGATTGAGGCATGACTGAGCATCAAAAGATGTTTCACCCAGTAGGCTGAATGCTGCAGTGCATTATGGGAAGAGTCTGGGTACTGTCACACAACAAATGCACTATAGACCTATAATTTGCTTAATCCAGGAGAGGGAATAATTGGTGCTTTTAGGAGGAAATATGATTTGATTACTAGCCTACAAGTGGGGGTTTTGAAGTATGTGTTTAAGTGCATATGATCTACCCTGCCCAGTTTTTGAGAGAGACATATTGCCCAGGTATGAAAGCAGGAGAGATGGATCTGACCAATCACAGCCCTGGACTCTCACCATGATCGCAGCGCACTGTGTCCCCCCTCACTGAAACTCCCTTTTCAACAGCTCTGGGAATAATAGCAAATTATTGTTTGTTGTCAGTACTTGTTTTGGTGGGAGAGTGATTGAAAGTGTGCATTTCCCAGAGAGATACTCTGTGTGTGCGTGTGTGTGTATGTGTATGTGTGTGTGTGTGAGAGAGAGAGAGAGCTAATGTTTTTTTGTCTAATGTGTGGAGCCCAAACATTAGGACTGTAATATAGACTTTGTTTAATGGGTTTTCCATTTTCTATTTCTGAAAGCGCTATTAGCTTTGTGACGCTCATGGATCCGCATGTCCGTGCTTTTGACTGGTTCATGTAACATAATTACACATTTCTGAAAAGTTAGTATCATTTCGTCTCCCTGATGCATTAACCACGGGTTCCTTTTTTAACACAACTTTGAGTCAACGATTTAACACTTTGAAGCCTTTTCGGCAAAACTGTGAAAACGATAAGGCCGTCTTCACCACGTCCCATTATCACTGTAACCATTTACTCGGGAACCAGCACAGAAATGTTGGCCACCTCACCTACAGCACCTCGGACACCTGTGTTGGCAGTAGTAATATTTAACACATGCAATTTTGTCTGTCAGAGTTGATTTTTATTACTTCAATTATAATGACTTTATGTCCATCCTCATCAGTGTCTTCATTCATATGAGGGTGGATTGTGTATGTACTTTATTTGCGTTTGTGTGTGTGTGTGTGTTTTTGTGTGACTGTAAACCTCGAGTAAACCTCGTTAGGAGCACCCCGTCGCCCAGTTTGTTCCAGGAAGGGCCTAATCAGGGTGATGTGAGGCGCGCACCGCCACCGCCGCCGCCCCCCACAGATCGATTGCTTTGGGCTGATGCTGACCGCTGTGCGTGTTAGCGCTGGCCCGCTGCTGGCCTGCCCGTGTCCGCCAAATGAAGCGTGATGCTGCTGAAATTCCCCCGATGAGCTCGGCCATCTTTGCCCCTCGCGCACGAGGTCTGGCCTGAGCTGTAACACGCGCTGCACTGTTCCCCTCCACGTCCTGTTTAATTCCTATCAGTTAAGCACATAATCCACAAGATGCTTTATTTCGCTAGCGTAGTAACGGTAGCACGATATCCCCTCAATTCAAATTGAAGGTTACGATTAATTCGCTGTACTGCAACACTCAAATCAGAGTGACTAAATTTAAATGTGACATTTTGTGTCTGTCTATTCATACAACTGGGGCATCTGAGGTAGTACCCTGCTCAAGGGTACGAGAGCAGTGTGCCGTCTGGGATTGGAACCCACCCACCCCCCCCCGGGAGGCACAGTCTGCTTCTTTAACCCTTACCCCTCTCAAAGCCTTGCTTGTAAACTGCTCCTTCCGTGTAAATCGGTCACACGTGGAGCCCTCTTTTCATCCAGGGGCTTTGTGGATGCGGTGTGCTCGCCTTTTGTCTCTGATGCTCGGTACCTGTGCTGTTCTGTGAACTGGCGCTGAACCTGTCCCCGGTGCCTGCTAATTGAGATAGATACAGAGATATGTCTCCATGGAGGAGCCTTAATGTGCCATGTGCAGGGCATAGAGAGAGAGACAGACGACAGACAGAGAGAGAGAGAGAGAGAGGTGGGGGAGGAGGGAGAGAAAGACGACGGTGAGATCGACGAACGGAGGGAGGGAAGGAGCGGAGGAGAGTGATGGAGGGATTGAGAGAGAGAGAACGTTACAGGCAAAGGGGAGCGGGAGATAGAGAAAAGAAAGGGGGTTTGGGAGAGAGGGCAGACAAAGAGAGATGGAAGAGAGAAAAAGGAGCGGAATTAGGAGGGAGATAAAGAGCAGGATTGGGGGAGAGAGAGTGAAAGAGAGTGATTTGGTGAGAGGGGAGGGTTTTTTTGGAAGGAAACTGCGCTGCCTTCTCCTGTCTCCTAACAGGCGAGTAATAGAAATGATCTCCTTGCTAAATTATTCAAATTACCCCGATCTGCCTCCTAGGGAAGGCTGCGACCAGAAATAATCTTTGATGGAGGATAATCAACCATTTGACATCAAGGTAATCTAATGATACTAGTAAACAGCCCTCCCTCTAACAAACAGGCCAAATACGAAGGCGAGCGCAGCGCAGAATCTCTCGGTTCTAGCCCTTTTTTTCCCTGCTTCTCCCCCTTTGTTGCAGCTGTGAATTAATGATGGATAATCTCTTCATAATTCCTGCGTTGTTTGGAGGAGCTGGGCCGTGGAATATGGCAGCTGAAAGGAGAGGAGGAAATACAGATGTACAGTGGGCTGCTTCTGTTCGCCTCCAGTGATTTCTCGGCTCTAGAAAGAGCTTCCCAGGAAAGGGCTGCTCGAAAGACTCGCGTTTCAGCAAAGCCAGGAACCGCTGAATCCGTTTGAGTCTTTCTCAGCCACTGGAACCCTGAGCTTTGTCTGACCGTCTGCGCACAAGCTTGTGTTTGCGAGGGTGAGATCGCGTGTTTGTGTATGCGTGCACTGCGCCTGCGTGTGTGTGCGTGAGTGAGGGAGGCAGCGTTCCCTGCAGATCCACCTGATGGATGCGCTGCGGTGTAATCTGATCAGGGCGGCTCTGTCACCTCGCTCCGTCTCTGTGGAACAGAACAGGTACGCGCGCGGTGGCTGCGGTCCCCAAGCGCCTTTCCGCCTGTCACCAGCCACAGGACGGCCATTCAAAGCTTTTAGAGCATGTTGCTATTGACAGGGCTACGTTAGCAAGAGGTCGTACCCGCGTCTGTGTGGGATATGGGTTTCATTAGAAAATAAGCCTTAGTGTTGAGGCCTCCTTCCCACAATGCTCGCTCTGACCCCTTGTCACTGCACTAATTCAAGGTTGAACAGAGGTCATGCTTGCATTGTGATGCTAGTGAATCATTTCTTCCTGTGGGGGTCAGGATTATGCTCAATTGACAGGTCACCTACTCTAGGGTGTTTATATGAGGGGAAAAAAATGAAAGATCCAGGGATGGTGGCTGGTTGGCTGAACGAAGCATTTATAAAACTGGTTCGTGAGGGTCATTGACATTGCGCCCAGCCACACTTTGCTTCAAGGACCTTTTTGATGATATCCGGAAAAATCCAAATTAATTTCAAGCTCCAATAAGATACACATGTTTTAGGTCAACTGCTAATAGTGTTTCAGAGGATGGCCCTGGGTGCTCTTTAAAATAAGGAAATGTTTTACTGTTCACATCCCACAGTGATGGAATAGACCCCACAGCTGACCCCCGGGTGACCTTTGCTCATTCTGTCCTGCCCTCCCACTCTTTCAGCATTTAACCCTGCCGCAGTCCTAGCCGCACATCCGCAGACAGTGGGGCTGACAGCCGTCAGTCATTTTGCGCTTTTGGTTTTCCTTATCATTCTTTCATGCCCAGCTGCATCTTTTTTCTTTGCCATGTCCTCGTTTAGGAATGCGGTCAAGCTTCAGTTTGACTCAGATAACTGTATCATGAAGTAGCATTCTGGTTGGCTCAGTTAGCCTCGCAGGCCTGATAGCTCCCTTTCCTAATGTGAGCACTTCAAGTCCCTGAGTCGTGACTGAGAGAGGCTTTCAGGTCTCCGCCGAGCGTAGCGCTGCTGCCTCCACACCCCCCCCGCCCCCCCGCCCCCCCCCGGAGTGAGCGAGCGAGCGACTGCAGTGCCTCACTTTTCTCTCGAGGTGGCAAATTCATCTGCTCCCAGTTTTCCCCTGGCGGCCGATGATCTCATCACCCTTCTACTCCCCACCCCCCCCGCCCCCCCTTGTCTGGTTCTGATTCAGCTCCTTGCAGAAGAGGCGCGCGCCTCCCTCCCACTCGGCCCCAGCCCCGCCCAGCTGCACCCGGGGAGACGGAGCAGGGCCGTAAAAACGGACCGCGAGTGAGCGAGAGAGAGAGAGGGAGGGAGGGAGGGCGTAATAAATAACCCGGCCACCCAATAGGGCCGGAGCAGACCAGACAGGCGTGAGTGCGGGGGGGGTGGCTAGAGGAATCCCTGCTCCTCTGCACGCTCCAGCTGCCCATGGCAACCGGGGGCCCATGCGAGAGGCAGACGGCAAAGGGGTGCTGGCCCCGCCCCTCCCTGATCCAGGCAGCCCTCCAATCAGCTCTTCTGTCAGTTATTAGTCAGTCAGTCTTATCACCGTTATCTCCGATTGTGTTTCAGTGCACTTCCCAGATACATTTGTACCAGGTCATCAGAATGTGTAATGTGCTGTGGAATCGATCGAAATGAACCGACAGAGTGTCAGTGAGATATATTTATATAACTTTATATTGGGCTGCATTTAGCAGTGGTGCGAGTAAGGTCGTGTATTGACCAAAGCTAAGTGACGCTGATAGAGCAACTGCTCTTTCCTGCTGCTGAGAGCAGGGCCTCTTCCCTGTCAGCTGTTTGGATCTTCCTGATTGGATGAGACTGACGGTATGGAGAAGAGATTTTGCATCTTGGCGTGGTGCTATAAGCAAATGGTGCTTGGTGCTTTTGCTTCAGTAGAAAATATCCAGCCATAAATGGATTTTATTTAAAATGTTATGTAAGTCACCATGAATATTAATTTATACTACTACTACTCATAATTATAATAACATTTTCCTGATTTTCATTAATCTGTTAGAGTAATTGTTGACTGATGACAAGGGAGGAATTTCCCCTCCAAGGCTGGATTGTGGCACAAGGACAAGTTGGACCGACCAGGATTTCAGAGACCTAATAGGAATTATTATTTATTTAGGGAATGATTGTTCCAGCAATATGTCATAGTATTTCTGCCATCGCGCACGGTGTGGGTGTCACAGTCCTGGGTCTGTGTTATACAGGCCAGGTGACCTGTGTTGCGTTCCTTTGCTGTTGTCCCCATGACTGAAACAGTCAGCTGGGTTCAGACCAACCATGCCGTCTTACCTCTTCCTGCCGAAGTTGCGCAGAGATGATAAATGTAGTTAAATTTTTGAGAGGCGGCTCAGCCAACTGTGTTCCACATCAGACATCTGCAGCCTGTTCATGTCCTCGCCAGGGTCTTAGGAGAGCTGAGAAACAGTTCACCTCAACTGTTCAGAACCAGCTGTACTTTCAATATCCGAGACCAAGTGAGCGTCAGTGGAGAGCTTGGTCCTTTATTAGCTCATAACTTTAAATTGGGCAAGAAAGTGAAGGTATGGCCAGCCTAGCACATGCTAAATGTGATAGCAGTAGCCGGGTCGACATGCATGTCCGTTGTCTGAGCTGGTTTCAAGGCTAAAGCTCTGTCCCACCAGCTGTATTTCCCATCCAGACCTGCTTAGTGCTGTGTGTGGGTACCCTGTGGTGCATTATTCTCTGCCTAGCACGCTCGTCAGCGGTCCTCTCTGGTCCCGCACACCTCACATTGACAGGGATTACCATAAGCTCGCGAAAGGCCACGGGCTGGACCATCCTCTTTAGCCAGCAGTCTGGGGATATCTGTTAATTCTGTAAAAGCCTGGCGGCACCATCTGCGCAGGGTCATCTCCTATTCAGGAAGTGCATAATTTTCATATGGTGCTGCTGCTGTTTCGCTAACTGGCAGCGCGGGCCAAGTAAGAATGTCGCTGTTTCCCGTTAGCGGTTAGCCCGCGCGGTCGCTGTGCACGCCTCTAAATAAAGAGCACACGTTGCAGGAGGACAAAGGAGCTGAGAGGAGTGTGAGTATGGATCGGGAGATGATACAAACCCCCCCCCGTCTCTCTCTCTCTTTCTCTCTCTTTCCTTCTCCCTCTCCCTCTCTTCGCTCCGTTTCTCACTGGAGCGTCCCAGGACTCCTGGCGATGCTGGGTCCTTGTGGTCAGGGATAGGCCCCGTGCTGGCACGTGTGACCCTTATTAAAAGGGATGCTGGGAGCAAGGCCCCTAGATTAGCGGGGCTTTTTGTGCCAGGGCTGTGGATACTGTTAATCAATGGATCTAATAAGCCGATCCATTTGCATTGCGGTGTGGGTTTAATTGTCCTGTGTGCCTCAGGTTTATTCACTCAGCAACTGCCCACCCTCGTTTCTGTCTCTCCCTCCTCTCCCTCTCTCTCTCTCTCTCTCTCTCTCACTCTGTCTTCCTCCCCCTCTGCCTCTGTAGCTTCCTCCTTTCCTGTCTTTCTACCTCCCTTCTCCCTTTTTTCTTCCCTCCTCTCTCTCTCATACTCTCTGTCTCTCCCATCTGTCTCCTCTCTCCCCCCTTCCCCCCCCCCAATCCTTCTTTTGCTCTCTGGTATTGCTGCTCCCAGCTCCACTCTGACACAGAGAGAGAGAGTCTGTGTGCGCGTGTGTGGTGTGTGTGTGTGTGCGTGACTGTGTTTGTGTGTGTGAGAGAGAGAAAGAGAGGGGGCGGGTACTGCGCCAAGTGTCAGGCAGAGTTTATGGAGCGATGTCTGGCTGAAAAGAGGCCCCAGACTCCACCCCTTTAACCTGATTGGAGGCTTACATAACACTCTGACCTGCAAACTAATAAAGATCCCCTTAACTTAGAGCTCAGCAAACATCTCACTGGCAGTTTCCTAACACACCGTGTCTGTTTCTCATCTACAGAAGCAGCTATGTTGCGAACACCAGCGCTCCTAGTTTGACCCCACATTACTAGACAATTTCATTGATTGGGCCACAGGAAAGTGCATTTTTTCACTCCTTCACTTAAAACGGTGTAACAGAGGCGTAAATCGGGAAGGCCACTGGACAGGTTTTACAGCACCCGCACACACACAATGACTGCCCTTTATGACCAACAGCAGCTCTTTATCCGAGCCATATCAAGGCGTCGGCGCAGAACTCGAGGGCTTGTGACTCTGACGCACGATTGTCCTGTGGTGGCTCAGGGGACAGGCCACACGGTGCTCCCCTCTCGACCCGTTGGGGAACAGAGGTCTTCGCTCTCCAGCCTGGAGACAGTGTGTTTTGATGTTCGCGTTTGATCTGGCCAAACCGCACAGAGGCTTCTGGTCTCGGGTCGGAAGAGCAGAGCACGGCACATTCACCTGCCTTCTGAGACACAGTAAAGAACATGTCCCAGCACCGATTACCTGCGTTCACATCTGTTCAAGCTGGCGGGGTGGAGATATGAGCTCAGAGCGCTCGTATGTATTTCGCCTCTGAGCCAGGAGAAAGAAAGGAAGAGAGCGTCCTATCGCTCTGCCCTCATGGTAGGGAAATGTAAGCGCTCCTCTCCTCCGTAGACCGCTGTGCGCTGAAGAAACACACTCATTTTTACAGCCTCGCTTTTTCCCCCCATTTAATACCATCACCTCGGCTCTTCCCGCCCACCAGCCCAATAAAGTTGACGGCCAGCAGATTCGCTTTCCATGGAAAGGCAACGCCACGTGTCCTGCAGGAGTGGAAGATAAAGGATAGAAATTCCAGACTTCCTCCCAGCAGCTAATATGTTTGTTACCCTGCCAGTGGCGAACTTCCCACTTTGTAATGGGTGCAAAATTCAAAACCGCAGCTCCGCGTCTTTATCCTGTATCTACAGACGAGATCGTTAGGGTACAAATGAATCATTGTCACGTACGGGCGTATTGTTTATATTTAATTCGCGAGCCTTAAGTTCTGTTTCCCCTGTAGGCTCATTGTGATCCTGACTATATAAATGTTTACCTAGACTCTAATTAACAGCAGAAATGAGCAGTGTTAGCTCGCTCATTAGCCTGACAGCTGATGCTCACCATTGCGGAGAGCCGAGCAGGTAGAGCGAAACGCAGCGGGCTTCTTGGAACGGAGACCCCGTCGTCAGACGCGCGTCAGACTCAGACCTGGTGTAGGAATGAGAGTGGGACATCAGTCGTGGTGTGTGAAAGCTGCGATGGCCCAGGTTGATTACTGGAAATAGTGCATCGTGGGTCAGAGAGAAGGCACTGTTCCTCCCGAACCAGGAGTGATGGAGGACAAGGGGTGGGGACGAGGAAGGAGACACGGGGGTCGTGATGGTTTTTGTCGGGGTGCATAAGGCAGGGTGGCGTCGCAGGGGGTCTGAAGGCTGTGAGATGGCTG
This sequence comes from Megalops cyprinoides, assembly GCF_013368585.1. Classification (NCBI taxonomy): domain Eukaryota; kingdom Metazoa; phylum Chordata; class Actinopteri; order Elopiformes; family Megalopidae; genus Megalops; species Megalops cyprinoides. The sequence continues at coordinate 12,328,232 of NC_050604.1, forward strand.
GCCGTGGAGAGAATATGGCTCGGAGCGGGGGGAGGTCTCGTGTTCCCACGGGAGTCTTCCCCAGGTTGTCTTAGGGCTCACAGTCCTGTGATGTCCATCATACGGCATGAGCACCATCTGTTCACTGTTATAGCGGCAGTTGCCAGGCTACCTGCTCTTCCGCCGTCACACTCCAGTGCCGAGGCCCAGCCTCAGACACATTATCCAGGAGGAAGAGGGAGACATATATTACATTGGTCATGATTAAGCCATCTGCTGGGAAAAGGCTGGGGAAAGACACTGGTGATGCAGCGCAATGTCGCCACCTTCCGGCAGGAGGCTGCCGTTGCAGGTCAGCCCTGTTTCGCTGTGTCTGAGAGGATTCATCTCGTCTGCCCCTGTAGACCCTTTCTGCTCTTGTTTCTTGCATTGTGTTGTTGATTGAGTGTTCTGTGTTGCACTGATTCAACGCTGTCTGTATCATAATTTGACCATTCTGTGCAAAGTTGTTGGAAAGCCTCTTTCAGAGGATGAGTGGGAGATGTTCAGCAGCCTTTGTTGATAAAATTATGTGGAAAATGTCTCTATATCATTTAGTTGTGCCCTCATCAAAATCTGTGACCAGGCCACCGCTTTCTTTTGTCGCTGTTGCTTAGCTTTTTTAAATTGGTAATAGAAGTATGTCTTTATCAGATATAATATGGTGAAAGCTGAACAGTGGTACTGAATTATCGAATTCCAAAGCTTGCCTGTTATGCCGCCCCATTCTGTGGGACTACAGCAAAAGCATTTTGCTGGGTATTAGCACACAAGCTATCGGTGACAGGTGTGCAGGCTGGAAGGCGTCCTGTGGCGTCTCCCGGCATCACCCTGTTCGCTGTCATCAAAGGAATCCAGCAGGATTGTAGCCGCATGACCGTGTGTCATGCTCTGCCAGTGTGTGTGTGTGTGTGTGTGTGTGTGTGGGGGGGGGGGGGGGGGGGGGGTGAGTAGGTGGGTAGCAGACACACATCACAGCTGCCAGTGGCCACTGTGGATGTGTAATTTCAGCAGCACAGCCCATTCTGGTGGGGGTGGGGGGGTGGGGGGTTAGCGGCGCTCCATCTTAAATGATGGAGAAATGCCAGATCTTTTTAATTGTGGCCGTGTATAATTAAAACACCTGCTTCAGCGGCTGCAGCAGGAGAGGCGGTTTAAGTTATCCTTCCAGCAGCTGGTATTCAAGGAGAAAATCCACTCAAGTCTGCCGCATCCTTTAGAGAGTCAAGCCTCTCTCTCTCTCTCTCTCTCTCCGTGGCACGGCTGAATCGGGGTTGGTTAAGATCCCTTTCAGGTTGCAGGTGCTTCTCCCCCAGGCGGCGCGGGGTCTCGTGCTGCATCCTAGCACGTGGTCCTATCACGTGGTCCTACCACGTCCCATCTTGCGCCGCTTGTGTGGAGGCCGTGAGCGGACACTGCACTACACTTTAAAGGCCCACCCACAGCGTTTGGGATCAAGCGTCACCTGATAGACCTGTTCAAGTAAGGGTCTGAAATAAAGGGCCCTTAGAGTGCCAACAGGGAGAAGGGGGAGTGGGGGGTGTTTGCCAAGATGGGCAGGGCTTTCTGCTCCTATAGAAATGTACAGCAAACATCCCTCCCTGCCCTTAGCAGCAAGCACATAGTGCCTTCATCCCTCCCATCCCTACAGGCTGGCTTTTACGAGCTCGGTGCTCATACTCTAACCCATTTTGGCCCCGGCTCTGTCAGGGAGGGCGTATAGTGAGAGACCCCCCCCCCCCCCCCCTTCCGGAGGCACAGGTGCTGGGTTGCGGGGTTTTTCGTCTCATCTGGCGTTCTGAGCCTTTGTGTTTTAAAAAACCAGCAGCCGTCCCTCTCTCCCTCCGACCAGAGCACAGCTGTATCTCTGAAAGCTCAGCTCGGCTCAGGGTGCACACGGTTGTAACTCAGGCGCAGGGAAACTCTGAAGACAATGCGCCCCTTTTCTTTCGTACATAACCAACTGCTTTCTGGGCTCTAACAGACTCATTATTGTGTTTGTTTACGCCTTTGTTTTTGTTCTGAATCAAATGTTCAAGGCCTTAAGCGACTGAGTAGTTTTGCAGTCTAATGGTGTGTTTGTGCATCTTCAGCATCATCAGAGCATATGGTCTGTTCTCAGTGTAGCATGAAACAATATAGTTTTTTACAGACAAGCAATGAAGCACAACAAAGCTTACAGTTGTGCAATTATACAGTATGCATTACACTGACAATTCCAGCCACTTGACACAGCTAATGCAGTTTGATCAATGTACGTATAGTTTCTTTTCATCAAGGTTTTGCTCTGTCTGGATACCTTGTGTGTAACAGGCTTGAAGTGGTCATTGTTTGGACTGTTTATGGAAGTGCACACTGTAAACAAAGGCCATCTCACAGATGGATTTATAGGATCTCATCAATTCTTCTTTTCCGGATGCTGTTGAGTGTCATTCAGCTTTGCTGTATATTAGTGTCTGGGAATTGTAGTTACCAATAATGTTGCCACTGTGTAGCCTTCAGAGTGAGCAGACCAGCTTTTGTGAGACTTTACTGCATACTGCATAGGGGGCCAGCACTGTGCAGGACCCTCTGACCCCTGAGCAGAGGACAGCTTTGCTATCTGTCTGCATGTGTCAGTATCTGCAGAGGCCTGAGGTGTTCAGCTGGTGTGGAACGGCTAAAACGAGCGCACAGACACACCCATCAGGGCTATGAAATGGACAGTGAGCTGACCCCAAAAGCCTCATCTGTAGAGCCTGTTACCTTGTTTTTGCCCCAATTTAGAATAACAAAGCTCCGTTTCATGGCCAAAGCGGACTCTCTCTGCCCTTCCTTTAATGCATCTTTGTGTGGTTGAGGTGATGGATTGTCTAACCTCTCTCCCCCCCCCCCCCCCCCCCTTCTCTCTCGCCTGCAGGAGCAGGGCGTAGTCGGCATGTCGCGGCAGCCCGGCGGAGTGCAGCCCCCGCTGCCGGGCCCGGGGGGCGTGGCGCCGGCGCCCGGCTACCAGCAGCAGGCGGCCATGATGAAGCAGATGATGCAGATGGAGCAGGAGAAGCGGGTGCAGCTGCACCTGATGGAGCAGCAGCAGCTCCTGAGGGAGCAGAGGCAGCAGCAGCAGCAGCAGCAGCAGCAGCAGCTGCTGGCCGAGCAGGTATGCAAAGCCCCCCCCGATCGGGTCCACCGCGGCGCTCCAATTCAGTATGCACGATCATCTCCCGCCCCCTCTCTCCTCCCAGCCTCCTCCCCACTTCACTTCCCTCTGATCTGCAAGATTACAAGCAGATACTGTTGTGTCTGGAGGGCATATACTGTATACCCCCCTGGCGTGCGCTAATGCGGGACTTCCCATTCCTTTCACAGTAAGCAAAGTGTGGCACAAATTAACTTTCAGCACAATTATGGGCATGTTCAGGTATAGGTAGAGCACATTGTGTGAGCTTGGGGCCTTTCAAAATGGCAGCTTCCTTTTTTCTTTGAGTTTCTGTCGGTATACCTGGCCTCAGATGTTCTATCCATCTGCTGTCCCTCGCTCCAGGAGAAACACTGTTCATTCCTACGGAGAAGCAGTCACTTGTGCTCCTTCAGTGCCTCTCCTCTGTGTGTCAGTGGTTCTCACACTAAACTAAAGCGAACTGCAAAGGTCTTACTCTGCTGTACAGTGGTTAAAGGTGAAGCCCTGGCCCACACTGAGACAGAGGGGAGCCCAGGCCAGAGCGAAAAGGCCTCCGACCTGTTTAAACTTGTCAAGCACAACCTACAGAATTAGCAGAGAGAGTTGCACAGCAGAGCTCTTGTAGCAGCGGGAATCTCTGCCTCATGATGTGTAATTGCTGAATGGAGACGTTTTAGGGCCCTAATAACAGCATAGTGAACAGTTAATGTGCTGTTTTAAAGCGGTTCCTGCACCCTGGCAGTTAAAGGGCCTTTGTGAACCTCCGTTCATTGGCGTCTGCCCTCCTGATTAAACGAAACCTCCAGAACTGTCACAAATGAAAGGAACCAGGAGGGATGATTGCATTGCGCTCTTAATTTGTCGATTTTAAAAAAGCGACTGCTTTGAATTTAAGGGGCAGTGCTGTGGTTAGTGGAGTCTCTTTGAATCCACCACCAGGTTTCTCATTGCTAAAAAGCAGTCCTTTGTGTTCCACAAGACCCTCCGTTCTACAAAGGTGCCGGAGGAATGTCTTACCTTAAACTGAAATGGTATTTGGTGTGAGGAGCAATTGTGTGATTTTGAGCAGAGGGTAGGTTCCCAGACCCCAGACTCGAACAGCGTGTCTCATGATTGATGTCAGCTTTGTCACCGATTCTCCATTGGCGCTCTTGTGGTTTGTGACACATGAATAGCAGCGGAGCTGTGTCTGTAGGGTTAATTTGATTTGGAGCCCTTCCTAACATGGTGGCGTTGTGTCCTCTCTTCCCAGTTACAGCAGCAGCAGCATCTGCCCCGGCAAATGCCCCAGCAGCAGAGGAACCCCTACCCTGTCCAGCAGGTCAACCAGTTCCAGGGTAAGTGGCAGATCCACAGAGGGGATACTCACTTTCAGAGTTCACCAACAGCTCACAACAGGGAGGAACATGTTGTGTCACTTCCTCACAGTTTTCTAAGCCCTTTCTTTAGGCCTGTACACCAAACATTGCCTGTTCGTGACAAAGACAGTGTGCTGTTTATTTCTGGGAGTCTGAGTCTGAACGGATGAATACAGTCAACACTTATTCCAGTTTCTGTGACAGGGCCATAACCCCTCCTGAGGGCTGAGAAAAGCCATGGGAACATTTTCAATAGTTAATATGTCTTTGCTGTGACATAGCGGGGCAATGATCCTGCAAAATTCTAAGGTCAGAGCCCTCTAACCGCAAGGCCCCTGAACCCATTGATTATGAATTGTCATATATTCAACATTTTATTTAGCTTATAATTGTAACAGTTGTTACCATTTTTAAAATCCTTGGACTCTCTCTGAGTTTAGTCTGACGGATGTAATTGCTTCTTCAAAAGTGCTCACAGACAAACGCCAATTTAAGACCGTGTTTCCTCTTCAAAGAAAATCAAAACGGATGAAAGGAGATGCGATCTGAGCTCGCAGCCGCGAATGAAGAGAGTTCCCAATCGCAATATTTACCTTGCCGTGGTCCGCGGCTGTAATTAGCCCTGCCTTTCCTCCGGGAGCCGACTCTCGAGCATCGTCGTAAAAAAAAAAAAAAATCACAGCAGCCATTTTGCTGTGGTGAAATGAAAATTGCTGGCCACCAGCTGAAGTGCAGTCATGTGACCGAGGGAGGAAAAGAAATGCCTGTGAAATTGAGTCCTTGTCTTGATTACATCTCCATTGTAATCAAGCCCCCCACCCCAGTCAGGTCATGTATTGCAGTGAGGAGACCTTCTTCAGCATGTCATAGCTGGGTATAGTGGCGCAGTGATCTCAAAGTCAGCTGAACTAGCTACAGACTGTAAAGTCTTTTAGCGCATTTAATGGGAACCGTAGTCTATTCAGAGTAATTTACCATGCAGTAGTCTTTCAACATGTGCATCTCATTGGAGTTCAAAAATGTAAGCTTTCTGGAAAAAAAGCCTAAGAAGTATCTTGAAAAAAAACTACTCTAAGAAACTTGCAGAGGGCCAAGCCAAGAACCCTGAAGTCCATGGGCTTTACTAGGCTGAAACATGAATGCTTTTCATGTCCAACTAAATGCTTTTCTAGGTTGTATTTTCCTCACAGACCAACTGTAGCCTCCAAACAAGAAAGAAATCATTTTATATGTACTTCTCGTAGCTGTCCAGTTAAAAGTTTTCTGTTGACGGTGGTGACCTCACATAATAAAGACTGTGTGTTCTCTCCCCAGGATTTCATAGCTTACGGTGCTATGAAGTCACTAATAGTCCCTGTCACACACTCGCATTCACCTCAGAGCAAATCAGCGCAGTCTTTGACATCCCAGATTATTGGTGGTCTGTCAGGGGCAACTGCCAACACCCTCCCCGCCCTCCCGGAGGGGAAATGTGTCTCTTCCTATCGATTCTTTTGTCAAGTTTCCATGGATACCCTATTAGATCTAATCCTTGGGGTGGGAGGGGGAGGTGGCGGGAGGGGGGGGGTGAATCTGCTTTTGTCGGAGCCATCAGCGCTTGGATTATATTGGTGCTGCTCTGATGTATTACATAAGGTCATCTTTAACCTGCGAGTAGCGTTTTTTTTTTGCGCTCCTCGCGGGAGCTCGATGTGGCCGTCTGAAATTCATCGCTCCTTTTTTCTACACCACCCCCCACCCCCCGCCCCACCCCCAACCCCCGCCACCCCCCGCCTCCTGGCTGCGCTCGTTGCCACGGCAACCTGCCCCAGATCTCAAGTGTTCCGCCGAGTCAACTCGGATCACTGACAAGTAGAGCTTCTCCCGGCTAATGGAGAGGAGGGACCCGCCGCCGCTACACTGCAGGCATTGATTTACTCCCCCTGTAAAGAGCCGTGAAGTTCAGGATGTATCGCGGAAGCTGTTTGTGAGAAATGGGCTTGGATTGGGCCCTTCCGATTTGTGCCGTCACATGCACACCGGCGGCTAAAAGGAGTAGCATTACAAAGCTGTGTTTGTCAAAGTTGAGAACAGAAAATGGCAGGCGGCAGCGAGAATCTGGCCTCTGTGGTGAGCAGATCACAAAGAGTCCAAAATAATCTCTTCAGGTTATGGTCTCGCACATCTGTGGAGAAGCCACAGGGCAGTGTAGTTCAAGCTCAGCTTTTTGGGAAGCAGATTCGCACAGGAATATCAATGTGAAGCCTTGACAGAAAGGTAACCACAGGTGCAACGAGACCTGAGGTAGAAACACAAGGCTGGTAGCTATGTTACAACAGTGTTGAGGAGAATACTGAAAGTTTTTTTATACTAGGATTCCCGTGGGTAAAAACATGAAAGCGCTGGAGTCAAGCTGGAAGGATAGTTCCCTGGCATGGCTGATACCTGTTCTTAACTTCAGCTTTTAAGACAGGAAAGCACTCAGTAATTTTTGCCATCATCGGTACGGCTCAGTTGTTCAGCTACATTTTCGATCAACAAAAATGAACACTTTCAAAATCAGGGCTTTTCATTACGTTAATAAATATTTAACTTTGTTGTTATACCAGGTTGCAAGTTTAAATCCGAGATATGAAACTGCTGTCTCACCCCTGTGTGCGTTATCAAACCTGAATCCTCTCAGAATTCCTTCAATAAACATCAAGCTGTACAAATAAAAAATGCATCACCTGGCTCAGAGTAAGGGGGCCTGCCAAATGAAAATTATGTTTTGTTGTTACAGAGTTCTGATCGGCCTTGATTTTTTTTTTTTCTCCCAGGCACACCGCAGGAAATGGCGGCCAGGAACCAGGCCCTCCAGAACATCCGCAACGCCCGGCTCCTCCAGCAGCAGCAGCAGCAGCAGCAGAACCAGGGCATGCTCCCCATGGCGCCGGTGCAGAACTCGGCCTCCATGCCGGCACCGGCGGCCCAGTCCGACATGGGCATGGCCTACGGCAACCAGCAGGGCCAGCAGGGCATGTACGGCCTCAACCCGGGCATGAACCAAATGTTGCAGCACCCAAACCAAAGCGGCATGCCCATGGGCCACAACCCGGGCCAGGCCCAGCGGCAGCCTGGAGCCGGGCAGGGCGTGGGCATGGTAGCCGGGTACGGCCAGGGCATGATGATGAACCCGGCCATGTCCCAGCAGCAGATGAAGGCGCCTAACGTGGTCCAGCCCATGGCCAAAGCCCAGGCGCAGAGACTGCAGAGCATGATGGGCGGCGGCGGCCACCAGGGGGCGCCGGGCTGGGCCCAGCAGCAGCAGCAGCAGCAACAGCAACAGCAGCAGCAGAGCCTGCAGGCCATGAGTGGCCGGACTAGCGGGGAAATGGTGGCCTTCAACAATGGCGGCCCGGCCTACGGCATGCAGCCCGGCCAGCCGCGCATGACCAAACAGCATTTTCCCCAGGGCATGGGCCAGACCATGGTGGACCCCAGGGCCATGAACCCTGCCATGGGCGGACAGATGGTGCCCCACATGTCGGGCCAGCCAAGGACCAACCAGCCACGGCCCATGGTCATGCCCGGCATGAACCAGGGTGTGCCCAACATGACTCCTTTCAACCAGGGCCCGGGCCAGCCAATGGCGGCCTCTGGGGGCTCATACGTACAGGGCGGGCAGCCACAGGGCTACCAGCGGACGTCTAGTCAGGACCTGACGTACAGTTACGGCAGCCAGCCCACGGGCGCCGGCTCCTTTAACTTGCCGGATGGGGCAGACTTGGACTCTACCGACGGGTGGATGGACGAATTCTTCCCCAGCCAATAGCAAACACAGAAGGGGAAACGTTATAAGGACCGTGAGTGACTGAACGCAGAAAGAGGAATTACAGAAAAAAAAGATAACGGACAATGTTTTTTTGGTTTTGTAAAACGTTAACGAGCTGAAAAAAACAACCTGTTTTGTGTCTCTCGTGTGTGCTGTCACGGTAAATTTAAAGAGCACCTCCTCTTTCTGAACGAGGTCAGGGCGGGCATCACTCCTGGAGGGGCTTTCTCTTTCTTTTTAAAATGGCCGACTTCTATTTCCTAAAGTTTTGAGTCAAACATCAGCCATTTTAGCTGTCTGGGTCATTCTTGGATGAAGTGGGGCAAGTGGGTGGGGGCCTTAGAGGCATGGGGGAGGCAGGGCACGTTTTAAACATTAGGGAAAGAATTTATTTTTCAGTATTTCGGGTTGTTGAATTGTTCTGGCCATTGTGCTGTCCCTTTCAATGTGCGTGTCAGGGCGGTCAGAATAAAAAGGAACACGCAGAATGTTCACGATCATTATCTATGATCTTCAAATTGGGATTATCACCAGGTTTTAACCCCATTTGCTGTGCTGTGACTCATAGCCAAGAACGGAAGGAACAGTGGAAGGCAATCCTTGTGACTAAAAATCTTTTCTTTCTTTTTTCCCCTCCTCTCCAGAGGCTCACATTTCATCTGCATTTGTCTGGTGTTTATACTGTGAAAAACAACAGCAAAACAATCGCATTTCTTTGTGTGGTACCGGCGCACGCGCGGTCGGGGCGGGCGGTTGCTAGGCAACCTGCGCGAGGCATCGACTTGGCTGAATCTCTACATCATACTGTGAGGGACCTGGCAGCTACCCATAGCTCACAGGGTGCTGCAGTGGAAAAAAAAACAAAACAAGTCTAATGGCAGCTAAGGGAGTAACATTACAAAGCTTTATCTGTCAAAGGTAAGGGGAGAACAGGCTAGGAACTGAATGTATCAGCCACCACAAGTGACTTCTTAAGAATGCAAACCAATACAGTCATCTTGAAAACACCCAGTCTGTTTGAAATGTGAGCATTCGAATATTCTTCACTGTTTAGATATTTTTTTTGGTATAAATGAGGTCACCACTGTTCCATTTTCCAGCTAACAAGGAGAGGTTTAACCTTTTTTTCTAGAGTGACGCATTTCTGTGGAATACATCTTTTTTATATCACTTTTTGAAACCGTATATTCCACAGCTGTGCCTGTGCTCTTTTGTGAAGTGCAGACATCTGCTGTTGCTTGAATCGGGAGAAACCGCTGCTGGTCGAGAAATTCAGATGGGCGCATTGTGAGCTGGCTAGCACGTGGGACGGGCTCCTGGAAAACATGTTCGCGAGCGGGCGACTCGGCGTTCACCGCTGTGTTTGGGGAAAAGTGAACCGCCAGAAAAGCCTGTTCTTGCTAGGCAGCGGCAGTCCGCACCGGCCACCACTCCCCCCATTGTTCGAACACTGAGTTTAACGGGCGTTTAGTGCAACTGGAAAATATAGGAGACGGGCAGGTGGTAATCAGGCGAGGTGGCCTCAGAGTTCTTCCAGAGCGAGAGTGGAGCCGTCGTCTCGACCCCCACCGCCCCCCACCCCCTTCAGAAAGGGGGTGTGGTTGAGCGAGCCCCTCCCCCCCACAGTTCTGCTGGCCTTTGTCACAACAGAGCACATTGTAGGCAGGATTTCTCAGAGCTTTATTCCCCCCTGACAATCGGTCCGTTGTTCTCCTTCTCTCCGCCGGCCTTGTAGAACTGCGGGGAGACTCTGTCAAGTGACTGCAGCGACATTCATCCCCAGCATAAAATTTTATTTGATTCTTCAGCTTCGCTGTTGTTCAGGAAGGAACAGAGACGACCCCCGATCTTTACACTACGTCTGTGTTAAAATCTTGTGTGAAAGGAGATTTTGTTACCATTGAATCTTTTTGTGTACCTAAACAAGTTTTGCCTCTGTTGCACATTGAAGGGGGGGATCGTGGGTTAATGCGAAATGATGCCATTTTGATCGGAGTTGAATGGGGCCTGTCGATGTTTACTCACTTCAGTGTTAGTGGAATGAGAAGCAGGACTGCGTGCTCAAAATCTGTTCCAGTGTTCTTGTGACACTTAGAAATCAGTCCTGAAATAAATGAATTTATTAAAGTTCTCGCAATTTCTCGACTGTAGCAGAGAGAATCACACACGTCTTCAACTATCAAACCAAAAAGCCTTCACTCGGCTACAACGCTGATGTATTCCAAACTACAAATCAGTGGAATGTTTTTTGTAATTTTTTTTTTTTTAATTTCATGTCATAGTGGACACAAATAGGCATTCACACTTTGCGGTCTAGTGCCCTGTTCAAGGCCTGTCACAAGCTCCACCATTCTCTCCTGTGGAATATTCCAGTCGCTGTCTGGTTATGCAGGCGGGAGAGTGTGCATCCGATTTTGGCTGAAATTAGAACCCTCTGAGAGAGAAGAGAAGAGAACCACTTCAGTGTCTGTTGGCGTTTTGGACACCCCTCTAACAGTTGAGTCCTTGAAGAATAGGTTGTGCTGTTCAAAGCTTCCTCCAAATATCGTGGATCCGGGACCAAGTCAAATGTAGACATTATATTTCTTTTTTTTTCTTTTTATCGTTGTTGTTGTTTTCTTTTTCTTTTTTTGTACTGGTGCTGACGTACATGTGATAATGAAAAATATATATGAAAACATGGTTATTTGTAAATATGTTTTTACAGGTTTAAATACATCAGATAATTCTGGCTCTACTCTGTAAAGAAATTACTGTTTGTTTAAAATAGAGAAGTATTTTTATTTCATTTTTTTCCACTTTTAAACTCATCCAAGATATGCCATTGCACTTCAGACAATGTCTTACTACTAATTTGTATTGTAAACCTCTTCTAATTTTTATTTTGAAGTTTTTTTTCTAGGTTGAGATTTTACTCTGTACTTTAAGCAGTGCTTATTTCTTTTTATCTTGTACAGAATTCTGAAATGTTATCGCAAGAGGATTACAAAAAAAAACACTTTTTTGTTTTTCAGAAAAAATAAAAATAAAGAGAATGTTATCTCTATGATCATATTAAATGAACCCTAATACAGTTTGTTTCTCTTCCTCTCTATTTTTCATCAGACTTGATGGGGCATGGAATAATGCACTGAATTTAGAAAAACTATCACCTACATGTCCAAGCAGCTGCAAATGCCAGTGCATTATTTCACTGCCCTTGGAACGCGCAATTTGAATTTCTGTTTTAAGAATGCACTGTTCTAGCTGCAAGTTTAGCTCCACAGAAGAATAATGGACATATTAAGGCTAATATTTACAGAGGACTATAGGTCTATAGGTCATAGGTCTATAGGTCTATAGGACTATCTGTTTCAGTGTACGCTTACTGAAATGCAGTCTTCAGTTGCCTAGTTTAATGTCTGTACCTCACAGATATTAAACTCTTATACATCATCTACGCAACCTGCGTATGTAGTGAGGCAATTCAGGCCTTACGGTTTGCTGCAGTGCTACACCATAGGCAATGATAGAGGGACACTGTATCTCTTGGTAGCCCCCCTTTTATCTAGGATGCAAGCTATTTTAAAACTACATATTCTAAAGAAAGTGATGTGCAATGTTGAGCGTCAACAGCCTCAGGTGTGAAACTTCACAGCAGACCGTCCTCACTGAACCATATAGTGTTGGTAAGCAGGGCCTGCCGATTCTTCTTCAACAATATCCAAACAATCCACAATCTGTTCCCACTCAGGCAAGGTCCAGGCCCAGACTCTGGTACTTTCCCACCCAGACTACTGCAGCTCCCTATTTTCAGGTCTCCCTGTGTGTGAGATCAGACCCCTTCAGCTCATCCAGAATGCTGTCGCTCAGCTGGCCCATAACCTTCCTAATGTACTCCCATGACTTTGCCCTTTGCCCATGACAAGGCTCGTATCTGTTTCAAAACACTGGTGTTAGCCTACCGAGCACCAAAGAGAACAGCTCCCCCTTCAGTGCATTGTCAGTTCCTACACCCTGCCTAGGTCACTGTGCTCTGAACTCCGAGATACTTCATTATCCCCCCCAGTATTGATTTGTCCTGGTCACATCCTTTGTCTGTTTTGACCCCAAATGGTGGCATTAGCTTTGCACAGTCAGGATAGCAGGCTTGCAGGCAGTCATCTGTCATAGACTAGCCTCTTTGGACTGCACCTTGGATCCCATACTATCCCTCCCTAGCATAACTCACCTTCCCCTTACTTGTGTAGTCTGATGGTGGTGTATGCTGTCTTGCACACGTCTAACTTGTGTGCTTATCGCAGTACAATGTAAGGAGCTGAAGCATGTTGGAATGTGGTCAGGTGTGTCCTGAATGTACCAGCTTTTGTGCAACTGTACCACATGCGCTTTGTACTTGTTTTTTGTTTGCCTAGATAAGAGCGTCTTACAAATGAAAAAAAGTAAATGTAAATGAAAGTACTGTTTAGCAAGGGATTCAAATTCACAACTGCGATGTGTGGTATAGCTCCGCAGATTCTGCAATGAAGCTGGCAGCTGCCGTTAGGAAGGTGCTCATTTCATACCAAATTACAGCCCATTAATTACTTTAGTTGTTTCTGGATCATAATTCAATTAGGAGAGCGATCAGCTACCACTTTACCAAGGATTCAACGTCGGGGTTGCAACTTAGAAAAAAACCTTTGCTGCTACGGTACATAAACGTGTCAAATACTCAGGGAGCTGAATTTCGGGAGGTATTTTCCATTATTTCTAACGAGAAGAAGCTCGCATCAGGCCAGCTGCTCCTTTCTTTTAGCAAAATAAGCGTGTGAACACGAAGATACAGCGCATGTGTGTACCACTACATTACGAAAAAGAATCATTTTCAAGCGGCCATCAATACTTCCAAGAACACGACGTGCACGCTCGCCGGCTCAGCTGAACGCCTGCGTGCGGCTTTACCGGACTGTAATGCAGTTATGATTTTCAGAGTAATTAAGTCGCCTCGTCGGCAGCTTTGTGTTTATTTGTGCTGCGAGGAGTATCAAATAACCACACGCGTTTCCCAGGGAGAGACAAGAGCTGGTTATCATCACAAAGCGAGTGTTTGTTTGCATCTCATCAAAGTGATTTAGAACCCGAGCGCCGGAGCCGCACCGCTGTGTCTCGGAGAGACGACACCCGATTTCCATAATTAAGAGCACATATGTTAAAGAGCGTCGCTTAATTTCGTCTCCCAATGAATCATTTCGTATCCGCTCATTCACGCGCTGCCATCTTTCCGAAGTCATACGCGCGTCCCTGACTATGATAAATGGAGAGGTGTTAGGTGACTATAACATTATTCACGGTCGAGGATGACACAACGTTGATAGGGATATTGGGATGGAGGAGAGAGGGGATATTTTGTATGGAGGAGTAGGTGTATCCATAACCTCCCTCGGGATGCCCAGGAATAGAGCGCATTATCTCCTGCTAGTCTCCCGTAGTTAAATACGCTTTAATACAGACAGTCTTAATCAAGCTCTTTGAATGCTAATAGACTCCGGCTGCAGCCGCCGAGGTAGACTTCCCACATTTTAATCACGGTAATGAATGATCTGTCACCTGCGTATAGGGTCGCCGGGCCCGTTCGACTTATTTGCCGTACACCTCTTCCGGAGCCCCACGCCTGGGTCGGTCTGCGCCTCCATCTCTCGATTAGCCGCGCTCTCTCCGGCCCCTTTTGTCCGCCCGTGCTTCTCATTATGCAGATCAGACGCCTATTCTCTGGTGGGTACTGCTTTATTGAGGCCACCGGGGGTTAATGGTGCTCTCATTTCATTTCTATATTCCCATTCTATTGTTTCTCTTCGGGAAGAACCTACTCATGTCCCTGTTAGAAAATTGTGGCATTTTTTTCCTTTCATCTTCAGTGTGCACAACCCCTGTTGTACCTTCTTCCTGGTCAGGTTCCTGTCTTCTGGCAGTCTTAATCATAGTAATGTATCATATTTTCTCATGACTTTATAATTTTTGTCATTTGCCATCGTCCATTGCCAGAGGGATTCTATATATTGCATTGTTGAGCTGATGATGCCTTCATTTTTTCTATATTCTCCACTACATATTTTACATAGAATTCACTTCACACAGCCAGCGACGATTAAGGTCAAGTTCCTTGCCCAAGGGTACAACAGCAGGTGTCTGTACATGTAAATCCTATATGGTTGCAATTCCAGCTCCACGAACAGTGTGCCACTATACTGCTCAAAACCCAAAAGTAAATAAATACATAAATAAATAGGGGTGTATGAAATTATTATTCACTCCATGATATATGGACTATCTGGTTGCCTAGCAACTGAAAATGAAGACTGACACAAATACCACGCAGCTGACGCCCTCCTGATGAACAAAGTTTCTGGGAACTCTCAGGTGTGTTCCGGGAAGTGTCGGTAGGACAAATACCCTCAGTGCTGAAGTGAAGCGCAGGCGATTCGTTTCTCTTTCTCTCTCTCTCTCTCTCTCTCTCTCTCGATTCAGCTATTTAGCACAATAAATCTTAACATGACCTTGTTGAGACCCTGTGAAACAGCGGGTTCAGCCTGATTGAGGATATTAGTAAACTGGTCCTCTTCACAAAATCTTTAACTTTAATCTCAAACATAACCCTTACCACACACCAAAACCCAAATCCAACTATAACCCTTCATGTGATTACCCCAGATATACGACAAAAACGACACAGATTTCAATATGGGTTATAGGACTTGGTGGAAGTCATAGTAATTTAATTGCGATGGTAACATTCTGATGTTTACCATCGCAATGTTACCATCACTGATGTCATTATTACTGTATGATATTTTTTGCTTTTCGCCAATAATTTGACCAATAATTTTTTTCTTGTCAGATGTGTTTGGAACTAAAGGGATGATGCAAGACGCAGAAATCTCCAGCTGGCCGAAAAGGACCGAGGATGGAGCGCCTGAGCGCACCTCAGGCGCCCGTCTCGCCTGCGCGTTTCCCAGCGTCCCCTTTTTTCACCGCGGGGTGGGCCTGCAGCAGGGTCCGCTCCATCAGGCGAGGGTGCGGAGAGGGCGCCGTCTCCAGGACCGAGAGAGAGGGAAGCCTGATTAATACGCCCGGGAAGCAGAACAGCGGCAGATAAAGCCTCCCAGAGAACGAGGAGGGGGGGCCTTGGGCTCGCGTTCCCCTGCAATAAATAACCCTGACAGGTACATGCTCAGGCCTCTGCGCGCTCGCCGCTGCTTTACAGCGTCCGTGCTCACGGGAGCCTGGTGCATCAGCAGGCATCTCTTATCCGCAGAGATCGACATGCTCACATGCAGCCAAACAAACACGCTGACAGTCCCGGTCTGCTTTAGAAGCGCCATGCGTGGAGCCGAGAGTCAGGGGACGCCTCAGAACAAGCAGGAGGCAAGCGTACCGTAGCACAGACAGGCAAATGCTGCATTCAAAGAACAAGCTTCAGTTCTGTGCCGAATCGATTTAAATGTGTCCCATTTGTCCCATGTGGCTCAGATTAAGGATGCACTGATTCTCCCACTATAGGGTAAGGTTAATACAGTGCTTTTTTAAAATGTCACAAGGTTATTACAGCTTTAGGAAGGGTCTGGACAGGTGATACTGTTATTTTAAAGTCTTTTTATCCAACATGATAACCTCATACAAACAACTGAAGCTACTTTGTATCGACTAATAACCTGTTTTCATGACCCATGTTTAAATGACCCCAAGTCTATTGTTTTCATTGGGCTAAGGTGCAAGTACAGGGGTATTGTATTGGTGTACTTCTGTCAAGATTAAAGGGACTTTGAGAGTTTGCAAACCCATCTAAAGGAGTAAAATACTTCTAATTCATTTGTGCTCATTACCTTGCCCTAATCACAACCCAGGTTGACTTCTCCCCAAAGATGTTTCTTGGTCCCAGCTTTAATTAAATATTGTACCTGAGCTTATCTAAAGAACAAAGGCAAACATTTTCTTAAATTAGATGGTCTATCCAGGTTTTCAGACTCGCTGGCAGCACTAACCTTAATTGTATCAGTAGGAGGTGATGTTTCCACACAGCGTTTGTTCACTACAATCTCATCAGAGCTGAAAGGTGGTGCCCCTGTGAGTCTCGAGGATACTAAAGGAAACATACTTCAGAGCAGAATTCATTAAAAAAGACTTTTAATCCCTTTCGACAACTGTAAGTGTCCTACTAACAAAACGAAAGGCCAGAACTTGTCAAAACTTTTTACTCACTACCTTATTTAATGTTTAATTTACCTTATTTAAAGGCAGAAGGAAACAGGAAGGACACTTCTACAGGGACACTGTAAATGTTGTATTTTTTACTAACGTGTACATTTGTGTGATATTCATGGTATTTTTTATTGCTCACAAAGGGCCTATGAAATGTCTTTGAAGATGTTCTGCCTCAGTCCAGCCCCACCCTCCCTGATCCACGCGAAGAAAAAGTATATGACCAAGAAAAATGTATTTTCCAATAATCTGCTCCCATAACTGGCACTAAGCAACACCTTTGGAGTATTAAAAACGTATTACTCACTTCACATATCAGGCTAAACAGCAGAGTAAGCATTCTCTCCGTGCATGTTTAATTGCCGGTGTTCAGCTTTTAAAGATTTTGAACTCTACTGGGAAACTAATAAAGGTTAACTGTGTAACTTCAGAAGAAAAAAAACAGAGAAACAATGAATATTAAAATCTAGCAAAGACTGTCGGGTGCAAGGCAAATTGAGCGCCCCACATACACAGCAAGTGATACAGGCTGTTGCGAGAGAATCATTAGCTCCTGCCTCCCGCTGCTCGAACCCTGTGCACTCGCTACAACAGAGAGCTTGGGCGGGGAGAGATCAGGCCGCGCTCTCGTCAAGGCCTGGGCCCGGAGGAATGACTCAGCAGCAGCCAGCCATCCGTCACACGGACGGTCACCCGGTGACAGGATATCTTGCTTCCCTCCCCAGCCTGGGGAATACACCTTGGGGCCCTTACAAATAGAGTCTGTCACTGTTGCCACCCGCAGGCGAAATACAGATGTCTGCTCGGATCCCGCTCTCCCCCATCAGAGGCTCACCTGTAACATCAGGTCTGAGGGTCTTATCAGAAACATGCCACTGTGAATCTGTGGTTAGTAAATATTATTCTTTTCTTGGTGATTGAGTGCCAAAGAAGGACATAGAAAGAGTCCACATGCATTGCTTATGTATGCATATGTGATGCAGTGCTTGCTGGCTGTCCCACTGGTGTTTTCCTGCATGGCCTCTGGTCATTTTGCTGGACAAGGTGAGTGGAGAACCTCTGCCATGTGCGGTTCAGCACTGTGGATCACTGACTACATCCTGGCCCTCTGTGGCCAGGCTCCTGCGAACATCCCAATTGGAATAACATTTCTTTCCCAGAATGCTAATGAGCACCATCTTCCAACAGGTTTTCTGTGAGTTCTGGTTGAGCTGGTAAACTGCTGCTGGAGTTGCAGCAAGATGCCTCTTTTTCGTGTACTTGGAATGACCCCTGCACCCCCCCTGAGCTGTGTGAAGGATCACCTCTTTATCAATCAAAAACTCTGAGTCTGAGTGTCTGGATTCCTTTGGTCAGTTCAGGTTTTCCTGTGCTACACGAGTTTGACAGAGCACATCAATCTCATTCGGTCTCGCTAGATATTCTCCAAAAAGGGCTAAAATAGTGAACAGCTGCAGTAGAGAACAGCATTGCAGTCGTGTCCTTTTAGTTAGCCATTTAACCTGCATTGCTTCAGTAAAAAAAGTTTCTGTTTACCAATGATGTTATTTAATGTTATTTGTATTGTTTATACAATGTTAAATATGATTTGTTGTGGTGTCTACAATACTTCTTCTCACTGTGAGATGTATATTGTAATATTAGCTGCTTTAGTCTATCAGACTAATCTTCAAAGGGTGACGAGGATCAGATTATACTGTTTCATATTTTTTCGCCCCCTCAGAATGAAGTGCTTAGTGGAATGTATTTGCATGCTGATATGGTACCATCTTGTGGTTATTTCAGGAACTGCAACATATTATGATCGCTGTTCATGATGCACCCACCTGTATTTTCTTAAGTGAATTGTACAACTTTGGCAGTCGTCCCAGTGGGGATATCAGCAAGGCACACTGTACATCAGAGAGAATGATGATCTGTGGGAGGAAGGAACAGTTGTTTTTGGAGAGCCTGTTCAATGCTTTGGAGAGAAAAGGAAGAAAGTACTGCACTACACAGTAGTTAAGAGCAGATGAGGGCTAATTTTTTCTCTTTTTTTTAGGAAGGGGTTAATAGAAGGCAAGACTGCCACAAGAGTTGAAGGTTGAGGAGAGAGAGAAGCTGAGGGGAGATGATGAAAGGCAGAACATCAAAGCTCTTCTTGTAAGTCGATCTGCCAAATGAATACATGTAAATGTGAAGGATACAGCTGTACAGCTTGGGGGTTTTACAGTAACGATCTGTTTTACATGTGTTAGGATGTAACTGGGCAATAGAGGTCAGTGTCAGAGTATGCAGAAACAGTGAGAAAAAAAAAGTTACTAGCATTATTAGGGGATATCAAACGAAGAGATGATGAGGTCTTAAAAAACTGCAGATAGCAGTTTTTTAGGAGACAAGGAAAGCTAAACTGTCAGCATTCAAGCAAGTAACTTCAAGGTTGAATTTTGTGGTATTCCTTTTCAGTTGCTTTTTCACTGTGGTTGTACTCTGTCAATTACAGTATGCACTGATATACAACCTACTAATGTCACAGTTCTTCGTCACCCCATCCTGTTGCATTTTTTGAAAGGTCTCTTACTGCAATACAATAAGTCTCTTCCAGTAATGTGATTTACAGGTAATTTCACTGAAGCCTATAGTTGGAAATGACCTCATTGCAGTTCCAGTGTCTGAGTTTCTTTTAGCCTTTATGTGCAGCACTGAATCCTGTCCTTGTGGAACATTAAGATTTTGGGTCTCCCAGCTTATTGAATGAGACATACTATATTAACAGTATGCTGTATTAGTTCTGTTTACATTACATGATGTAGCTTGCTAGTATTTGTTTCTCTCATTTATTTTTTATACACCTGTGTCACATGCAATCATATTGCCTGACTAAATCAGTAGGGAAAAGGCACATCAAATACGTAAAATTTTAGCTTAGTTATGACTGATAAACTGGAAGTAACTCTACCAGCTTTGAGGCACAGGTAAATGCAGTTATAGATTTAGAAAAAAGACCTTCTCATGTAGCTAATCAGCAGTTTATTAGTCAATGTCACTTGGATTACTACACGATATGATTATTTATCTCCAGCAGGGGGCGTTAATAGACTGCTGCAGCACATCTCAGAATGACCTGCACTTGCACATTGTAGCTTAGCCCACTTCTTGTCACTTGTAAATCAAATATACCTTTCCAATCTTCTATTTTATCTGCAGGTTTTATCATTTTGTATTGGAAACGCTGTTTTGGTAGAAGTTTTGTTTGAACCTGGAATATGAGTAGCTACTGACCTAACACACCAGGGTTATCGCGTCAGCTTTCCTGACGTATTTGTGGTATTTTGTTTAAAATGTAAAGGGCTGAGTAAAAGGCAGCTTATTCATCATTGAGGACAGAGCTACACCACCTCAGATCTCCTGGGCTGCAGTATCTGCTGGCTTTCTTTGTCAGCCAGGCACTTAAACAGCTGAGTCAGCTCATCTTTGTCCCGATTCAACCAATCCGGCTTCCCTCATGGGTCCTGGGAGTGGTTTCGAGCGCTAGGAAACCTGCTGGACTGCTGCCCTCCAGTCAACCAGCTTGGATCTGAGAGACTTCAGATATTTCACTGTCACTTTCACTTTTCTGCTTCTGTGCAGTGGAATGTATTGACTGCATTTGCTGGTAGTTGTAAGCTCTGGTGTTGTGATTTGTCCAGTCTTGTTTTTGACACATGAAAGATGTACGATTGTCGCCTCTGGCCTGGAGCGGCTAGTGATTAGCCATTTTCCTTTTCTGTTATTTTGATACATGCTAATACAATATTATTTCATGATTTTAGACAAGTCTTTTTTCTACATTTTCCTTGCCTCAGTTTGTAGGTGAAATGATCAGTGTACTGCTGTACACTTTCTACACAGGAACAAAGGGAGACATTTGAGTGCGTGTATGAGTGTGTGTGTGTGTGTGTGTGTGTGAGTGTGTGTGTGTGAGAGAGAGAGAGAGAGAGAGAGAGAGAGAGAAAGATTGCTGCTGAATGTACTTCTACAAAGTGGTAAATATTTTTTCATTTTTAATAAATTTGCAAAAATTTCTAAGAAATGTTCTTGCTTTGTCATTATGGGTTATTGTGTGCAGACTGACAGCCAATATAGATTTCATCCATTTTAGATTAAGGCTATAACACAACAACATGTTGCAAAAAGTGAAGGGGTCTGAATACTTTCCGAAGCCACTGTATATGTGTATAGAAAAAAAAACATGGGACTGGATGCCTGCTGTGTCCATTGATTGTGAATGTGATTTTGCCACTTGCACCAAACAGACCTCAGATGTTTCACTCAGTGCGGCAGATTTCCGCTTTCTCCTAGTTACGCCAAACCTGTGTAATCCAGCCACTTTTCATTTCCTCAGCATTAGAATTACAGACAGCCGAGGAACTCATTTCTCCGAATGACACTCATTTCCTGCTGTCACACTTCGTACTGGAAGTCGTACTCAGGATAATAAAATTATCCCTGGCCGCTGCATCACACAGCAGCAGGGGTCACTTTCGACAAAAAACACGACAGGAGGCAGAAGTGAAATGCTCCAGGTGCTTTACTGCACACTTTCAACAGCACAGTCATACAGTTCCAAGCACATATGTGACATATTAAAAACCGTGAAAGTATTACTAATGTCGCCACCCTTGATAACCACACCGCAGCCTACAGCATTCACCCCAGTATATGAAATACCTGTTTAGACTCGAGTGTCACCTCGGTGGGTGAGTGGCCTGTAATGATTGTCCCACTGTGAATTTTAAAATAGCATTTGCAAATATTTACATTAGTTCTTAAAGTGTTTCTCCACCCTGGAAACAGGCATGGTAACTGTCACAAACTATCAAGACGTCTCACATCCTTGCAGAATAAGCCGCAGCCTGTTAGCGGTCATCATCTGTCCCTGGGAAAGGCAGAGGGGAAGGTGGCTCGAGTTGTGACTCTTTTTTTCATAGGCGGGGTGAAATAAAGACACAAAGCAGCCTATGACACTTCTCTGGGAATACAATATTAACCAGGCTTGGTGCTCTTTTCCTCGTTAGCCAACCTTGCTGAAGCACATCCGCGCACAGACACATCCTGGACCGGTTCATAGCATGCGGTTTCCAACTGCTGTCAAACGCAGAGCTTGCATCATCACGTAAGCGTGTCAGCATTACTGCGACACTTACAGTAACATAGGAAGCTTGCACATGTCGGAGTAATGATGAAAACAAGCAGCGAAGACAGATCTGACCTCGGCGAGCCAGACACAGGTATACAGTGTGCTTCACTCTGCCTTGCTGAATTACTAAGTGTCTCTTTTCCCGGAGTCACTCTGAAAAGGCTCTAAATGGACCAGAGCTTTCTGAAGTAACAAAATAATATTGTTTAAAGCAAGCCGGTTCAGGCATGTCGGCAGCAGTCCAAGAACAGTTTTCACAGTGTCACATCTCTGAAGCTACAAACAGACTCCTCTATTCCCACCCTGTTTGGACACTTCCTCAAAAAAAAAAAAAAAAAAAGATAAAACTGTTTGGCCACCATTTCTAAGTTAAGGCTCATCTGACACATCATCCTAATTACACTACATGGCTACGATTCCCTCAGGAATTATAATTTAACATATTTGGGCATATGACTAACCTGAAAAATATGAATGACAGAGTGCATTAATGTCAGCTGCTCATTTGTTAGATCTACATTTAACTCTGACTTTAAAAAAACATTAGACAGACAGGTAGCTGTTGATATTACCTCTGCTTTTTGAAGGTAGCATAGCTGTAGTTGGTCATGCAAGGTCTACAAATGTGCAACTGTTTAAGACATACCAACGGATTATGCACTCAACATACTTTAAAGCAGGACTGATTGTACAGTACGATTAAGGATACTGGCTTCTCCTCTTGACACTAATGTCCTGAAAGGAACAGCTGAGAAATGGCTACTCAACCTTCCATTTAATTTGTACTTGTGCAAATATGTATTCTGAGAGGTTATTTTCCCTTGATACATCCCTGGCAAACAGACAGTCCTACATCACTGCTCTCTCTACAGTGCAAGCAAAACCAGGCCCTTTTCAATTTAGTTAGATAAGAAAATCATTCTCAACACATAATGTGGCTTTACCCTGTCCTCCTAATGCCTCCACAGACCAAATCAAAATACATACGAGACGAAAAAGAGGTTATGATTTTAAAAACTGGCTTGCTTTCTAACTGTGACCAACAAAAAAGCGAAACCGAAAGCAACTGTTGATGTACTTTTCATAAAAACCGAGTGTATTACTTCCTTCGAATGCATACATGTCTGTTCTTATGGTCTTTTCATTTTCTTGGAACAGATTATTTCATACCGCTTTTTAGAAACATGAACCAGCACGTGTTTACTGTAAATGTCAGTTACTGGCTGTGTCCTACTAAAAGCTGAATCTGACCTGACATGGGGAGGCATAAACGGTTGAACTGACCATTTTTCCATGAAAACACTATTTGACACATCTGTTGCTTGGCTTAACATGGCACAGTTCACAAAATGGCACCCTGCATAGGCACAGTCTGATAGGTAGTTTGCTGTAAGTACCTCAAGCCAAGAGGATCTGATTTCAGGATCAATTCAAGCAAACAATGTTACAAGCTACAAATTCCCCAACCTTTGGCCACACGCAACAGTATCATCACCATGTTACCACAGGACCTGCTGTGATTGGACTGTTGAGAATGTAGGAAACGCATCTAGTTGGTCAGAACAGGATGAAAGGCCTATTTTACAGTAAAGTTTGGGTGCATTATACTCCAGTATCTTGACGTTACTGCAGCTTCAGAGCATATACTTAATATTCCTACATCTGTACACTGGCAGGCAGCAGGGTATACAATATTAAGACATTATTTAAGACACAGGGAAGATGACACCAGAGAAGGAATAAATGTCAATATTAGACACCCCCCCCCCACATACACACACAAATTTAAACTTCCCACCTTACATTCAACACACAGACCAGAGAATAAGCATTTGATTTGCTGTGAACTGTATTAGGTCTCACTGGGAAAAATGCTGCCGTTCACAGCCTAAGCGGGTGTGGTGATGGCAGTTTCTGGAAACCTCCAGAAATCCTCTTTTTGCTTTCAACTTTCACCCCCGAGACCCCCCCCCCCCCCCCCATTCCTCCATTGCCCTCCAGGGTGAAAACACTCACACTGGCCTGGTGTTGCAGAAGCTCTGACAGATGATATGTAAAAAGCTTGGAGTTTCCCTGCTGGCCTGGAAACCTGCTCCACTTTCACCGGCTTAGTGTGACCCGGTGACGATGCGGAATTCATTGCTTAAATAAGCGGAGGCAGAACTACAGCATGCAGTCAAATGACTGTTTGCTATCACAAGACCGTCACCGGCCACAACCGGGAGACCAGTGAGTCATGCTGCACAAGACTCTTTCACCTGCTTTTGTTGTGGTTGTTAATTATTTCCTCAAAATCTCACTTAAAAATGCAAGAACGACCACGGAGGAGGTTATGTTGATAAATACTGTAATATACCATCTAGCACATTGTTGCCTTTTCCACTGCTGTGCTGATGGTTTTTGGCATGCCCGTATGTTCCACAGATGACGGATATGACGACGCGCTGACAGTGTAAATACAGAGGATGGACTGGAGCCGTTGCTCTGCTGAGCAGCCGGGTTACTGGATGACCTCACCTGGATTCACCTGGACTCCACCCACTCCTGGGACACAATATCCATGGCAACCCTTCTGTAGGGAGCACTGAAATAAACACTTTTTGCAGTCTTCTCAAACCGACCTGTTCTGCCAGCCAACCCCACTCAACCTCTCTGGGACCCTCGGCCCCCCGAACCCCAGGTCAGCTAACGCAGAACCTTACCGCTTTTCTGAAAAGAAAAACACTAGAAACAGAAAGGAGTACTTAAAGGTGGCAGAGGCGCCCTGCTCCACAGGGTGAGGGGCCCTCTCGGGTGCCTCAGCAGCTGCAGCCCCAGGCTCCCCTCTCCTCCTCCTCCTCCCTCTTCCTCACGGGCACGGTGCTGTCGGGCCCCGGGGGCTGGCTGAGCACCAGCGGTTTCTGGCTCTTCAGCTTGTGGGCCACCGTCATGAAGATGGCCTCCACGTGGTCGTTGTCGTTGGGGTTCTTGGCCGACGTCTCGAAGAGCGGCATGCTGTGGGAGTCGGCGAATTTCTGCGCCACGTCGGTGCCGACCTGCACAGCGTGGCGCAGGTCGCACTTGTTGCCCACCAGGATACGCGGCACCTCCTGGCCCAGAGAGTGCTGCCGGCACTCCTCGATCCACGCCGGCAGGCCGCGGAAGCTGGCGCCGTTGGTCACGTCGTACACGAACACCACGGCGTGGACGTTCCGGTAGTAGTGCTGCACCATGCTCTTGCGGAAGCGCTCCTGACCCGCGGTGTCCCACAGCTGCACCTGCGGAGGGAACAGCACCGTGTGTACGGACACGGACACACACACACACACACACACACACACACACACACACACACCCCATACATACCCATACACACACATCCAAGCACATACATACGCACACCATACACACCGTACATAAACACAGACCCCATATATACACATACACACATTCAAGTACATACATACACACACCATACACACCGTACATACACACACACACACACACACACACACCGTACAAACATATACCATACACATACAAATACAGACACACAGATAAACACACACACACACACACACACACAAAGAAACAACAGTGAGAGGCCACACCAAACACACAGCGACCACACCCACACAGAAACAAGACAGAGAGAGAGAGAGAGAGAGAGAGAGATCACAAACAGAGTATTAGTCACAGCCCGGCTGCAGAGAATTGGTCACACTATTTGCCATCTGAATCGCCGGTCCGGCTCTGAGTGTGTGTGTGTGGGAAGCGGATACATAAACGAGGGGCAGTAATATCAGGCGATCGCGGCGCCCTGTACTCTGCTTCCCCGGGATCCTCCACTGCAACTCCTAACAGGCGTCTTCCACAAGCACCTCCAGCACTCGGTCCAGAAATAGCAGCGCTGAGAAAGACAATCCGCGGAACGGTACGCGGGGTGGGCTTACGGCTCTGCGGAGCACAGGCAGGGCGCTAGGGCACCAAGGATGCAAATGGCGGCGAGAAAACTCTGCTTTCACAAACAAACAGGGAGCCCGCTCTGCGATGCTGGAAGGCGCCAGCTCTCCCCTTTGATCACGCCTGCTTCTTCTTGTCTCCTTTCCTTTCGGGAGGAGCCAGTGAAGCGTTTACACAAGCATCCCCTTAGTGCTCATCCTCAATTTACAAACAAGTCGCTCGACAAGCCAGCAGTTTCCACATGAATATTCTGCCTTTATCTTGGTTTGATTTACTTAAAGCACACTAAATAGCTATTTAGCACTTGCACTGTTTTCGCAATTAGAGTACTAACTTATAACCACACTATGGTATTCAAGGTTAGTGTCCTTACAATGGAGTATAACTAGTTGTGAATATATACAGTTAAACAATCTGAAGATGTGAGGGCCTGTGCTTTGCACCACTTCAACTACTAACCTTTTCCTCAGGGATTTATACTGAGATATTCTGATTCATAGTGACATAGTTTTAGAGAGTGTTTTAATCTCCTGTTCAGCACGAATCTTTTTTATCGGTTTTACACTCGGAACAACAATAAAGCAAGTGGTGGCTTTTAAACGTCTACAGGTTGTTAACTCATTCTTATCACTAGACCGTAGCCTGTACTGTGCTGGGAGCTCACCGGGGTTCAGCCAGACATATGAAGAATGCTACTCATTCGCTTTCCACAGCCTGGCTTTGTTTAGAACAACACGAAGCACTGTGTTCCAGATGCATAATAAACACGCAGCTCTAAGCAGCAAACGCCAAGAGCGCCGCAGAAGGAGATGCAAATGAGGTGTACGTGAACCGAACTACTTGTTTAGGAGTGACAGGGCAGACCTGACATTGTGTTCCAGACAGGAAACTAACTCCTTTGCTACAGCGCCGCGTTCAGTTTTTGGGCTCTTCCTGGACTGAAAGTAAAAAAGAGAGTAGCAGGTAAAGAGCTGGGCTTGTAGCCAGACGTTTGAAGAATCTATTCTCATCTACGCTACTGCTTGATGTACCCTATATGCTAAAAAGCATGGCTAACAGGTAAAAAAGTAATAAAAAAAAACTATGACACTAGTGAAGCACGTCACTACTGGCACTACTATAAAATGAGGAAGAGGAGAAAGAGGAAGAACATACTCAGTGTCAACTCATTCATGTGCCTCAAGTCCTGCAGGCTTGGAAATAAGAAAGGCGAAAATAAGCATGGAACTGTTCGGCATGGTCAAACAGACTATCTTTGTTGAGCAAATATGAAAATAAATGTGAATAATGTGACCGCTACCTCAAACAAGAGTGTAGCTGGACACATAATGCGTTTAGTTACGCCAATTCTGCAGCTTGCATAATACAAAGCTGGTCTGTGATTCAGTCACTTAATGTAATTCTGTGTTTATCTAACTTGCCAAAACAGCCTTTGTGTCAAATCATTTCATTACCTTGGACAGCCCCGCGGAGTGCAAGAAATAAATATAAAAGGACTACCTGCTTCCTTAAACAAATTTCATGCTCCTAAATCTGAATAGCTTATACCAGTTTGAATTTGACAGCACAAACTATAACAATACTGCTACCACTGGTAACATTGAACAAGCAATACTCAAACATCGAGCTTTCATTTAGGAAAGAGAGATTACATGTTGCTAACAGCTATCCTCACTGTTACTTCTGCGATCAGGGTTCTTTACGATTTGTTTGGAATAAAGCCGAGGGGGGCATCGAAGAGACTTACAGAGAAGCTGATAGCCTCCGGCGGAAGCCACTCCATTAATCAGATATTTGATACGCATTAGCATTTTGTGCACAATCCCAGAATAACACCGCTGGGGAGCAGGCAGCCTGCAGATGTGCTAAGTGCCGTCTAAAATTCTGCTCTAGGCCCGGTGATGATGCTGCCCTGAGCAGGAACAAGTTTATCCTATCAAGTTTGCCACAAAGTTTTAACTGACTCCCTGATCTGAAACCACTGGCACACACTGTTGCAGGACACCTTGAAGGTATGGATCCCCTGCTCGTGAACGGTAAAGTTGTGCTGCGTTCGGGGTGCTAGCATTTTCAGTGTGTTACTTCAGTTATCAGGTCTCATACGGAGTACTAGGGCTACTTTAGAGAGTGAGGTGGGGGTGTGTGTGCTCTTTAGACTGCAGGCCTAAATCAGACCTCTCGGTCAAATCTGTGGATGAACTGCTTTTTCTTAAACATAGGTTAACCTTAGAGGCCGGTTTTCTGCTGTAGTTCCTCATGCCTGTTGACACACATACAACATACACAACATACAAAATGCACACACCTTAAACCTGAAAATGGTAATAAAATTCATAAATACAAAAACGTGACACAGGGCTTTCCATCCAAGGCAGTGAGGGTGATCAAGAAGTGCCTGGATATTACTAAAGCTGTCATAAATTATTACTATTAGGAAAATATAACATAATGTAGCCAATGTAGCTTTGCTGAGCAAATGGATGCCACGCCGCTTGGGGATTTTTGTAAAGCATAGTGGCAATGCCGCTGGTGACTGAGATTCTCGGTGATATGCATGCACTTAGGCCCTTTTAAGCTTCGGAGACGTGTCAGTCAGACAAGAGCTCATGTCAACTGGATGAAGGACTGAAGGTATCGTATCAGCGAGCGATGCTGGGTATGTCAGCTTTAGGTAAGGTTACATTACACTATACTACGGATTGCTACTGCAGCTGGCTAAGGCGTTTAAAAAGAACTGACTTGGTTTACAGTGGAAATTCCACAGCTAACACAAAACAGGCCCAGCACTCTCAAATCAGACTAATTTAATCTTTAGTCTTTAATGGTTGCATACAGTAAGGTAACCATTTGTCCTCTAATGTATTCTCGCCCCCAAAATCGCTAACAACTTAGCTAAAAGTCTCTGCCTCTGTTCGTAGTTACATTGGCATGAATGCAGATAACAATTAGCTGTTTGTACACCCATAAGAATATGCTGGGCGACGCAGTAACTCTCGTTAAGTTATTAGCCAGGTACCTACCGTTAGGTGCTGCACACAAATTGCTAGGTAGCCTGTATGTGGCTAATTATGTAGATGGAGTTATCTAGTTACTGTTGCTAACTAGTATATTACGATTGCTAGTTAGCTGCTTGCATTTCACATAAGACTTTGTGCTTTATTCATTAGCTCTGTTTACAAAAGGGTCCTACAAGAAAATATACAAATTTCATACATGTCAGACACACCAGCTAGGTAGTTAGATTCTTCGTGTACTTCGTGTACTTAGTTCTAGGGTCTAGCTAGCCTGGGGTCCTGCTGAAACATGACATTTGCTATGAGACGCCCAACAATAGGAAACTCCCCGATGCTTGTCACTGTTGTCTGAAGAATTGTCTGGTTTCGGGCTGTATTGATTAGGAAGACAATGACGGCCTCATTGGCAATCTGCAGAACGTGGCAATATCCACGAAACTAGAAATCCTAGCTAACTAGCTACCTCACCAGCCCAGAACCAGCTATCACTAGGTCGCGATGTACACATGTCATGATTTAGTAAACATTAGCACACTAGCTAATCAGCTAGCTACACGTCACGATATAGCCTGCAAGCTAGCTAATTAGCAAACTAACTGATCTGATAACCAATTAGAAAGTTATCTGGATAAGGTTAACAAGACACAGGTTCCTTAAATATACATTGTCAGCGAGCAGGCTAACTAGCCAACTGGCTATGTTGCTGCCAAATGATGATAACGAGAGAAAAGTTAGCAAAGCTATCTTAGCCAGGTCAGCTGGCTAAATTATTTACCTTGATCTTCTCGCCGTCGATGTCGATAACTTTCTCCCGAAAGTCCACCCCGATGGTAGCCTCGGTTTTGTCGGGAAACTTTCCCGCACAGAATCTGTAGGTCAGGCACGTCTTGCCCACCCCTGAGTCTCCTATAACGATTATTTTAAAAATTCGGGACCGCAGCGGTGGCAGAGACGTCCCGGACAGAGAGGTGGTCAGTTCAAGAGATGACTCCATTTCTGCTAAGGGATAAGGTCTGGACGTCTACAACTAACTAACTAACTAAACAGTTAGCTAGTGCTAGCCAGGAAATTAAAACAACCAGCCAGCACAGCCCGGATTAAACTGGTCAAAATGGTTATTTGCGTCGAATCTATAATGTTGAACAACTTTTTTCCTGACTTCGCTAACCTAGATCAGATATGCAAACTCATTGCTATTGCCTACAGTAGATACGGCAGCTAGGCTAGCTGGCTGTCTATCGCGGAGACATTCCTGCTAGCTGCTAACTCCAGCTTTGGATGGAGCGTTAGCTAATTCCTCTGGATCGATGTCTCGGGAGAAAGCCATTCTGGGAGGAGTGCGCACGCAGCTTCTGGGACCGTCATCATGGCGGATGCCGCACAAACATCCGTAAAAGATTGAGTAAGTGGTGACTGCGAGCTTGACACGATGATAAATACTACCCATACTCACCCGTGTGTGTTGGGGTTTGTGTTTTTATTTGATACTCTCCATTAAAGGACTTTAAGCCCATCCACACTTAGGAGCTGGGATGGACGAGAACAAGCGTCACAACATTTTAAAGATAACGTCACGAATACTGCGTGTAGGCGACTGTTGTAGAATATAGAAGTCAGTCTACCTTAAAATCACATTTGTTAAGGGGGATGTTACTTTTAAGCACAGGACGTCCAAAAAGGTTAAACCAAACCAAAGTGGTTTATTATGGTTAAACCAAGGGGGTCCATGAAACAGATTTTTCAGATTGCAGTGTTCAATGTGTAGCAGCCTGACTTGGATGGGTCATCTGAGAACCTGCTGTCTGCTGTACCTTTGCCACAGATACCCAGCACAGGATATATAGGGATCTCTGGCAAGCAAAGTGTACAGTGTGAGATTTGAAAGGAGTTGTTGCAGGGGGTGGATACATTGCATTCTTGTGTTGCATTCCATCCCTAGCATGGTGATAAACATTAATTAGGAAAGAACAAAAAAAGAAAACTCCATTTTGAAGAGCATGACACTGTCATCACATGAGGCATTTAGCCCTAATATGTGAGTCTCCTGCTCAATGTGGGAGGCTTGAGGTGTTTGGATATTTAAGAATACGGCAGAATAATGAAGGGTATTGAGCAAGAAACAGGAAGAGGAGGCAGAGACCAGGAGAAATAGAAAGGGAGCTCATTGAGTAGCCTAAGTTCTTCCTGGGATGACATGAAAAATGGCTAGCAATGTAAAGGCAACTGTCAGGTTGTAATTGCTGATAGCAAAAATGACAGAAAGCTGGCCATGAATTCTTCAGTAGACTTGATGTTCATCACTTCATTAAAGGAGTTCAGGAGCAAAGCCGCTAGTTGCAGGCAGTGGACATAAGTATTTTTAATCAATACAGTATTATAAAGACCTTTCAATGCATCAAAGCCAGGAAGAGTCTTGGGCCAATTAATATTATTGGCCATTTGTGTAGGTCATGTGCTAATCAACTGAGATTAATCCGCTATGACATTTCCCTTAGCCAGCAGAATGTGCCAAAACTGTGGAAGCAGGATCCAAGTCATCCCTATAGAAATAACACTCCAAGCTTCTGAATGATTTAGGCCAGTTCCTCTGACTTCTTAAGTTATGAAATCTTTAAAAAAAAAAAAACTGATAAAGAAAATGCTACTCCACAAAATCCAAGATCTTCTTGATCCACTTCAGTATTGCTTACAGTGCGAAAAGAGCGGTAGAGGACACCACAATGACACCATTTAATTTTTTATAAGTACCTCAAGGGCTGTAAAACACATGCTTGGCTTTTATTTGTGGACTTTTCATCTGCCCTAACACCCCATATTTTAACAGAAAGACTAACAGAAAGAGTCGTAAATTTTGACTTTGATG
Source organism: Megalops cyprinoides (assembly GCF_013368585.1). Lineage (NCBI taxonomy): Eukaryota > Metazoa > Chordata > Actinopteri > Elopiformes > Megalopidae > Megalops > Megalops cyprinoides. Next base: position 12,359,752 of record NC_050604.1, read on the forward strand.
TTAATATGATAAGATGAATTATTGATTTTTTAATAAACAGAGCGTAGAGGGTACAGGTAAACAGAGCTTTCCTCACCCACAGGATCTCCTCAAGAGTGTGTGCTTTCACCTCTTCCTGAAATCCTGGACACAGACAGTTGTAGAAGCCAGTAAGAAAACAGGCATATGCTGAAATTTGCAGATGACTCAGATGTCTTTGGTCTTCTTCATAAGAATTAAATTTACCATGGTTCTGTCATGGATGACATTTTACAATAGTGTAAAAACTCATTTCAGAAGTTAAATGTCAGGAAAAAAAAACAGGGTGATTGATTTTGGATGCCCACCCACATCCCACATCTCCAGAGATCAGATGCTGTAATTTGTTGATGGTTCTAAATAGGGTGCTCATTTTGACTGCAGGCTGAACCTTAAAGCCTGGGTTTTGCCACGAACGGTTTAATTGGTTTAAACTTTAAACTATTTCAAGACAACACTGTCACATTCATATTCAGTCAGAACAAACACACAAAAGATGATGATTTTAATCTGAATGCTTGGTGGTCATGCCAAACAGTGGAGAAACAAATTGAGGAAAATTATAAAATAGTCAGTTCTCTGTTCTATAGGTCTGTACCCAAGCGCTGGAAGACATCATTATCTGATGTCCAGTCTATCCGGTCTGTATCAGACTTCGTTGTTCCAGTGACCTATCAGCTGCTGTGTAGTTCTGAGTCATTTTGCTGCATGAATGACTGCATACTTGTGCTGCAGAATTGGCAAGATATATTTCACTGCTGATCTCATAGTGATCAATATTGTGACTTTACTCAGAGGGGTCAGGTTTTCTCTAGTGGTTCAAAAAATGAATTACGCATATTTGGTTTTCTCTGGCAAGTTTGAAACAACCTCTCTGTGTCAGAGGTTTTGGTACTGCATTCCTGTGATGAATAGAATAGAATAGAACAGAATATATTTTTATTGTCCACCAGGGTGGAAATTTGTCTTCGGCTCATCAAACACAAATTTCCACCCTGGTGAATGCATGCCTCACACAAGGGGGGCAATGGAGGGAGATGCTTCTGTTTTACCATGAGATGAAAAGGACTCCATTTTCTTTTGAATTTACGTAAAGCCAGAAACAATCTAACACTTCTTCCATACTGTAACTTGAAGTAATTAATTTAAGCAAGTGTTTTTTTCTATATTAACTCAACATCATTACCTCCGAATCATCCAAACCGGCAAAAAATGCTTTGACTTCTGCTAAACCCCTTTAGGTAATGAAGTCAACAGCTGCCATGGAGTATTTATTGTTGCTGATGAAGTGGCCTTTTGGAAACAATCCAGGACCAAGTATCCATTTATTCAACACAGAACAAATGTGACAGATGATGCTGGAGCAATAGGGAGCTGAAAAGCTCCCGTTTACCGTTTACTATTCTTCATATTTATGTATACTGTAGACACTCTTACCCAGAGTGACCTACATGTCTGTCAAGGGAAGACACCCAACGTCAAGAGTAGCACAAGCATGGATGCAGATACAGAGTAGCAAATAACACATTGGAGATAGAGCAACAAGCTGAATGTAAGATACAAGCATACAGCCAGAGCCATTATAAATCTAATACTTAAAAGCACTCCTCAATGAAAAGGGGGTTAGGAAGTATTGTTCACCTTTTCCCCATTTAGGCTCACTTGGGGTTTTTTAAGTAATTCCTTAAGGAATTGTACACATAATTGCCCTGTGCCAATTTGCTTGTAAAGAGCACTCTACCAAATGCAAGCTGATTGACAGTTTAATGCAGGCCAAAAGATGGACATAGCAATCCTCTGACCTGTTCAGTATCACAGTTAACTCATTTGACACAAAGTGATTGAAATGTTCCTGTTCTCAGCCGTTGTTTTTTTCCCCATGTGGGTTTTGATGGAAGCCATCCAACGTCAGTTAGATTCATTGATTTACAATGCTAATAAGGTCCTCTGAAATCGGCCACAGAGAGAGAGTCATTCATTCAGTGAGAGCGGTTAGGACCTGAGAGAAGGAATATCCCATACCTGCACAGATCTCACCCATAAACTGTTCATACCACTTTGTATGTAACGATGCAACAGTGACACGGGTAAGCATGACACATGCAACCATACTTATCTGAAAACAGATACAGTAAGAGAGAAGATAAAGGACAGAACACTGTGAAAGTGGAGACCTTGGGTTATTTCGTGTTTTGTGCCCTTTGAGCCTGTATTTTTCAGTGCTGAGCATAAATTACTCACTACCCAAAAAGTAAAACTGTTGAACAATAACCCCTCAGTCAAAGCATGCTCAGAGTGCTTCAGTTAATCTTAGGAGACTCATATTTAATGCATCGTTATAGGACTTGAATTTTTCAGCCGGTGGAGAAAGCATGTAAAGTATAAAAAGAAGACCAAGGTTCTTCAGTGTGTCCTCTTGCGTGCTACCTATCTCAGGCCCTGAGGCTTCAGCTCTGACCTGGGGCACAGTGGAGCCCCATATAAAGGTACCAATTGACTGCAGCAAGTCCTGCACTTCGTCCCCACCAGACTGCACACCCCACCATGGTGCTTACTGATCCAGGATCTCTCCACCTCAATGGCAGTTGCCAGGGCCCCTGTCTGGCATTAGGGTCTGTTGGCTGAGGTCTGTTTTTGGATTTTTGGACCACTTTTATTTCATTGGGGCCTCACATTGCAGCATTGCTACAAAATATGAACCCCATCTCCAGCGTTCCCAAATACATATTTCAACTTAATAGATATATTCCTTTATTCTGTGCACTCTAATTTTTGTGTAATGTGTGTACATTTTGCCTTTTAATAATTTAGCTTGACATCTTAATAAAAAAGTCATTTTAATTGCTAAATTCATTCGCACACAGGATCACAGTATTTCATTAAACTTTGACAGGCTGCAATGAGAATTTACTGGCACACCGCCCACCTCAGAAGAACCACTTGCCTGCCAGTTTATATCTGAGAGAGAAGAAGCACCACGCCACTGGCGTAAATATCGACTGGGGCCCAGAAGCTGTCAGCTGCCCATGTAGCAAGGCAATTTTTTGCTGCTGTACTATTGTAGGTGGGCCCTCCCGCGCATTGATTGTTTCACGCAGTCTTCAAAGTAACCATTCAACGATATCACAGCATGCGCTTGTGCTTGGGGTGGGTTGGGGCAAGAAAAAATACTTGCACTGGGGCCAATCACAATTACGTTACGCTACAGCACCACACAGTGAATTCCACAGTGAAATTATTAACATTATTACATTTCAACTTTAAAGAAAAGTGGTAAAAAAAGGTGGAGAAACTTGATAGGCTGGTGTGGGATTTGCGGATTTTTAGCCTTGACATTATGTTTCATTTCTCATTTTGTGGTGTCCATTATTCTGGTGTATTGGCTTTTATTTAAAATATGCAATCAGATCGACCTAAGCTGCTAAGCTACCAGGACCATCTGTTCATTTTTGAATGCAGTTTTGTTTACTTGGGACATCATGCTGAATTATTTCTCTGATGTCCACTGGGGGTCCCCAGTTTTGCAGGTTTTGTTCCAGTTCTATTGTTTTACTGGAGTTGGTGATTAGAAGAGAATTCCTCTATTCTGAGGGTAAATCGGCAGCTGGCTGAGAAGCAGCTCTGAAGCTGTCTTGTCTGTGGTCCTCCAAGACCAGGGAAAGATACTACAGGTTTATATGGTCAATTTGCAGTCATATCCAAAGCTACTCCTGTTACATACATGAAAACAAGACATGTTTAATGGTCAGAACAAGCCAGTCAGTCTGTCAGTGCTCGTCATTTTGCCTATTTGTCTAGATTGTATATCACGTCTTGTCTTGAACACTCATTCTGGAGTCTTTGCTTCCACTGTGAATCCTGTAAATCTATTCATAAGATGTACACTTACAATTTTAACATTAATAACATTCTCTGGAAAAAAAAGTATCTCCAAGTGTCACCATGAAATTTACCTTTAATTGCGACATGTGTCCTCAAAGGTTATTCAACTCAGAGCGATGCCTTTACCACTGCAATCGAAATACTTTGCATCTCTCCACGTGGAATGCGAACTCACATCCCTTACTGTCTAAATGGCTCATCCACGCTTCAAATGACAATGAAAAATCAATTAGCTCTTATGCAAGTCATGAAATTAGCACTACTTGGGACTCTCAATGGTCATTATGCCCATGTTCATGGTATATTGTAGCAGCTGCAGCTGATTGGATATGGCTTTGTATGAATGGCAGTGTTTGTATGTTACAACATCACCCGTCCTCAGTGAAGCTGGGCCTGACAATAGGAGTCTGTGAGCATCGCGCTGCGTTTTACTAGGAGGAGATCCCAGCATCCATCTGTTGTTCCCCGTTGTTGAGTCCAGGACGCCTCCCCTTCTTTCAACAGGGCCAGCAGGGAACCAGAAATGCTTTTCAATGATGCTTAAAACTGTCCATTTTAGCCTCATTTTTTCAGTTTATAAAAAAAAGTTTATTAGTTCATAACACTGTAATGCAATATACTGCAGTCAGTAAGTAGCCCATAAGAGAATCTCTTTCAGGTCTTCTGAAGCTCACCTTTCTTTGATTAAGGCGGCTGAAAATCAATGCCAGAGAAGGTGGAAGAGGTGGAAGTGGGACACCAAATGAAAAGGATACTGTACTATGTATTTAAGCGGCTATAAACTGTACATACTGGGAAAACAGAAGAACAAGGAACAGAACTAGTGTTTTACAGCACAGTATTGCATGTGAAGTGAGGTTACGCGAGGATTTGTGCGCACTCCAGCTCATGTCCCAGTTAAGTCTGCATGTGTGACTGACAGGGCCCCCGGTGTCTGGGCTCTCAGCTGTGCCAGATGGTACACTCAGGGATGACAGTCAGCAGGTCAGTCTCCTGGGGGACCGGGCAATGACCTCAGTGACCTGCTCACTATGGGCAGTCGTTCAGCAGCATGACCATACTAAGATACTCGGTGTCGCTCTTTAATAACAAAAGCTTTAGGTTTCCAGGGAAATGTGTATTGCAAACATCAGTGGTAGTATAAATAGCGTAGTGAAAAAGTAGCAGTTTGTGAAAACTGGCGAGTCCTCCTCTTCCCCTGCTTGTCTCTCTGAAAGGCAGTTTATAACTCCTTTTACCTCAAGCTGCAGTTCTCCATTATTTTGCTGTTGATTTTGAACAATTGAAAGATGAGATTAGGAGAACCAATGCATTTTGCCAAATCCATTTCCATTACCTTCAAAGCAGCAGGTCAGCTACCTCCTGAAAAAAACACGTCTGTCTTTAAGGTTCAACTGTGCCACCAAGTGGAATTATCTGGAAAAAGTATATGAAGAAAAAACAAAAAAAAGAACAGAGCTATTGGTTGCAACTCCTCACTGGCCTTTTGCTCTTTAGTGCCTCTAGTGGTAATGCCATTACCGTAGTAAATGCTTTCTGTGGGATAACTGTGAAATTGTGCATACAAGTGACCAAAACACTTGGCAACTCCAAAGAATTACAACCGAGTTTTCCTAGAGACACAATATATGTTAAGTACTTCACTGTCAGGGTATACATATTCACCCCACATATCTGTAACAAACAGGTGTGCAAATTTCTCAGCAGATCGTGGGGACTGAAAGACCTCTGGTGGTTTTGAACGAACGGTTTTCAAACTCTTTGTTTGGCAGGGCACTTGTAAATTATAGTATATATTATTGGACCACATAACATAGCTGAAGAAATGTTTAGCACTTTTACACATAATATTGCTACATCGCTTTCACACACACTTATACCAAAGTCCTCATGAACAGCCACGTAGTTCAGGTCCCATTTGTCTAGCAATTCCCCAACCACACACGCTTTCTACAGACAAGAGTATAGCATATGAACCATTGCTCTAAACCATGCTGGTTTCAGATTAGTGTCAATGTCCAAGTCGCTAACATGGCCACACGCTGGGGTAAGACCCCCCCCCTTTCAGTTTACACCCCCGCCCAGTGCGGCTCACGGGCCCGAGCTGCTCTCCTCGTTTACCCTCGACCAGTCAATCACATCATCGATCTGCCTTTCACTACCGCTCACCGCTGAAGCACAACCAGAATACAGAGTACTTTTTCAAAACAGTTTATTGCATTGTATATTTGGTACCTCTTTATGTGTTTGACAACAAGGGTAGTAGTAACATTACAACTGAAAAGAAGGAAGAAGCTGATCTGGTTCTGGGGGAAAAAATGTATATATATGTATGTATGTATATATATATATATTAATTGCCCCCACCATTCTGAAAATGTACAAAGTCTGGGGCTTGTCCTGAAACGCAGAATGAGAAATTATTTTTTCCTGTTTAGAAAGACAGGGCTTAAAGTATTACAAAACCAAAAAAAAAAAAAGAAAAACCAAAAGACCCACCTTGGCGTGTGAAGACTTAGAGGTATCGCTGGGTGAGTATGCGGATCCAGTACTGCAGTTATCTAGAGAGGGCAGTCTGCACATCAATCTTATCCTCACCGGCTGTTCCTCTTTGACCGTAAAAAATCATAATCCACCAGGAAAAAAAAATGAAGTTCGCCTCCTGAGCAGTATGGATCCATCCTATGACCTCTGCTATGTGACTGTGTGGGTGGGGCAGGTCAGTACTCAGGATCCAGTATGATTGACAAATGCCTGCTTTATTTTAGAAACTAATATATCATATCATGACTATTACATTGGATTTAAAAAAAAAAAAAAAAAACTCATCTCGTTCAAGTTCTGACAAAGAGACAAAGGAAACCGTAATGTACTGCCTTACTGAAAAGACAAACATTTTTCACAAAGATGCTGATTTTTATCATACACCACCGTTTCAACTTTCACATTGCAAACCATTCGGAGGGGAAAAAAAAACAAAAAAACAAAAAGCAAACCGACGCATTTGCCATTCATACTGCACTCCCTGTGACCTTTGACCCCCGTCTCTGTGGGAAAGTCTTCCGTTGCTCTCGATGGCCGTTTGTGGAGTTCTACTACTGGACAGCCTGCCGGACGGGCTGGGCATGACGCCCCACCACGGCGCTCGCCAGCTTGTGCTCAGAGTACGAACCAAGTGCTGAACAGCGCTAACCCCTTCCCAGAATCCCCTTCTCTCTTTTTTTTTTTTTGAAATTAACGGAGTGGTTTTTGGCACACATCTGGCCCACCCCCTCCCTGCTGTGTGTTGCAGCCTCTATTATTTTTTATTATAATAATTTCATATTTTAATTTCTTTATAAATTACTTTAAAAACATGGGAAGTAGACAGAATGTGGTTGACGTTTAACAGATCTGCTTCCGCACCTCCATCAGAATAAACCCATTGCTGTTCATTGTCTCCAGACTCACGTGTTTTTTTTATTTATTTTTTTGTTTGTTTACTGTTTATTTTCAGTTAGAGAGTAGTCGTCAGCAAGATTAAAAAACGTAAAATGGCCATTTTTATTCTCTTTTCTTTTTTTCGCTCTCTCCTCAAATACAATGCCATCGTAATTCAGTCCGGGTCACAGAAGACCTGCGGGGGGCGTGGCCAAGAGCCTTGGCGACGGTGTTTTTCCGGAATGGCGACGGGCTTCCCGAGTCCCTCCTCCTCCTCCCCCCCACCACCACCACCACCCCTGCTCCATCACATGTCATTGGCCAGCTCCTCGGGCTCGGCGGACACGTCGCCGTTGACGGCGATCTTCATGTTCTCCTCGTAGCCCGGCGGCATGAAGGCCAGCGTGTAGGGGAAGAGCTTGTGGCAGTCCGCGCGGTACGCCTCCGCCGTCTGCTGCCCGTCGCCCAGGCTGCCGTCGCGGAGGCTCTCCAGCACCTCCGTGCAGATCTGGCAAAAACAGAGCATTCTGGGTCAAACTCGCCATGGACGGGGCGTGTGAACAAGATACCAGAGAACAACTAGGGCAGTGCTCTGTAAAATACCTGCCATTTATCTTACAGTAACTCTAAGGATCCCCTGTGAAAGTATTTAGCTGGATCTTGCAAACATATTCAGTCACCTGCCCAAACCATGTTCTTTGCCCGGGTTATACTTTTTTTCATAAGACCACCCACAGCGTTGAGCTTTGACTTCAGCTTTGAGCTGCATTCGGCAACACTGATCTCAGTTCACAGTGGGTGTGCACATAGGGCATGAGCTCACTTGCTAAGAACTGGGATCAGCGTTAACGAGGATGTTGAACAGAGCTTCGCAGGTAACAACTGAACAAAATGGAGCACTGATCTACCTGAATGCTCCTGTTGTTGAGGGACTCATCCAGTGCAGTGGCCAGCTCCACAGCCTTCTTCTCTGTGGATGGATCCAGGTAGTACATCATTCTGGCAGCTGGGAGAGAGAAAAGGGGGTGGGGGGGAGGGTCAAGGTTAGCTCGGAAAGCGGACGTCCCAAACCGACTCCTGATGGAATGAGGTGCAGCTCCTGGTACTCTCACCTGCTACTCTGTGCGGGATGGAGCTGGAGTGCTTGCGGAGGAAGGCCTCGTTGAAGCTCTTGGCGTCGCTCTCTCCGAAGAGCCGGGCCATTTCCTGCTGGAGCACCGTGCGCACGGCCTCGGGCAGGTCTTTGCTCTCGGACACTGCGAACAGAAAACCAACGCTCGTCTTCAGTCACTCAAACTGACGTAAGGGAGTAACTTCGATTCTGCGTTCTGCTCAAGGGCACATTCCTGAAGCTGCCGCTCATTTCAGCAGTGTGTCAGTGTGCAATGTGTGACACATCTTTGTGTGGTACCCAGAACAGCAGGAACCACTACCACGGCGATTCACTTATCTTACCCAAAAATCTGCTTCATGGTGTCAGTCGTTTGCTTGTATTTTCCAATAATGAAAGATTAGATTAATATCCGTATAATGCAATTTCTTGTGGATCTCTTGCCTTGTCCGAAATAAACCCATGTCCAAAAAAAAAAAAAAAAAAAAAAATTGCTGCTTTCCATAAAAACTCAAAGAGCTGCATGCATACAATTAAGAGGTGGCACATCCAGCTCTGTCCGCGCAGCCCAGAATAGAAAACCATATTTGGAATCTAAGCTGCCTTCTGTGACTCCTTCTGCCTTAAACCAAAAATCTGCTGCTCACACATGGCGGAGAGCAGAAAGACGAGGTGACTGCCATTCCGTGTGTGAGCATGCCTGAATATTCTGCACACGTAAGAGGGTCACATGGCCCAAAAGCGCGGCTCACCTGCTTTGAAGAAACGCACTAAACACTGGTGGAGCCAGGGATGGTCTGGGTCGATGGAGAAGGCCCTCTTCACTGACTGCAACATCAGCAGGAACTTCTCTGCAAGGCAAATGTGAATTTGTGTTAAAACGGCATCAAGGGTGGTACTGTGAGAGAACAAAACTCTCTCAGTTTTATTTTTTGTTTTTGTTTTTTTACAGGTTTTACAGGTTTCTGAGGCAAATTAGCCTTCTGAGGCACATCCAAAACAACATCCAAATAAACCATTTTCCCTGGATTTCCCTGAATTTCACTCTCAGTATTTACAGATATCCATGTCAAATGATTTTAAGCAAGCTTAACCTTCTAGGTTCTTCCACAAGTTATCTGATCCTGAGACAGTGTACGCCACTTTACCCTGCCCTTTCTTCTTTACATTTCTACTTTGACCAAACATGTCCCCTGCTTACCTTTTCTAAAGTAGATCTCAAATGCCAGGAGATGAGTGTCTATCTTATTTTTCACTAGGTTTTTCAAGGGAGTCAAGAACTTAACCGCTTCTTCCAGTGGATTTTCTACCTGTTCAGAAAAACAGACACGGGAGAAAAGACACTGAGCGCCCCACATTCTGCCGTCTGCTCATCTATGTTTCTCTCGCTCTCTCTCGCCCTCTGCGAGCGCAGGCCGCCCGCACGCTCCTCCGCGGCCCGCCGCCCTCCCCGCCCACCTTGGCGAGCTTCTCCGGGATGAGCTCCTCCTTGGGCCCGCCGATCTCCTCGTCGTCGTCCTCCTTCTTCTTCTTCTGGTTCTTGAGCTGCTTCTCCTTCTCGGCGTTCTTCTTCTCCTCCTCCAGCTGGGCCTTCTTCTGCGCTCGCCGCTGCTTGTTCCTCAGCTTCTTCAGCTCTTTGTCCGACAGGTTCGCTGCGGAGGCACAGGCGGTTTAGCGCGTTTCCCTAATAAGAGTCTTAGGCGTAGTGACAAACCCCAGAGGAACCAGCTGATGCAACAAAAACTCATGATAAAACTCTTCGGCTGTCAAACAAAACTTGCACATTAACATATACTAAGAGTTGCTCTCTTGAAACCTATTTGAGACTGTCACAATGTCTTTGAGTTAAGGGGTATAATTAACAAATTTTAATGTAATTGAAGAAAAATATTGCAAACACTTTGGCACATTTTGCATTCACTGATGTGTTTGTCCACAGTATCAGAATTACAGTAGGCAAACTTGGCCAAACCCAGCAAATTTTTATACAGGACGACCAGCTGTGGAAGTCTGCAAAAACAAGTCAAATCAAATTCACACAGGACTTACATTAGAGATTGCCAGTGACCTCTGAACCAACATGTCTTTCTCCACAGCTTCTGGATAGTGTTATCACAGATAGCTTAGCGCTCTTTTTAGCACGGTCGTGCACCATTGGTGTGTAGATGGTAGATGAGGGACGCGCTTGCTCACCTGTGTCCGCCTCCAGCTCCTTGTTCTCATTGGTCAGCGGGTTGTCGTGCAGGGCGAGGTAAATCTCGATGGCCGTCCGGGACGCCTTGTAGTAGAAGGGGTGCATGCGCAGCACGTCCTCCAGCTTCAGCAGGTCCACGTACGAGCGCAGCGTCATCTTACGCATGCAGTACGTGTGGAAGTCGAACTGGTCGTCCGTGATCTCCACAAAATGCTGTGGGACAGGGGCCGTGCGCAACGGGTCAGGCACACTGGGAGGGACAGGTACGGAGCTCATGCTAGATTTCGCCGGCGGGGGGGACTTACCCTCTCGATTTCGTGGCACTTCTTCAGCGCCTCCCCGTACTTGTGCATGGACTTGTAGGCCAGCGCGCACTCGGTCTGGAACCACATGCACTGCATCTCGTTCAGGTTCTCCACCGCCGACGCCCCCTCCTGCACAGAGACGGGCGCGTCAGAGGGGCCTCGGACACGCTTCGCTCACCCCTCACACACACACACACACACACACACACACACACACACACACACACACACACACACACACACACACACACACACACACCCCCCTGTGCTAGAGCAGCTGCCTGTGGCACTCGGCCTGGGATCAGACACTGGCTGCCCCTCAGGGCATCAGGGGCGTGACTCTGACACGTGATCAATGCTGTATTTGCCAGCGTAAGCTAAAGCACAGCTCTGCTTTAAAAAACACTTTCATGTTCGTTCTCGCATCAAAAAGGCTTTATATTAACTGAGGCGTGTATATTAAAAAGGCGTGTATATTAACTGATTCCATTCCTTTTTTGATATCACATGCAGTCGTTGTTTGAAAAAGCTCCACATATAAAATGTACAATACTATACAGGAGTTATGCCAATATTATTTTATATACCAGGGGGAGCATGACATTCATAACATTCCTGAGAAGAATGCATTAATTATCGCACAATTAAGTATTGTACCATTACAATGCATAAATATCAGAATCCTGTCACCCATCTATAAATCTGCCTTGCGGAGGCCTTTCATATGGTCCATGCCAGGCCCTGAACACTTTCTCCAAATTTAATTTTCTCAGACAGGAACCCTATATTCCCTTGACATAACTCCAAGCTCCAATAACACACAGGTTTAAAAATAACGAGGCAAACGTATTGATCATTCTTCAGGTAAATGCCAAGCCTCTCGCATGATAAGGACTATTACCAGGGAAAACGCACCCAGTCCATCCAAAGTCTCCCATCACTTCTACCCACACACCAAAGAGCCCTAACAATGCTGCCCGTGAAGCCCACGTCTGACCACGGAGGCCAGGAGAGGCCGGGCGAGACCCCTGTCCCTCCGTCTCACCCGTGTGAACTTGGAGCACATGTCCTCGGCCTCCTTCACCATGCCGGCCTTCAGCATGTACTTGGCGCACTTGGAGTTGATGAAGCGGTCGGCCGTGTCCAGCGCCTGGGCCTCGTCCATCCACCGCGCCGCCTCCTTGATGTTCCCCGCGTGCTACAAAAGGAAGGAGAGAGTCACCATGGAGATATATCATCCTTCTCAAGTGACAATGGCAAGGCACAGGTTTCATATGTAGAAATGAGGGGCAATAAAGACTAGAACTGCATCTAGAACTGTTCTCTGAGAAATGACTGGCAGTTTCATTTATTCTTCATATTTAATATACATCTAATTAGAGGTCTTGAAATTATTACGAACCTGGAAAAAGCCAAGAAGTACTTGGGATAAGAACCCCAGGAAAAAGGTTTAGGCCAATAGTCCTAAATAACCTGACTCAATAATGCCTGTTATGTCCTCGGTGACTCTTGGTGCTTTGTGCATTAACACTAAGCCTCCCCCCGCCGGCAGGTACCTTGTAGATTTTGGCTTTGATGAGGAACAGCTCGATGAGGGTGGGCGTGCTCTCGATGGCTGAGTTGATGTACTCGAGGGCGAGGGTCTGCTGCCCGATCTGGTCATAGTGCTGCGCCAGGAAGTACTGCACCCACAGGAGGGTGGTGGGCGGCTCCTCTTTACCGTCATCTGCAGGGAGTCGACCACACACGTCACCTCCCACAATCCACCGCATTTGGTTTCAGCAAAACGTCTAAAGACAACTTCCACCTCGTATTCCCACCTGACGTATCTATATATGCCAACGGTGCTAAGAGGGGTTGTGAAAGCTTCAACAAACTGCATTCTACCTGACTTAAATTTAGCCGCTCATCAAATGAATTGTTAAGGTTTTGTTCATTTGTAAGGAAAATAATTTCCCTCTCACAGTGGTTTCACTGCATTATAAGCATAGCCTTCATGAAAGAGTATCATTTTTTTGGGTCAGCATTTTAAAGAGCGCTTACCATTTTGATTGAACATTCGGCAGATATTTAAAGATGTTTCATAGCCGACTACTAATTCTTCAATTATTGCCACCTGCAGGAAAAAATTAAACCGCAGAACAAAATGTCAGCAATCTAGTACATTCACACTACGGATGACATGGCAGCCAACAACAGTAACTCGCCGCGTGAGAAACGAGCAACGCTTTCACAGAAAAGGAAACAGACAGAGAGCACAGCAGCCTGCACTGCAGTTATACAGCCTTGGTAAACGCAGGCTGTGATTTAGTGGCACTTGGCGCTCCGTGCCTACACCGAGGAGCAGTACAGCGCAGGGCAGACCGAGGTTGACCGGAGATCTCCTCACCTTCTCCTTGTCGTTATAGAGGGACTTCAGGGTGGTGAAAACCGGAGGACAGCCTTTGCTGAAGTTCATTCTTAAATATTTATCCAGGCATTCCCGAAATTTCTCGCCTGACCACAGGGAGACACGAGAGGCACCACTCATTAATTCAGCAAAGACACGCAAGCATCTCGTGCTGACAAACCATTATGGAATCCAGCTTGTTGTTCATGTTTCAGTCACGTGTCTCTCTTATTGGATGGGGCCAGTTACCCATGGGGCTCCTTCCATTCAACCTGATCCAATAAGGCCCCTTGTTAAGATTAAAGTGTTATAGGCTACCTCTTTAACTGCACACACCAATATCCTGTTCTCCTATCCTTATATGACAGATCACCAGGGTGAACTGTGGCTATCTACAACTGGAAGGTCAACACTAGAGTTTCCTCTCAGCTGTGCAAATATGTAATTTTGGTATATAGATGTGACCACAAGTCCTGTTTGACAGAGTGAAACACTAGAAATGTCAACACTGGATTAAAAACCACCCTTCATTTATTTACTTATTCAACAATTTCATTAAAACATCTTTTTGGAAAATGTCATGTGCATTGATACATCTCTTCTAATGAGTGTACAGGGGTGTGAAAGGAGAAACCCCCTTTGCAGAAGGGATATTGATATAGAATGACTCACCCGACAAGAAGTTTAGAGGGAGCCTCCTTGGCACCAGTCCTTTGGGATATTTTACCCAGGCCTCTTCATAGATTTTTTGCTTTTCTTCTATGCTGGCTGTAAGACAGATACAGGGTTCAGGTCAGGGACTACTATTATCAGCCAAACAATGATGGCAGGCACAGTCTGAGAGAAGTGTGAGAGTGTGAGGAAGAAACACTCATATGGTTGTGCTACCTGTGAGCGGTCACTCTGGACTGTGTCAACATGGTCCACTGAAACCAAAGGTATATGTCTGCCTGACTGTTTTATCTTTTTGTTCTCCACTAGCCCAAAGAGGTATTCAAAACTGGTGTGAAAGTGATAAGGGGAGAAACCCTGACAGGCTGACTGGGACTATACAGAAAGTCTGACAAAAGACAGGTTTTTGGAACACTCCTCTCGCATTTCTACTAAATTTCAGCAACCCCTTTAGTGTTACCCATCGGGAAGGCATGGGGAGTTCCCAAGTGCTACAAGGACAAGGCCCAAAAGGTGTCTACAAAACCAAAGCGGCACATGAGGAAGTCTGACAGGTGTTACAGCTAACAGCTATTATTAAGCGTTTAGAAGCATTTCCAGGTCCTCAGCCGTTTGTGAGGGCCTGCATCATCTCCCAGGAGCCGCCGAGCGAGATAATGTCTGAGCGGCGGTGACAGGTTCAGCGCGGTTTGAGCACGGTGTGAAGGGGAACGCCTTCCACCCGCGGCGGCTGGGAGTGACGCGCACCCGTTCAGAGCCCGCGGTACAGCACACCCCACGCAGGCCCGTCACAGCGCAAAACCCCGTCTCTGGGTGGATTATGACAGCTCACCGAGTGAAATGCGCCGCTAATGCATGAGAAAGAGGTTTTCACCAATTTATTCAGGACTACAGTGAAGGAACTGAAGACAGCAGAGAGACGAGCCAAAACTCGAGGAGATGACTTTATACAACCACAGTGGTTACGGGTATTCTCATCCATGCAGTTTCCGAAAGCCAATCGATATTTTTTTTGTTTTTAAGACGCACGTGTTCGGAAAGCGTGCCTGGATTCCCGAAGAACGATGGAAACCTAACACCGAGTCGCGGAGACCAGGGACCTTGCCCCGCTCGTTAAACGAGCCCTCACAACTGCGACCAAACGCAGCCACAGCGGCCAAAGTCGGGAAACCACAGACCTCCAGCACTGAGTCCCAGTGCATTTCAGAAACGCAGCACAAAAGCTGGAGACAGAAGCTGGCAATACAACGGAGGTTTTGTGTGTGTTATTGGCTCTTTTAAAGAAACTGCAGACTAGGTCTAACAGAAGAAACTTAGAAAAAAGCAGTTGAAGGCAACATACTTTCATGCAAGCCACAGTATCTTTATAACGTGAGAGAAGTACATTTTGACCACTTGGCTCTGCATCTGAGCTTTGTAACGATGCTTTGGAAAAGGCTATTGGGAGCAGCATAATGAAGTACTTCATTTTCTGAGCAGAGATGAAGCAATAGCAAAGAAACATAAAAAACAGTGCAATATTCCTTATATATAGTTCACTTTCTCCCCTGCATTTTAGGACACCACATCACGTTGGTCACACAGAACGGAAAGTTCTAGATTCTTCCAGGCACAGGATTGTGCGTACCGGGCTTCAGCGCTTTCTCCAGGCCGTGGTAGTAGGACCAGTTCTCCGGGTTGCGCTCCTGTAGCCGGCGGTACACCTCTGTGGCCTCCTCCATGCGCTCCAGCTTCAGCAGCAGCTCCCCTGCGGAGACAAGCGCGCCGTCCGCGGCGTGTCAGCCAGCCCTCTGTGTAACAGTGACCCACTGCCCCACGCACACGCCCGTCACTGGCTTCATCTATACCTGAGGCACCTACCGGGCGCTAAGCAGAGCTTTCAGGAACCATTTCCTTAAAAGGGGCGTCTAGGATGCTCATACGAGAAAACCTTGGGGAGAGTGTCTGGTTGGCCGTACCCAGCATTTACAAAGCAGCCTATTATTCCCGTTGACTTGTGGGACGGGCCTTTAGGTGGGGTTTGGTATGTCCAACTTTCTAATGCTGGCTTATGCTTAACTATAAAACTGAATAATTTATGCCGATTTAAAGTGTTCAATGACTGGTCGTCAAGTCAGTGTTAATTTCTCAGACAACAACCCTAGACGCCCTCTAATAAAGCGAAGGAGAGGTCAAACAGATAGTTAAGGAGGTTCAGCCATGTTTCACTTAGACCACAAAAACACAGAATGTAGAAATGACTCAAACCTTTAGTCTCCTCCACAGCCAGCTTGTCACAGATCTGCTTCTCGTAAGTCATGAGGTGATCGAGAGCTTCTTTGTAAAGACCTGCTTCTCGAAGAACCTGGTTCTGATATAGCAGTAGTTCGCTGTACTCGTAGTCCACTTTGTCTGGAGATGTCTGAAACGCACAGTTACAGCGGTTTATTTTTCCATACACCTGAAAGGTATGTCCAAGTGTAGTCCTATGGGAACTAAGCTATGTGCAGAGTTCGCCGTAACCACCCCTGACAATTTTACTGAGAATCCCCACAAAAATCAGAGAGCAACCTCAATATTAGTGAGATGTTAGCGTGACGCCTGGCTACAATACTTAGCAAGAGACTAATGGGACGATCACATAACGTACAAATACAGCCTAGTGCACTTTATGTTGTGTGATCTTTACTGGCCATTCTACTCACTCTTTTTCAGGGCATCTCAGGGGAACCCTTGTGTTTTCATTTTGGCTGCCTGCCGTTTGCCACAATTCCCTGCATGTGTCTGTTTCAGCTCCTTACTGCGAATCCAACTTCAACCCAGATGCAGAAAATCTACTAACTTAACTTTAAAACAAACGCTAACAATTACTTTTTAATGTGAACAAACGAATGAGTATCTCCCAGATTAAACAGTGCCAATTTCATCCAACCATTCATATTGGCGTTTATCTAGTTAGATTGGCGTTTATCGATGTGTGGCTCTGTAACCTCTGTAACTAAACACTGATTAAATTGGTGCTTAAAAGTTTAAAGTGAACTGTAAATAGCTGGTGTGTTATATGATTTAAGTATAATGTTGACAACCTTGTCCCCCTGCCAAAGGAACGCTCATATGGGTAAAAGGGGAGGTCTAGGGATGTTATGAGAACCAGCAGAGTGAGAATGGCACTACAGCGGCCAGTAGGACATGAAGGAACACCAGAGCACCATCTGGCAAGAGTTGAGGGTTTACCACAGAACATGCCATCATGACAAATACTCGATATACAGAAACTGGACAATGCTCTCAGGACCAATCCATACACATAGGCCCTCTGGTCTTTTCAAATACAAAATGAAATGTAAAAAATAAAAAATTTAAAAGGACTGAAACTGCAGACATTTCCAGAGCTGCTGTTCAATTTCCTTCAGTGTCTGTTATCCAGGGATCACGAATACTTCCAAGTAACATAATGCCACAAAATGCCACCGTTATTAAAACGCCACAACTCTCTCTTTATAACGTCAGCATTCTGAAGATATAAGTTACACATTCACGCCACAGTAAGGACAAATGATCACATATTTGACATTCTCAGTATCAAGGTAAACAGCTTGACTGTACGTTCAGCTGTTCAAATTGCTATCCAACACCAACAGTGCCCCTCTGAGCTTTGTGGAAAGCACCTGAGAGTGCGTTCATCCCCTCAGAGAGTAGCGCAGTAGCTACACCTCCCTATAACTCCCATCCCTGAAGGGTGACAAAGCGCCGGTGACCGGTCCGAACAGCATGGAGCCGACTCGGATCGCCTGATCGCTGGGTGCCAGCTCGTCTGAGCCCCGCTGCGCTGGAAGGAACGAAAGGAATAGCGGGAAAACGAAGGAGGGGGACAATTCCTGGAAGCGGGGCTCCTTATCAGGGAGAGGCACAGCGACGGTGTGGCATTGTGCTACGGTGGAGCGCGTCCGAGTTGCGTTCTAAAGGTGCAGGCCCGTCACAATACCTATTCTACCTACTGCGCTCTCTCCAGCCACCACGCCTCTCACACGCCCTGCTCCAGACCCAAAGCAGGGACAAACAACCCCAAAATAGAAAGCAGAGAAAGGCCATAAATACATTGTAGGGGGGCGGGGGGGGGGGGCTTGTTCTCAAAGGGAAGACAAATAGGTGGCAGTTTAAAAGAGCCTGGAGGGAGTTGGTGAGTCATGGTGTTTTCAAGTTTGTAGAGTCTTGTGTACTCCCCTCTGTCCTTTCTCGCCCCCGCCGTGCCTACACACAACCCCCCCCCCCCTTTCCACCCAAGGAGAAAAGGCCTTGGCCTGACTCAGTGCCTACAGCTGCCAAGTCTACCCTACCAGCTTTGACTGAATAGGGTGACTTCAGCCCTTTAGACAAGACAACACTTGAGTCAGAACCAACCCCCTGAAATCCAAACCATTCGTGTGCGTGGCCAGTTTCATGTCAAAGGTTTGGGAACCCGGCTGATTACCTGTTGCGTTTTCCTAAACTCCTCTATGATTTTTGCAGCCATTTCGTAGTCTTCCAGAAGGTGATATGCTATTGCATAGCCGATCCACGAGGCTCTCTGTGCCGGCCTCAGCTGGAGCAACTGGTACCTGGTCTCCTGAAAACACATACCGAAAACCATTAGAGAACCAGAGGGTTGCCAGTTCATTTACATTTACATTTATTTATTTAGCAGACGCTTTTATCCAAAGCGACTTACAAAAGTGCATACAGTAGGTACAGCGACAGTACGGGGACAGGATGTGTACAGTTCCACAATGAGACAGTTCTCAGCTGAGAGCAAGGTCTGTTTGAGGACGCAGTACTATCAGATTTTTACAATTACAGCCTAAAGGGCAACTAGTACGATATACTTTCGAACGGCAAACTTCAACAACTTCAAGCGGCACAATGAGCGTCAGGGTAAAGGCGGCAACAAGAGACAAAATTTAAAAGCACAATTTAAAAAGCACAGCAATTTATGACAGCACTGATGATCCTGTATGTAGGATACAGTCCTTTGTACAAAGTCTTCTGAATCTGAAATATTTTAATAAATATCCAGGTGGGAAACCATGTAATCTATGTGAACTGAGTACGGGTGAGGGCTAAGAAAATTAACAATTTAGGCCAGCACAGCAATGGTTACATTAATCATTAATGGGGGGGTGTTATGCAAACTGATCCTGATGCTGGTGTCAAATCTTCAGAAATGAAGAAATGATGCCCTCATTTTAGTCAGGGCAGAGAGGAAAGAAAATAAATCTAAGCAGCATTATCAATGTCTGCAGGGCTGAGAGCTCCAGGGACACGACTGAATCCCTTCGTATTTTAAGTAACAGGGATGAACAGCTCTCTGAATGTTTCTGCTGAGTCTTCTGGACTCCCGAGCGCTGCTCTCTTCTGGCAGAGGTCCAGCTCCAAGGCTACACCGCTTAAGTGGAAACAGAGCGCGCGGAGAGACGAAGAGCCGACACGAGAGAGGGAAAGAGAGGGAGGGAGGAGAGGCAGAGAAGGAGAGGGAGAGAGAGAAGGACAAAGAGGGAGAGAGAGGAGTAGGGAGGGAAAATGAGAAAGAGAGCGAGAGAAATGGAGAGGGAGGGAGAAGGACAGAGGAAAGGAGAGAGTGGGGAGAGAGGGAGCAAAGGAGGACAGACAGAGGGAAGGAAAGAGTGGGGGGAGAGAGAGAGAGAGAGAGAGAGAGAGAGAGAGAGAGAGAGAAGAGGCTGGCAGGAGGAGCACATTGCTGATTCATGGTGCCAGGCCAGACTTTAGCCGGATAAAGAGACAGAGAGATTGTCAGAGCTGGACAGGCACACTACTGCTGCTGCAGTACACACAGCACCTCCACACACACCTTCCACAAACTCCGGTTCCACACGCTCTATTCCTCCCACTGCCAGTGCCTATAATTCCTCGATATTTAGGTCCCAGAAATTCCTTTGTTCAAATTGGCAGACAATGCGCTGAGGCCTGAGACGTTTGTTTCTAATCTTTTTCATACATTTTAAACTGCCGATGGCCTCCAAGATGAAGAGAAGGCCCTCAAGATGTTTTTTTTTTTCCACGAATTCATAATTTGTCACAGATGAGATCGCCCATAACCAATTCGGTCCTCAAACTGGAGGGATATTTCAGTGCATCTGCTTGCATAACCGCTGAGAATATTAATGCTTCTGTTACCAGCATTAAAATATTTCGGTCTATTTTAATAAGAATGCGAGACACTGAAATGAGCAATGAGGTCAAGTCTGATGCACTCTGGAAAGATGTTATTAAACACAAAGGCGGCGGCATTGAAGTAAGGCGGTAATGATAACTTTGGTCAGACCGCATGGTTGGCAGCTGGAGAGAGGCTGCCACATTGCATCGCCTCCCTTTACTGTGCTGGCAAATGAGCAGCGTGACATCCAGGCTCCTCCCCCTCAAGACCACCTGACCCAACTGCTGTTCTACAATGTCAAAACTGACAACTGATCAGCAGTTCAGTGGTAATTTCTCAGAGAACAGCCCTGTGCTCGAATAATGCGAATGAGAGGCCAAATGGACAGTGAAGCAAGTTCAGTTGGTTTTTTTTTTCCTGTTCTCACAGGTCTAGCTGAAACTAAATGCCATGTAAGTGATACCTTTGGACTCTTTTCTGATTAAAAAACAATTTTGTAACTTTGCTAAACACTCAAACTTCACCTCAGACTACACCTCTGCCTGCAGTTTTCCCCATTGCAGTGGAATGTTCCACGTTTGGTCAGACACGGGGGGGGGGGGATGCTGACTGTGCCACTGTGTGACCCAGTGGGGCTGCACTCACCCTGTACCCCTCCAGGTCCCTCATCTGGATCTGCAGGAGGGAGAGGTCCCTCAGGATCTGGAGATTGTCTTTGTCCCACTTCAGTGCATTTCTGTAACATTTGATGGCTTCGTCGTACTTCTTGTCCGACCTCTGCAGCAGGCCGTAGACGTGCCAGCCTGAGGAGGAGGCTGGTTAAGGAGAACACGCCTGTTCCTGACCGCACGGTCAGACTGTTAGAGCGGAATCAGCAGCATCTGTAAAAGGGCCTCCGCTAAAACAAACCATCATTTCACATAATACTTACCTATTAAACAGCCAATATACACTGTGCATATAAAAAGATCAATATATTCACGTGCGTGCAGCAGTACTGGTATCTTGCAATCAAAGCATGTGGTTAGAACTGTGTCACCGTCACCAATCCATCTTTTTCCCCAAAAATAAAAATGTAACGCCATGCGTTTCTCTGATGTCCAAATAACCTAGCTGTCTTTGCAAGTGAAACGATCATTGGTACAGGGTAAGAAACATTCCTGTTGGGCCTCCAGTAATATTTAAATCAGCAGTCTGGAGAGTAGTAAAGAAAGTCAAAATTAATTTATGGACCAGGCATTTAATCTTCACCCCAAGCAACCCTGATGTCGGACTGCATAAATCACAATATACTTGCGTGGCTGTGAAATGATATCAACCCGCCACGTACCGACCGGCATGCTGTACTGTACGACTGGCTGCCTCTCTAAGAGTATATGTGCTCTTATCTTTGGAAAACACTGCCCCCTGCAGTCAGGGTGACACGCAGGGTGAGCAGACCCCACTGGGTCTGGGGTAAGATACCGCTACCCTACCACCGCTCTGGCTTATCAGTGTTATAAGACGGCTTGGATTGAACTCCTTCGCCCGAGTCAGAGGGACGAATCAGGGTGCCTGCGAGCTCTGCTCCAGTGCGTCGTCACACTCTCTGCTCGGCGGTCTGCGCACTGGGGGGGGGGGAGGGGGGAGGTCGGGGGGGATTGAGTTGGGGGGCGGCTGGCGGCTAGCGTGACGAGGAGGATACAGACGTGACTCTTGAGATCGTTGCGCAGACCCCGTCTCACCAGGTCGTAGGCCTCCTCCTTCTTGCCCAGGCAGTTGAGGGTCAGCCCCTTCATCGCCAGCGTCTCTGCAAGAGGGGGAGAGAGCGTCTCGCAATGAGAGGACGACCTCGCCGCGCTCGGGTGAAGGTCGTTGGCAAGGCAGCGGCCGTTTGCTTTACCCTGCCGGCAGAACGCGGCGGCGTCGAGCAAACAGGCACTAGAGATAGAACCGCAAGGAACCTTGGAACAGGGACCCATTCCCTGATTACAGCAGAGTCCTCTCCTTCGGTAAACTCCATTCCTTCAGTCACATGCACAGAGCTACACAAGCTAACTGTAGTTCATAACAGCAAAGTCCCTGCTTCACTCAATGCAATAGACTGTATTCTGCATTCTGTATTTGTACCAACAGAGAGAGCGATGGAAAGAGGAAAAAGCAGGGATCTATTTTTGTGTTCACATTTGAAATTGCCATTATGCTCGATATGAAAGTTTGAATTTTTAATGACGGCAAGATGTTTCGCTCCCTCGGCAGACTTGAAGGACAGCGCCGGATCGTGACAGCGAGCTGACAGTCGACGGCGGGAGCCCTCGGGCGGAAGAGCCATCTCGATTCAGGCGAACGCGACGCGGCTCCCTGCCTCAACGTGGCTCCCTGCCTCAACATACATGAGGCTTACAAACCGTGAGGCGGGTGACACTCCTTGAAAAGGGTGGAGCGTGGCAGAATGGGAACAGATTTAAATGATATCTGCACGCGAAAAACAAACGTGTCATTTCAGGCAACCCGCTGTGAGGGGAATACAGACGAACGGGAGGTAACAACCTGCAGACACACACCTGCACACGTGCTAACATGTGCCGCTTCCACATGAGACCGGTCTCTCATGCAATGACTTCAGAGGCAGGATTAGAACCCTGATCAATTATCTGAGACCACCAGTCCCATACCCCAGGAAACTGTGCTATAGACAGCTCTCTGCTCCTCTCTGCAGTGTAGCATGCTGGCTAACTCGCTGACCAAACTGCGTGCTTGTAAGCAGTGTGACAATTCAGTGAATTAGGTAGTGAATGAGGTTAACCACGTAACAAGCAAAACAAAAACCACTTTCGTGTCAAATGGCAGGATAATGCAACATTAGTCAGCTATGCAGCTAGCTGTCTAGCTAGCAAGTGAAACATTTGTTTTCTAAACAAATGTTTATTGTATTAGCTAACTGGCCGGTTTGCCAAGATTATGTAATAGAGCCAAAATGTTTCTGCAACTCAGCTTTAATACCTGTTGATGCACTCACAGGAGTGCACTCACGTTGCTTTCAGCAACCAGGACGTGGCTACTACACTTTCCAATTATACAACATTAATAAGCTACAGCTACCTTAATATGCAAATAAAATGCATATCAAGTATGCCATACCTGATACATAACGCAATGCGATTATAAATGAACAACTGATTCCATCTTGCTTTGCTTGAACCAATACCTTAGCTGCTCAGCAAGTTACTGGGTAGTGCAACAGGGAACAAATGCGCTCTTTACTAATGCATTTGAAAGCCCATTCCAGGAAAGCCTACAAGCTTGTGAAATAAGGGATATTTCACTAACATAATTCACTTTCCTTCTCCCAAAGTGCCAATGAATGCTGAGCTCTGCTGGGAGTCATTAACTCCGGAGTTTATGGCATTTTGTACAATGCCAGGGGAAGAGGGAGGGGTATTGTGTTTGTTGTCCAAAATCCACCCCAGGCATCTCGAACGTCTGAATGCCACTGGGAAGACGCATCCCTGATTCAGGCCAGTGGCCCTCTGTGACGTATGGATGTAGTAGTAGTCGGTGCAGAACAGGAGTGCGCGAGTGAGCTTCTCACACGCGCTGTCACGCCATCAGAGCAGTCGCCGCTCGCTCCAAACGGCCAGGCATCTGCCTCGGACCTGCTACCGCTGGACACCCGCCAAAGGGTGAGGCTCAGACAGGACCGCGCTCGGGCTAATCGCAGCCAGCTTCGCGCTAACGTGCGAATAAGACAATTAGGCGAGTCTTGTAACTGCCGTGTATAAGTCGAGGGGAAGGCCAAACACAGCTACACGGATTTGCTTAATTTCACTGTACGGCATCGAGGACAAAGCAGGGTACGCTTAAACCCGGAACTGAGAGCCTGGGCCACACTGTCCTCCAGGGAGGCAGCAGCTACCATTAACCCAATGTAAATGACACATTAAGGTAAAATACATGCTGTCCAAGCGTATAGTAGGGTTTGTGGAAAATACATTACCTCCATGTTCAGCAAACTTGGGGTTGGAGAGGATCTGTTTGCAAAATTTCAGCCCATTCCTGTACTGCTTGTGTTCGTAGCATCTCTGTGGAAACAAAGAGGAACGGCAAATTGGTTATCCTGTCACTCAAAAGTCATTTTAAAGCGCTGTTAAGCACTAAAAACACCTGGGCGCGCATCGACAATGACATCCAAATCTCTCAGGTGACATTTCATATACACTGACTCAATACGGGAGCATTTCTTCAGCGCCGTGTGAAATCCGAGCTTCCATTTTCTCTGCGTCCCAGAGCACCTGTGAACTTTCCTTACAGAGAGCAGTTGGCGGGCCTGGCCTGCCTGCACTTGTGCACTACCAACATTTCAATTACCATCACTTTCTTCTGAAGTTATATTTAGATTAGGTTATACAACCACTACAGTGATTTCTTTCAGGTTTAAGCGGATTGCAGAAAGCCAGCAGATGGCATTTTGTGGCAAGTGACGTAGTACATCGGGGAGCATTTCATAAATTTCACTCGTACAGATAACTTGTCTCACACGGGAAAGCTCCATTCCATCTTCCGAACACCATATCAAACACTTGAGGACGGAGGGCAAATACTCTGTCACGCAAATTAAAGGAGGGTCATTTTTTGCTTTGGAGAACTCAGGATTAACAGCGTGCTACCTGAAGTGGCTGACAAGCCACTTGAGCTCTGAATGGACAAGCAATAAGGAGTCTGAGGCCCGGCTGGCCTTCCCTCTGGGGCGAATTCGCGCACAGAACAAATCAACTCTCCAATGATTTTGCAGGCCTTTGCACAAAACTGACACAGGCTTGGAGAAAAGGGTTCAGTCATAAAGAGTTCTGTCAAAGCCGAACAAGGCCAGAGCGGCGCAGGGTGCTCTCTGGTCAAAAGGGTCGCCCCCCCCCACCCCCCAAAAAAAAAAAAATCAAAAATAAAATAGAAAAGCAACTAGCAACTGCACAGTGCGCTTTTTTATTAGGCTGAATATTGCTCTGTGTGTACACAGCAACAAATCACTCAAACTGATGACAACATGGAAGAAAACAGGACAGGAAAGGAAAGGCTTTGATGATCCATGTCAAAGCTAAACAGCACGTCTCAACCTCGAGTTTTCCTCAGGAATCGCTGACAAGGTACAAGGTAAATGTGAGAGCTTCATAACGACACTTCAAGCAAGCGGCAACCATGTCGGCGGCCCAGAATAAAGCAGACATGCCTCTTTCGCATTTCTACTGTATCATCGATTTAGGTGGCAGTCAGACAATCCTTTTCATTTGCATGCGACATCTTGATTGCAAAACCAGTTTCTTTACTACCACACCATACTGCCGCCCTACCGCTTATCTACAATACAGTCTTAGCTTATCTGCACTGTATCTAACTGTCTATGAAAACAGCAGAAAATGATGACAAGTCACCTGCAGGCTGTGCAAATGTCTAACTAAATTCATGCAGAATCCAAACATACAGTATTGAGTAGCCTACCGCTAGCGTACAATCTCAAATCGAGAACTGATTCACGAATTCAGTAAGTGCACACTTGTTTCAATGTTTTGTGGGGGTAGATTTGGCGCTGAGAGTCTCGCGCCTAAAAACGAGCCGATCTCATTCTGCGCCCGAGCAGAAATACGAGGGAAACTGAGCCACGGAGATGAAGCGAGTAAGTAATGATCCGAACACAAAATTCCTCAGTTGTATCGGCCATTGTAAACAGAATATATATAGCCAATTCCTCATCTTAACAGTTTGGCAACAGCAAAGAAAAAAAAAAGGCAAGAAAATACACACTGAGTAACAAGCAGATGCTGAGGAAGCAGAAAACGAGACACAAACTCCGTGCTTTAACGGAAGCAAGGACAGGGCATATTTCATTTCGGACGACAGGCTTTTTTTTTTTTTTTTTGTTCGCGCTGTTGAAAATACATCAAGGGGCACTAAGCTGAAGCTGAACTCATCCCAGCCCTGCTCACCAACGCTTGCCAGTTAGCATGCAATACCGCCTCACAGCCACAATCCTCAGTCACATTACGTTATGTGTAATGGTTCACAGTGTGACTCATTTGGGATTACGCACCACATTTAAATTTGATACAGTACTTCACCTGCACTACACTCGCAACTGATTCCCTTGTTAGGCACTGACTATCCATTAGCTGATGTGCTCTTTACTGGGAACGGGCATTCTTAAATACATAAAACTATGAGAAGATGAAGTCAACTCCATTAATGTCCCTATGTATAATGCAATAAGGCTCTGCACTGGGAAAGACCCAAACAAAGTGATTACAAATTGTATTTCCACACACTTCACATTAGAAACACGGAAGGCCCCAGAGGCCCTCTGGGATAAGAAAGGCCTATCCTACTGATAAGCCTGGCTCTCGCCTGCCGAGTCTGAGGGGAAGAGCATGCTGCTGGGACGGAGTGAGTGCAGACAGAGGCCTGGGAATCACGGGCCTCCCCTTGGGCAAACCTCAGAGCTTATCAGCTTCAATGTGTTCAGTGCTCCAAGTATGGCTCTATGCCATCCTTCTCTTGTGCGCCGTGACTGGCAGAGAGTACCGGGGTGGACAGCGGGCAGTTGGAAGCACTGCGGCAACGCTGGGTAATGCAGGACGACACCACTGGAGAGCTGCTGAGCAGGGAGTGGTGCCCAATGTATGAATGAGAGGAAATTTCTCCACAGTTCTACACTCCTAGGCCTGTATGAATAAGAGGGGATTACCTTCCTTGAAGATCACTTACGTAAAGTAACACAGCAATTTTAGATACAATTACGTTGAGCAACTATACCTTTTCTTTAAGAAAAAAACCGGGACAGAAAAAAACATGTTGCCCCTTTATCAACATCACTACTGAAACAGTAGAGAAATGCACTTTTTTAACTGATTAAAAATATAGGCAGGTTAGCTTGCTGCATCGGATCCAATATTGAACATATGCGTGATGTCATGTCGGGCATCATGGTCAAAGTTTTTTTATTTCCCAATACTAACATGAAATTACAGGTTAATAAAACAGCTGAAACTGAACAGCACCAAAACAGAAACAGGCAAAGCAGATCTATTGTAACTGACTTTAGAAATAAAACAATCCCAAACTAGAGTCTAATTCAATCAACTACCACTGTGTATTTTCATGCCATAGATTCTATTTACATCACATCCATAAACTCTTAATATTTTATGGAACACTACACAGCCAAAACATTATTTGTTCTCCATTATACCCCATATAGGGAGAAATGCACAAACAATTGTATTCCTTCTGGCAAACAGAGCAGCATGAATAATAACTGACGGAGTAAGACATTTTCCTCAGCTGGAATAATGATGTTCGCCTGCTGCACAATATTGAAGCATCATTTTCATACCCTACAAAGATACAAAATTATGGGCCAGAATAATTTTGCAAGGCCTGCAGTTCTTCTAGGCCTGAAAAATATTCTTTCACTCTATCTACTTTCCCTGTTGCTGAAAATGAACAATGAAGATTTTTTTTTTTTTTTTTTTTTAAGAGTTTCAAGCATGGCTATAGGTGGACCTAAGATAGTGGACACTCTAATGTTGCTTTCCCACTGTTGGAACCATGCCAAGCTGGGCCTCCCTGAAAAGGCTTCCTTGGTTTTCCATTACAGTATCCAGGCTATAATAGATGGCATTACACTCTGAATAGAAGGGGTATATGCCAGAGCAGACACCTAGACAGGGCGAAAATGCAAGCTTAGGGAGCACTTGAGCTTTCGTTTCCCAATCAATGTGCTAGCGAAGATAAAAACTTACATACAGTCCGCTGTGTTTTACATTAATCAATTATATACAGTACCCATACTTTCTGTGATAAATGTAAAGTTAACCTGTCAATCGATAGCTATAGCTATCACACTATATTGCTACAGGGCCATGTGAACATGCAGTAATTCTATAAACTAAAATGGCAAGAAATGTATATTAAATTAACACCAACTCTCTTACCAGGTCCTGCTTCACAACTGTTTTCCACAATGACAATGTCATTCTGCATTTCTCTAGCGCCACCCATGACTGCGCTTTACAAGGCCAGCAACAGACAAGTTACATCATCAGAGTTGCATGTTCAAGAGTGGCAACCTGTGGGGAAGCCATGCCCAGTGCCAGCATAACAGCAAAATTAGGGTAGCAGTGTTGAATAATTCACAACACAAATGACCTGGGGTCAACTTACAGGTCATCATTACACTAACGGCTCAGAGTGAAAAAACATTTTACTGGAGGCCAGTGACAAGTTGTGCATGCTGAAGAGATCTGTAGTAAGTGCCTGGCCCCCGTGGTGAGGTCATTGTTTTTCTCCACGGCTGTGTAATACTGTCAAAGAAAAATGTATTCAAACCCTCTGTCTCAGCATGAGAGAGACAGTTTTACAGTCCAGGAGCTATTCTGATGTGTCTAATCATTTCACACCAGATAAAGACTAGCCTTCAAGTTATCTGTCTAGGCTCGAATATGAAATGGTTGTTCTGGTACACAAGCAGAGTGAATTATGAGAAAATATAAATTATTGTTGCAACTTCAGTTATTATGTTAACTCCATGACTCCTGACACATCCTCATTTGAATCTGTTCTTACTAAGAAAAGTGAAATATACTTGGTCAAAGTTGAGAAAAACAACACAAAAACCACTCTCCTTAACTGAAATGCATCACTATTGATATATTATGGGATTACGTACCCTTGAAAATATTGTTTAAGTAAATCTTTGATTTTTAATGAGAAACAGTATTTCATGCATGTTGCACTTCATGCATTTCTGCAATCCAACTTGAAGCAGGGAAGGGAAATTAAGCGATAGCCATTTTAATCATATTAGGTGAAACAGACCTGTTGAAATAATGCCTAGCAAAACACAAGAGGATATTTTAGTTCCTTGTGTGGGCTTGTTTTTCTAATGATCTTTTTTGAGTATTAAAAGCATTATGCTACACTGTTTATTCTTACATATGGTCAGAGGAAGACATGCGAGCAACCGTTTCTCCAAAAAGAAAAGCTCTGAAGACCATCAGTTGAAGGTGATGCTTTCAGAAGACAGCCCACTGCACACCAGAGGCAAAAATCAAACTCCACAATGACAGCAAGCTAAAATTCACCATTTCATTTATATCATGCTACAGTTCCCACTGTCAACCTAAACTTTTGCCTAGGGTCCATTTTTTGCATGTCACAGGCAAACATGAGAACCTAACATGACCTTAAATAGGCCATGTTTGTTATGTACCAGTCTAAATGTAATGTACATGTAAATTTCAACTGTACTGCATTGCACAAGATCAAACTTCATACCACTGTTTCCACTGTATAATCCACTTTTCTCCTCAAAAGTGTTCCCTACAATGTAAAACTCCTTGTCAGCTTCAATCTGATAGTATAGTTCATAACTGTGGATGTGAAAGGGCATTTACAAAAGGTTTCCCCAGCCATGCAAGTAGCAAGGCAAAACTTTTTTCTTTTTCACTCTTCAAGTACCATCCTACTATTCCAAGCAAAATTGGGTCCCGTTAAGCTCCTTCAGAAGTCCGATACAAACTTGTATCAACTTTTCCTCTTGTTCACAGGCATGAGCTGATGCCGCTGTTCGAGCAAACTGACTGATCTTGCCATGTTCTGGATGTGCTGACAACAGACACCAATGATTAGACTCATGCATCCGTGGAATATAAACATTAGTGGATTTGCAAAGCGCCAGGTTTAAACTGATGCTCGCAAACAGGCTTTTGTTTATAAAGCCTGATCTGAATAGTGATGGCGAGACATCGCTTGCAGATGTTTCCCCTCTGGTATGGCTTCGCTTTTCCACAATGTTTGGAAGCAACCTCCTGCGATGTCACTCACGGGTGGCGAGTTTCACCAGTGCAATGCTGAAAGCAGGGCTGCAAACTTTGGACATCGGGGATTGGTAGGTATCAAACTTCTGTCTAAACCTAAAGTTTACTCCTCAAAATCCTCCTTGAAAAGGGCACCAAGGAGTGGTTCTATGAGAACTGAAGGACTTGAACACAAGTATCCCTTCTTTAGTATGTTCTTAACACTTCAATCTAGACACCTTCATTAGGGTCAGCTTTCAAAAGTTCATTGACTTTCGCAGTAAGTTTACTTCAAGCCCCAGCTTCATGTGCAGTGAACTGTTCCAAGAACAATTCTACATAAGTGCCCTGTACACACATTCAGACACAAGGGAATAATGACTCTCTAATTTCTCCAACATAACTCATAACTCTCATAAAATTGTTGCTTTGCATTTTGTATTCTACTTCTTATGAAAACATCACCATCGCTTGAACACAGGTATTGAAGTCATATTAAAAAGTGTATCAAACTCTAAGCTTAGGCCTTCATGACAATCATAACAGAGAGCCAATGTAAAATACATTACCACAAGAATATACTGCCGAAGGTAAGCCACTGCCTCTACGCAAGTGCTTCCCATTTTTCACTGATAAACAAACTCAAACCACAGTATCTCTTCTCACTAGTGTAAAGAGCTAGGGCTAAATAATTCTTATCTAGTGGATTCCATTTCATATTGTGTGGCTGATAAGCACAGGTGAATGTAAATTGCATTTCCTTCACAGCAATGTCAGTTGATCAATTATCATTTCATCTGGTATACCAATTTCATTTGTCTGGTAAACATCGAACCGGAACAATCAATTTCATTTTTGACAGAATAATGTTTAGCAACTGCAGACTAATACACCAGAAAAAGCAGGAATGTTTAAGCATATAATCCAAATGAATGCCGCATGTTATACTCTCTAGCCTGTCTTTTTGTCTTTGCGAATTCTGAATTGTTTCATTTCTCATTTCTGTACAAAAGCACAAGAAGTACTTAGCCAATCAATGAAGAGGCTGCAACAGAAGATAATGCTGCTTAGTGGAGAGGTGCATAGTTGCTCATCTACCTTGTTTAAAACTGCTTACAGGTTATATGAGAATAATATGAAATTAACTGTAAAAAAACAAACAAAAAAAAAACACCCAGAGAATGATACAGAAGATTTCCAGTACCTAACACACTTTTATTAACTGTGAAATACACAGAGGCTGTGAGCTCATATTCATAAGGAACTCCAGTTTCATTATTTCCCTAGACCTTGGATTTACTAACTACTGAAAAACTGGGAAGTTCCAAATTATAGCTTGTGCTTACATAGCTGTGAAGTGTTTCTTTACTGACTTTAATTTCACAACTTTTGTGAACCCTGACTGTAATCTATTGTCTTAGACCTTAATTTAGAAGGCCGCTGATATCGTTGTACCACTTTCCTGTTGTTGATTACCTTAAAAATGGTGGTGTTCCCCTCCCTGCCTAATACAAGTCCTCCTTTTCTATGTTTTCATTTTGCTTTCCATAAATCACAGATGCCACAGAACTGATGAGTAAGATGTGATCAAACCTTTTTCATGCCGCATTTGTTTTCATAGCGGTCAGACACTAAATGAGTGATTAAAATTAGGTTGACACAGATTTGCATCTGTCGTCATTAGCAATGCGCTAGGTACCCACCGCCGTGCCTGCCAAGTGTAAACAATGTTAATGCGTAAAAATCCCCTGGCAGAGGCGCCTGTGTTGTCAACTCGCTCCACAAATCCCAGTAAGGCCAGAATGTAAAAAAGGGTTTTCAGAGCTTTGCTCCGTGCAAACACGAAACAAAATATTGTGACATTTTAAATGATTCAGGGATTTCTGGATAGATATGGTAAATTCACCAATTGTCTGTGCTCCTTAAGGTTTAATTTAGATGTTTGTGGCAACAGAGGTTAATTCAAGACTGAGCCATGAAGAATTTTGAGACTTATGTACTACTCTAGACTTGTACTTTATATGACTATCATTAATGTCCAAAAGAGATGATTTTTCAACAACTTTGGTTGGATCAACTTTTAACTGATTAAAAAGCAATGTACAATTTGCAAGTAAGAAACTGTAAGAATAAAAAGTCTAAATCTCTTTCTGAAGACCTGTCTCAGATTAAAAAAAAGATCTGATACCTCCTTCCAAACATTTGATTAGTTTCGGGTCACTAGTTTCAGTGTCCCAATGCATGATTTAAATGGATGCAGGAAACAACATCTGAATAAAAAATTAGGCTACCAAACAGAACCACAGCTTCAACTCTGTCAACCTGCATTACATTATTTCTATTTCTGTCAACAAGTGACACTCACAACACTATGAGCCTATATAAGCACGGCTTTTGCATATAACTACGTTGTACTAATTTACCATTCACAGCATGTTCTCTGGCAAGAATACCAGGCCTCTGTGACTCTTCTGGACTATTCTTAAATTTACAGGAAAATGTGAACAAAATGACTTGCGCTACTTTAAGATAGAAACAATAATGCACGATTACTGTGACCCCCATATTAAAATACCAACAGACACCAATGCACTGAACACCAAAAAACTTTTTCAAGCATTGAACAGTCTCCTACGAATGGAAGTGCTTCAGTGCCCGGGCCTTACATGTACACCTGATACCCTGCATACCACTGCAAGGGACCACGGGGAGCACCACTCGCTACCCTACACTTCCTGGTCAGCACATGTGCTCGCTATCTTCAGCATGCTAAACCAAACACTCGAAGCACTTGCTGTCGGCAGGCAAAGATGAGTAGCTACATGCAAATCACCTCACACAGGCACAAACAAAGCACAAAAAGAATATCGATCAACATAAAATCTATTGCTATCGCTTCCGGTTATATCATGAACACGATAAGTAGGAGTGCACAAACGTATAGATTAAGTTGCAGAACTACACGGTTAGACAGGCTACAACCTGTGGATAATGTTTCAGAGGCGTCAAGTCTTGCTTTAAAATAGACCGGATGAAACGTTAACTGTAAATATAGGAGGCCGTTTATAGGGTATTCAGCCTAAATTCCCTGCAAGGGTTTCTCTGCCCCAAAACAACAAAGCAAGTCGGTATCCCCAAAAAATGCACTGTCTAATGGCATCACAAACTCGACAGTTAAACCCAGCTAGCTAAATTAAATGGGTACAGAATCCTCGTAATTCCCCAACTGACACAGCATCAATCTTTAATGTGTCAGCTAATAAGACTCATTTTCCATTATCCAAGTTCAAATATTAGCGCATAAGAGACAGGCAAGTTAGCTCGCCAACCAATTTCTACAAAAAATATTCAAATACAGATATGCTGAACAGAAATACCTAGCTGGCCAGCGTTACCTAGTTGGACGCCACAATAAAATGTAAGTATTCATAGAGCTAACAAGCGACATAGTTAACTGACTCGAACAGAACTAATAATTTCCGCAACAGTGACTAAAATTGTGTGCGAGACTGACTGGTGTAAATCAATGTTATCGTTTCGCCGGTTATTTAGCTAGTTAATTCAGTCGACACCGGATGATGATTCCATTATAAACTAACAGGAGCTTTCCAGTTTATTAGCTAACGACATTTCCAGGGCAGGCCTTCCTCACAACCTAGCTTAGCTAGCTAGTCTAGCTGTCAGTCTCGGAAGTGGCGTTTCTTGTAGCTACTTGAAAAGTAGCTAGCTCATTAATAAATGAATCCGCTAACACAGCTGTCCACGAAAGATGCGATTGCTAGCTAATTAGTTAAATCACACGCTTGTTTATGGTTACACGTAGCTACATTATTGGGTGGCCATACATCCCAACTCAAATTCCTAGACAGTGTTAGATAGCTGGTCCTTTACGCCGCGGCGTGATTTAGCATGTGTGGCTAGCAGGCCTGTATCACTTTCCGTCGCTTAACTAACGAGATGGAATTTCAATTGCAAATCAAAAACAAAATAACCTGTTTGTAACAACCAATCATGCCGAATATTGTTTGCTTACTATGTGAATACTACCATTCGTATTTTTACAGGAAAAAATGACTGCGATGAAGTGTGAGGATAATGTTTGCGCTCACGAAGGGCCAGTTAGCCAGCTTAACTAACGTTAGCTAGCAACCCAAAGTGAAACGATGAGTGTTTCCGACCACACTGTGACAGCTAGCTCACTGGCCAGCCAACGTTGCTTAGCTAGCGAGCCCAATGACAGGAATATGTCGATCCGCTGAACCCCCCACCCTAGCGGTAGCACTAACGTTACCACTACACCGGTGTGGGCACCTGACACAGCAACAAAGCAAATATGCAATGTGCGCAATTTAAATTCAATGGGGAACTGCTGGAGAGTACATAGCCAACAAGCTAGCAAGCCTAGGTACTTAACTACCAGCATATAAAATGCTATTAATATTAATCAAACCCTAACATCCTCGCACTTTAATCTCGCAGTGTAACGTTAGCCCGCATGGACACCAGCTACACTGTACAGCAACTTGCACAATATAGTTTAGCTAGCTAGTTCCTCCAGCGGCATTAGCTAGCTAGCTCATTATCCTCATGGTCTCGGGGAGACTGTGCAGACAGCAGACACTGCATTTCAGCCGGGTTTCTTGAAATCATCCTTCCACCGACTCTAGCTAGCTAGCTAATACCAGGCTAGGCCGACCGCTGCACAGTGTATTTTTCTTGCCGAGAGGAACGACAAGCGATCGTGCAATGAGTGCCGGTGGGGCAATCTCCTCAAAAGGTAGCCTAGCTAGCTAGCAACAGCCAGTGTATATACTCACCAGAATCCTCTTAAAGAGAGCGTTCTCCTTAGGCGGCAAAGTGACTGTCGGCATTGTTCGGGTCACAATATTTCCTTGAGCTCAGCACATGTGAATAACCACTGTGTAAATCGCTCGCTCTCTCTCTCCCCTTGTTCTCCGAGTCTTCGCTCTCGCTCGATCGCTCCCTTTCGGGCTCTCCTCTCTCACGTGGTGACTGAAAGCCCCCTTCAGTCCAAAATGGCCGATATGCTTCTCCTCCGGGTCAAGCTGCTCTCTGCGTCTGCGTAGGGTACCCCGCGTTGAAGCACGCACTAACCAACCTGCGATACAGGTTGTCCCTCCCATCTGATACGCCAGAGGGCGCAAGTAAGTATGACAAGAGACTGATGAAGTCGTGTTGGTTAAATTGGACCTTCCGTTTGTTATGCAAGAGATGAATCAATTAAGATTGATTGAAGACTTCTCTTCTCATAAAAGTCTAACATAATCAGTCTACAGCAAAATCATACAACAAAAAACACGAATAAATGTCTGAAAAGTTAATTGCCCCTGAGTGATGTGCAGTTGTGTTTTCAATGAGCAAATTTAATGCAGCTACTTCGATAATTAATTGCACTTGGGCTACAAACACCTGTTTCATTTCTTAGAGTCTCTGTAACACGGTGGAGCATGTGTTGTTAATACGCGAAGTAAACCACGTTTTAAGCTAATGCAACAGGATAAATATTTATCACAATTTCCATGTACTCTATGGAATTTTACAATGGTGATTCTACCACAAGAACAGTCTCAAGGCCCACTTTGATATCCACATCATGGCTCCCCAACCAAAGCGTAACTCACCTTCCCTTATTTGTGCAGTCTTATTATAGGGTATAAGGTATTTCCATGTTGCACTCATGTGTCACTCTTGTCAATATATCGAAGTGTGTTATTAATCATTTTGTTTTGTTAACACTAGTGACCACTGCACAGTGTAAGGGGCTGGCACATGCTTGAACATGAGAGGTGTGTCTTGTGTGTACTGTAAATGTGTCAGGGTGAAACTGTGATGCATCCACACATCAATGAAAGAGTTTTTCTTTTCTTTTTCAAAAAGGCACTTTTTATGATATTCATCACTTCTAGCTCCTCATATATGAGCAAAATATGAAAAAAAAAACTTGAAAACCAAGTGAACACTTTGAGTTCTGAATAGATTTGATACACAATGAAAGGCATCTTTTATAGCTCATCAAAGGCAATGCAGACCTGGCATTAATGAGTGGGATGGGGGAATTATAACCACAAGACTGAAGGCTCAATTCCCAGAGGGGCACCCCCATTATACCCGTAGACTAGTTATCAAATCTGAATTCTTTATGTAAGTATCTAGCTGTATGAATGTATTGTATGTAAAAAAAAAAAGGAAAGTTACTCTAGACAAGGGCATCTGCTTAACAATGTTTAAAAGAAATGTCAAAAGTATTTGATTTCATAGTGCAAAAACTGTATTCCCTTGAACATACATTTACTATGATAATAACAAGGGGATCATTTCCCAAATGTAGTCAATTCAGTTCTTTTGCCAGTGGACGCAAACAGCCCAGTAAATTGTTGATTCAGCTTTCTTATGATATGGACCAAGTGCTCTGTTTTCCTGTTTATGATCTTCCAGCAAATTCACATTCCAGCTGAACTGTTTACCTCTGGAATGTTTAGCTGTGTTTGCTTCCAAAATCTCGCAAACCCGGAGGGCAGGGAATAGCTCTAAGTGCTTCAGTGTGTTTGGCAGCAGTGGCAAAGCATCAGTAATCTTCACTTCTGTCCTTCACTTCACTTCTAGTCTATTGTGTGGGTTATATGACCATGATGTATACAAGCATACAATGTTGGATGTTACAAGTAAATTATAGCCATATTTGAATAGTACATCCATTTAACTGTGTCCATGGCCAGGCCTTATTCAGACCACATCAGTATTTATTCTTCACTGACTCTTCAAAAGAAATCCCTTCAAAGAAAGCGAGATAGTAAGCTGCAAGAATGCAAGTGTTAGGCCACAGTTAAGGTCAGTGTAATGCAAACTGACACTGTTGCTCATTTAACTTGAATGGATACGCTTATGTTCTATTGTGCTGGAAGTTTTCCTGGATAAGAGCACCTACTAAATGCATGTAATATAATGAAATGTACTAAATGTGCTAAACAACAGTACGTTGTAGCTGCATGCATCCTCAAAGGCTTTCAGGCCCAAATATAGACTAGAAATATTAGTAAGTATTTAATGTAATGTAATAGTTCCAGTGTTATGTATCATGTGTTGATGTATTATGAAAATGTGTATGTGTCATCTTCCTGCAACATAAGGAGACTATGTGAAAGACAGATCAGGAGAACTGGCTTTAAGGCACATGGGTGACCATATTGACAAATCAAGAACAAATCAAAAACATATATACTATACTATATATATATGTATATGTGTGTGTGTGTGTGTGTGTGTGTGTGTGTGTGTGTGTGTGTATGCGTGTGTGAAAGAAGAGGAAAGCAGAGTTTTCAACTAGTTTAGCATGCATTTGCCATACATTTAGGACCCCCTCGAAACTGAGATGGTACATCTCAAGGTTATTCCTCATAAAAAAATTTCCTAATACACACTATGGATGCCAACACATATGAAACAGCTCATTGACACTTGTAATGTGCTTCGGAGGACCAATTCAAATTTAATGGTGCAAAGCTTTTTTGTGCACCTTACTTACATGTTTTTCAGTTCTTGAAAAACAATTGTTTTAGTTAGTTGCATAAAATATTGCTAACTAGGACTCATGGTTGTGAGATTCCACGACGTACCTTGACTGTGCGTGGCCAGCATCTTACACAATACTTTCCTGCCTGGAAGAGTTGTGAAAAGACAACAGACTTGTGTCTGTCACAGAGTATCAACAAACAGTGTCGGAATATGTGTATTGTGTATCTTAGAAAATAATGAAACACCCTCATTTCGAGCAATTTTCGACCTCATTTGCCCCAGACACGCATTTCCCACATAGGAGCTAAAGCAGCCCATGTCTGAATGCACTTAGTAGGAACAGAGGCATGCAACTCTCTGCAGAATCACTTCAACAGGTTTTCGCCTGCCCATCTCAACCCTGATTTGGCCCCTGATTGAAATGATGGACATTAGTGGCAGACAGACTAATGATGAGTGCCAGACAAGTGAAATGGCAATAATCGCATAAATTAAATTTGTTACGCTTTTTTCCCCTTTTTGCAACCCTTTTTTTGGTACCACCAACTGTATATTAGGCTGTCTTACTATGACAACCTGTACACTCATGCAGGAACATCAATGAATGGAATCCTTCGATACACTTGTATTCAAGTTTTTCATGCTACAAGACATAAAGCGCACCACAATAGAGTGGGTATTCATGACATTACATTGCATCATTTAGCAAATGCTCTTACCCAGAGCAACTTCTAAATAAGTGCATCACTATGCTAAGAGTAGTTATCACTAAGTATTACAAGAGGTCAGTAAGATACTGAGTCACTCATTCATTGGAGGATAGGTACTATTCTACTGACATTCTCTGAGCAACTTGTAGGTACCTGGTGTCTGAGGGTATGTCTGAGAGTGGTAAGATGAGGAAGCTCTGGCCAATCTACCTACCCAATTCCCATCAAACCAAAACTAATTTGTACTGTTGCTGTGGGATGTTGATTACCGTTGGCCAATGACTAAGGCAGTTTTGAGCCCAGGCCCTAGGGCTCAGCCTGAATTCAAAGTCAACGCCTTGCAGGCTTTGCCTCTTGAGACTCACATGCAAACTTATTTTTGCCATCATACACTATAATTATAATGGGTGTGTAATAAATAAGAGTACTAAGCCATGTGACCCAAATAATTACAATTGGTATAGATGAAAATGGACAAATTCTGAATCCACATGCCACATTTCAGGACGGTAAAAGT
This sequence comes from Megalops cyprinoides, assembly GCF_013368585.1. Lineage (NCBI taxonomy): Eukaryota > Metazoa > Chordata > Actinopteri > Elopiformes > Megalopidae > Megalops > Megalops cyprinoides. The sequence goes on from NC_050604.1 coordinate 12,398,457, forward strand.
CTCAGATTCGGAAAAACAGCTTTTACCCATATATACGCAAATATTCACCATACTCAGTATGGATGCAATACCAGATAATGAAGCATATTTTAATGCACATATAAAAGGGATGCCACTTTATGGATCAATATGCAAAATTCAAGGGCTGTATGAGTGGAGGCTCCGGAGAAAAGGATTTCAAGGAATATTTTACTCATACAGTATGGCCACCAATGGATGTGATCTGGATCATGATCACGATCCAGATCTATAGTGAAATAGTTAATTGGGTTAAAAAAAAAAAATGTTCTCGCCTGGTCAACCTCAATCTGATCTAACATGTGGTTTAAACTCGGGAAAGCTGTTCAGAAACAAAAAAACCCAAGGATCAACAGGACCAAAGGCAATACTACTGGGTGGAATGGGCAAATTAAAACCGTAAATAGAACCATGACTTTCGAAAACGTAACAGGAAGCATTTCTGCAATATAATCCGTTCCAGATAGGCCTTAGTATCTACAAAATTCTAACTTCTGGAATGTGAATAAATGTGACACGCGTGTTTTCGGTAATACAATTCAATGTGCGTGAACTATGAAGTTTCTCTGTGCAGTGCTAATATGTTTAGTACAAGAATACTATGTTTTAAGAATTCGTGTTTTTGCTCCAGTATAATCGAAAAATTAAATTGACGAGAACATTTTTCATGTAGTTATTATTATGATAAGAATACACGAAACTGAAATTTTGATTTAAATGTTAACAAACTGCTAGTTCTATTCACAACTAAGCCTACAGTAAGTAGTCACTTTTGTAGAATTGCAATATTACTTCAATAAACTTATTTAGTGAAGATTTCGCGACCCGATTTATCGTTCCTACGACAAATCAGTTACTCTGTGATCATCTTAAATCCTTCCGCAAGGACAGCCCGACAAATCGAGCGTTCGCTTGTTGACATCGTGGGACCAGAGACCGAGTCCACACGTTTGAAATTATGCCTCTAAACCGGTTGTTACTAAAGACGGCATTAGCCAACAAGAGTAAGTTCACAGTGATTGTTCTGTAAATAGAATTTATTGTTAATGTAGTTAAATAATCTGCATAGTTAGGGGGTAACATTAGCCCACTAGCAGCTAGCTTCCTGGTTACGTAGCTAACAAGGACAGGCCCAGATGTCCTGACCTTCCCTCAATATCAAAGTTTGAACGATTGAATGGAACGTTGCTGGAGGAATTTTTAATGTTAATAACTTGGGGATTTATATTTGGTTATGCTCTCTAATGCTTGCGTAAAAAAATACTCAATCCAGAACTTGTCAGCCAGCAAATACAAGTTACGAGGCACACGATAGCTGGCAACGGCAAAATCAGCTAATGTTTTGACAGATGCCTACTAGCTAAGTTCTTAAATAGCATGTCCCATAGTATTGAATTAAGTCAGTTGTAACCCGTTAAAGATGTTAAATTAATAGTGAACTCGGTGTTGCGGTAAATTACACGATACGATGCCTAGCTAAGTAGCAACATGATATTCCCATTTTAAATTTCCAGAAATGTGTGTAGATGACAACTTTATTTCGTTGCCAAAAGGTTTAAAACCTATTTTCACAGGGACTTTAACTGTATTCCAAGCTATGAAGCCGCTTAGTTTCCCAGCTAGTACTGCTGTCCTTTGCTGTGTCACACTGGCCTTCCCGTGTCCTCCATATAGCCCTTATAAACCATCGTTTGTAATATGTGATCTGATTTTATATGTTTTGCACAAGCGTAGAATGATCATGGATGCAGTTTTAGTTTTGTGATCTCTCTCTATCTCTCTCTCTCTCTCCTCAGCGGTCGTCCGTTCTGCTTTCACTGCTAGAAAGCGCGATTACACAAACCCGAACTGGGTCGGCGTGGGTCTTGCATTGGGGACTACCGTTTTTCTCTGGGGACTGGTAATGCTGTTTTGACACAAAACTCAGTCCGAATAATTGCACTTCTTACTTTGACTATCCTTAATCTTCACACTCAGTGCTTGCTTTTCAAATGTACTCTTTAAGGTAACTGTCTGGCTAGTAGTACGGTTGACTTTGAGTGGCTACAGTGTTAATTATCTTCTGATTGTGTGTAAATGTGCTTTTAAATATCCTTATTACATTGGTTAACTTTCAGATATACATAAACTTCAATGCCTGTTATATCTTTATTCTTGTAGCTTTTCAAGCAGCATAGTGACGATGTACGTGAGTATAAAGCAAGTCATGGACTCGAATAAAAGTCTGTGGCAGTGGTAAGTATTATTCCTCTGCATATTTGACCAAACAACTTTTGACAATGAAAACAAAGTGGAAACATTTTGGAAAGTTTGATTTAGAGGAGAAAATATTTATACAATCAATAGCAATAATTAATGTCAACACTTATTATTATTATTATCATCACATTAGAATAATTGATTCATTCAAACACAATGCAATTAATGTTTAATAACCTCTGTTTTGAAATGAAGTAAGATTGGTTGGATTTTTAAGTAGCTGCGTTTGGATTCAAAACTGTAATTATGTTTTTTTTTTTTCCTTTTCCAGGACAAAGCCCCATGTTTCAGAAGTTGAAAATATGGCAAGACCATGTTTTTCTGTGAACATTTGATTTATTTACCATTATGTATTGAATGGTTCTGTTAAGTCTGGATGGTTTTTTTCACACATTATGTACTAAATAAAGTTGTAAATATATTCCATGTTGACAGCTGAATTGTCCTCCTTCTTGCAAGAGCTTTTAGCAGCAAGTAAAACTGCAACATAATAAATATGACCTCTTGTTGATATAAAACATTCTGTATGGTGTGAAAATATTTTGTGTGTTCTAAACATTTGCATACATATATAAATGTAAACGTGTGTTTCAAAAATTGAAATGTATCATTGTAATCATCTTGTGTTTATGCAATATCACTATACTCAAGCAAACTAAACATACACATTAATAATATATACTATAACAAGTATACTATGCTATACATTCAGCAGATACAAAATTCATAGCATGGTGTAAGCAAATACAAAACTACATGAAAGAAATGTAGAGCTTGATACATTTAACTGAGAAACATGATTTCTAAAATCTGCACTATAGGCCTTTTTTTTTTTTTACAAGTTGCATTCATAGTTACAATTAGTGCTGAGTACTAAGTTTGGGTGATCACTGCCTCAAAAGCTATAGATAAACTCTGAAATGAATTTTGCATAAATCAAAACAGCTTCATTCCAACAACAAAATCATCAAGACATAAGGAGGCACTGTTCTGGAGCTGAAAACTACCAAATAAAGATGGCCGTGCAGAAGACGGTGGTTTTCACAGGTGTGTGTTAAGTATGCAGGGTAAGGGTTGTTGAAAAAAGCTTGCCTCTGTTTACAACAGAACTGGCTCGTAAATACTTATCCTCCTTTAGCAAGGAAACGTCATTAGTTATTAAAAACGACTTATGTAATTATAGTATATTTTACTCGTCCTTGCTCGGTTAAAGCAGCTAATCTAATCTCCTTAAAGGGGGCGTGCCCTTGTTGCCACTGGTAATGGAGACAACGGCAGAAACCATCGCTCGGGTACGAAGAACAACAGCAGCTGCACATATCTAGCGAATACTTAAGAATAACCATCGATATATATTTTATTGCTCTTTATTGCTTCAATGAAACAAACATTTCAATAAAGTAATTAGTTTTCACAAAATGTGTACAGAGCAGTTTCTAGCGACGACACAAGCTGTTGTGGTGTTAGCTAGATGTATACGGTTGTCATTGTCATAAAGAAGGAAAATTAAGCAGAAAAAATAACAACCAAGAGGATTGATGAAAATTATCATATGCGATGCCGAACCCCCCCCCCCCCCCCCTCCCCCCAATGTGTACATTTCTTGAGAAATTACCTGAATAAATATTTATGGCGGCCATAGCCTTTTTGACCCCCCAACCATATTACAATCAATATAAACATGATTAAAACGAGGTTAATTCCTTAGACAAATAAATCAATGAAGTGATGATAAAATCTAGCAAAGTCTCTCGATGGTTGTCTTCAAACCACGTGTCTATTTGACCTTTTCCCTGTGCCGTGTGACGTTTTAAAAGGGGGAGTTGGCGATCTTGCAGCCAGTCAGCCAGTCAAAGCTGGATTTTATTCCTATCGTGCAAACGTTCATTGAGCCTCCACAGAAGTGCACGGTGCAGTTTTAGCCACAGGATTGAGCAGCGATGTTTCTCTGCAGAACGGCCTGGCAAAGACTTGGGCCTTTGGCACGGAAGACAGTCACACCTTTGTCCAGAAATGGTAAACAATAATTATTAATTTTGTCATAAAACAAATCCGTTTAAATACATTGATAATGAGGTCATGCAGATGTTTATTTGCAAAATTCCTTTTAATCTGCAAAGAAAATGTTTGAAGGTCATCCGTCCATCTGCGTTAGAAGTGTGCACCGATTGCTACACTTACCTCTGAGAAAACGCTTTGGAGTAATTTGATTGAATGTTACACAACAAATTTAAAGGGGACGTACCATTGTTATTTTTTGATACGACGGTAATCACTGATGATACAGAGTTTGTTCTAGCAAAGGCGCGACTGTTTTTAACAGAAAATGAATGTAATTAAAACACTGTTTCGTAACGCTAAGTCTACGGGACATAATGTTCCAAACGCATCTCCCGAAATTGAACTGCTGCAGTAAGATTAACAATAGCTAGAGGGCTATCTGTGTGATTGGCAAAAAGAGGCGTTACCTGCTCTCCTGCATTTCTTATGCACATGATACGTTCCTGAATCCACCCATTTAGTTTTGAAAAATATAAACATTTGAGATGTTTTAACATTGGATAAATCATTTTGAATGTATGACCTTTGTTAGAAGACTGGTGGGTAAGATGGAGGAGTGTGCCTTGTTGCTCACGTGTGAGAAAACGAGTTGGCTGAGCTCTATGTATAGATAACCTAAAGAATGTATAGGCCTGACATGCAAGACAAAGGCTTTGCAATTTCTCAGTTTGAAAGCATCGTTTTTTTGTTGTCTGGGGGTAAAACATTTGGCCAAATTTGAATTTTTTCTTCGCATAAAAAGACTGAGACTTAAGACTGTTTAACCAAAAAAATTAAAAGGTACAAAAGATTAACGAATTAAATTATTTTAAATTAAATCAACGAACAGCCTTGCATAAATTTAAGCTTAAAATTTCGACGCATGAACAATCGATGTCTACTGCCAACTTCTCAAAGTATATTTGTTCCAAGATATCCACCGACAAACTTTATACTATTGTAATAGTTATTGACCAGTTTCAATGCTGGAACATTTTGTCTTGTTTTAGCTAATTTCACTATCGTGTGCTTGCTCTTTTTAAAAATTCATGCATTTTGAAACATTGTTACTGGAGAAACAGGTGACAGTCCCAAACATCTATACATGAACTGCTAGCATAATAAAACCAACTTTTTCAATAGGATATAACTTGATTTTTCTACGGACTTCCATTATTGATCAACAAAAGTTTGATTTTTGAAAATCGGCCTAGACCACACCGCAGATTTAGACCAGAGAGCAGCAAGGTGATGTCCTGCTGACGAGACGGAAACCATCTTTGAGGCGATTATGTAACTAGAAAATGGGGGCCGGGTCTTCACGTGCTTTTTCTTGTGCAAACCGCCTGTATTGCATGCACACTTGTGTTCAGCCATGTTGGAGCCATGACTTGTCGAAATGAAAGGTGTCATGTTGTAATCCACCGACACATGGACACCGAGACTTCTACTTCTGACCTCTGGAATGTTTAGCTGATTACCAATATAAATAACAGCATAGTGTCTACAGTCCAATTATTGGAATGAGATTAACGATGACAGGATTAATTTGCGTGAGAAAAGGAGTCGCCGTCGCATTTAAGGTTTCCCCCTTTCCTTTCCCTTCAAATACTGCGCAGCAACGCGTTCCATGTGGTGGGCGTGTCTCCTGTTCATGAGTCGGGCTCCCGAACAAAGATGCTAGTGAAAAGGGAAGTTTTTCTTAACAAAAGGCATTCATACACGATCAGTATTCCCCATTTGGTCTTTATTCCAGAATCGTTTAGTCGTTTTACCAGAATCTCGGGAATATAAAAACGCGACTGAATATCGGTTCGACATTGAACAATTCGCGACTGTTGTAACTGGATAATTTCATTCAGATATGCGGCTGTTTGTTTTCCAATAAACCCATGTCATTTCGTTACTCGTGGTTCCGTGAAAAATCTGATTTCTTTGGTAGTTGACGCCACATGAATTTGTACAGATCATGGAGGTTTTCTTCAGTAAAACAGTACTGTGACTGCAATGCTTGCTGGAACAGCTTCTCTACCATTTACCTAAGATTTCAGAATAAATTAAATCAGTCGACTTGAATTGATTGTGTTTTGCCAGTATGCTAACTCCTTCCGTCATATGGCACACTTAAAATATGAACTCTGTGACTAAACATACGTCTAAATATACTGTTTATGCAATGCAACATATGTACGATGAATCTTGAAATTGAATGCGTTGAATATAGTTTATCATAGTAAGTGGAAGACTGACACTTGACACTGTACGTTGTATACCTCACTATTTAAAGATCGTCTGGCTTTCCTACGTGGTTTTCGAAATCCGATTCGAAGTTGATGCCGCAGTGCCCTGACTGACTTTTTGCATTAGCTTGACCTTATTTGTTTAGTCACTACATTGAAATTGATCTAAGTAATACAGTTGTGAACACTTGGATTTGACGTTTGGGTTCATTCTTGCTGCAGAAGAATTTTGGAAGGTGATTAAAAGGTATTGGAGCAGAAGGGGATAAGCTTTGGCAGTTGTATTTATGGATGCCTAAATGCATTCCTCACAATCCAATAAACGAAGAGAATCCTTTACCGGGGAAAGCATGCCCAGTGCTGCATTTTACAGTCTTCAGACACACAAGATTGTTTTGGTGTTTGTCATGCCAACCTATAGAGGTGGTGTGTGTTGATAAAATTAATTAATTGGGAAATGGAAACAAAGCTTTGAGTTGCTTTCAAAGGCAAGCCCTTTTGTACAGGTTTCCTTCTATTCCTTCTAGTTTTAATGTAACAATAAAACTACAATTTCCACGAAGTGAGAGTCCTGCTTTTTAGCAGTATAGTACACAAATGAAACCGAATTCACTTCACTTGGCACTTTGCATTGCTTAATTAAGAAACACATGCTTAACATAAAATTAAAGTTTTATGCAGTTGTGATCTAAATCATGCTTTTTTTTGGTAATCCATCTTTTATTAAACTTAACTGAGGCACTCATTACATTACATTACTCTTTCATTACTGTCAGTCATGAAAATGGTATTTGCTTATCCACATTAAAGAAATCTCAATTTGCTTAAAGTGGTTATTCATGAAAAATGTGGTTCTAAATGAGGAATTTAATGAATGTTTCACAGTCCCAGAAGTGTAGTATCACAAAAAAAGTTGCATCCCTTAATCTAATGTGCCCTGTTTTGGGCAAAGTAATTAGACATTCCTGGGAGATCATGCATCTTCCAAATTGGAGAATGATACAAATATGCTATAAAGCTTGAAATTCCTGTTGGATTAGCCTTCATGTGGCTATTGGCCATTAAAGTGGCATTCTCTTGCCTTAATGTCATATTTGAGGTGCTATGTAACGGCTGACCCTTCCCTCCTTGTGCTCTGCAGTGGTTCCAGTGCGGCCCATGTCTTTTGGACTACCTGGGGGCTCAGGGTCCAACATCGTGTACATTGTTCTCTGTGGAGGGTCTCTCACGGCCGCCGCCATTTATGTGAGTATTGCTGTCTTGTGGTACAGTTAAGGTTCTTCAGTGGCCACCCTGCTGGTGCAATTCAGCTGCATGGAGGTGCACTTGCTTCAGCTCAAGCTGCACAAGGCTGTTTGCATAATTTTCAGTTTTAATTTTCATGCCTGGGCGCCTGACATTCCTTTCTTGAGGAAATCGTGAAGGGTTTCATGTGAATCAAGCTCCCATTTGCCTATCAAGCTCTGCTTCTGTTTGAATTTGTGTGACAGTGGGTGGAGCCGCGACAGCTTGGCATTCAAGACTGACTACAAAAAGTGGCTTCAGTTCTGTTGACCACGTAAAAAAATAAGTGAAAATGTAACACTTCTAGTTGTTTCCTCCTCCATGCAATTAGCAGATGAAGAGTGGATTATGCTTTAGTGTGCGGAGATCCACTATGTCAGCTATATACATTGCTTGGGAATGCATTATAGGTTGCTGGCGAGGGGTCTGGAAATGCTATTAATGTCCATATTTGCTTACTCCCTCCAAAAGGCTTACAGGACTGTAAACACCGACAGCGAGCGGTTCAATGACAGAGTGGCCGAGATCAACACCCGAGCCGAGAAGAGTAAGTGCCGACGTCCCTGCACATCACCACGATTTCAACTTTCACACACCGAGTTCCGCCCAGCCATTCACACACCAAACACAAACATGTCAGGTTCTCCTGTTGGGTGCTACAAAGCAGGAAGTGGCAGTTTGACGGAGTAATGAGTTGGGAAGGGAGCCACTGAAAGTCAGCTAGATGGAATGAGTTGGCTGAATGAGATTAGGCCTACATTAATCGGGCCTGTCAGGCTTGATTATTGTCAGGAATTAATTGAACCAACAAGACTTAAAACTGAAGGCACCATAAGAGACTAAGGGTGTCAAAACACCAGCCAACAAGGCGTGAACTTAACTCGCATCCCACAGTTGTAGAGCCGCCTTTAAAAATTTTTTTTTTTGACCAGTGTAATGCCCAACAACTGACTCTTGCCAAAGAATTCCTTTACATGTCACCCTTTAAGGGTCGTTGATTGTAAGAGGATTTTGAGCAGTATCATTATCTTAAAATGATTAACCCTGTGCTTTTGGCACGCGCAGATTAAATGTGCCTGTCTGTGGGAGAAGGGAGGGTCAAATGGGAGCAGAAACGGAGACACGTTCCTCTCCATTCTAAGGAATGTGCCAGTGCTTATTTAATTATGGGTGACAGTGGGCCTTTTACGACAAGCTGTGACCATGTGGTTTGTGCTTCCAACGCCCAGTCATGTGTACAGACATTCAGCCCTTTTCCTGATCTCCTGCTGCCTGCAGTCCTGTAGCAGCCCACATTAGCTTGACTTTCTCATAGCTTAATGGGTTAGACACTCAACCGGTGCCCTGCTTAAGTTCTGCCACACATAAGCCACTATAGTGATTACAGGTCGGTATGCCAGACGAAGCCAGGGGGAGCCCTGCTGGATATTTGGACACTGTGGTGTCCTCTTCAGTAGGATGTAGCAGGCGTGGTGTTAACCAGGACCCCCTGTGATGCTTCACATTTCCTCCCTTTCTGCTGTGCGGTGGCTGGTGAAATGGCTGCCACATTGCGCCCCCCCTAAATTGTATAGACATTTACCATACCAAATGTGTCTCCTAGTCATTTCTCACCGAAGCTGCATGGAAAAGGCAAACGGAATAAAACTTTTATGCAATTAATCCTTTGTGCCTTGGAATATGAGGGTTTTTTCCTTCCCCAAGACCTTCATATGAGGCAAAGGGACCAGATCATCTTCACAGATTTGTGTTCAATAACAACCTTTTTCCAAAGAGCACATTTTTCTGGATTTTGCTGCAGATCCTAGAAGTAGTCCTGATTCCCTTTATTACAGCACAGGTTTGAGCCAAAATGGCACTGTAAGGGTTGTAGTGGTGGTCTTAAATAAGGTGCATATTAGTGTTTATGTGTGTCAAACTGTGGTGCATGTTTGTTACAAGAAATGCCCCCTTGATACCTTTATGAATTGAATTGGAAAATTTAAAATGTCAGTTATGCATCTGGCAGTTGCACAATAGTTTTATTGTGTTGGCAACCTATTTTCTCTTGATTTCTTTCAGGTGAGGAAGAGGGTGAGTACAGAGCTGCATGTTTCTAATATGAAACCCAGTTGCTCATTATGTTAAGGCTGAGTGAACACTGACACTAAACAGAACATATGTTTGCATGAACAGATCTGGTTTTCTTTATTTTAAAAAATGTACTCATTTCTCTCTGCACTCCATTAATTAAACTTGGTATAGAGCCCCCTCACCTTTTCCCACCTGCATATTTTGAAAGGGCCCTGTTATGAAATGGTACACATGAACTAGGCAACGCTTTAGTGTGAGGTGTAGGAAATGCAAGCGATGTCTGGGCTGAAGGTCTGTTTGCTGTAACCGGACAGCTCGTGTGTTCCAGAGGCAGGGCTCAATGGGTACCAGGCTTCCATTTGTAGTTTCCTGTCCCGTGTATTAAGTGGAGCATGGACAGATTCACAAAACGGGAAGAGGAAGAGTAATTGCTATAATTGTGACAAAACCGTGTTCTCCATTGTGCTGAAGCTTGTAATGTTTCAAATGGGGGATGGGTGGAATGCTGTAGAATGTGTAAAAATGACTGTTTTTGCTGGTATTTTCAAACTTCCAGTATAAACTACAATAACTGGTTGTAGCTGTATTGAATGTCTTGATCACAATTTGAAAGGAATTGAGAACAAGCTAATAAAATCCTTGATTATCAGGGGCAAGGAGAGGGGTGGAAGCAAAAGAAGTTATCTAGTATAATTAAGTGCATACAGTGCAGCTACTCTTAAGGTGCTGGAACAGAAGTGCATAAATTAAGTGAAGGTAAATGGTGACCATAGCATGGAACAGTATTTCACTGTACATGTACTATAGCTGTAATTGTCTAAGGATTGTGCAGGGAAGGGGATTTAGCTTGATTGGTTAATACCCTCCTGTGCAGTTAGAAATGAAATGATGTCCAGACCGGATTGAATCTTAGTTCCAGTGGGTTGGTAAGGGAAAACTGCATGTGGATTCTAACTCCTCCCTGACCAAATGTCCTGTTGTGTGAATATTAATCAGTGTGGGACATGCCCCTCCAGGCACTCCCTTTGTACCCACTGTTCTGTCCCCCCTAACTATAAGAGCATCCACACCTCTCTACTCTTCCTCTCTCTCCCTCTCTAACCCAACCCCTCACATCCCTGCTGTACTCAAAATTCTGCATTGATGCAACGTGTCAGCCAACAGAGATGATTTTACATGAGCCATTTTGCTCTGTAAGCAAACGAGACAAAATTTGCTGATTGCTGTACTGTTGCACTTGGCTCTGTAAACAAACAAAAAATGCTTAAGCATGTCAGGCCCATGAAGAAGCATATGTGGTACTTTGAACCTTGAGAAAGATATATATTTTGTTAAGTTCTTATCTGACGGTTATTTGCTAACACTTTCTCTGTTTTACTCTTTTCAGAGTCTCCTTTGTGAGACTGCTTTCGTAGACTATAGAGATGGTCCTTTTGGTGGAAAAGAGCTTCTCCTCTACTAAGAACGAGTCCAACTCTGTAAAGCTATCTTTCGGAAAGTTTTTCACATTATTTTTTGTTTTGCTCTGACTTACTGCGAAAAAGGACATATAAAGATCCCAATTCGGAATTAGACCATGCATAATCCTGCTGGGTTGTTACACTCGTCTCTGTTATTGGACTTCCCTTGGAATTCCAGGTACTGGTAGTTAAACACTGGTGGTAAGGCTGACCATCTATCCTCTCTTCTGTCCTGTCTACTTCCTCCCCAGGTTTATTTTGCCCACCCTGGGTCTCCAATTACTTTGTCCTTTTTCCTCCATGAATTTGCATGCAGTCTTGAAATTTTGCTGTTGCAAAATGTTTTGCCTTAGCACTGTGTTGCTTGCTTACATTTTGCTCCTATCAGGTAAAGGCATTCATTTGAAGAGTGTAAGTTCAGGATGGCACCTATGCCTGCAATGTGTTGTTATAGAGTTTAATTTAAGTGATATAGAAGAGTAGTTTGAAGGAAGGCTTTAAAATATTATGTACTGTACTGGAGCTCATTTTAGGGTGAATGCTAAATGCCATAATGCTGAAAATCAAAGTCTGTCATTTTATGACTTAAATGTACCTAGAAATTTTAGAACAGCAAATGTATAAGTGGAAATGAACACTACTTGCAGCCAGAGAGAACATCAACCAGTTCAGCCATGCTAACCACAAGCTTTTCTAATCATATCTGATGACTTTTAGGACACTGCCAGTGTCTCTGCCATTTCTTGCCCTGCTAAAGCTAATCTCTGAAAGCATCCAGGCATGGCCAGGCTCAGCCAGCATCTGAACAGGTTACTGACACTGTGTGGTCTTCCGTGTTGCTGACTTGTGGTGCTGCTTTCGTTTCCTCACCAGGAGCGAAGGTTGAGGTGGCGGCTGAGGCCGCTGCCCCGGCGGCAGAGGCAGCCCCTGCTGAAGCCGCGGCTCCTGCAGAGGCTCCCGCCGAAACAGTCGCTGCCGAAGCGGCGCCCGCCGAGCCCGTCGTCGCTGAGGCAGCGCCCGCAGAGCCCGTCGTCGCTGAGGCGGCTCCCACAGAAACCGTTGTCGCTGAGGCTGCTCCCGCCGAGGCCGCCCCCGCTGAAGCGGCCCCTGTAGAAGCTGTGGCCGCCGAGGCAGCCCCCGCTGAGGCGGCTCCCGTAGTCGCCGAGGCTGCTCCTGTGGAAACCGTGGTCGCCGAGGCTGCTCCTGCAGAGGCTCCGGCCGCCGAGGCGGCTCCCGCAGCTGAAGCCGTGGCTGTAGCCGAGGCTCCCGTGGTGGTGGTGGAGGCCGCGCCGGCCGAAGCTGCAGCGCCGGCCCCCGAAGAGGCGGCGCCTGCCCCTGCAGAGTCCAGCGGTACGGCCCCTGAGGCAGCCCCGGAGACGGCCCCTGCAGCCCCTGCGGCAGAGCAGGAGGCCGCTCCGGGAGTCGCCGCCGCATAGGCGTGAGGTTCAAGGTTCACAACTCGACAGAAAAGGCACACAGTGTCCTTTTCCAACCCAACCCGCGTAACATTTTACAATAAGCTGCAGAGGTTAACCAGCACTATGCAGAGTTAGTTTTGGGCTCTAATCTCATTTCTGCTATGACCAGATCTCCTTGAGGACCTTCTACTCTATATTTCAACAGTTGGTTGTAAGTAGGAGATTAGAAACAGTTGAAAGTATGACTTCAGTGCAATTCAGAGTAGGCCATGTATGGATTTTTTTTTTTTCCTAACTGGATGTTTAAAAATATGGTTGAAATAAATAATTACTCAAAGTGCCCCTTATAATTCAGGACATAACTCTGTCTTGAATTCTTAAAATTAGGAAATATGGCCTTTTGAGGTCACACAGCAATTTGGTCTAGGATTCTCACTCTAGCTGCAGGTCCAACCATGACTGCAATAGTTAACAAAAAAGGGTGTGTGTATTGGCGCACCATCTTTGACATGTTGAACATGTCTCAACCTCGTTTTGATAAACATTGTTATAATCCTCCTCAGGTTGTTTTGCAGGTTATGGTGTTGAATACATTACCTTTTAGATACAGTGAGAAACAAGATGCTTGTGGCACACTCTTCTGCTGCATCTTATTGTGAAATGTGACCAAAACCTGTTAGATTCCTTCTGCTCCCCCGCTGTTTCCTCTCCCTCCTTGCACAAACTGCTGCTCAATCCTCAGCCGTTGTTTACAGACCTGAGCCAATCTACCTTCACGTGAAGCCAATAGTAGCGAGTTTCTACTTTACCTGCCTTACCTCCTTGGAAGCCGAGCACTGTGGGTTACAGCACTGCGGCGCAGTGGCCTCCACCGTTTTCAGTGTCTTTCCACTACCAGCCACTAACACACGTTCTTATCCACACTGAGCTTATCGAATGAGTTGGGCCTTAAAATCGTGCTTCTCTGCCAGACTGTGATGCTTCACTTGAATCCGTTATGTTGTAGAGCAATGTGACCGCTTTCATTTTCATTAATCTGTAGAATTCAGCTGAGCCTAGGCCATTTTCTGTGTGCTGAGAGCTGTTACAGTGTAGTTTTAAATTCAACTGTGAAACCTGTGTAAGGGAACTTTGCATTAAAACCACACAGTATCACTTTGATGTATTTTGTATCCTAGTTCACGTTGCTACCATGACCAACAGAAGCGTTAGTGTGAAAAACTGGCAGAACAGAATTGAACAAGGGAATTTAAGCCGTTCAATAAAGGCTTTGACAACACTTCTGCTGTTTATTTTTCCTTAATTGGGTGTGTCTATGGCAAAATAGATGCATTCCATATTTAAAGCTTTGGAAGCATGCACTTTCATGATTTGGAATAAAAAGAATTGATGTATTTGCCTGTTTGGAATGATTGAAATCCTGTAGTATGTGTGAATTGAATGCTCAGTGCTGTTAAATCAATCACGGACTTGTGTGGCTTAACAAAAGGAAGTTGGATTCTTGCATGCATTTACTTAAACTTAAACATACAGTCCAGTTTTACCCAAACAAAGTGATGAGTCCTTTGCTGGCATGTGAAAAATAAAATGATGAAGAACAACAAGATTATGTTGAGGAAATGGTCCACAATGCTGTGCAGCCTTACCTTGTTTTCTTTCTTTTCTTAAGGAGGAAAAAAATATAGGTAATTTACCAGGTGTCCTTATTTGCTTAGTTAGTTCAACTAAAGTTATATAATTTACACATAAATTGAAAACCAATATTGGCTGTTGCAGCTTGTCTAATCATAAATCACATTTCCCACATAATGAGTGCATTTGTGCACCTTAATTTACTTGGGTAATGCTTTTCCCAGTTGGTGTTCGCCTCCACCCTGCGCTGTTCTCTTTGCAGCTCTGAGTTAGCATCCCCCTGCTTTACAGTTTCCCTTGTAGAGTAGGTCAGTGCCTTGCAACTTCCACGTGAGGCTGAAGTGAATTTCCAGTTGTGTACACTCCTAAATTCACAAATTCTGTGACTGAAGTTCTGTCAACACATCTGTTTGTCCTCACAGTTTACGTTTCCACATTCATGTGTCTGTGGACTCTGTTAGGTTTTATGGGCTGACAAAAGCTGTGAAGTGGACATATTTGTGTCAAGCACATTGCATTGGGTCAGTTTCAAAATATAAAATCTGCTCGCTACAGTTTTGTTTGCTGAGGCATGCAGTCATAAATGGCACAGGTGTGAATTGTTCACCTCTAAAGGCAGAGGTGTATGGGGAAAAAAGAGCAGACCAAGGGGTTACTAATGATACAATGTGATGCAATACTCTGGTTTTATCTGGGACTGTAGCAGGTTTGCTGGTCAAAACCACAAAGCACCGCCAGATGGCTCTGAAGGGCCAGTGCTCAATGTATTAAGACAAGAAGGAACAAGTCTATATGCACATTATTTTACAAATATTACATGTGTTTAGCATATGCACTAATCCAGATTGACTTCTTCAAACCCATAAATGGACAACATGTTTATTTAACCTGAATTACTTTAGTAAGCTCACTGGTACTACAGCAGCACCCTACCTTGGAACTGAACCAGCTATCTTTGGGCTACAAGACCTGTGTCTCGCCATTATAACGTTCTTTCATCATTAAAACTTGGAGGAAAAAGGACAAATGTTGAACATGTCAAAAGGGGACACCCAGATATGAACCAGTGACACAGCAAAGGGGCACAGCATCTCCTTTTATGTATATGTAGGTGCTGACCTTCCATAAGGCGGATCTTTGCCCTGTTTTTAACTGGCAGTTCCTTTAAAGGCTTTGGGAACCTTTGGACACACTTGCTCCTCCCCCCTGCATAGTGATGAGCTTGCTGTAGATACTGCAGTGGCTGATGTGGGACTGCTTCTGTTAGCTTACCATAAACACTCGCCGCTCCAGTGGCGCTTTGCTCATAGTGCAAAAGGAGTTTGAACTGAGCCTGAAGGTGTTTACAATAGAAATTGCCTGATTCATTTTAACTGCTTTCATCAATGCTTGTAGAAAGTACATCATCACAAACACAAAGCTGGATCAATAATGCTGAATTAATCATTGGGCTGTTTTATGACAAATCTATGGCATATAAATGCATAATCAAATAGGAAGAGAGTAATTAAATTGTGGTACATGAAACCCAAACTATGGTAGGACCCAAAGAAGTATTACAGTGAAAAGATGCAACATACATACAAATGGGCTGATCTTTAGTGATCAGCAACATCAACAGCAACATCACCGATCAGCTATTCATAACTAAATATTATTGCTTTATTAACTCACTGGGAATCTGCAATTTTTGCTCTAGTATCATCAAATGTGATGAGAATGCCATGACATTACTATATACAGTATGTGATACGTTAAGGACATATATGTGTGTTTGTGTGAAATATGCACTTTTGGGGAACCAGCTCAAACTGCAGTGGAATGAAGCATCCTCACACCTCACCAAAACCGCCAGTATAGTAGTTCCTCTCCAGCTTCCTTTGCCCATCCTGCCATAGTTCCTTAGTCCTCTATATTCCTGCTGAACAATACACAATGCAAACCCAATTCCAAGACCACCACCAAGCATTCAACATGAAGGAATCAAACAAATGTGATAATTGCTGAAATGCTCTTTTGTACGATATTCTGTGCATATATTGCTCTGCAGCAATTACGGGTAAAGTATGGTTTTGGTCCCTGAAAGTACAAAGTGTTAGTGAAATATTATTACCTTGTGGAAATTCTCATGGGGAAGATGGACTGCTGGAGGGCTTGTTGACATCTGGGTGGTGGGTTCTGTTTCAGTGGCTTTGCCAGACGTGCTCGGCGCCATGAAAATGATGGCAATGGCCACAATGGAGATGGCTGCCGCTTCCGTGGGCGAGAGCAGAACGGAGACTCCCGTCGGGGTGCTGGAAGAGAAGGCACAGATAGTGGAGTTGCTGGAGGCCCCCGAGGAGAAGGCAGAAGTACCTCACGCAGGCCATGGGGAGGGGGCGTGTGAGGCAGCTGCTGCCCTAGAAGAGCCACTGGAGGCAAACGGTTTGGCCACGGAGGCAGAGATGCCAGTTATGGCCGCTGTTGAGAAGGTGGCTGCGGGAGCTGTGGAAGATGCTGCCCAGGAAACAGGTGAGGAGATGCCTGGAGAGGTGCAGGAGGTCACACCAGAGCCAGCTGCAGCAGTGGAGGAGGAGGTGCCCCCAGCTGAGGAGACTTTCCCCTCTACCATAACAACAGAGGAGGAAGTGGTTGACTTGGCGGAAGAGCTGGCGGATACTGCGGTGGAGCAGGTGGAAGCCCCTGTCGTTAGATCTCTAGCTGCAGCATCAACCACTCCAACCGAGGAGGAATTGGTGCTGCTGTCATTGGAGCCCCTTCCAGAGGCCCTGGCGGTCTCAGAGGAGGCAGAAGGGGGTTCGGCTTTCAATGTGACCAAGAAGGCACCTGCATGCCATGCTCTGGGGGCTGTGTCTGAGGAAACAACAGCGCCCCCTGCTGGGATGAAAGCCCAGGTTTTGATGGCTGATCTGCAAGATGCAATGATGGCTCAGGACCCATCAGAGCAGGCAGGGCAGGCTGAAGGCAGGTAAGGAACTCATTTACATTAAAGTTAGTATTAATAACAACATGATATGCAAGAGAAAGCTGCTCATACACCCTGTGGTCAATGGATGTTCTGTCCTACTTTGAACTTTTTTCAAGAATAGCTTTTTAGTTCATTATTGTGAAAAACACTCATTTGTGCCTGTATAGTTGTGTATGTTCGTATAACCTACTGTAACACTAGAGAAGGATGAGTGAACTGAACTTAGTAATCCACCTCTTACTCAAAGCAGAGTGCAAAGCTTTTCAATGACTGCTGCTCAAGAGTGCCTGTGCTTTCTTCTCATTAAAAGTAATTACTTGTTAAATGTAACTTGACCTCAGATCAAAAGCTAGATGTCATTGAAATGAGCAGGTATCAACCTGATGTATTTTTTTACTGGGCCTGAATGCTGTGAGCTACTTTTCTGAAACTTGCTGTTTAGATCTGTAAGAGCATTTGACTTCATCTCAGCCCTTGTCATGTTGATTTTTTACTTCAGCTTTCACACTTACTT
This sequence comes from Megalops cyprinoides, assembly GCF_013368585.1. NCBI lineage: Eukaryota > Metazoa > Chordata > Actinopteri > Elopiformes > Megalopidae > Megalops > Megalops cyprinoides. Next base: position 12,416,363 of record NC_050604.1, read on the forward strand.
CAGCTTTGGATTGTACTTGATTAAAAAAGCCATACAAATGCCAGTACTGGATTCAATATATTTAAAACATTTGATCTGCAGGAAAAGTTCATTTCTATCCCCATTTTGTTTCCATCCATAGAGCCAGAGGAGCCTAGTAAGACTGTGTAAGATGGATGCCAACTGACGTAGCCCAAAAGGTAAATTACTGTACACAATCCCTGAAACATCTCCATATACTTTCCAGTATATGTAAAATGTAGTTTCAGATCAATCTTTCAAGACCATTTAACTCCTGGAATCCTACTCTTAAACATCTCTTATATAAAATGTATATATAAAATCTTATATAAAATGTATGACATAAGAACAAGGAAATTAAGTTCTCTGTAGTAAATTTCTGTTAAACAGTTACAGTAGATACTCTCACGTTTTAGTATTTCAAATCCATGTCAAAGTAGATTTCTTTCCCCTGTAGTAAGTTGTAGGAGCTCTGTGATGGTGAAAATTGCATTCCGAGGAGATAGAAAAGGTGCCTTCTGTACATCCCCTGGGATACAATGATACTTCAATATGCCCAAGAAGATGCCCATGTCATGGATTCTCTTTCTCTATATTTTTCCTTTCCATTAATGTCCCATGCAAAGACAATGTCAAAGGGCTGAAACTTCACATACACATTTGGCTAAAGAAAGGGGTTTTCAAGAGGGATATGAATTTGTCTGACCATTCTTCACTGAATGGTGATCTTTGGAATGTCATTTGACTTATGTCTCCCATTTATACAGTTATCTGCCAATGATTGGGGGCATGTCACTGTTTTAATTGTTCAAAGCAATGAAACTCAATATGACAGTATTTTGCAACTCTCATGTGAATACTACATTTTAAAAACTCTCCGTTGTTAAAAATGCTCAAGGAACATGTTTGAACCAAAGCCATATGTTGTTTATGTCTGTTTTGACACTGTGTTTGTAACGCTTCAAAAGGCACAAACTGAGAAATAGGGTTTATCAATTTATTTCCTCAGTTGTTCATTCTCCACAGAAATTTGCAATGCTGAATGTTACAGTATTCTCTTCTGTCATGTTAGTTTAAGCAGAATTAGTCACATGTTCAATTTCTCAGTATTAACAAAGGAGAGTATGTTAGATGAGGACTAGAAGCAATACCTGGCCACCCACTGTCTTTGTGTGAATTTCTACAGTAATAAATGAAGATTATATCCAAAGTGCAGTTTATTCAGAGATCTACATCACTGTAAGTGGTTTCCACTTTGTAAAACACATATACTCAATTCTGCCATGTGACAAGCCCCTACATTCTTGAGAATCTTGATTCTATCTTTGATCATCAGGAGGACAAATGGCAAAACGTCTGATGTTAAAATATCTTCCTATAATAATCTATAATAACCTTCCATCTTTTGCTGTAAGTCTAATGAGCCAGGGGATATAGTGTAAAATGTACTTGGGATTGAAATGCATTGATGGTTAAGAGAGTGGAGGTTTTGCAAATTTTGATAATATCTATATGTTTAGCGCTGTGCTGCAGGTTCTTGCTTAAAACTGGGATTAATCCTTAGTTCCAGAATTAGCTCTTGAATTATTACAGTAGCATATTAAATTGAACATGACGCTAAAGGACTCGCAGTATTAAGATACTCATTATGATCTAAATATAGGTAAACATCACTTACATTTCAATATTACAAAAATAAGAATAATGAATAGCATACTAACACAATATTCAAATAGAGATTTGTTGAATTAACATAATAAGTACAGGAAATACAGAAAATATTTGTAGTATAATAAAATGTGCTGTAAACCTATGGCATAGTTTTTATTAGAAAAACATTATTTATAGAAATATTATGTGCTGCAAATATGGACACTCGTTTTTGAAAAATAAAGACTCTCTTGTTATTTGTGTGTCTGTTATTTCTTTGTCCATTATTAACCCTGCGTAAACCTGTTGTTATGTGAGTGGTTATGTGGAGGAAGCTTGCAATGGAAGGACAGCATTTGATTGTTGATATGTATGAAACAATAGTGTGGTAGTGCCTCCTCTTTCACTTCCTTTAAATTCTGTAAAATGTGCAGTCAGCTCAGGAACAGGAGTAGGACTTACAAATAAGGTGGTTCCCCACATTTATATGGGGCAGCCATAACTACAGTATATGAGTCTATATATAAAATGTAGTAACATGGCCACTAACACTGAGACAGTGCATTTTTAGATTGCTTCTTAAAATGAGGATATTTCATACTTAGCAGCAGATCAGAAATAAAACAAAAACATGAGTTCTTCATTCATACTACTGTTTTGGTGCTTAAAATTGAATCATCAGGATGAGTGAACAAATGTTAAGGTATTACTTTCTGAAAATCTGATGAATTGAGGAAAGATGATTTGTATATTAGTTGTAGATTAAGTACTGCGTAAACTATCTATAAACCTCATTACATAGATTTAGCAGATGCCCTTTTCCAGAGCGACTATCAGCGCAGGAGAGCATGTGTATGCACCCAAGTTATATGAGTGCCTCATCTTGAGTAAGACTGCTCTTGTGCCTGTGGTCCTTTTAGTGAGCGAGGAATACAACCAAATACACTGATCTTTCCTCAGGCACTTTGCAATATATTACTCAAATATTAAAGCAGATGGGCAATGTCTCACTAGCTTAAGCAAGTACTGTCTTGCACTAAGAGATTTTTTGACAGAACTGAAATTCTAACCACTTACAAAGCAACAGCTCTTCATAACAGTTTAATAGGTGAACAGATTGACATTGGCTTGCCCAATAAATGATATTCATAAGGGAAACAAAACAATCTGTCTGAACTGGACCTATTTCATTCAACTGACTCTAGTCTAAGCCAATGAAGGTCTACCAATAAGGATTTAGGCCAATGGTTACGTTAGTTTGTGTGAGCTGGGATGGGTGCACCCCCTGCTATTGTGTGGTTGCAGCTGTGAGCGTGCCCCCCCCCCCCCCCTCCTCCCCCACCCCCCAATTCAAAAGCGATTTAATGGCCCGTGTCTGGCCAACTTTATTTATCAGCCAAAATTCAAACCCTTATACTTGTTTAAAAATGAGATCTACAATATTATCCATCCGCTTTATTTATTCAATGCCCTTATCGAGGGTCTGTTACATGTCTTATGTTTTACTTACTTATTAATAGAATTTGATACATTTAACGTCGCTGCAGAAATGAAGGTCTTATTCAAGGGTCAAAGTGCAGCATACTTGAATTTGCGACCTTTTAGTCCGAAGTGCAGTTCCTTGACAGATATACAGCGTGCTGCTGCTGCATTAAATTACGTTAATAAATTAAATAAAATAGTGTACATTTAATGGAGTTTCAATTACATTAAATCAATCGTTAGCCAGTAGATGGTGCTAAGTCAATTTAAAAGGGTGGCATATGCAGTTCGACGTTCCAAACTACCTATTTTGTGCATATTTCCCTGAAAAAAATACAGCAGTTTGAGATTTCCGTTTTAGATTGTAAATTTTTGCAAGCAGAGGCTCTGCGTTCACAAAAATCAGGCATTCGTGCACGGAGTGTGGTGAAGAAATGTTATACTGCATAACAGAAAAATGAAAATTAGGATTTTGTTCTTGACTATATTCAAATAAAATGTTTATTTTCTTTTTCAGACACAAGAAACTTGTACAAAAGTTACACCGTTAATTTACTACTTTGTGACCGGAGGGAGGGAAAAGCGAAGCAAATGAAACCCCCGTCTTGTAATTTCTGGGAAAGGGGGTAGTCGCTGCGCGATGTGACGTCACGGCTTGTGTGTCACTCTCTGGCAGGCTACGAGAGGCTGACCTGGATCCCCAGCTAAGAAACAGACAGCTCATATCAAAACACAATCAAATTGTCGCCGGAAAGGAGAAAATATACCATCAACCCAAACCTTTGCCACATCTAAACAGCTGGTATTAAAAAGAGCGCTCAAGGAGTAATAGGCGAGAAGCTGGACTGCAATTTAAACGCCTAACTAGCTGGCTAGCTACTTCTCACATCTCGTAGAGGTTAGCTAGCTAGCTAGCTAGCTAGCTAGCCAGCCAGCTAGCTAGCTATCAGGCTACTGTCAGTTCAGCCTGCATTAGGAAAATAACTGCATAGCAGCAACCATTGTGTGAGGTTCATCTAACTAGGCCTGGAACTATCGTCCATTGACTGAGAAAGCAACACTGAAAGGTAAACAAATTCCCATCTCTTTCATGTTAGCTAGCCATTTTATCTAGTTGCGTTTTTCATCGAGCTAGCGCAAGCTAGATACGCTATGGCGATCGTCAGCGCGATGAGCTCCTAGAGTAGCTAGCTGGCTAACTGACGTTACCTTACCTGCTGCGTCGCAAGTTCAGTTTAACATTGCATATCGCTGGCTGACGTTAGCTTCATAATTTCGTTAGCTGACCGGCTGTGTTTTGTATTATTTTCTATTTTTCATAGGAAATTGGGTCTACTTCTGCTCTAGCTAACAAGCACCCAGCCACCGATTGCTAGATATCCAGCGACGAGCTGGCTAGTTGTTTGGAAATTACAGTGGTTTGTAATTAGCGCCAGAATCATTGTGCGCTCTAACGTTATGGGTTACTGACTCGCAAGAAGAGGGAACTAGTCGCAATCCACTAATGCTAGCTACCCAACTACTAACTCCAGCAATTTTCGCTCAAGAGAAATCACATATAATATCTAGCTAACGTTAACACTGGACAAACATAGCCAGACTATTCATATTCAACTCTGACACGCGTAGCTAGCTGGCTCTTACGGAAATTTCCTTACTCTATTTCTTTATGCCTTCTGTGGGGTTTGCAAACATGATAACAAGGCTGATGATAATTTTAAGTCTTGTGGTCTTGCTAGTCCGTTAACGCTGTCGTCTCATTTAGTAATGTAAGTTAGCCGACGTCAGCTATCTGCGGGTTGTGTACTCTTACGATAACGTCGTTGGCCGATCATGTCTGTGTTATGACAGCGTTGCATATATTTTGTAAGGAGCGCGCTAATGTTGAAATAGTGTTAGCTTGCTGGTAGCCACAGTAACTGACTACATTGTCCATATAAACTGCAATATATGTAATGATTTTGTTGAAAATGGGTTTTCATGGATGAACATTTTAGGTTTATTCTGGCACTGAAACCAGTAAGTATGTGCAGCTATAGCTAGCTACCTATTTAACGCGCACGACGTTATTGTATGGTAGACAACATTGGGTATGATACATGCGCATGTATTGGCTAACATGGTACAGTGTTGTCGTCTCTCCTGTCTGTGTAGTTATGTCAAGAACCCGGCATAGAGTGCATAGCCTAACGTTAGCTTTTCGAGTCGCATGCACTTTGTACGAGCTAGCCAGCCAGCTAACGATGAACAGGTAGTGAGCTAGGGTTATATAAAAGACAGATCTTCGGTGTCAGCAAACCGTTCCATCCCGACTTGCTATGCCCCTAAAGTGATTTATAGGATAATACCAGAAATTAATTTTAATGTCTCAGCAATACGAGATGTGTGGCTGGCTTGCTGGCTTCGTATTGTTATGCACAGGACACGGCCAGTCATGTGACCTGCGGTGTAACAGTCTGAAAGCTGTTTTGTCAAATGTGTAGTGGAACAGCGCTACTGGCCTTGGGCAACCCAGTACACAATTGAATGTGCACAATACGAGGTCTTTATTGTTATATTTTCACATTTAAAGCAACTTTTTTTGTGATTGGTAATTTACACGTTACGGTAAGTGATGTGGACGCCGTCAGGAGTTCCCCATTTCTTGATTTGCCCTTGCGATTGTTTTATCAACGATTGCCCACACAAACCAAGGAGGTTTTTAAACTGATTTACCTCGTCGCACAAAGCAAGTATAATAACCTAGCCACGTGTCACTTCAGATCTAAAACGGCTAGCTCCTAATCTTTTGACCAATTATTCGCAAGCCTGACTGCATATTAACGGCAAAGCCTACTTAGGCTTAAAGTGACACATGTGAAGACATGTTTTAATTTTTCCCAGAAGTAAACAAACAGAATTTTCTCTCAGGATTGAATGAAGTGAACGGACAACATGTTTTTCTTGCTTGTGGATGTGCAGTGTTGACATTGATTTAGACGTTAGCCTTCTTCATTTGCCTCTATAATGCAACGGAATTAAAATAACCAAGTGACTTGGACTTAGGGCCTCGGTGGTGTGGAGCCCACACGATCCAAAATGTGGCCTGATTTTATTCTGTGTTAGTCTGAAAATGTTGTGTTTATATGGTAAGTGGAAGATTTTTGGCACTGCTGCTAATTTCAAATGATCACTGATTAGTGTCATGCAGCTAGAGTAATACAAGACATACTGTGTCGGTGGCCACTTTTCTGAAAATCCAAAAAGTCTCTTTAATGTGTCCAGTCACTGTAAATCTGCAGTACTGAAACTGCCACACTTACACCTTTTAGAATCAGGGTAATTGGGGCGCAACAGTCTCATTCAGGGATGCTGGTCCACACAGTCACCTTCACAGCCGTCAGTCAGTCAGACAGGCAGAGGTGGGGCCTGGAGATGCTGTGGGTAGGCAGTGGTGTCTCTGAAGTGGATTAGCCTTGCTGTTGTGGAAATGGTATGGTCCTGTGTGCATGGGGGGGACTTGTTTTAATGGGTAGGCTGGATAGCTTTAAAAGGAGGGTGGTGCTGCTGTTTGGTGCTCAAGGCTGTTATAATCATGAAGAGGCTTTATGTCAAAAGCTACACAGTAGGATTGAATAATTCCAAAATAATTATCTAGGTAGCAAACAACTATGGTAACATGGACATGTAGATTTGTATTTGTAGTAAAACTGCTAGCTGAACGTTAACTTAGGGATTCTGATGTTATTTCTGTAGTTATGTAGTTATGTATGTATTGGGCTAGCTTAAATTGTCCAATGTCAAAAACATAAAACAATCATTTCAAATGTGTTAAAATATTTGAAGGAAAATGCCTGAGGTTCCCTAGCTGATATCTGAAAACCTGGTAACCAGCTACAGGCAATCTTGTTAGCTAGTTTAGAATGCACGCACATGCCGTTTACCTCACATTTGCTAAGCAGGTTGCTAGCTGTGTAGATCTGAATATTGTTAGAAAGCTCAGTGCTGCAAGCAGCAGGTATCAGTGCTTAACTAGATAGACCAGCCAGGTTGCTCTTGCAACAATGCCAACAACCAAAAAAACGGGGTGTTTTTGACAACAAATCCACAGCATGTCAGCTTGTGGACGTATCATTTCTCCATTGTATTCAATGTCTTAAGCTAGCACAGCTTCTTTACATTTGTCAGAGAGCTTGTGTAAATCGTCGTTCAGCTTTATATCCATGTAGCTGTCATTCTACTCTCAGTCAGCAAGTTTTAATCAGCTCCTTTGAGAAAGTGAGTGAATCTGGAAGCACAGTTGACAGTGTTGCTAGTGGCAGGTGCTGTGTTTTGCTGTTGAAAACTGAGCAGTGTTTTCATGTAGTCTGAAAGCTAAGCTGTCTCACCGTTGATCACTGCAGCAGGCTCAGTTTGGCAACAAGGATATCTGCTCACTGAGATGCAGGTTGTTTGCATGCTGGATGTCAGTGCAGGAAGTAGTTGTGCATGTAGCTGGCATTGTGCGCTAGTGTTGCTAAAAGGCCAGTGATGCAATTCGTCTGCAAGCGAAGTGTAAGGCCTTACCTTTTCAGCCGCTTGCGGCGAACTCTAGCAATAGCGTTGTAGCGTAAGACTGAGCTTAACCTGAATTGTATTGTTAGTGAGCATTAATAAAGATGCTCAGATGATGCTGGTGGTCATGGCATTTCAGCCACAGGAGAGGGATTATTGCACCTTGTGAGCATGTTAAAGGCTGATAACCATCACAGCCTTTTAAAAATATGAACACGCACTGCTTGTTGAAGCTGTAATTGTCTTTTGAGAAGCTCAAGGGAGATGCTTGATCATAAGACACAGACCGCTACGAGAATGAAGCACTCTGAGAGAGCTCCACCTCCTCACGCCTCTCAGTACAGCCTCTTACGGAAAGAACAGCCACCCTCATCCCTGGAAGCTCATCTGACAAGCTGCAGCCTCGGTGCTAGAGGTTAATTATAATGGAAACTGCAAGAACACCAGGAGACTTTGAAATGTCTAACCCCCACCCTGCCCCCCCCTCGCTAATGTTTCCCTGTGTTGCCTTATGGCCTCAGAAGAGAGACTGCTCATTTCACATCGACATTCTGTCTGAGTTCATCATCATTATTAAAGCCGTGCTAAATGCAGGGGTGGGCAGGAGAAACTGAAACACTTTGTATTAGACCATATGGGTGTCCTTCCAAGGTAGACCTAATAATGTTGATGGTTCAAGTCCCTGATGCTGTCAGTACTTAATTGCACTGCAGAGGTGCGTGGGCGTACACAGCATGAACAGTAGCCTGCCATGTTTCCTAGAGCTATCTTGGTAGTGAGAAGGCTGCTCTGAAACAATTGGGTGTTTGTGTTTTCCCTGAGCTCTGGTGAACAACACTTCCTCAGTTGTTTTTGGCAGAGAGACCACGGTCGGGGTGATGTCACAGTCACGGCTTGCACGGCGGTCATCTTCCAGTTAAAGGAAGGGCGGGGTTGGGCAACTGATCGGCCAGGAACAGGAGTGCGGGTCCTGAGCTGTGTCTGCTTTTCCAAAGCCCTACGTTTCATGTAGCACCTGCAACGGTTTTCCTCCAGTCCCCGGTTTTGGGCGCTTGGGTCATCCCAGTGTGTCTTAGGACATTTGGCTGCATAGTTCAGAATTACATCGCACTGATAAATGACGCCTCACAGGAGGTTCGCTTTATACAGTTGCGTGCCTTCCAGATGAAACAAATGGCCTGTGTCTGGAAGAGACCCGCTGAGCTTCTCTCTCTGGCATTACGAAAGGAACAAACAAGGGTTTGAATCATCTCAGAAGGAAATTGCTCAGCCCTGACTGCATGAGGATAGTGTTACAGAGTGACCGCCGCGCATCCATGTTCCTGCTGGTGTAACCGCGCCGTTCCCCCTCCGCTCGGGCTGGTATCTACGGAGGAGGGCGGGGGACTCACCTTAAGGGAGTGTTTTGGAAAGGGACCAGCCGCCGAGGCAGAACGGGGTTGCCGTGGTGATGGAGGCGGCGGAGATCAGAGGGAGGGCTGGGAGTGTGCTGAGGGTTCCGGAACAGAGGCCCGCTTGTTATTGTGGCCCAGATGCTGCTGTTGGTGTGTGCCACACCCCCCAGCCCGGGGCTGGTGATTTGAACCGGACATCACAGGACACCAGCACATTGGAAATAGTGCTGCTTCACTGTGCGCATTCCTTGTGTTCTAATGTGCGCCCAACTGGTCTTATCTGAAGGTGCTATGCTCCTTTAAGCTTCAGTGTAGCCAGTGGCTAGGCCACTTTTTTTAGGCCCTTTTATTTTTAATGCTAAAAGAACAAGCTTGTTTTTAAGAGTGTGCGCACCATTTCGAACTGTAAACACAGGTTTTTATAGAGCTCTGAAAATCACTCCTGTGAAGATCTTCTGTCATTTTTTTTTTTTTTTTTTTGTTCCTGCCAGTGGCTGAATTTAATTAGAGTTCAGCATTGCACTTGTCACGTTTTCTCTGTTACGACTGTTAGGCCAATCAGCACATACTCATGTCTCTGCCAGAGGTCCAGCTGACGGCAAGGTTACCGCCAGAGCAGAAGGAAACTGAAAGTGAGGTCGCTATCTTACGGAGATTCACTCCAGACTTTCCCCATAGGCATCCTGTTCTAGGTTTGCATAGTGTGCAGGTGCTGGGTGGCGCTTTAGAGAAATCAACATTCAGACTTCATCCGAGCTAATGATTCTCACACAGGGCTACAAATCCCCCGGGGTTTCAGGGGATGCCCTGCCAACTGCATGCAACCTAAGTGCCTAAATTTAAAACTGATCAGTGAGAGCGCACACTAATACCGTAATTGAAATGGTTGCGTTCGGTCACCTTGGTGTGGCTTCGGATATCACATTAATTCTGTTGTTCTGCTGGTTTTTTAGCACAGTGGCAAACTGTGGCAAGTCTGTGAAACCATACACAGTAAAGAGAAGAGGCTTAGAACCAGTGGACTGCAATGTTGAACACATTCTGTCTGTCTGAGAAACTGTGAGAATCCAGCTTACCACCACCGCTGTAACATCAAAGGGGGCACGTCCAACCCCACATGTAGTGCCAAGGAAGGATTGCTTCAGCTGTGGCTTTGTGTGATGAAAGCTTTTGGTTTAACATGTACCGTGCTGCCTGTGGGTGCCAGGCGAATGTATGCTAACAGCAGTGTGCTGGGTTTTTCCCCGGCAGCTCTTATCTGTTACAGCTGCATTTTTCTGCTTGATATGAACCCCTTGTCGCAGGAAGGACGCTAAATACACAAGCCAAGTGTTCAAGGCAGTTCTGCTGGTTCGGAAACAAAGGCGCACATTCACACATTCTACTTTTTGCAAGGAGTAACGATTGAAATGTTTGTTTTTTTTCAATAAGATTTATGAGGTTCCTCCCATTTCATCCTCAGTTGTTGATTTTTAATCTGATGTGCAGTGTAAAATTAATACTTATGTCTGCTTGGCTGCTTTAATTGCTAAGAAATGGTAGAATAAGCATTGCATCAGGTGTACTGCTTACAGCACCTTCATTTAGATTATTGGCCTAAGGGCATATGTTAAAGGTGATGTATGATTTTTTTCCAGTTTCATGATGGCAGTATTGTACAGCAAATTAGAGGTAACACTGTATGGCTGATGATAGGAAGCAGATATTGCAAAGGCTAAACTTTAAAATGCCACATATAATTTTAATCAAGGCATTTGTATTGGGGAATCCTAAATGATTCGTGCAGATGGTTAAAACATGCTTGATGATAAGCTTGTAGGTGTAGGTGTTATTTTAATAGCTCTCTAACTGTGCAGTCACACATACATAGAGACACAAAAACAAACCAAACCTAATATGGTAATACTGCTATATCAGTAACTGTCAAGCAACCCCAGTTAGCTGGTACTTGAGATAATGGCCAGCTAACTGTGCAGTCAAGCTGTGATACTTGGGGTATTAAAACAGTACTTAGTTAGCCCAGAGAAAATGGACAAAATGTCAAAGGAGTTCTAACCTATCAAGCTGGCACTTGCTGAATTGCTTTTTGAGGGGTGTAACATTAGATGTGGTTCTGCAGTGGAAGACCCCTGTTCGGGGTCAGTGAAGGCAGTTGTGAAAGCTAGGGTACAAACTGTCGGATTTCACTTTAGCTAAATTTGCTGACACACTATCGGGGAGTGTTGTTGGCGCGCTCACTCGAAATATCGCCCATGTCAGTAAAGTGTAAGACTAGCAGTATGTGCATATTTGCAATCTCCTGGCAGCCGGTTATTGGCTATTCTACATTGAGCAGTGGACTTTTTCCAGAAAATAAACTCCTATCGCCTCAGAACACCAGTCAGCCCTATCATAGTGAGGCCATTCCTAAGTGCCATCAGTACTTCATTGAGAAGCATTTGCATCTTCTGTGTACTGTGTAATTTGTCAATTACTAATGGTAGATCTTTTTGCCCCATGTTTCAGGTCTGGGGTAGAGTTTTTAATCCCATCGTCAACCTTTTGCAATTGTTGTGGAAACGGGAGGTGTGCGGCAACATTTAGCCGAGCTGATTTAAGCCCAGATTCATTCCACTGCTATTTCAGTTACATTACAGTTACGTTTGTCTGTTTATATGTATGAATTTTATCTTACAAAACGGAACAGTTGCTTTAATTCATCACTTCAGAGTTAATATCAAAGTGCAACATGGTCAAAGTTCATTAGAATGAAGCAGAAGAATTTTTCTGTAGTACTTCAGATGGTGGCGTGCCCAATGTTAGCTGCCTTCCCTGTTCGAGGCAGGCCGGTAATCCACTACGGAAAGCGACTCCGTGCTGAGCGCCCGAAGCGGCGCATGAATAAGTGATGTTTTCCAGTGACCCTAAAGGCTTGGCTTTCTGCGCGGGGGGTGGCAGCGAGAGCCGGCCGGGCCTGCGGGTTCACTTCAGGACGGAGGCATCCACGCCCAGCTCAGGTGTGCTGACCTTACTGCCCGCCTGCAGATAAGCAGCTCCCCAGCTCATACAACACTTATTAGAAGAACAGTAAAGACATCAAAACTGTGAAATAACACAGATGGAATCATGCAGTGGTCAAAAAAGCGTTAAATTGAAACGCTTCAATTTAACTCTTCAACTCTTCAAATGAAATTCTTCAAAGTAGCCAAAGAATATTTAAAACTTTTTTTTATGGAAAGGAAATCATACATAGGCATCAACCTCACTATTTACATTTGTGTCAGAAACAAATTTCAAGCATTTAAGCAAAAGTCTTAAGTAAAATGCCTTTGAATGCATTGTTCCATTGTCTTAACACAATACATATGTGTTGCGAGGGTGTCTCTTAAATCATGTCAAAAGGATATGAACCTTTTTTTGAAGCTTAAAGGAGTGTTGCCACTTATGTCCTTTCAGCCCTTCCGTATGGGTCGGAATGGCAGGCTGGCCCCCCAAACCCCGCTGATTCCCTTGTTCAGCTCCGTGTCAGAGGCAGGGCACAGGCGAGCGCTGTTCTCCTCTCCCTTTTGTCCCGGCGCGGCCACGCTCCTGAGCGGGTCGCCATCGTCCCGTCCTCCGGGAGGCCGCCATCGTCCCGTCCTCCGGGAGGCCGCCGGCGGAGCTCGCGCGAGTGCGAGGGGGGACGAAGCGCGTGACGGGGACGCCGTCCTCCGCGGGTCGCCGCCGGAGTGTGCCGGTCCGTTCGGGGGGTCACTTTCACGCTGTCACGGAGAACGGGAGCGCGGCGCAGAGTCCTGCGGCTCTGTTTCGTCTCCCCTTTCTCAGTACCTGTGCGCATCGCTTTGCTCCCAGCGCGGTCCCGGTGTCTCTGTGCAGCGGCGCGCTCCCATTAGCTCCGGCATCTCAGGTAACGGCGTGCGCTGACATCCCACCGGCTGATGGGAAACGGACAGTCGTACAACAGAATGCAGCGAGTTATTACTGTAATACAGGGGAGTTTTCCAGGAGGGCTCTGTGAATGGGCAGGGATTTATCGCAAGCAAAAACACTTAATGAAATGCGTGTGAAATGAATAACATGGAGGCCGCAGGCTATAATTACCTGTAAAGACTGAAAAATAATGAGTTTAGCAAACACAGAGAGCAAGCTGATTCAGAGAGGGTGGTCTCTTTGAGGGATTCCATGTACAGTGGAGCTACACTGTCCCTGTGCAACGGTATTTTATCAGTGATTATCTGCCAATGTTAGCGCTGAAGTGCTTCTGTCCGCTCGTGAAGTGTTGCGTCAGTCTGAAAATATGGCTGTTCCAGGATATGCTGAGAAATGTCAGCCAAAGCCAACATGCTGTTGCCGAGTCACTTTCTCAAACAGTTCACCGGTAATGGAAGGGTTTATATCTCTGCTTATTTTGGCAGTTCTTGCTATGTTGCCAAAATAGATCCAAATAAATACTCAAATCATTTTTATTAATAAAGTGAAAAACCTTATAATTTGATTTATTGTTTTATGTTTTAATGGAAATGTAGCAGTTGGAAGATGTTATCCATTTGGTGGAAGTTAGGAGGGTTGTTTGTTTGTTTCCAAGATTATTCAGCTCTTTCCTAAACTTTGGCCAGTGAAGGATATTTCTGAAGTGTAACAGTGACCAAGAATGTTTGTACTGCAGTACATTTGATTTGGTAATGACTGTATATGTGTGTATTTTTGTTTGTGTGATATGTATGTGTGTATGTTATATGAAAATGTGGTTGTTTGTGTGTGTGTGTGTGTGTGTGTGTGTGTGTGTGTGTGTGTGTGTGTTTGTGTATGTGTGTGTATGTGTGTGTATGTGTGTGTATGTGTATGTGTGTGTGTGTGTGTGTGTGTGTGTGTGTGTGTGTGTGGCGTCTCTGGCGCTTCAGGTTGAACAAAAGAGCTGTTGTGCTGCAGCATGTGACACCGTCTCAGCTGTCCCTCCCAGACCATGTGACCATGTGACCCAGCCCTGCACTGAAAGTGCTGAGTCGCCTGCAGAAACTCTTCTCCTCCGGGGCAAGGGGGAGGGCCCTGTCAGTCCTCTGCCCGGAGCGGAGCGGGCCAGAGAGAGGGATGCAGGAACGGGGAGAGAGAGAGAGAGCGGGAGGGAGGGAGGGAGGGAGGGAGGGAGAGACGCAGCCGTGGCGGGACACAGCCTTCAGCGGAGGCCAGGCCGGCGCTGCAGTGCAGCAGGACTCCGCTGAGTCTCATGCGCCTCTCTGGAGCGGCCGAGAGGAGCAGCGGGATGGAGGCAGGACGGCCCCTCAGCGAGCCTCCCGCTCCTGACCGGTAGGTGGATAGGCACGTCCCGGCGCCGGCTTCAGCATGCTCGGGGAGCGCTATCTCTGCATTAACGAAGGAGCGATAGCCAGACACCGTGTGACACAAGACCCGCTGACTCACTGTGGTTAAACGTGTTACATCAGGCAAGAAGCAGGCCTCAGAACGGGCTGTAAGTGTTCTCTGTGTGGGTTTCCAGTTGCCGTGTTGTCTGCCTGTTTCGACTGCCGCTGTTTGCTTATCGGCTTATTTTCTTGCGCCGTAAAAAAAAAAACCCCAAAACTGTATAGGAAGTTCTGAAAATGTGATATGCAAAAGCATGCTCATCTGACTGTGCAAAGCGTTAGGAAGGAGCAGTGGTGTGGGGCGTAATTTGACACCAGCAGCCAGTAGCCATTGTGGCGGAGGAGTGATGAGAAATAAGGAAGGAGTAGGTAAAAAGAGTGATGTCTGGCTGAAGTTTTCACTCTCCTTCCAGAGGATTCTGGGTCAGTGTTTTTCAAAGCTCTTTTTTCCTCCGCAAACATCACTAACTGCTTGTTTTAAAATGGTCATTTCAGATATTTTTGTGTGTGAACAGAGGCCAGTGGACCGCTTAGCCAGATCGATGTCTCTGAGGCAAAGACTGTGACTGACTGACTGGCCCTCTTAGTTCTCCTGTTTTTTACTGAACGCATTGCTTTCCCTTTACTGTCAGTGAGTTCTGATGCACTGGAGCAGAAGGAAGGCATGCGGTGAGGAAAGTCATTGCTTACTTTAGGCCAAAGAGGACTGTGGTCGGACGAGTGTTGCATACGTGTGATATATGTGGGCTCCTGGTTGTGCTGTATGTTCCTCTGTCTCAGGCTTGAGGGAGATGAGGAGCAGCTGCTGAGCATATGAGGAAAAGCAAAGTGTGGCAGTTCGGTCCTGAGAAAGGGGTAATCTCCAGCCGGGCCAGGAAACTCTGACATCGCATTTAGTCGTGTCCTCTCGCGGTCACGAGGCCCTGCCCCGTCCCCGGTCCTGTGACTCCCCCCGGCCGGGCTCCTCGGCGGGGGGGGGGTCACCTCGTCCCCTAGAGCTGGTCACAGAGCTGGCCCGGGTAGGCGTCCTCTCAGCGGCTTCCCCTCGTGAGGGAAAGCCTTGCTGTACAGGGCTGCTGGGCCGCATTGCTCCGCAAACTGGAAGCGAATGTAACCGGATTATAGGGGAAAATTGGAGCTAGCCAGCGATCAGTGATCTTGGACCTGTGAGACTGGCTTTGCAGCACAGAGCACCAGCAGCATGGCGCTTATGGTCTATATAATGTCATTGGTGCTGCTCGTCTTTGCTGTGTTCAGTTTATGAGGCTAAAGGACTGAGGAAGGCCGGGAGCAAAGGAGACTGAAGCATTACAACCGCGCAGCTTAGCTGAACATGTTTGTGGAGTACATTTGAAAAACTGGAAGGTGTCGCACAGTAGCCTCTTCGGTTTTTTGTATCTAATGTTTACAGCTTGGGAAAGGACTCTGTAGAATGAAGCTGTTTCCTCAGTTATGCACAGCATTTTCACGAATGACTCTCAAACCGAATTTTCCCTTGCTTTCATTTTGAATCTGAGGTGCAATGGTACATTCTAAAGGGAAAAAAAAAAACAAAAATGTCTTTCAGATCTTTGAGGTGAAATGTTAGGGAGAAAACTCAGATGAAACTCAGAGAAAACGCAGATGATGTACTGCAGATAGTTGTGTTAGCGTTAACGTGTTAATCAGAGGTCAAGTTTGAGAGCTTACCACTTCCTGCATGGAGCTGTGCACAGTGACCCACGGAGAGAAAATCACCCTAGAGATGAAGGCGGTGCAAAGTCCTATAAGGAGTGAATACTTTCACAGAGGAGGTGTTCTGATGCTGCTGTTGTCAGAAGGCCTGAGGAAAGTAAAGCCGTTAGAAGGGTGAACTGTGGCTGAGCTTTACTGGAGGGTGAGAATGCGGAGGTGGGTGGCAGCATGTCCTAACTGGAGCTGGATGGCTCAGGGTAAAATTTCACGTAGCCGAGGGCACCCTACTACTGTCCCTTGAGCAATTTACTGATCTGACTTCACTTTTTGATTTTGAATTCTGATGGGAAGTTAGCTGCCGGTGTCGTCAAATGTCGGTCACGCAGCAGTTGGGAGCCGATTTTATATCCCAGTGATGCGGAAGTCATATAAGCCACGAGGTCCACCTTGGCAAAGGCTCTAGTGTAGTTTGTTATTCGTTAGTCACATTGTATGCCATGGGTTTGGATCCAGAGTCCACTCATTCAGTCTTATCTGGGCTGTAAATATCACAGCGTAGTGAATGAAAGGATATGGGTGACATTTGTTAGCTGGGACCTTGTCTGAAGCAAGGAGCAGTTGAACTCCTTCGTGTTTGAACCGCGGTGTGTGAGAAGCCTTGTGTTTGTACATCTGGGCTCTTCACCTGGAGGCCGTCTTGGTTCTTGTCTCCGCAGTTTGACCCTGCTGTGATTGTGAAAACACTGATGGTCGTTTCTGCAGACCTTTTTCAGAAACAACGGCAGTAACCCTGATCTCGTTAGGCAGTGAGTGCTGTTTATCAGATGGGCCCAGTCGTTTTTATTTTGCAAATGGTGTTCGGGGCTCTCGAATATTGCAGTAGCATTGTGGCTGGTCATGTTGTGTGGCTCTCACAATGCAGTGGGACTGAGTGAGCTTCCTCTGTCCCTTGTGCTTGGACTCCAGCGGTAAGGGGTGCTGGATGACCCACTGTGAAATGCCAGATTCACTCATTCCATCTGATCTGACCCCAGGTTTAGCTCAGACTCAACCTTCAGCAGGCATCGTGATTGCTCTGTATTTTTTAGGCCCTCACAGCGTGGTGTGTAAGGCTGCACCATTTCCTCCTAATCCGATAAGAGGTTGTACTTGTATGGCTGCTTAGAAGAACATGATTGCCTATTTGGTGTTAAGAAAGGAGAATGAATCCAGACGAAAACATCAGAAACCCCGCACAGCAGGCTTGTGAGTGCTAATGTGTTTTCTTTAGGAGCCTGAGTGAGTCACAGAGGGGTGTGTGTCTGTACAGGGAGTGTCACTGTGTGTGTGACACAGCAGGAGGTGGGTGGGGTAATGTGGTGTGAGGTGACACACAGACACATGTATCCCTCTCTCCCTGTAGAGCTGAAGCCAGGCAGGCTTTTTCAGGACCCAGGTGTTTTCCGAGTTTTTTTTTTTTTTTTTTTTTTTCCGACCAATGGGAGCTCACCCCGTTTATAATCAAGCGGTGGGTGGAGTCGGGAAGCTGATTCACGATGTTGCCGCTGGCAACGCAGCTGCTGTGAGCTTGGGGCGTAGAGGGGGGGGGGGGGGGGGAATAATAGCAGCGCCGTACACTGTCACAGCAAACAGCCAGAGGTGGATGGAAGCAAAGCGGAGAGGGGAGCCTTTGGCTTCGGAGCGCAGGCGTGGGCCGGGCGGCGGACTCGGCCCGGGCAGAGACACCAGCGCTCGGGAGTGATGTCATCCGCCACGGATCTGGTTGCGGCTAATGCAACAGAGAGCAATCGCACTGTACCGGGTCTGCCAGCGCTGGCTCCAGCTCTGCAGCGGAAAAGCAGCGCTAGAGGCATGCAGGCACGCACACGGGATGTGCAACAGATACAGTATAAACACACACAGAATGATGTGGGGGCGTGGAGCCAAAGTCCAGCCACAGAGGGGTGGGGGGTGGGTTGTGGGGCGAGGAAAGGGAACGCCTAGATTTCTGTATACGCTCCAAATTCCACTGCCGTCACGGTAGTGTTGCGACACATCTCCAGAAGCCAGTGACGTAATAACTAGCCAACGGCGTACTAACAAATGACAGCACAACAACTCAGTGGTAAGTTATTAAATAATAAACAATGCAAATCAGCAATGAGCAAATATATTTCCTGCCCACAGTGCTGGCTGAGTGTGTAACGTTATCCCTGTGCCGTGCGTTATGTTTCCGTGTGGCGGGGGCCTGGCTGTGTTCCTCGGAGGGGGAATCGTCTGACTGGTTTTCAGCGGGCCATGTGATGTAGAGAGCGTTGGTGGAGGCCCGGAGCCAGGCTTCACTGCCCTCAGCGGAGAGGGGCTCATCCTGCTGCTTGCTGAGGCGCCGGGAGCTCTCTGCTCTCACAGCCTCCGTCGCCTCTTCCAGCCAGCCACACACACAAGTAGGGAAAACCGTGTGCTCAGCTGAGATAACGTATGCAAGCACAGGCTCTGCGGGGCTGCACCTAACGTGATGAGGAACATTTACCCCGTGCTGATTGAGCGGGTGATTTACCCGCTGCCTTTCATTGGCCGGGGCTTTGCGGCTACATTATCTCAGTTAAGACCATTGCTGTCGCCTGCTGTGCTGTCTGGCCTTATATACAGCTAGTAAGCAGGGCCCCATGCTGGCTGCTGTGGCCTTTGTCTCCCGGGTGCCCTGGGCTCACAGTGTGCAGTGCAGCTTTCCTGCTCTCTTGAGGCTGCAGGCAGGTGTGTGTTCAGAGAGTGTGTCCCACCCGCTGCGCGGCTCCATTGTCACGCACAGCTTGCTATGAAACGGTGCATTATTACTAATGAAAATGCATCTCTCCATTGTGGGAAGACTATAAATTTTGATGCGGCCTTTTGGAACAAAATGTCCTGGTCTGAGCTGAGGCGCGTGACACTGCTGGTGGCAGAGTGTAACAGCAGTTAAGGAGCCGTTCCTGCGATATGAACACTGTGGGCTCGTATCCTGGGTGGGGCACTGCTGTTGTACCCTTAAGCAAAGAACACTGTCTGATTTTCTGCTGTAAATATCCCGTGATATAAATGGATGGAATGCAGACATACTGGGCAAATAAGTGCTGCAGTGTACTGTTGCACTGGGTGTGACAGCCTGCGAGAGCCCATCGTTTCACTGGAAACGCCACTGCGAGACTCCCTCCTTCCTCGGCCTCTGAAAATGCTCACACACACAGACACAGACGGTCACGAGGAAGAGAATGCGGATTAAAGCAAACCTCTCGTGTCACAAACCCTGCTGAAGTGGGACGAAGCTGGCTGTCACCTGCCTGAGACTCGTCACGCCCCCCTTAGGTGGTTGCATGGAGATGGACAGAAGGCTGCTCCGCCCGCAGACCCGGAGGTCATGTGATTCAGCGTATCGGCGCGCCGTATGTGTGGACTCCTCGCGCGAACGCTAAGTGAACAGTTGTTCGCTGCCATTCAAGGGGCCCCTTCCAGCCTCTCTGGTCTGCGAGCAGCTGCTGAGGAGTAGCACCACTCTGTCTCATTCACTCTCCCTCCCTCTCTCTCTCTCTGTCTCTCTCCCTCCCTCCCTCTCTCTCCCTCCCTTCCTCCTTCTCTCTCTCTCTCTCTCTCTCCCTTCCTCTCTCTCTTTCCCTCCCTCTTTCCTTCTCTCCCTCTCTCTCCCTCCTTCTCTCTCTCTGTCTGTTCTCTCTCTCTCTCGGTGGCTGCAGCGCGAGCACTACAGTATGCGTTTTGTAATAACGAGCTCGTTAATTACAGCCCGTCGCAAGCCCTTGGGTTGGCCGGGTGGAAGTGGCCGTATCACAGCGGCTCCTCAGACGTCTGCCGGCAGCTCTGACGGGGTGTAATTGAACAGGACGTTCGGCCCGGGGGTCTGCCTGGCTAACCCCTGGCGACCGGGAGGCCGCCTCCTCCAGGAAGCGCACTCTTAACAACCAGGCAGAAGGCGTTTTCAAAGCGCTGCCGTGGCTCAGAGAGGAGCGGTGTCATCGGGATAAACTCAGTGGAAGGGACACGCCTGCTGCTGTCATTTCTGTGACTCATTAAAACCCCCAGATTCTCGCTATCATCGATTTCCTGTCATGTGTATTTTTGATTTGAGGTTAAGCAGGGGGCTTCAATAGGAAACTGCCTGTTGGGTAGTTTTGGGAGCGGCCTGCTGTTTATGCTGCCATGCCCCTGTGTGCCCTCTTGGTTTTTCCTTGATAAAGTAACAAAACGCAGACCTGCACACTTTCAAAAAAAAAAAAAAACCCAACCAGCTCTGCTGTTCCCTGGAGGTGTGTCCTGTTACAAAGTCAAATTTCATTGTGCTTGTAAAAGGAGCCAGACCCTGGATGTTCTGTCTGAATATTGTTACATTAAATGCATGATCAATGCAAATAATGGCATTTCTTTTGTCTGATGATACTGAGCTGGGCCTTTCATCGTAAGACTTCTTTGTAAGAGGGTGGAGTGAATGGAACCTGGACCTGTGTTATCAGCTGTGGTACCAAAGACATTGCAGGCCTTTTTAAGGCATAATTTGTAGGTAATATTGCATCAATATCTTTATGTGATAAGTGGCTGCTGTACTATTGAGAGTACCATATTGAGAGTTCATTGCATCTGCTGCAGTTCTAGGATGGCACAACTGATCCATTTGGTGTCAGTAAAATTAAAAAAAAAAACGCTGTTCTTCTTGCTTAATATCCCAGTCCTCGTAATCTTGAAACCTCTTACCACTCACGTTTGGTTTCAACTTTAACCAAAGTTTACTTTTGAGTTTGAGGCACGTTAACGAGTGTGAGGGAGGGTCAGCCATCTAAAGTCGCGCCTGCTACTGATACGGTGTTACTAGCATTACTTGGTTGCTTAGGCTACCTCAATTCTGCTGGCTGTGTCACAGACTCTCTTTCTAGCAGTGTTGCAGGAGCGGAGTCTTGAGCTGATCAAAAAATAAAAGTGTGAGGAGCTCAATAAAAAATCTGAGCTGAGTTCGCATTTTATGCTGAGAGGTTCCACTTTCTAATTTCAACTCTCTCATTATGAGCTGAGTGTTTAATGTGTAGTTTATCTGTCTTTCTTTATTAAGCTTTTATTTTATGCAGCCAAAGGTTAGAAAGTGTTTAGCTGGCAGCTACTTAGTGTTGCTCCTTTGGGTCTTCAGCCGGGTTGAAATGACAAACACCATAGCCAGCAGCTGCTCTTGCTATTTACAAAGGTAATGGTCTGTTTCTCATAACATTTGCGATGGATATACTGCAGTGAATGTGCACAGTTTGGTTATTCAGTCCTCTAGTTTACTAGATTTGGAACTGTTGATGTGATTTTGAGAAATACTGTGTAGCACTTGGCATACTCAAACTCAATCTTGTATGTTAATCACTGACATTCAGCACAATATGTGATTATTGAACATACTAGAGTAAGCGGCACGTTGTCTTGTAATAGTGTAATTGCAATACAGTATGGAAGCAAAACATTTACAAAATGCAAATTAGTTCATTTTAAATGTATAAAAAGTATGGAAAAAATGCAGTTCTATGTTTCGCTGTGTGGCTGCACCATTAGGCAATATTGAAACACTGTTAAAAGCTCGCCCTGCTTAAATTCATAGATCTGTTCTACATGGTGGGGGGGATATTAAGCAGGTTACACTGCATTTTCTTTGAAGGCTATTAAAGTGAGATGAGTGGGTGTGCAAAGCGGCCGTCTGTTCATCGTTTTTAAACGCGGGATTCAGGGCCCTCTGTCTGCGTGAGAACGGCCCTCCTGGTTCTGCGGCCGGTATCCTCGGATCCGAGCAGGGGAGTTTGCGGCCGCTGGTGCCGTATGTGTGTGTGTGTGTGTGTGTGTGTGTGTGTGTGTGTGTGTGTGTGTGTGTGTGTATGTATATGTGTGTGTGCGCCAGCAAGGGAGAGAGCGGCTATGACTCAGGCTCTTTTCCTGACTGCGGGCCATGTTTACTCACGGGGCCTCTACAACAGAGTTACTGCTCTTATTGCCATTTGCATTGCGTTGCTGGGCGTGCCCCCCCCCCCCCCCCCCCCCCCCCCCGTGTCCATTGTAAGGTCCTAAAGTCCGCCAGGCGCACGGTCCCCGTCCACTTCAAACACCCCGGTTCCCCCCCGAAGTGTCCTTTATACTTGCAAATCTGTGCATCCAGAAGGCAGCTGCTGCGAGCGGCGCGGTCACCGCGGTGTAAAAGCACTGCGCCAGACCCTCAGCAGAACGTCCTTAATTTAGCTGTAATGAAATTACTGCGGCAAGCACTTGACTGCGCTGCGCCGAGCGGCTTCGGCGCCTGGTGAGTAAAGCAGGGCCATTCTTTTTTGGAATGCGGTTGTCTAATAAACCTGTCCCCCCCCCCCCGCCTCACGGTGCCTGAATAGGAAGCCTGACAGGATCCGTGTAGCAAAGCGCTTCCGAACGCACACCCTCCCCTTCCCTCGGTCTGAACAAACGATTAATGATCCCGGGGGAGGGGGGTTGTTGGGGGGGGGGGGTTTGCGAGGGGGTCAGCCCTCTCCGGTCCTATTTTGAGCGTGGTCAGGGGCGGAGGAAACAAAGCTCCGCTGGCCCTGGCCGACTGTTGCTATGGCGTCGGCCGTCACAGCTGGGAGATGCTGTAAGCGGAGCTCTTCCTGTTTTGTTTCTCTGTTCCCCTTGCACATGAGGAGGGAGAAGGCTCAGGCCTCGGGCTCCACACCGCCTGACCAGGGCCGTCTCCGGGAGACACAGTGTCCATGCACGCAGGACAGGAGGCTTGTTGATGAGGCAGGAACAGTCATACTCCCACCCATACCATTGTGTTCATACGCTCTGAAGAATGACAGAGTGACATGTCTGAATCTCTTAATTAAAGGGTGACCTGATTGTTGTGGAAGAACTATGTCTGACTGCATCTGTTAGGAACGCAACCACATACAGGAGCACTTATGCAATCTCCCTCTCTTCTGACAGCTTGAGGTCCCGGGCTGCAGTACCGGAGGCGGACACGAGGAGGCGCTGTGTTGCAGGAGCTGCGGCAGTCTTTGCGGAGAGAGCGCGACCCGCTCCCCAGGGAATGCGTCATGACCTCTGTGGTGCTTGTTGATGGCGGAGGATCGGTGGTGGAGTACGTCACTGCTGTGGAGGATCCGCCACAGGTAAGGGTCCGAGGGCAGCACCGTCAAAGGCCCGTCGTCTTTACAGGAGTTCCCTTATTTGGGCATCCTTCAGCATGTCCCAGCTGAATGAACCGGGCATGGGGGCAGCCCCTGGTGATGTGTTCAGAATAAACAATGAACTGGTTTGATTTGCTGTCGTGGTATTTGTTCCAAAACTGAGTACATCACTGCATTGATTTTTAAAAAAATCTATTTATACATTTTTTTCGTTTTGCAGTTTATTTAGCTTTGCCTTCTGTAAACCATTCTTTTTCTTTTGGTAAATATTGCTTTTCATGACACTATATAATACTGGTGCTCTAAGCTTGTCTCTCAAGCAGAGGATTTGCTTTTTGTTTTTGTAGAACACTGAGATAACCTTTCAATATCAGTGTATGATGCGTTCATAGTGTAGATCATGGTTCAGCTATTATGGTATTAGTTAGTAATAATACCTTTAATTTTCCAACACTTGAAAGTGACACTTTGGCCTTTTAAAATTAAACTGAAATGTGAAGTGGTCATTAATGTTCTGTTGAGTTGCTATTTGCATGCACAAGCCATTAGTTTCTGTATCACAGTTGCATTTGGCTTGATGCCAGAGTGTGCATACGAACCATAAAAATTCATGCAGATACTTCAAATGTAATTAAAATTCATTTGGACCTTCAAATCTATTTAATGAAGGTTAGCAATTTTTAGCTATTTTTTTAAAGGTTAGTCTGTTACCGACATCAATTATGCATGTCCCCTGAATGTGCTCATCCCCCAGCATGCTTTGCAAAGTGGACGTAATTATGATAACCATGCAGGGCTGATGCAGTACTTCCAGGAAAATCAATACGCAGTGGAAATAGGTGTCCCAAGAAAAACCTAATTTTATGGTTGTGCACAGCAGCTGATTAAGATATCGATAATTACGGCCTCTTATCTCCTCAGCGCACAGCGTTTAGTAGGTTTAATCACATTTTCTTTTGCCTATGAAGGAAAAAAAGTTTAAATTTTAGAAAAGCGCTAGCTGAAATTTGTTGCTCGCTGGTAAGGATGAGACTCCCTGCACGTTGGCTGATCAGAGTTCTTTGTGCCAGGAGCTGTTGAGTTGGAGCTGGCTTTCAGTGGCGGCGCTGAAGCGATCTGCCCCAGTGATGAAAACACAAAGGGGTACAGACTGGAGGGGTGAAAGGGCGCCCCGGTCAAAAGCAGAAGCGAGCGCAGGATGGGCCTCTGCAAGGCTGAAACAATCGGCGGCGGTGTGAGCGCGGACGAGCTGGACGGGGCTTCCCGGCGGCGTGAATGGCGTCATTGACGGGCTCCGTGGCCGTGGAGGCCCGCTTTGTCCACCTTGCTAACCCGCCGCGGGCACAGAGCCTCATTCACGGGGGCCTGACTGCCGCCTCTGTCGCGCTCGGGCAGCGGGAGCGACGCCGCGCGAGTCGCCGTTTGGCGCGCGCTTCGATGAAGCGAAAATGGCACGGCTCCAGTTTGATTCACCGTTGTCTGTGCGCTTGGGTAATATGTGCATTTCAATGAGTGTGTGTTCATCTGTTTGTGTGTGTGTGTGTGTGTGTGAGTGTGCTGGAGCCTTGTGTGGACACGTGCATGTTTCTGTTGTGTGCACGTGCACATTGTGAGTGCTTGTATTGTGTATGCGATATGCATGTGAATAGTGAGTGTGTGTGAGTGCATAGATGTGTGCGTATGTAATGTGTGTGCTGAGGGAATACAGAGGTAGCTGGGGGTGAAGGGCAGGGTTCAGAGTGAGCAGGGGCTGTAGGCGACACCACTGCCCTTGCTTTTGCTTGTGTGCCCAGATAAAGCAGTAAAGCACTAGCACAGCCCAACACCACTGAAACTGAAAACGCACTGGTGTGTGACTTGTTGTGCCTTCTTTTGAGGTGTCGTATTTCTGTACTCCCGCAGGGATCTGTTAATTAACGCTTTGGAGGGAACGTGCCGGAAGCACGGTTTGTGCGCTGCACTCAGGCGCAGAGCACTCGCGCTGCCTTCCGCTCTTCCCGCGCACGGTCACTATGACTACGGTGCTGTGTTGCTCTCAGTCACAGTCGAGTGGCCCTGCTTCTTCTTTGCATAATCTGTGCCAGGCCCCGGCGCTGTGGGGACGTCCGTCTCCCGCGGCACGCTCTCAGACCGACCGTACCAAAGCCGGCGGGAACGTCTGTGTGGGCACTGTCATGTGACCCGCTGGCGGTCTTCTGGACCAATGGCAGCGGTACCACACGGCCATTTTGAGCACTAACCCCCACTGACCACACTGCAAAGGCGTGTGCTGTGTGGAGCAGTGAAGCACGCTTGGACTGAATGTATACCATCTTAGTTTAGTTTAGTACACATCCCCCATCTGAACCAGCGGCACAACTAAAATGAGAAATGTGAGGCTGTGGGATCTTCTGAAGCCTTTTACATGTCCCAGAATGTACTGTGTTTCTCAGCCTGCACAGACCGATAGGAAAAATCTAGGTGTATGTGTGGGATAGCTTAGGGCTGGGGTCTCATGGGCCCAGAGAATGAGGGTCAGCATCACTGCTCTTCACTGTTTCTAAGCTGTGTTAAAGCAGCGTGGAGCAGTGATTATGGAATCAATGCAATGTTTCACATGCTATCAGAGAAGCACACGTGCATAATCATACTAAGATACACCTAATCAAACATAAAATGCTAATCAAATGATGTACGCAGCTGACTGTAAACATGTGCATGGGCAGAAAGTGGGTGTGTAGACTGCTGATTCTGAGATGGCACATAACCTGTGTGCTGTTAACCAGTGCCACTCATGGTACCTCTCAGTACGGTCCCATCTGGACCGGAGTTATTAGATGTGCGGACACGCAGACGCGGGCTTCTTCCAGGAAATGAGACAGGCCTTCTGCAGAGGACTGCCGGGCATCTCGGAGAGCCCAGGAATTTGAGCCGTCATCCAGTAACACTGCAGATTTTTATTGAGAGAACCAGCTTAATAAAAACTCCTGTAGCGACTTTGATTGTAGCCTAAAAAGAAAAATAAAACATTAAGCAAGTGCTGATATTGGAAGTCGAAAGGCTGTTAAGAATTCTAGTGAATAAACTGTCATTGTCGATATTTCTTAATACTGTTCAGCTGTATTGGATGAAGCCTTTGCTCTTCAGATGTCAGTAAAACCACTGCTGCAGAATTCAGAAATAACTCTCATTGTATCTTCAAAGTACACTGAAAAGGCTCATCTTGTCTCTCCACATCTGTTGCTTTGATTGTGCCAAACTTAAGGCTAATAAAGAGGCTAATAAATTAGTTTTTTTTTTGTATCGGTCTTTACTGGGGTTTATTTAACCTTAGCTTCTACCAGCAGTGAGCAGTGTATTTTCCTATGCTGATTCTTTTGAAAAGGTTACGATAGCTTCCATGTGGACATTATCTCACCGCCTCATTATCACTGAATATTGAGGAGTGGAACTCCCTGTGTGGGCAGTCGGTGTGTGGGAGGAGTCAGATGTGTGACGGGGGCGTGTCCTCTTCGCAGGAGGAGGGGCAGGGGGAGGAGGAGTACCCGGCGGTGATCGTGGAGCCCGTGCCCAGCGCCCGCGTGGAGCAGTGCTTCGCCGCCCAGGTGCTGGTGTACGACGACGAGACCTACCTGATGCAGGACGTGGCGGAGGAGCAGGAGGTGGAGACGGAGGTGGTGGAGACAGGTAGGACGGTCCTCCATTCCTTCTGCGCGCCCCCTCTCTGCTTTGCAAAACTGTCGTCGAATGCTGATAACACATCTACTCGTTGTTCGTTTTCCAAATGAACAAATTACGATGAATGTGCCCCTGATTCTTTCACCGTGGGCTCACCCTGATGCAGTTGGAGAGTTTGAGTTCTGAGAGTTATGATACGAATTAAAACACTGAAGGTGCAGAGTGCAAATGAGGCTTAACTGCCATAATAGAGCTGTGGCTAAAGAAGATGAGAACATGACTTGCTAAAGGTAAAAGAAAGTACATAATGGACTGAAATAAAACTGCGACTGTATTGTATAGCCCTATGTATTCAATACACCGGCTCATGAATATGAATGGTACGAAGTCATTCATATTTTAAAAAACCTGATGTATTAGACGAGTGAAACTATGACTGGAAACAGATCACCTGAGATAGCCATTAGCCATCAGAGATGTCGTCATTGTTAAAGCTGTGAATGGGACAGCATTTGGCTCTGACTCACCCAACAGTGGAGGGACAGCCTTAAAAGCCAGCACAGCAGGGGCAAACCGGGCCCCCTCTGTAGGGACCGATTAAGTGCTTGTCTAGCGAAAGCCCAGTACTAAAGCAGGCAGCTGCTCCTGGGGTACAGGCCTGGGGTCTGTACCAAAATCAATGGAGCAGTGCTCCGTGGGTGATGTGCCGTATCTGAACACGGAGCTTCGCAGTCAGCATCGATAGGTTGATCTGGCTTGAGAGCAGACGGTGAGTGAGTGGAATGGAGGTGAAAGGGAGGTAAACGTTGGCGGCTCTTCTCTGCGCGGCGCTGTAGATGCGGTGGTCGTGACAGCAGAGGCCTGAGTGTGCCTCGTGGCGAGGGACACAGGCAGCGCGCACCTGGCGCCTGACGGAGCGAATGTGGCAGGATCCAGTACAGCTGTGTTACACCACCGCCTGGGCAATGACACGCTGGCCACTGATTGGCTCTGAGAGGGACAAGACCATATGGGGGACGTTTCAGTTCAGCTTATCACTGGATCCCTCTTCCATTCACACAGCTCAAGCCTGTATACAAATAATCATTTAACCAGCAGGTTGTGGGCTCAAACACTTAAAATATTTCTTATGCTGTGCACAGTACTGGTGTCCTTCTGCCATCTAGTGGTATAATGATAGTACTGTTGTTCTTTTGGGGAGCCGCTCACTCTGTCTGAGTGACAGTGTTTGGCCATACTCTTCCTTGGGCTGATTTGTCAAAAAAAATTAAATAAGCATTCTTCAATACTTTTACATGTGAATTCAAGTTAGGATGTGCTTTTCCTTGCATAACTTTTTACTAGCATTTTCATGTTAATTACAGAATATCATGTCAATTGTTGTAAAATGTTTAACCATGTATTTTTGGTAGAAGCTTGTTCGAACATGTAGCCTTGGTTATTATACTTATCTGCTGCATTTTAATGGCATCACTCCTGTACATGGCAAATCACACAGTGAAACTGTGAACCTCCTGAGAGTGCTGTGAAACAGTGCTTCTCAAAGCACCTACTGTGCACACTGGCTTTCATTTTGCCTGAGCTGTTAATTTATTTGGTTTCATCAGGCTCGTAACTGAATACTGATCTGCTAATTTTGTCTTAAATTATTTGTGAGAGAAATGTATGGGAGGATTTTGTGCAAATAAATATTTAAAGATGTTTAATCAGTGTATTTCATTAATGTCTATGCCTTGAACAAATGTGGTGTAGCTATCTCCGTTCAGCCAAACGTATTGTTCAGTATTCAGTGTTCTTGGCCACACTGCACATCTAATCGCACTTAATAAATTTGAATACTTCTATATTAGTCAGTAGTAATAGAGTATTCGTCATACCTGTAACAAAGAACTGACACATTAAAACAATTGATAAAACATAACTTTGTGAGTCAAAACCATATCAGTATTCAGTTAACAGCCTAATCAAGCAGGAAGAAAAATGAGTATACACTGTCCTCAGTATAAGAAACAGCTATTAACATTTCCAAGTGATGGCTCCATCTTGTGGCTGTAGGCATATGCAGCTTTTACACATGGACCTGATATTACAAGCCTCACAAACTTGCTTAGAATTTAGGTAACAAATGAAAAATAATCTTACTTATCTGGCATGGTTTTAATCCAAACTATTGGGTATGCTCTCCCTTCATAATGTTTTTATCGGTGAAAAATGGAATTGTAGTTGTGTGTTAAAAAGTATATGTACAACAGATTAGAATATTTACAACATGTATAGCTGTACATTTTGATCATGAAATATTGACAGTTTACCATTAACGCTTTTTTGTGACAGTCCCTGATACAATAAATTTAGAATCTTCATTGGTGCCTTTTAGATGATGAGATCTTCAACAATGGGTTAAGTAATAATTACGGTATTGATAGTTATACGGTGGACTTGTCTTACAGCTGGGAAAGAACTCTGCATTTACATTCTCTTAGTTTGTTGTGGCCAAGGCTTTTTGGCAGCTCATAGGCTCTGCCACCTTGGAAAGTCCAGGCGCTCCTGACACAGCTGTGTCAGCAGTTCTGCCCAACCACGTCTCCCGTCTCACAGCCTCATGCATGCGGCCCTATCAGGGTGCCTGGCGTGCGAGATCAAGTCAAAACTTTGATTTAGGACTCACGTCGTAGCTCGAGGAGGACATCTAGTTGTTTACTCAAAGAACTGCACTGGAAGATATTTCTGAAGCCTTAAGTAGCAGCGGACAAGGACGTTTAAGGAATGCAGCACTGTCATATACATTTAATAGGTGTCTGTGAAGTAGTGATTGATCCAGTTAGATCATTCAGGATTCAGATGGAACAAAAACAAGAAGAATACCTGGAACTACATAACGAGAATTTTCTACCCGTGCCAAAGCTTTTGCAGATCTTGTCAACTTTGGTGCTGTGGGCCAGTAATCCAACAGGTTTTCCAGTTCCCTTTAAACCACCAATGCTCAGATTTGGGGGGAAGCTAATTTGGTTCAATTAGGACCATCATTGGTAAAACCAGGTGGTTAAGTATTACTCTGACCAGCAGACAGGTTTGTAATGTAGAATACTTAAATCTTAGTCTGGAAATAATTGCCCCATTTCATTTTGGGATAGTATGTCATAATGTTTCAGCTTCAAGGAGTTGCTTACCTGTGATAGGATGACCTTTCTGAGCCATGGTCCAATCACAACAGCTACATTTCCATGTGTTGCTACCCTTCCCCAGAGGCAGGCTTGACTGACAGGACAATAACCAATCAGCCACACTGCATAGAATACAAGCACATGGTGCAGAAGATGGGGTGTATCTGCATGACCCTTTCCAGACAGAGGAATCTTGACACATGATGTCAGCGGGCCAGGCCTAGGCCAGGCCCAGCCAGGCGAGTTAAGTGCTGGGCTGGAATGAAAGCCTGCAGTTTGGCCCTTTAGGACCGGGGCTGAGCAATTATACAAAATTAACTGTGTATATATGTATATAATGTATGCATTTGTATTTACATTTGAATTTAAGGTAAAATGACAGGTGGATAAAATAAACTGTGATGGTCAGTTTTATTTGATGTAACCAAATCATGTACATGTAAATTGTTGAAGGTTATAATAACTTATCAGCACGATACTGATAGTTCTTGCTGTCATATCATATAACATGTGAAAATAGAAAAATAGAAAGAAAAATAGAGGGGAAAGTGCACCTGAAATTTGCAATGGCCAAATCCTGTTATTTCTTAGGGAAAACGCTTTATTTTGTCTTTGTGTTGTGAAACATCCCCTGTGTAGTAGCTGCAGGACACCCGTCTCTTTCCAAAGTACTTCTACAAGTGTTTGGGGTTGTAAACAGACGACCACGGTACATTACACACTCAAGAGGACGAACTAGTTAAGGGAAAAACATATTCTTGCCTGAGCCAATGGACAGGTGTCCAGTCAGTCAGGCACCTGTTGAGGCCATATATATGCCCACATTTGCCTCAAAGTCACTAAGTCAGCCAACTGTATGTTCAAAGGACACATGGCCTGTCAGTTACAGTGGCCAACTTTCATGTGGTACAGTGTGTTTCCCAGAAAACCGCTTTTGCTAGCTCGAGCCGTATGTTTGCAGTCTACAAACCGCACACAGCCGCTAATTAAACGGACTACACGCAACGCGGTTACAACAGTACTCACCCAAAAATGCATGCGCACTAGGATTTTTAAAGGGCTGCCTTTTGTGATGTTGCACAGCGTGAAAGCGTTATCAGATCAAGACAACACCTCGTCGCATGTGTTACGATATCTAACAAAAGTTATTCGGGAAATGTATGTAGCATAGTCTTCAGTACTTCCTTTTTCTTCAGTACCTGGGTGCATGTTTGTAGTCAAGGTTGGATTAGGGGTTTGATAAGGGTTTTCCGGGGTTTGTGAAATAGCCAGAGTTACACATCTCTTTCATTTGCATTCAGTTTCGCAAAGGTTGTAATTTTAATAAAATATATAAATTAATAAAATATATTATTTCGATGACAAAAATGATCTCCTTTCGTAGTATTCTTTAACACCTTACCTTTTGTCCAAACAGCCTTAATCAAATAATTAGGAAACCTTTTCAGGATCATTAGCTATAAAAAGGAATAGCTAGCTAATATATGCTACATAATAGTGAAGTAAGGATAATTAATTAGCTAGGTAACTAACTAACTACAGTGTTTTCATTTACAGGACAAAGAAATAAAGTCCACTGAAACTGACAGAATTAGCCAAATGGGCTGTGAAGTTAAGTTAATACAGTATCTTACTTAAGAGCCAACAGCGCAATAATTAAGCTAACGCAAAAATCACATTACGATTACAATGTTCAAAGACTGTCCTCTAATGTCTGCTAACATAGCTAGCTAGCTAGCTAATGGCAAGCTAGGAAGTCAGTCCTCAAGCGCAGAGGATTTCCTGTATTTAGCGCGGAAGGATCGCATTTGTTGGGGGTAGGCAGTTGCGTGTTTGGCAGAATTTGAGGTGATTTCCTGTGGCTGCGGAGTGATCTCAATTGTGCCTCTCTATGCATTTCAATGTAAGTCAATGTGAATCTGAAGCTCTGGAAGAACATGGCGACTTCACTGCATGAGGGTCCCGCTAACCAGCTTGATCTGCTCATCAGAGCTGGTAATTTCTGACAAATTCACTTCCTTATTTCGGAGGCGATTGCTTTCGCTTTCTGTGCGCTTTTGGTAGGCTACCGCATTCAGATTCGTGCAGTTGTTTTGTAAAGTAATGGAGGGCACATCAGGAAGTGATCACCTTGGTTAGTAACCTGCATGGCGTTCCCTGCTTTTCCTGTATCTGAGATTGTCAAAAACTCTCCCAATGAGTTGTGGTAATGCATCTTATTGTATAAATGTGTCCGTATTTGCAGTTGCACTGTCGGCAGTTAAAATCAAATTGTATCTCTATTGCTTGTGTTGATTTTATTAGCTAACGGGTAGTGAGATTGTGCGCTGCTGGGAAACCAGGAAGTGTTGAAGATGTTGTCTTTCCTACGTCTTTGCCACGCTGTCTGACTTAATACGGACCTGCAATTATGATATCCAGTTTTACTGTTGAAATATTACGACATACTACAGTTTGTGCTCTGAATTAAAATACAGGAGGAGGGATGTGTTGTTGATTTGGCCATTTGTGTTTAAATTAAAGACTTATTTTATTTTTACCAGCTCGGGAGCTAGCGAACGCTAGCCAGCTGGCATAGTTAACCTAATGTGTTTCTTAGGGTTGAGAAACACGACTTTAACAAGCTGGGTATATTCAAAGTGACAGTCTGTTTCTATGCACGCAGATCTTTTAATGTTACTTTCTTGTTTAAATCGCGCGATTGCTCACTCGCTGTGTAGCGGATCGCGTTTTACCCGTTAGCCAGCGTTGCTTTATTCGCTGCGATTTTCAGATGCAAATTGTGTGCCAAGCAGTTATGTGAAATTCGAATTGACGTGCTCACACTGAAATGGGTATTTTATGCAAAATATCGGATACAGTTCTCATTACAAATGGAAATTGGAATGGTTTTTAGATTATTTGTAACTGGCTTGCTCGCTATTTGATGGCGGAAGCGCTGCGATCCGCCCGGGAGGCTGTCCTCATGATTGACTGTTGTGTCTGTCCAATCGGTTATCAGATCTGTTCGAAATCTGTAGATGAACCAATGGGCCTGCGCACAGAGAGCGGTGGAGAGGTGTGAACTGACCAATGAGGCTAGGGGTGGGGATTGAGTGACAGCGAGCTATGAGAGCGTCTTCGGAGAGAACTGGAGGGAAAGAGTGGAGTGTAAACACGGAAGTCATAAGGGACAGCACTACTTTTTCGAGGACCGCTATACCCGGTGCAGTTAAATAGTACCACGTTTTCTATCTGCGTAATGTTTGCATTTTGGGTTCATTTTATGGAAAGGACATGCGATTTATTTTACATACGACCACATCTTTAGATTTCATCTTTAGATCTTTAGTTACATCTTTAGTTGACAATGTGCAAAGAATTTGGTAGCTAATATAGGAAGTTAGATAGCAAACGTTAGATCAAATTGTATGGGTACCTGCGTCTGATTTGTTTAAATACTGTGGTGAAGCATTACTTAATAGTGAAACATTTTCTTTGATACAGCTAATGATCAAATAGCATAGGAAGTTAAGTAGCCATTCTCACATCTTTGTAACACAGGCAGTGTGTATGCCACAAACCAGAATAACCTTCATAACGCTTATTCATTCAGAGAAAAATCCACGGCCTTCATTGCAAGGTGTCACAACAGCTGTTTGACACAGACTGTCAAAAGGCGAAGTCTCCAGTTGTTTCTACTGTCAAATTATTTGTTGCAAGCATGGAG
Source organism: Megalops cyprinoides (assembly GCF_013368585.1). Taxonomy (NCBI): domain Eukaryota; kingdom Metazoa; phylum Chordata; class Actinopteri; order Elopiformes; family Megalopidae; genus Megalops; species Megalops cyprinoides. The sequence goes on from NC_050604.1 coordinate 12,450,107, forward strand.
GTGTGTTAGCAGTGTTCGTGTTTGTCAAAAGCGGTCACCTGGGTTTTGAGCAATTTTACCAATGTGCCTTTCAGTGGCAACTGTAACAGTCAGCAGTATGGAAGCGTGTATTCTGTAGGCTGGTTCCACTGGGCACAAAGGTGTATTTGGAAGGGGGGGGGGGGGGGGGGTTGTGGCTAAAGATAGCCCCTCTGCTATAGATAACCAAACATGGCCAGGGCAGACAGTAAACTGAGCCATGGACAAGTTGATGGAGGAGAACAGGTGGCACAGGCTACCGTACTCGGCATTGAGAGCAAGCAGCACAAGACAACACAGACTAAGAGTAACCCATTCTTTTGGGGAGCGTGGGGCAAAGGCATTTTAATGTTGACTTTGGGTTATTACATTTTGTAGAGAGGGGTTATTGTATTGTTTAAAGAAACTGTTTAAAGTTGCTGTTTGGGGAATAGTAGGCACCTAACAGAGGCATTTGAAAATGATTTATGAAAATGGCATGGTGACAGACACATATTTGCTATAAATAGTTGAAACATTTCCAGCTGAATTCTGGTCAGGATTATAGTCACTTGCTTAACGCCTGAAGTATGCCTTCCAAGGTACATATACAGCACAAAAGTTAGTGGTAAATAGTGGTTCTTATGATTTTACTTTCCCATGTGTAGTGCATGTATGTCAGCATGTAGCTGATCATTTTCAGTACCAAAGCACAGTGATTTATTGCTGAACTGATCACAGCAAATGACAACTGGATTTGAAAGTCAGGCAGTGAGTAGGTTGTCTTAATGGGTCTGATCCTATTTGTACTTGTCTGAAAGAGTATGTCAGCTTTGCGAGGTTTTTTTACTCCAATAGCAGAACAGAGAAGGACACATCCTCACGTTTAAGATGAGCACTGAAATGTGAACATCGGGCTGCGGGATCTGCGCCGTTCCCAGCAGTGAATACAGAGAATGGAGCTTTAATTCGTTTAGCGCCGGGACCAATCTGTCGAATCACTGATGCGTTTAATTGAAGAGGAATGAGGGGAAGAGTATAAACACTGACTACAAACAAAACAGCGGAACAAGAGTTTGACTTCTTTAACGAGAATTGGGGTGGTGGGGGCATCAAAACCAAGTTACCACAAATTATTCTAGCTTACCTGCAGCTACCAAGAATTAGTTATTAACCAGCAGCAAGCTATCAGGCTGTAGTTATTCCTAGATAATACACAGCATAATTGACATTTGCCCCTACTCCTGGAATTATGTATGTATACACACCTGTAGGCTATACATATTTGATTTGTGAGGTATAAAGAAGAAAACATCATCACATTTTGGGAAATATTTTGAAGAGTGATCAAGCGTTCACAAAATTGTCCTATGTTGTTTTTTTTATTTGTTTTAGAATAATTATCACATCACTCACAGTGCATATCTTTAATCGAAAAGGTATGTGTGAGCAGCCAGTTACGCCACTTTCCATGGTGCTGAAATGAATGACACTCCCCAGAAGCTGCCACTTCCTGATTCGTCAAGCGTATTGTGGCTCCTGTAGTTAAAACACTTTGCACATTCGGTTCTGCCATGTCGAGTCTGTTTACAATAAATACGGTCTCCAGTTCAGGGGGGGAAAGGTTTAGTTTAAAAGACGATAACTGTCCTCCAGAAGTGGCTGTGTTGCTCCACGTTCAGCCCCTGTCTGTGGTCCCGTTGCAGTGGAGGCCTCGGTCCATGGCAGCAGCATCCACTGCTCGGACAAGACGATCGAGGCGGCCGAGGCCCTGCTCCACATGGACTCTCCCACCAGCCTGAGGGGTGACCGCAGCCCAGGTGAGTGCTGTCCGTGCACCTGTCAAATATCCACTGACTTAATCATAACTGCATTGGGGAGAATTTTTTTTCCTTTTTTTCTGAAAACGGCCCAAAGTGCCTTTTAAACAATGTTAGAGAGTATGTATTACGAGGCATTACATAATATTATCTTCCATTATCAGAGGCCCTTATCTAGGGCAACGTACAAAGCAAGGTTATATTACATGGTTACATCATACAAGGCATATGGTGTTAAGGCAACATGAAATTAGTATAAGCTTGGTTGGTAATGTAATAACAGACAGCTGGCAAAATAATAGGGTGTGCATTAGAATAAGATGCACTGTCTGTAGGAGGACTCCTCTAAAGCCAGATCTGAAATCAAGTTTAACGGGGCCTAATGCATTTTAAGTTATCTGGAGCAGACATTTCTTCTGTACGTTCATGCATAGGCCAGCCAGATAAAAGTTGGCAAGCCTGGCCAAAAAAAAGCCCTGCAAATTCTTGCTTTATTAGATTTTATATGAACGCCGTATTTTAGTATTCTGGAGCTACATTCCATGAAAGCCGCTCCCCGGGGCGCTGTAAGGATGCACCCCTCTGTCGTCTGCCGGGCCCTGCACCCCGAGTCTGTTTCTCCCGTTTATTTTGGGCCTTGACCCGTCGGCTCCCGCAGCTGGCCGGTTGATTGATGGCTCCGGCGCATGAATGATGTCGTCCATGTGGGGGAGGTCTTCGCATGCCGGGCGAGACGGCAGGAACTGCCTGCTGGCAGGCTGTAACGTTAGCCCCCCCTGCCCCCCCCCCCCTCCCTGTCTGCCCCCCCACGGAGCAGACGCCGTTACATCAGGGATAACAGTCGCCCGGTGTTACACTGGGGTGTGTGTACTCGCAGTTCTGTTTGTGCTCGGTGAGGCAATCTCTGTGCGAGTACTTTTCGCTCAGAGACAAGAAATCAGAAGCGAGCGGAATGAACCGAAAGGGAATCAGAAATTCTTCCAAGAGCGTTCCTTGCTGGCTTATTTGGTAATGTGCTCGCTCTGAGCCAGGCTTGAGCCGTACAGCTCAAGACATCCCACGTAGGAGTCTGCGATATGTCAGTGTCTTTAAACTGCTGCGGACTGATGTGGTAATGAGTGCTTGATGACTCAGCGCGCCCCTAGTTTGTATTAAACCAAAGGGTATATGTTGTCCTAGCTTGAAATTTCAGCCGGCGCACCACATTATGAATGACATGTTTGTTTCTAGTGTTTAATACTAGCCAATCTAGATGTACTGTGCAGGAATGTAGTGTTAATAATGAAGATTAGAAATGTGGGTGCATTTAGTGTGCTTGTGTTCAGCCTATAAATACCCCTAATTGTGTTCTAAACTTGTGTACATATCCTATCAGTCCTTTCTGGAGTCACTTTATCTGATGCTGTTTCTGGCAAACGTTGACACAAGTCTTGAGACACAGGAAATTAGTGTATTATTTAATGAGAGTGCACCAGTAGTTCAGCACAAGCCGTGCTACTTTTCTACGCTGTAGAAAGCAGGCATAGCGCAGCCACAGTCATGGCTAACGGTGTGTGTGTGTGTGTGTGTCTCTCTGTGTGCAGTGGAGGTGTTCGTCCCACCCGGCGTGACCACGCCCGAGTTCATCCACGCCGCCATGCGGCCGGACGTGATCACGGAGACGGTGGTGGAGGTGTCGACGGAGGAGAGCGAGCCCATGGAGGTGTGCCGGGTCCTGGAGGCCCCCGAGAGCGAGCCGGCCAAGAGGAAGAAAGGTGAGGCTCCTTACAGCTGCTCTCACCTGGGACTGCTGCTGAGGCGAGGGGGAAAGAACTGTGTTTACGTGTGGCATTTACACTGAAGTGCTGCCATTTAGCAGATGAAGAAAGAGCATAAAGTGCGTTTTGGAGAAGAAAGGGGAGGAGGGAGATGGTTTTTTCCCATACTGTTCGGTTCCAGTGTCTCTGTGTAGGGTTGGAGGGTTGGATTCGATGTGTATACTGACTCATTCTAACTCGCTCGTCGTTGCTGAGAGGAAACTGGTTGTGCGTCACGGAAAAGAGACATTGGGGAACACAAGACAAACAGATGCAAGACAGTAGTTCAGGTTTAAAAGCAGTGTTTTTCTTGGGCTGTAGTCCAAGTCTGATCCCCCCTTTAGGGATCCGGTTTGAGCCGCAGCAAAATTAGGTTCATTTTAATCTGTTTGGTTTGCAGCGGGACGGAAGCCCAAGACGCATCAGTCGGCGGTGTCCAACGGCTCCCCTGATCTGGGCATAAAGAAGAAACCCAGGGAAGGCAAGGGTGAGTCCCGCAGTGCTGGGCTGCATTCTCTACCTGTATATGAAGTGCTTAAATAGAAGCAGGTGGACTTTAAGACTCGGGCATCTGTTCGGCATAATTGCAGTGTGATTTGTTGTGAAGTTCCTTTTTTGAATTAAAGCAGTATCTGCTTTCCAGTTCTTTTTTAGAGCAAGAAATTTAAGCAGTGCACATTGGAATTTCTTGCTTAAACTTGAAAACGCAGTACAGTTAGATTGAGTAGAGCCTGTAACTGAGACCCTGTCTGGACCCTTTCACAGGTAACACCACGTACCTGTGGGAGTTCCTGCTGGACCTTCTCCAGGACAAGAACACCTGTCCCAGGTACATCAAGTGGACGCAGCGAGAGAAGGGTATCTTCAAGCTGGTGGACTCCAAGGCTGTGTCTAAGCTGTGGGGCAAGCACAAGAACAAGCCAGACATGAACTATGAGACCATGGGCCGAGCGCTAAGGTGAGGAGCTGTGGGGGCCGCACGCTTCCTACCGCGTGCAGAGAGGCGGAATCCGCACGGAAATCCTCATTTGCATGCCTGTCAGAAATGATGACATAAACTCAGCGGTTTTAGAATGGGGATTACTCCATTCAGCACTGCAGCTAGTGATAGGATATTTGGATAGTAATTGATTAGGTTTTTTTTCTGGAATAAAAACCTTTTGTTATGTTATCTAGGGCATAGATTGATAATGCCTTAAACAGCTGTCGTAACTTTGCGGACTGTCTTAAGTTTCTGAACCGTCTCACGTGGTTGAGATGATGTTAGCATGGGGAATGATAGTGGTCTGTGTTTTTGCCCCTGTTGAACAGATATTATTACCAAAGAGGTATCCTGGCCAAGGTGGAGGGGCAGCGCCTGGTCTACCAGTTCAAAGAGATGCCCAAGAACATCGTGGTGATCGACGAGGAGAAGGCGGAGCCGGGCGCCGAGGAGCTCCTGAGCGCCGAGAAGACGTACGAGCGCGTGCCCCCCTCCTCCGAGACCCTGCTGACCGCGCCCGAGCTGGCCAAGGGCCCCGGGATCCTGCGGGGCGCCGGCGGCCGCGCCCTCGTCCACCCGGTCCCCGCCAAGGGCAAGAACGCCCAGTCGGCGGCGGGCGTCCCGCGGGTGGTGACCATCACCAGCGCGGCGTCGCAGGACGGCTCGCAGCCTCTGCAACAGCAGTCCCACGCCACCATCATCCCCACGGCGGCCGGGCCCAGGTGAGAGAGCGCGCCCCGAGCCTCTGGGGCTGCGAGAGCTGTAGTGTAGCATAGTGGTTATGGAGCAGGACTCGTAACCGAAAGGTTGCCTGTTCGATCCTCCACTGGGCCACTGCTGCTGTACTCTTGGGTAAGGTACTGAACCCACAGTTACCTCAGTAAATATCCAGCTGTATAAATAATATTGTAAAAACCTGTAATTGATGTAAGTTGCCTTGGGTAAGAGCGTCTGCTAAATGCCAGTAATGTAATGTAATGGCTGTAGGTAGAAGTGTGATTATTCACATTGAGGTTTACACTTCATTATATTACATTCTTATAGCAGACACTGTTATCCAGAGCAACTTCCTTCACAAAAAGAACAGAGGTGCGGTTGTTCACATTGGCGGCAGTGTAGCATAATGGTAAGGCCCAGGGCTTACAGGTTGCTGGTTCAATTCCCTATTTGAGCACTGCCATTTTACCGACAGGCAAGGTACTTAACCCAGAACTGCCTCAGTAAATACTCAGCTGTATAAAATGGATAATATGTAAAACTGTAACCTGTGTAAGTCGCTCTGGATAAGAGTGTGTGCTAAATGACTGTAACGTAATGTAAGTTTCAAAGAGCGGCACGATGATTCAGATCTGTGAGCGTCATAAACCAGCGCTTCCAGAATTAGCGCGTTGTGCATCTGGCTGTACCAACATTCTTGGCACCAGCCCACATAAGGTAGTGAAGTTGCTGCTGATGCTTAATTAAACTTGTGCTGTTAGTGTCGGTGTGTGGGTGAGGTCGTGAATTACAGTATGTTTGCATGTTCTCAACGGTATATTTTCAGTGATGGGATTTTAGCTCTAAGCCTTTTAATAATGCATTAGGGTATAAATGGCTAAAGATTTGTAAAGGAAGGAAATGGGTTGTGTTAAGTGTGCCTTTCTGCAGCTGCACAGTGAGTGTGGGCTGGTGTTGTCACTGTGCTCCTGACCCTGTGTCTGTTCCCTGAAGGACGGTGCGGGTGGCCATGCAGGTGCCGGTCGTCATGACGACGTCGCTGGGCCAGAAGATCTCCACGGTGGCGGTGCAGTCGGGCAGCTCGCCCCTCCTCACCAACACGAGCCCCGTGGCCACGGGCGGCACCGTGCCCAAGGTGCTCATCCAGACCATCCCCACGGTGGTGCCGGCCACGGCGGAGAACGGCGACAAGATCACCGTGCAGCTGGCCAAGATCATCACCATCCCCGCCGCCCAGCTGGCGCAGTGCCAGCTGCAGGCCAAGCCCGGGGCGGCCGGCGGCTCCGGCATCAGCCTGGTGGGGGCGCCGCTGGCCGTGCGGGCGCTGGCCCCCGTGTCGGTGGCGCCGGGCGCCCAGGTGGTGAGGCTGGCGGTGCCGGCGCAGCAGCCGCAGCAGAGCGCGCAGACGGCCGGACACGCCACGGCGCGCGTCGTCATCCAGCGGCCCGACGCCAAGCAGGACGGCGCCGCCCCCGCCCCCGCCGCAGCCAAAGCGCAGCCCGAGCAGGACGTTAAAGCCCCAGAGGCCCTCAGATCAGAGACCGTCACCGTGGTGGTGAAAACCGAGTCGGAGTGCTGAGGGCAGGGCACCGGGACGTGGGGCGGGAAGTGACACTTTTACCCCACCTTCCAATCAGAGACTGCATTGCTCCCCAGCCCCGCAGAGCGCGGCCAATCGGGAGGCACCTCACGTGCCCCCTTGTGGCCGGGTCCTCCCTTTTCTATTATGTTACAGTGAGAGCGATGACAGAGACCGAGCGAGACTCGACGAGACCTGTGTTTCAGTACGTCCGTCCCACGCCGTCACGCGAGACTTTGAACCACATTTTCACACAGGAGCCTGGCAAAAGCTCGATAAAACCTACCGACATGGCAGTCAGCCTGAAAAACGGAATGGAAAAAGGGACCAAGACAAATCACTACAGTTTTACGGACACTAAGAGTACAGAACACTAAAACTAATTACTGACACCAAACTGATCTCAAGGGGTTGGGGGGCGGGGAGAAGGTTTGTAACACTTTGTATAAAATGATTTTTGCATTTTCAATGCAAACCAGCAATTTGTTAGACTATCACTGTGTGCACATAGTATCCAGTTTTTTGGTGCTAGAATGAGAGCTTCAAAGAAGGCTCTGTAGAAGGAAGGAGCAGTCTTCTGACAGCTTTAACAAGAGTAGACAAAGGGACGTTGTGTATATATTTATATATATATACTATACAGTTTATGAGATTTCAACAAATCAGCCTTAGCTTAATCTTTCTCTTTTTTAAAAATATGCTAATGAATTAGCTTTTTGTGTAAAGCTCTTTTTGATACCTTGTACCAAGCACAGTGTTATTAAAAAAAATAACAAGGCAACCCGTTTTTGTATTATAGTTTGGAGATCTCCTTGGGATCTGAGTTTCAGCAGACCTTTGCTGTAATTTGCCTGCATTTCATTGCCTCAATGTAGCCATTTCTGTTTCTCCCATCAGTCCTGTGGGTTTCCAGAGGTCACTCTCAGCATGAATTCTAGCAGCTGTTGTAGCTCTGCACTCTTTCATATTCTCCTCGTTTTCCTTTCTTTTTTTTTTTCTTTTTAGTTTCCGAGAGGGAGAGCCGTTTGTGTTCGGACTGAACTAGTTTGTATATTCAACATTTGAAGTATATTCTATTTTGTTGTACTCTTGGTTCAAAGTGTATTCAAGTAGATTTTACTGAAATATAAAAGACATGAAACAGCCTTGTTGCGGTTTTTGTGCTGGATTGTGAGTGAGGAACGTTTTGCCCAACTTGCCCCTCGGTCCCTGGAAGTCACACCTGTGCAGGTGTGGGACATGTGCTTCGGATCTGTCCGCGGTTGACCGCTGGGAGTACCCAAAGCCTGCATGTGAAGATGCTGGAAAAACACACACAGAGGAGTCTGTGACTCACTCACACAAAATGCAGCTTGTAAAGTGAACAGTAGTAATACTCGCATACCCATGAGCTTAAATACATGCTGGCTCTAAAAACGTAAGGGAAGAGTGATAAAGCTGTTTCTATACAGCGTAAATGATGAATGTACCATCCAGTATCCTAATGAACGAGCTTTATAGGAGTTGCACAACACCTTGCAGTCTCGGTGTGCTTTTCCTGTGGATTTATTACACCTGCAGTGACCAGATGATCCCAACAGCGTGTTGTTGACAGCTCTAATCGTTTAAAGATGAAGATGTGCAGCTGACACTAAGGACTTAGTTTGCATATGAAATGCTGTAAGTGTCATGTGAAAGTGTTAAAGGAGCGCATCTCCACTAGGGGGCAGATTGCTACAAACAGAAGCACTGCTATAGCAGTTTGAAGCAGTAGTCGTAGTTTGTAGAGAAGTAATTACTTCTGAGGATATGTGACTACCCCTTTGTGTCTGTGAACAGTTTGACAGAAATTAAAGGAAACTGGTGAAATCACTGCCCATGAAGCCCATGGTGACCAATCATTGCCCAGCTGCCCATGTTTTGAGACTCTCCTACAGCAGGTAACCATATTACAATTAATACTGCAGTGATGAAGTAAGCAAGTACCATTTGTTAAACCCTTTTTTATGAGACTGCCTACATTTACTTCTAGTCACACTTGTGCTTATGTATCTCAGCTCTCACGTCATACACTTCAATGTCATACTCATTTTAGAAAATAATTTTGTTTTCCTCCCACTTCAAATAGCTTGAAAACCAAAAACCCAACTGTCATTTTGTGCTGGGTAAATGGAACCTTTAATTAGACAATAAAAACCCCATATGCGTCATTTCTTCGTTCAAATTACACACTCTATTGCATAAAAAAATGGAACATTTTAATTTACAGTCATTTCAGCTTCATAAAAGGAAAATCATTTCATTTTGAACAGTGTTCCACTGTTTGTAGCGAGGTAGGTATGAAGCATATCCTTGACTAATCTAAACTGACATTGCGGTTGGGTAGGCTTGATATTAATATCGAAATGCGCTGGAGCTTTGAGACTTGAAATTTCAACATGAAATTTATGGTTTATGAATGTAAACCACACAAACATCTCATATTGCTGTAATATGGTAACATGCACTTGTGACGTATGTGCACAGTAAACATATTGTCTTACATTCACATTAAATAGGCAAAGCCAACCACAATATTTTATGAATGTGCTGATGGAAGGCAAAGTTCTGTACTCAAGCCTGTGTTTACAGTAGCTGGACTTCAGTTCCCATGAACATTTGCAAAACGTCACACCATCTTGCATATTGATCTTGCCATCCGTAACAACATGAGAGAGATGGTTTAGCCTTTTAATTCACAACACCCCTCTAACCTCAATGGTCAATTAATCTTTATCAGCTAACCTGAGTAAGTTTTTCATAGTTGAACTCTGCAAAGGATAACAGCATAAAACACAGTGTCATGAACTAGTATTTTTGTACCCAAAGATACTCAGTCCAGATATATACAAAACAAAGTCATTTGTGCTTTTATTTGCCTGGACACTCTATACCAGGAAAGCAGTGGGTTACATGTAGCATTGCTGTATTTGAATTGGAATAATACTCTAATATTTTTTTTCTTTAATGGGAAGTAGACTGAGAGACTAAAACTTTCAAACTAATTAATCTTCCAATGGATGTTAAATTGAACTTGATCACGTACTCAGTTAGGTGGCGTCAATGGTTTTTGGAGCAATCAGAAACTGACACTTCCTTAAACAGCCTACACTGGATGGAGATTGAGATAAATAACTTGTAATAATAATGTAACTGTTGAAAACCTAGTGAATCTGATCTGTGTCTCCTCCTTTCACACTTAAGACTCTGAAGTGCCTGACAAAATTCCTTTCCACCTCCCAGAGGGAAAAGTAGGGTTTAAATTTTTATTAATCAAATAAAATTACACTTATATGGTAACTCCTGTTGAGGCAGGCATTTTGAAAATAAAAACACAAAAGACGTGAGTGTTCGATGGTGCCCGTTTCGACAGCACTGCCACCAGAGAGAGACCGGCCCTACATGAGTCTGTCAGGCTCGTCCAGGAAGCTGAAGTCGCAGACCAGCGAGAGGTGGTCGGAGGGGTAGTTGTAGGAGGGCAGGCGGTTCGGGCCGATCTGCTCGGCGGTGGGGAAGTCCAGCACGGCGTTCACGCTCAGGGCGCACCGCGAGTACCAGATGTAGTCCAGCGTGTGGCAGACCTCCCCGGAGGGCCGGATCTTCCAGGTGGTGTAGGGCGGCTCCGTCTGCCCGTCGGCGCTCAGCTGCTTGTAGGCGCTGTCCAGGCCCAGGCTGGAGGAGGCGAAACGCCGGTACACGTCCTCGCTGGGCTCAGCGTTGAAGTCGCCGCAGACCAGCAGCGGCATGCCAGCGTGCCCCCCGGTGGCCACCTGCAGGTTCTGCAGGAGGTCCGAGCCCTGGGCGCTGCGCAGACGCTCCCAGCCGCTGCGGGCCTTCAGGTGGGTCACGGCCACGCAGAGCGGGCGGCCTGTCGCCCGGTCCCGCAGCTTCTGCACGATGGCCACCTGGTTGGTCTTCAGCATGGCTGCCGCCAGCCGCACGCTGGCGCTGTCTAGCAGCTCGAAGCGATCCCGGCTGAAGAAGAGGGCGCAGCCGTCGGGTCCGTTGTTGCACTCCACGTCCAGGCAGGGTGACCAGGGCTTGGGGCAGAAGGTGCCGTGGTAGCCCAGGCTGCGCAGCACGGGCTGGAAGGTGTCGAAGTAGTGGTCCACCTCCTGCAGGCACAGCACGTCTGGCCGGTAGGTCAGGATCTCCTCCAGGATGAGGTACTTGCGCTCGGCCCAGTTCAGGGCCTCCAGCGGGCACTGCACGAAGCTGTCCTTGCCCTCACCCAGAGCTATGAAAGCAGACCAAAAAGCAACTGTTAGCCATGCGGTTGTCACCAGGATTGTGTTTTTACACCATGAACACCAGATGGAAATGCTGAATGAATTTTGGTTACTTGTAGCGACTCTTGACTGAATATCCCTAGCATGGTTGTCCTCACTGCTTTTTTGTGGTGATAATGTAAAAACCCACCATGAACACTAAATGAGAAGGCCTGCAGTTTACAATTGAGGTTACTTGTAGAGACTCTTGACCGGATATCACTAACATGTTGTGGTTATAGCGTAAAAAGTTGACTCATGTCTGCTTAACAGCACCACCAAAGTGTGATTTTTGAAGGCTCTGAGGACGGCTGCAAGCCTCCAGCGCTACCTTGAGCGAGAACGTTCCACTGCATGACCCGGATGGGGCGGTTCTGGGGGGCGGGGTCCTTGGGGAAGATGAAGCTGCGGTGTAGCCGGGCGGGCCGGTTGCGCAGCACCTCCTCGCACTCCTTCAGGAGGTCGTCGGGGCTGCAGGGCTCCACGTCGACCTCCTCCTCCTCCTCCTCCTCCGGGCAGGCTGCGGCCCGGGCCGTGGGGGCGCTGCTGAGCGTCTGGGCCAGGGCACTGTACAGCCTGCTGGTGCTGCTGCCCATGGAACACACTACGCAAACACACACACACAGGCACAGTCAGATTGCACTGAATCCAAGGGCAGCTCTTCCCCAAAGGCAAGTCTTTCTGAAATAGCTGGAGCATCGACACTACCTGAAGAACCAAGACCATAAACAATACTGCTTAATGCTGTTTAATACAAAACAACAACTTCGGGCTACAGCCCAACAACACAGTGAAACATGGTTTGCTGGCCATACCAGCTAACTTAGGTGGCGAAGCCATGATAGAAAGGAGAATGAAGCTGGTAAAAACTAAGTGTTTGTGTCCCGTGTTACTACAGTATCGATGAATAAAAATCGACAGACGTTAGTTCCCTGGGAGTGCAACTGGCTCCGAAATATTTTAGGAAACCTGGTAAAATGAAACCACACGGGAGTCAAGACCGTGATGAATCTCAAAGCGATATGCCCAAAGGAGCAACACCTAACATGCAAGAATATCAGTTTAGCAAACTATTCAAAACAATACAAGACAATTCAAGATGGTCATGTCTGACACGTCTGCATGTGACCCACTGTCAGACTCTCAGGTGCTTATACAGGAAAGCTTGGCAGCACAGACACGCTAACCCTATCTGCCTATGTCTAAATGCCAGCAGTCTTTAAAGCCATACACCTACTGACCCTCTTTAGTTGTATGTGTGCCGTTGAAATGAGGCCCAATATTGCAGTGTCCATTTCAACTTTCCAAGCTTCAGCTATTGCTCCAATGCAGTTGGCCCAAGGAAATCTTCAGGATGAACGTCATCAGTACCACTTACACCTGCCTAGATCATGTTTGTAAATACATACATATACATGTGATGCAAATACATCACTTGCCAAATTTGTGTATTAGCTTCCTAGCTTATGATAGAGGAAGAAATTCTGAAATCTGATCGTTTTCGAGCTGTTTATTTTTCTTTGTGAAATTTCCCATGATATGTGAATGACCTGTTACCTTTGTTACCTGGATGAGATTAATATCGTTATGATCATATTTAAAGTCAAAGCTTTATTTTTATTTTCTGGCTTGAATTCTGTGATTATAATGAGCAGGATTCATATCATGATTACCAATATCATCACATTGGTATGCGCATATTCAATTTTTCTGTCTGCACTGTACTCTGCTCTCTGTCCAGTACACTGCGCTCTGTGTTGGCCCTCACCTCATGTGAATCCATCCGATACCAGTCCTGAGCCCTGATTATCAGTCTGCAGGACTGATCCTTGTGTGACCTCTGTTGGAGCGCTCCATGTGAAACGCGGTACAGGCAGCTAAGATGCCGCTTCACCCGAGACAGTCGACCTCTCAGTCTGTTCGTCTGCCTCTGCGTGGATTAGGTCTGAAGACATCATCTCAATTATGGAAACTGTCTGGGACCCTGATACTAATTATCGGACGAGCAAACCGAAGCCGAGGGCTCTGTAACTTACTGGCCTGAGTACAGATGTTCAAAAAGTGTGTTGCGAAACAGTACAGCACCACCTGCTAGAACACAATGGAAGCTGACAGATGTCAGATAAAACAAACAGTATTGTCACCTGCTGGAACTCAACTTGACAGAGCTGACATCTGTAGCCTACCTCTATGTATTGGGACAATTGTTTTTCCTGAATTGTCAGAGTGATGCACCAGAATCCAGGCTCATACACCCGCAAGACACTGCCATCGTCAATGAAATAAAGCCCATCTGCACTCTTTTTTCCTGCCCACGGTGTCTCAGGGTTTCTCCGATTGTTAAGTTGGATCATGCTCTTTCCTTCAACAAACACCCTTGATTTACTCTGAGACACCGTGTAGGGGCAGTTTTTTAGAGACATTTTCACTCTCCCCGTCTAACCATTGAGGAAAATTTGGAAAATTTGCTAATAACTGAATAAGATAAACTGACATCAGCCCTTGGAACAATCCTGCATATCTATTCAAATGATTCTATTCGTCACGTCTGAGACTAAGCTGCTAAAAGATAACAGGCCATGGATAATGGCGACGGCATTAGGATATATTAGATCATAATCACTCAGCCGGAAATCTTAAAGCCAGCTACCATGCATGTATCTACAAAGCATCTATAGCTGAAGGCAAGGAGCCTCAAAGAACGCTCTCCTTCTGGCCCCATTAGTATCCCAGACAACAAGAATGTTTAGCCAAGTACTCCAAGCGCACAGTCTCCTGGAGATCTACATTTACAGGAAAGCAAAGTCGTCCTGGCAGCTGCCTGGCCGCCCTAATGTTCTGTAACGTTGAGCTTCACACTAAACACCAGCGCTGTCACGGCTAATAGGAACAGCTGTGCTAACATTTCACCTCAGTTTAAAAGCTTTGTCTCTACATCCGAGAGGCCTTCGGGGGTGATTTCAGCCCAGCTCTCTAGACATTACTGAGACACAATGCTGCAAAGATGAAAAATGACATGATAGAAAACAAACAGAAGAAAAGTCCTTTTAAAGCTCCTCTAGAGGTCAGAACTCTAACTAGACAGCATCACATACATTTGACAACTAAGTCAGCATCTGTGTGGAAATACTGCCTCTTCTGAGATCAGCTTTTGATGCAGACATATGTAGGCTATCAGCTTCTGGCTGAAGAGACTCCCTTTCGATAGAACAATCTGTAGAACTGTTTCAGTGTAACAGCACACTGACCATCCATCAGCTTCACTAGAGTAGGACAAGCCCACTACAGCCCTACACTTCTGACATGCGGACACACCAACACCTGTGTGGACATTATTTTTTTGGGCAATGTGTGTGTAAGAGTCAAGGTTTATTTTTAGAATGCTGCAATACACAATATGTCAACACCACTGACTTTAACATGGCAATTCCACAACTGCTTGTAAAATGGAAAACTTTCTTATGCAATTTTTTATTAATGTCCTCAGTCATGTTTTACATTTCCTATTTGGACAGGAGCAACTGTAAAGCAGCAAACAGCTTCATAGGTGGTGTGTGTAATATTATGTTTGCATATCTGCATGTGTGTGTAATACTTTCATATAAATGTTTAGTGCACAACTCAAGTTATGGTTAAAATTATTTTACAAAAAAACAAACAAAAGACAATCTGAGAGTTCTCCCAACTAGTCTTATCTCTGGGCTTCATTTTTACTCAAAGTCACACAAGTGTCCCTCTATATGAAAGACAGAGAGGCTGAACAAACAGAATAAAAAAAAGATTCTGTGCGTGTGAAAGAGGAAGCTTGAGCAACTGTCCTGTTATTTTCCATTCTGGTATAGAACTGGAAAATATGTATTCTTATTTCTTTCTAAATGCATTAGGCGTTGCATATCTTCCTTATGTGAACATGAAGCTAAGTGTGCTTCAGACGAGGGCAGACAGAGGTAAACGAACCAGTCAGGGACACCAACCACTAAGACCTCACCACATGCTCCTTTACATCAAGCCCAGGACTTGCAATTAATGGAATCAACGCTTTCAGTGCAGGCGAGAGTGCGGCTACCGGCACAGTCCAGACAGGTCCGAGTCTGTGTGAGACCTCAATGAACACTCAGCAACAGGCAGGATTGATTTTTAAAATCCATTCAGGCTCACTTCCTTTCGTTTTCAAATATTGGACAAGGATATAATTACCATGAATTTGTTTTTCTTTCTGAATATTTTTGTGGCATGTTGTACGAAACTATACAAATCGATTCTTATCATCTCACCAAAGGTTTGTCTTTTTAAACAAAACAAATTAAGGACATCGCTAATAGTGGTCTCCCAAACCCCATCTCTCCCGTTCACCCCCTGCTTCTGCTACACAGTTAGCGGACAGGGCCCAAGGAGAGTCCTGTGGGGAGTCATTGTCTTGATGTACACTGGCCCTCACGCAAAAAACTGCAGCAGCCCAGCCGTTTCCTTTAGCATGCACTAATTAGTCCCGTTTGCTGAGCTTGTAACATGAGCCCTGTCCCTTTTAACAAGACTGCCTCTGGAGCACCGAGGTGACGGCTCTATCGCCATGACAATGACCAAGCTGTCAGGCTGTTGTGTGCACTGTTGTTCCTGCTGATCTGGACTTAGACACAGATCAGTGATTGTTTTCCGAGCAGGGCATTTTCTATGGCCGCAGGCAGCTTCCCCTAACCTCCACCCCCGGAGTGCTTCATCATGCTTGACTGCACAGCTTCAGTTTCAGCTTTAGCAGCTGCAGGCCTGGTGGAGACTGAGGTCCAAATACATACCATGCGCTACAGTTTAGGTGTAAGCCATTGTGCTATTCTGTGTTCAGTATCTGAAGCGTCACATTACATTGCCAAACATCTGTGCTACTTAACATCCAAGATCTGCTTATTATAGCAAGATAAATGTTTCTCTGTCTTTTGGTCAGTTAACATTTGGCCTGTTTTTGACCAAGTTATGTCTCTTCCAACTTCAGCTTTTATCAACCAATGTCATCTTGTTGAAATATAGTAGGTGACTGTAACTATACAATTTTGTTGTGGTATGTGAGGAGTGACATGCACACATGCGTGTATGCACACACCCACATGCGTGTACGCACACACCCACACACACACATACAAATTCCCGACGTACATTGCCCTCAACTGTAAGAGAATTAAGAAACAAGGCTTGTCTTACCCATGACTTCCATCCTTCCAGCGGTCCCTGTGTTCTGTGTGTTTGATGCAGTGGAGAGTACTGACGAGGATTGCTAGGGACTGACAGTGAACGTGCTCCTCTGCTCCCCGCCTCTGCTATTGTTCTCAGCGAGCACATGACCAACTCCCCTTAAGCCAGTCTGCAGCCAGCCGGAGCGTCACGCTGAAGAGACGGGATTACACGATAAAGACGTCAACTGGCCATATGGGCGCCTGTGCGGCAGAAGTCATGTGGAAACGATGGGGCACGGTGTGCAAGGGCGGCCCTAATTGAAGTTTCCGCACCCCCGTCACGCGCTTGCTGCGAGCAATGTCACCATGGTGCCTTTCTGCTTCGGAAGGGTGTTAAGAGAACGCATTTGCAGTCTTGGCGTAATAAGTGCTCGCTTTTCTCTGACTCTTCTTCTGGTGAAGTGTTTTACTGTCGGGGTCCAGAAAAGGGAAGTGAGTACTGTTCCAGTTAAATCTGAGCAAATTTCAATGACAAATATGTCACAATGGACCCTATCTCTGCTTGTGTAACAGGAAGGAAAACCAGCGAACATGATGGAGCTAACGGCAGTACTAATTACAACACTACAACATTACAAGAGCCCTACAATATATCATGTGTAATCCATTAAGAATATTAAAGTAGCATGTACAGCTTCCTACAAGGGATAACAAGCAAGCAAACAAGCAAGCAAACCTTGAACTGAAGGGGAGGAGCTGGTCCACTCTCACTACTTTGAACTGTTGTCTGTTCTGTGTTCACATTAAGTCTGACTGTTCTGCACGAGTGTTGATTCCAAGGCAACCGATCCCACAGCGTCTACCTGGGACCAGCAACAAACCAAACACAGTAGTGACCAAGATGGTGGACTTTTAAGGTTCAGCAAAGCAGGGGTGGAACTATCAATGCAAAGTCTAATGTTCCATCACTGACACATTCACACGGTGACTGGAACTCCTTAGCCGAGCCAGCACAGTATGCATATGAGTAAAGGATCCCTGGTTAAAACCAGCAGCCAGGGTTCTGCAGACCAGGAGTCATTCTTATGAGCAGGTCACACTGTCTGACTGAGTAAAACACACAAGGGGTGGAAAAGGTGACCATAGCCCCTCCTGTCAGTCAATCGCTGGACAGTCTTTGAAATCAGCATGCAATGGGATCACTCCCATGGCACCATTCTCCATTAGAGGATAAACGATTCAAAGTGAAGACTTTCAAATGCTTGCTTGTTCATTTAGCAGCGTAATGCTCTATGTTCGTTTTATACAGTATTAAGTATGGCCTGGTTATGTTCGTTGCTGTGGCTAAAATCATTTCTGTAATTCAGGTGATGCAAGTAGAACTGGACAATAAAATGGGAGGGCGACAGAAACCAAAATAATAATCAAAATGTAATTAAGGATAATGGCTATTACAATTTCATCATCATCGAGGCTGATTTATTGTGGGCACCGCCCACAATTCATTCCCACAATGCACTGCAGTGACATCTGCAGGAGAGCGGTGGGCGATTCGTGTCGCTGTCATTCCCAAACCCTGATGTGCATGATCGCCGGCTGGCCGGAGGAGACGGGGCGGGGGGGGGTGGGGGGTGCAGGGGGAGGCGGGGTGCGGGTATTTTTAGCTGTGGCGCGCCACAGAGGAAATGTCACCGTGTCAGGGCTGGAGGAGGCTGACGCTGTTCCTGACAGCGTCCACTGTTCCCCTCCCGTGTCGCTGTCTCGCGCAGCAAGCACTTGGTCGGTCATCTGCTCGGCGCTGAGGACGGTGCGGCTGGTGTTTGACAGCTCTGAACAAGCTCCGCGGCCCCAACCCTCTCAATCAGTAAACGATACTCGAGCACCTCATTTGGCCTGCCGTAGTTACGCAACTTCGCATTGCCGTGGATGCCGAGCGCATTCGCAGGCATTCTGTGACGGAGGGCGGCGTGATCCCCACCTTGAGCTGAGTGCGCTCACTGCCTGCATGACCAGCTAGTGCCCCATAGCGCCCCCAAATGGAGATCTGCGGTCTGGAAACGCAAATTCAACAACCGTGCAACATAGACAGAATAGGTGCACATCTGGCGTGTTTGATTCTTTCTCTGTATGGAGATCCCAATCATATTCTGCTGTCCTAACCTAAACAGGCATGACTCAATGCATTCCCATCCTAGATTCATAAACCTGTTTCAACAAGTCCAGTGAAAGCAGCAGACTGTGCCAGGACACGGTACATAGCGTTATCTTAAATCAATGTGACAGCACAGGAGAGGATGGTCCATTCTTGGTTCAGGTGTGGTGGATTATATGAGCAGGGCATGTTTGCGTTACTCATTTATGTCTTTGACGTCACGGGGACAGAGTGCCATTTTTCAGCAAGCAAATACATTCAATGTGCTGAGTTACGCTACCTCAGTTTCATCTGTAGCCCTGATGTGGGCTGAGAAAAGGACACACCAACAGAGTACACAGAATACTTCTCAAGCAGAACAAATAAAGACAAAAGTTAAAATGTCAAGCAACTGAGTGTGTGTGAGTGAGTGTGTCTCTGTGAGTGACTGTGTATATGGGAGTGTGTGTGTGTGTGTGTGTACGAAAAACAGGATGATGAAACAGCCAGGATCTTACATATTGATATAACAATGACTAGCCTTCCACCAGCATTCTAGATTCCAAGCACAGGTATTAGAATTGCTACAAGTCTCACGCCACCAGGCAGATTGCTCTGGGAAGACACACACTCACAGGACATTAGTTATAACTGTGAGAACACAGAGATCCCACACCGGGCAGGCAAGCATTCTTACGCTTATGTAACAGGCTGCACTTAGACAACACAAATGCCAGGGTGCACCACCGAGCGTGTAAAAGGGGGTTACTACCAGAAGCAGGATATGTCACGGAGGAGAAGAGACTTCACAAGGGCCCTGGCTTTATGAATGAAAAGTTAAAAGAGAGAAAAATGTCATATGACTTACCAGAAGCCAGTTTGCCAAGAACTTGTTCTCACGTGAACATAAACCTGTTTGAAACCATTCTGCTATTGAACATCATAAAGTACATTAAGTAACTGGAACCATACTTGGCTACAGCACATAAACAAACTGTTTACGCCAAGTATGGTTCTGCTGCAAGATGTTAAACATTTAGACCATTGTTGCACAGTATCTTACACGTATGCTCATAAACAATACTAATACATACCGTCACTTTCATACAAAATAAGCTACACTAACTTCTCATTTACCATTATAGTAGGATGTTATCAGCATAAACACAAAGCTAGGTCCAGCAAGTCCAAATGCTTAGACTGAACTTTGGACATGGCCTTTCACAAGAATATAACCTTCGTGTCCCTTACCTCGATGAGAATCTGGGTTAAAGCTTTCCTCTCTCCACCTTACTGTCCACGTCAGTTCAGAAATGTGAAGTTTGTGCAACCTTGACACACCCAGTTTTAGGGCAGGCGCACAGAAACACTAGCAGCTCCTTCTGCACTACAAGGTCATTAAACAACATGGATCTATGACTAGCTCGCCATCTGCTGGCCAATGGTGGAAGTGTGCCTGTGCACCGTGCAAAATTATAACTCCTCCCCATTCACCCAGAGCAATCAACCCTGAGTTCAAAAACCTACCTGTTACTCTTTTTAAAGTTACTATATGCCAAAATAGCACTTTTTTGTTGGGAATTATATACCGAGTTGTATACAGTAATGGGCTTGCTGATCTACTGATCTATGTTATATCGATCAGTGCATTCAATAACCTGTTAATGTAATTTATCCTTGGATACACAATGTTAACGATAATTTTAACTTAAAGTAGCTATGAAGTTACCAAATCCTTTTCTCAAAGTAATATTTTTTTTTTTAATTTGCTTTTCAATGTTAAGTCAAATTACAGACCAGAAGGAGTACATTCCATTGTTAATTCATATTTGAGTGGGACAATTATCTTGATACAACTAAGAATGGCACATTTTAAAAATCAGATTTAAAATTTAGCTGAATTTTTTTAGCAGTTTTTGTTTGTTTGTATGTTCTTTGTACATTCTTCTGTAATATACAGGTTGTGTGAGTAAGAACTCCCCTTGCTCTTTCTGCTGTAAAAAGCCTAAATTAAGAGAAACCTCCATTACCTAGTATCACACACCTCTGTATGTCTGCCTTCATCTAATAGCTGTAAGTCTCACCAGACGTTTAGGGAGGACTTGAACGCACCCCCTCTTGCTGTCCAAACTCACTAGTCTGTGAATTCTAGTGAATGTCAAAAGCAGTGCTGTGCAACCCTGGACCAGAATAGTATGAGGTGATCAAGAAAACCAATACAACTGCTTTGTGACCTAGTTCTGTGGTCTGAAGCTGTATGGACTGTGCTCTATAGTACATCTTTAATCTCTCCTCTGAGCTTGCTGTTCTCTCAGGCACAACCAGTTTATGCTGTGAATGAGTTACAGAACCAGGGAAACTTTGTGCCACAACACTGTGGCCAAGTTTCTGCTATTTCTATGTTCAACTCTCATAACAGACCTTTGTGAGACTTCTCTCCCCAACATACAGGACCTCTGAGGTAGGAAACCGAATGTGGCCAAAGCCACTCGCTGTACCGTTCAACCATACCGAAATACAAACGCACGTGCTGTGTGGTTAACACCAACAAACCAGTAACTCTTGCCAGACTCCTGACAGCAAGCTCAAACACTGGTGTCCCCTTTCTCTGAGCTGGGGAATTTTCAGACCTCACAGCTGATATTACATCCTTGTACTGTCATGTCACACATGGTAAACATGTGGACTGATGAGAAAAAGCAATCAGCTCTTTAATTCTCAATTCTCACATTACGTGAGTTACGAGCCCAAAACCCCACAGGCACAGTGTACGCCTGGTCTACCACCCTGTCTAGCTATACCCCAAACCTAGACCTGGGGAAAAAAAAATGAAGCTAAACCATTTATTTGAAGGTTTGGGCACTAACCTAGTGTGTGTGTTGTGGGTGCATGCAAGGCGCGGGTCTAACCCGAACAAGATGGAACAAGAAAAGAAAACAAACCACAACACGTATGTCAAGGCAGCCCTCCCTCTTACTGGTTGGGAGGAAGATGACCTATGATGGGTGGTTCAGTGCTGCTTCCAGGCCTCCTGGCCGGTGCCGTTGCTCCGCCTTCTTCGTTCAATAATTTTTAAATGTTGGAAAAACACAAAAAGGAAAGCAAAAAAACCTCATACACGATATGCCATTCGATGAGGCAAAATAAAGTGACGCATCCACAGGTAGAAGAAGGGCAGGCATTCCTTCAAAAGCCTCCTTATGAACCCAAAAAGACGGTATATAATCTTGCGGCTATATACAGCGGGGAGCAACCCCATTCAAAAAGTGCTGAACGACACCAAAAACACAACCCGTCTGCAGGAAAGCATGAAAGAACACAAGTCCTCAAACACCCCCGTCAAACCAACTTCTACTACTACTTCTTTTCCCGCCACCTGCTATCACCTCCCTTTCCTGTCAAGTGGTCTTTATAACTTACCGGTGAGGGAGGGACTGCCCTGCTGTGTGTTGGTAATGACACAGTACGTGCCAAATCAAAGAAATAAAATATAACAACTTGTGTCAGTGTTTGAAGTGAGCCTAACCTAACACATGCCAACCTATATAGGGCCTGAAATCCTTGTTAAGTATCCAACACAAAATCCAATGAGTATTGGAAAAAGGTATATTTTATATATATTTACATATTCTAACCAATAACACTACAAGTCTGTGGTCCATCATCGTACATCTATCTGAACACTTCCTCATATATTTTCTCATAGAACCATTTAACATTCCTGTGAAAGTGGTGGTACGGGCAGAGTTACCTAAAAAGTGCTGCAATCAGTTCATCACACAGATGCAGCGTCTGGCGGTACAGCGCATGAGTCTACTTGACCTTGCTCGCGTTAGTGAGCGAGAGGTGAAAGCAGCAGAATTTGGCTAATGTGTCAGCCAAGGGGGTGAACCTCTGAAACCTGAGAAGCTGGCAGTCACAATGGGAACTCGCTGTTCTTGTAGGCAAAGGGTCTGTGCATGCCGTGCTAGCACGTCAACAGCTGTAGGTTCTGAGGATGACACGGAGAAAACGAACCGATGCAAACAAGCCTGCTTATTAATCGGTGCTTTGAATTTGTGCCATCGTAATATGCAGTACCCTAAATCAATCTACGGTCATGTTTACTGAGACAATCCCACAGGGCAGGGCTTACTTTATATTTCGGGGCCTAATTATTGTTGTTTATATAATTGCAACGGAGATTTAAGATGGGAAGAATTCATTAACAAGTTAAGCATGAATTCAGTGTTACCCTCTGATAGCTCTTAATCTTGTAAACACGTGTACTAGGATGTTCCTCATTCATCCTTCACAAATTACAACAACTTGTAGCAATTCAGTTTTTTTTTCCCCTAGGTATCCAATTCAATCTCACCACTCAGCCCTGCAGAAAAAGTTTAACACCTCTGATTCAACTTTACCCTCAGTGGTTAGAGCTATGGAAAAAAGCAGGCTCATGCTATTTAGAGAGGGCTGGACTGAACTGCATTCAAATGAATAGCTCCTTTTATACAGCTGTCAATGATTGGTGGTCTTGCTAAAGATGAGTTGCAGACGAAACCAAACACTGGCAGAGTAATTCCCACAAACAGGTCAGATTAACCACAAAGCTGACACATGTAAAGTGCAGGTATTTCGTTGTATTGGCATCAACTGACCAGTAGAATACCTTCAGATCCTCTGAAGTGTATTCAGGTCTGTGATGTAGGCATTAATGTGCACAGTATTAACAAAAAATCTGACAACTTCATCAAATTTGGGTCACCTGTAAACCAAGCAGCTGCTCCCACATAAAGCTAATTCATTGATTGCTCTGGACCCCAAGTAGCTGCTGTGACACTAATGAAGCGATAAAACCCTTTACCAGCATCCACTCCCTGAACATGAGTCTGGGAAAGACTCTTAATGAAAGAATGCACAGTATTATTTTACCAATGTCTTACTTGAAGCAGAGTATATGTGAAGGTATGGACCACACTGAGGTCCTGATACTGTAAGGCTGGATTCTGGCTCATGTGATCAATGCTGTGAGATTGTTGCTGTGCTTTTCGAGCGTCTGGATTCTTTTTTTAACCAGACCTCATCAGAAATACATAGCGGTCCTGACACAAGTCTCAGAACAGAACACATATATGTTATTGGTATGGCAGAAGGTGTTTACAAAACACATTTAAAATATAACCAAATGGGAATTCGCAGTATGAAATAAACAACACTCAGACATACTGATAAGAATAAGAAATACTCACAATAACATGTAACGAAAATCACTGAAAACTTCTTCCATGACAACCACACTTTCAAAACACACCTGATCAACACAGTGTAAGAGAGAATTCCTGAGAATGCAAGTTAACTTCATGCTCATTTAAATGAACACAACGTAGCTTGTTCAGTCTAACCACATACTGACGGGAAACTATGAAAATTGTCGCTTTTCTCTGCAAACACTGTAGACATTGTTTTTCAACATTGGCAAAGTTATCTTCGTGTTATTTCGTGCTCCGTGTATAACTTCCATAACATTTCATAATGCGACCTCTACAACCGAACAGAAATAGAAGTGATCACCATGCAACAACAACGAAACAATGGTGGAACCCATATGGTGGAAGTAAACACAACTATCTTTGTTAGCAGTTTTGTGTAGCACTTTTATAGTGAACCTCAGATTTCCATAAAGCAATGGACAGCTATCTATCAAAGCACAAGACTTGTGGCGATACGAAAAGTTCGGGCTATCATGAAAATGATGAATTTGTATAAAAAGCTTTTTTCCACCACTATGCTTGGCTAGCTCACCTGATCTGGAGCCGGCAGTACCAGACGAGACTACTTTCGATGCGGCCGACGCGGTGTTCGGGTTCTCGGTGCAAACTGAGTGGCAATACAACGAAACTGCTGCAGGGGAGATTCTCTTTAGGACTCCAGACTTTTTAACCGGTGATCCCAGTGCAGAGACACACAACACCGGTAAGTCTCTATGTAGCAGTGTCGAGCACAGTTTACCCGGACGTTGATACATGCCGTGCTCTGTTTCCGTAACAATGTAGCGAAGAATAGCTACCGGCTGCCCGTGTAAGTAGCTATCCCATCTTTACACGTAAAAAAAAAACTGTTATCTTCAAATATATTGACATCAGCACAGTCAATCATTTACCCGGTTATACACTAATAGCCATGTTATTCTTAACAGGCAATGAGCATCACAGTTACATTTTTGAGTGCATCCCTGGTCAAACATATCACCACGTTACAATCTGACGCAATGGGTAGTTAAAATGTTCCGTTGTGGAGGGGGGTATGGGGGCGGAGCAATCACAAGAGAAACAAAACCGTCTAAGCTGAGATTCATATTGCTACATTTTCTTCGCGTGTACACAGTTTAAACTATTTTCAATTATATTCGATGGAAAACCTCCCCAAAATAGGATTTTACGTGGTAACCAACACTATATGTTTTTACGTAGGGCCCTTTATTTGTGAACAAAATGGACTCGACCATCAACATGGGGGAAAGTTCGATCCCGTTGGTGGGTGTATCCCTAAGGAAAAAAAAGTTACGCCCCTATTACCGAATGTACTGTACACTTACATAATCCCCTTATTGTCAATGTTCCTCTAAGCAAGTCTTCGTGATTGAAAAAATAGAACAACAGCATCAACAGAAAAAACAAGGTTATAACGCCGTACCTATTCCACGTGATTAACAAGTGTTTTTAGTTGTGTTGTCATCGCTTAACAATATTTAGGAAAGGATCTGATTGAGTGAATTTAAACACAGAATAATGACTATAAGAAAAAGTGGTTGCTTTCCGTTTGATTATGGCGCTGCTAGTACATACTATAGTACATATACAATCACATAGCCTAACCATAAAACGCTGGCTCAGACAGATGTTCTATTTCCTAAAGATTTCACAGGATTTTGAAGCTAATGGTTGTAGAAAACTTTGGAAAACTCCAAGCACTGTCCTGCATAAACTGAGACAACTAAATCTGAAAAATTGGAATTTAATAAGAAAATAAAACAAGCCAAAAACTTAAGGCAAAATAAAAAGAGTTTCTTAAAAGAGAGAGTAGGGGAATTCTCAGAAAATATGGACATATAAACGGAGGAGCTACGGAAGCATTAATGATTTAAGTCAGTTTAGTTTTTTTTCTTCCTGCGATTCACATGGTAATAGCAGACAAAGGAAACACCACCTTTGATTATACAATATGCAGTCACTGTATAGTCCATACTTTATCTCAGTCGACACAATTAGGTGTGTTGTGCCCTTTTGTCTGTAACAGAAGGAGACACTGAATCATTATTAAGGGTATTTTTAGTTTTTATTATGTTCAACGGCTCCGAACCATCTCCAAGAGTAATAATAAGCTGCCCTTAATAATAGCTATTGTTATCAGCAGCAATATTCGCTGAGCACCACAGTTCTCATGACCTCAGGCATGACACCAAAACTATGGCAACTATTTTTCTGAGAGACGCAGGAAAATTCTACCTAGAACTGTATACAATTACATTCACCTATGGTACGGAACTGGCTATTGTGAATAATGTTGTTAACAACCAATTTTTTAAAGCACAGAGATGTTTTATGTTTATTTCCCTGATATTCGAAATTACGCAACATTCGTGATAAAATATGTTTACCACTGTAGGTCAACTATATTTAGTGTTTATTCGCTCTGGGGGGTGGAGTGGGAGGTGGTCGTGTGGAGGGGGCGGGGCGTTGGTGAATGGACTAAAATCAAACACCAGTCTCATTCAGTGACGCATTTACTCTGTTTGTATAAGGTTTAATTTTTCGCAATTTTTTTCATTGAATGGCTGACGTAGCGATCCGCTTAATGTTACCTTAGAAACACTATCTAGCCTTAGTTAATGTGATAAAGGTGAAACGTGTTCACCATGCTTGGCCAACTACGTTATGACAATATTTTTAGTAATTTAATCGTCTATGACTTATTTGTAGTTCAGCAGCAGCAGGCTACATATTGTGGCAATAACTTGAACCGTATTGCTTCATCTTAGCTCAACGCAAAAGGTAATGGCGCCCTCTATTGGTGCTTGACTGATCCGCAAAATACAACACACTTTGGTTAGGAACATGATCTACGAAGCATCACAGTCACAGATAGCAAATTCTGGTGTCCTAATATATAAACTGCATTTATTTAGTTCTTCACAAGCTTTATGTCCTCAAAGACAATTACAGCACATTTTACTTCTTTTTGTGGGTACCCATATGCACCTCAGAATTATGGTAATATTATCCGATCGGGTCTCCTTACAAATGCTTCCTTTGTCTGGTACTTGTCGCTGCAAATAGAATGACCGTCAGTGTAAACTGCACGTGTGTGGAATGTTTAATATGGATGTTTTGGGCAAGGGCGTACATGGCAAACAATTTTACAGCCTAATGTGTCTTTGGCTGTACCCTAGGGAAACACTGACTGTCATTTTAGGTGGGATGCTGTTCTTAAATGTAATGTCTGATCCTTTATGAGCGAAGAGTAACTAATCAAAATAAAAGGTATTTTTTTCAACAGAAGATGTAGATGTAAGTGGCTTTTTAAATTACCGTTGTATACATGTAGCTGTTTGATTAGGTAACTTAAAAACGGATAAATGGGTCGATTACGCAAGTGCAAAATGTTTGGCAGCTTCCCCTTGCTCTAAGGTAACTAGCGAGAACGTAAAAAACATGTTTTTGACCCTATAAGAAGCCGAAGTGGTACCAGTAAGTAATATTTCAACTTGGCACGTCAGTCTTCAGCACTTGAGTCGGTCCTGAGTCTTTTGTGAATGGGTTTGTGCGCGATTTAACACACCTTGTAATGTGGCTTTGCCATTGTGAATGCACCAGAGGTTGAATTTGAGGCCAAACCTTTCTCATTTTAAAAAGAATCCACACCATCTGTAGGATATACAGGTCAGTGTGACATAACTGTTAAGAAACTGCCCTTATAACCTGAAGGAAGCTCTAAATTGTGGTATATCCATTTCAGTGCCAATAGTTATCAAGTAATGAATTATGTCACATTTACATAAGAACTTTTATAAAAAGCTATTTAAGTCACTCGCTTTGAACAGGAACTTCAATCAAGTAGCCAGATTAATAGTCAAGTATGCAATTACTGTACTTTTTATTCCCTGTTAGAAACATTGACATAATGGCTGTTGTAATTCATTGTAATCTCTATGCATTAAATATGCATTTGATTAGCACATCTGAATAAATAGGCCTACATAATTCATGCTCTGCTGAATACATTAATTTGAATTGAATAAGATAATCAACGAGAATTCAGTGTTATAGTTGCATCATTTCCTTGGGTACTTATCAATCTATTAGCATAGCTGTTAATTAAAGCAAACAATATGCAAGGGAACAAAAAGAAAGTGAAAGTGAATGATGAGTCAAGTGGACTTAAGTGGACAATTGTGCGTTTCTCGGTACAATCCTCACCACAGCAGCCTGATTTGCTGATCATTCTTTTATGAAACGTAATGAAGGACTCAAAAGTGCACTGGTAATACAGCTGAGCACATTAATTCTCCAATCCTCCCGTTATGGGAAAAGCTGGAGCAATGAAATGAAAATACCCAAGCTACTGAACATTTCCAGTCTCTGGTTTATTGCTTGCAGGTGCACATAGATCATATTTTTGGTTTCTGGCATTGCTTACTGCTGAACCATCAGAAATGGAGAATGCGTCTGTTACATTTCATAAGGCATGTTGCAACATATTTGACAGGCCTTTGATCCCTTTTCGTGAGCATCTGTGCCACTTGTGTTAGTGCGGGTAATAAATGCCATAATGGTGTGTTTGGATCTCAATCCCACAGCCTCTTTGGAGTGCCTCTGCTCTGCCCGCAACGCAATAGGCCCCCCGGTGTGTTTACGTGAGCGCTCATGACAGAAATCTGCTTTACATGTGAATAGAGTGAGCGGAATAACGGTGCAGTGCATTGTGGGGCAATGTCAGGGGGCGGGGGGTTACAACCGTGTGTGTATCACAGAGTCATCGATTTTGTGACTGATATTTCTGCTGAGTCCTCCCCGAGATTTCATTTCATCCTCTCCACGGGTCTACGATCTGTTCATAATTTGCTCATGACACGGAAGAAGGGTTTCTTTTATGAAGGGGGTGGGGGGGGGTTTGCTGAATTAAAGGTCCGAGAGATAGGAGACAAGATGAATGCTCTTTCTCCATGGCAGCCGAATAAGACGAAAGGTGCAAGGCTCTGTGTTGCTTTCCCAGTTGCAAAACGCGTTTATATCCCAGACGTTAAAAGAAATGCTGGAGAGGTGAAATGCCGCGGCAGTGAGGTGCTCTCACACACCCTGGGTAATCTCTGCAGCGCTTTCTGAACTCTGAGAGGGTGAGACAGCAAGTGGATGAAATGTAATATAACGCTTCTCCTGAAATAATGTCTTCAGACACTTTGTTCTTCTTTTTGTCTCAAGGGCCAGGCTTTTCAGTGGGCGATATAATATGTAGTCATTCACAAAACAGCCAAAATGAAATCAAAGTACAAAATAACAGCTTCTTCCTGTGGCTTCTATTCAGGGCTGTCTGAACAAAGAGGGCGTCTATAAATGCAATCCGATGCATTCTGCTGCTCATGGGTTACACAGGGAACGCATCACTTCCTTAGTTCTGCTTTGTGGGACAATAAAATCGCTATATGAGCATAGTGTGGACATACATATAGAAATCTACTCTTCATCCTAGCAACGATGGGAATGCACAGCATATGTAAAATTGACCTGAAGCCCTTTGCATCACAGGGAAATGAAAAGAGGCTAATTGTGATTGTGTACGCTTAATAAAATTTTATAGGCTCAAGTGTGGTTTTTTTATTTGTGTCTGAGATGTTTTATTTATTGTTCTGTTATAGCTGCTGGTTGGATCCTCCTTCTGAAATGATTTTCCAAGGTCACACAAGTGCAGGCACAATGCAATTGTGTTTGAGCTTCTTGGGAAATTAGAACTCAGAAAACACTGGACCTGTATTTCAGAGGAGGGTCAGACACACAGCATTTAAGCCTTCCTTGATGTGTGCGTGTGTGTGTGTGTTTGTGTGTGTGTGAGTGTGTGTGTGTGTATGTGTGTGCCTGTGTGTGTGTATGTGTGCGTGTGTGCTTGTGAGCATGTGTGTGTAATCTGTGTGTGTGTGTAAAATGCATCTGTGTTTATGTGTGCACCTGTGTGTGTCCTTGTGTATTGCGTCTGTGTGTATGTGTAGTGTCAGGGATGGTGTATTGTGTATGCATATTTGTGTATGTGTGTGTGTATTTATGGGAACAGTAGATATGCCCTCCATGCACATACAGGGCATGTATATGAGATCCTGTCTGGTGGAGGTATGGTAGTGGTTAGTGTAATGACCTGGTTGCTGGGGTGTTGCATGTTCAGACCCTTGGTCGCTATAGCCACTGTTGTACCCTTGAGTAACATATTTATCTTCAATTGTTTTGGTACAATGTCCAAGCAATGTAGGCTTGCATCTGATAAGCGAATAAATAATGACGTATATATGTTGTTTTCAGTGCACCTGTGATGACAGGGTCATTACTTCCTGAAGAGAGGCAGCGTCTCATCAGTAGACTGTAGCAGTCTCATTACCGCCGTCTCCGTTCATCGTCCTGTGAAAAGTGCGCTGTTTGTTTGTAATGAACCCGGTGCGGGAATAACCCAGTTTCTATTCAACAGCACTGGAAGGAGTAGGTGCTGCATTAGGAAAGTAAACGCATATCCATCCATCTATTCTCTCCAAGCGCAGACTTAATTTGAGGACGTGCTTGGTGTTGTGGCTGTGCTCTTTCTGTGGCGGTTGTGACTCCGTCTGTGTGAGAGAGTGACACTAAGCAGGCCTAAGATGGAGGTCTGAAGCGGAGAGACACAGAGACATAGGTGTCTGGCAGGAGATGCTGGCAGAAAGGCTTCTGATTTGGTTGGGCCACAGAGGAAATGTGGCATTGTTCACTTATGGACTATAGCAGAGAACTGGTGACTCAAAGGTTTATGTGGTATTTGTATTCTCTACTGTTATATTATTATTATGAATAATAATGAGTTACAGCCAGATGTGACATTTTAATCTAGTGGAAGATGCAGAAGACCTGCATGAATGTTCGAGATTAGACGTATGAGCTCCCTGAAAGGAGTCATGGCTACCATTGCTATGAGCATGTACCTCAGAGCATTTTGTGGATGAACACGCTGCGGTCTCACTTTCCTTTCATGCATTCATTGTGCCTCAGACGTTACACGCTCATTCCCACCCATCCGCAGCCGTTCACCTCAGAGGAGGGCGAAGGGCTGTGGAGAATATGAACTGTGGCGCTTTCGATATGAATCTGGGGAAGACGTCACGGCCTCCCCTCTCATCCCCGCTCCTCTCTGGCTCTAAGCCACCGTGAAATTAATTTTCATACGGGGGAAGTGATGTGGGGCGCCTGGTGCTGGCTCTCTGCCCCCAGAAGAAAGGAGGAGCCCTCTGGCCACCCAGATAAAGCGGGGGTGGGGTGGGGGGGGGGGGGCGACTGGAAATCACAGAGCCGCGGCGCCTGCGTCCCAGCTCAAAGACCCCTTCTGGGGTTTCGGCAGGGCGCCCTCCTCAGCGCCGGGGCTGGATGAGCCAAAGCCGCCCTTTCTTGTGGAATGAAAAGTAAAGTCAATGGATGACACAGCTGCCCGCTTCTCTCTGGCAGTTTCATTTCTGGGTATGAATGAGCGGGATTCTGACAGGACACAGGCACAGTGTGAGAATGCACCTGGGCGTCGTTCTGTCTGATTGAAGTTCCTCCTTCGGCTCAAACCGAAGGACAAGTTATCGACTTCTTCGCTTGAGACTAATGAATGCAGGGAAGCGAGGAGATGTTTATCTGGTGTTTTGCGCAGGTCATGTGTTTTGAATGTGGTCTGACTGCTTTTTACAGCGAGGGAAATATACCTCTGTCTGATATTCGTCTATTATCGGGTCCATCATTTTGCAAGTATTTCAAACTGCATCTCTGAGATGCAATGACCAGAGTGTATGCAATTAGCAGAAATTTATTCTCTCAACACAATTCTTTTGACATCACTACAAATGCTCCTATATTCGCTAAAATCCTTAATGTAATCCATAATGTAAATTCATACACTGTCTTGATCAATAAAATCTGACAGATTAAAAATCTCTCGTCAACTCCTTTACTCTCCACAAACTGTCATGTAACTTCATGATGAATGACCCGATGAAGCAGGGTATTTACATAGAGAGGTTTGGGTTTTCCCAACAATCTTCAATTACTTTTCTTTGCCTGTATATAGGCTCATTGAGGCTCTTTGTTGTAAAACACGTATCAGCAGTACAGCCACTAAACCACAGTCGTGGTGAGAGAGGAAAAAACTTCTCTGTGACATTTAAGCTACTTTTGGCTGAGAGAGAGGTCAGGGGTCACAGAAGGTGATATGCAAGAGGAACTTGTGGAGCTATTCTGGGAAGATCTGTTTTCTGTGCATGCTATGTCCAGACCTCCTGGAGGAGCCACTCATTCCCACGGTCATAAAAAAACAGAAAAACCCCAAAATGAAACAAACAAACAAAAAAAAAAAAACATGGGAGATGAATGGCCAACATTTGAGGGGGCTGAGTGCGGTGCACCTAATGCATATCCCGCCACAGCGGCGGTTCCCGCTGTGGGATCCTTTCCTGTTAAAGGCCAGGGCCTCATCTAGGGAGTAAATCACTCCCGCTGCCCCCCCCCCCCCCCCCCCCAATCTCCCATCTTACAAAGGGAATCTCAAGATGCCATTAAGGTGCGGAATTCCTCTCCCTGACCTTCATGTTGCCTCTGCCTGCCGTTTCAAAGAAGCAAGTCCTTCTGGGAACCTTTCTCTTTTTTTTCCCGCCTCTCCCCTTGTCATCGACAATTTGTCTTGCTGCAGAGGCTTTTATGTTGTTTACTTTTTCCATTTTCCTCTCCCGGTGCAAACAGAAGTATTAGTCGACTCTGCAAAAGTTAAACCAAAAGAGAACAGCGGATCTCTCCGAAACAAGTAAAGTGCGAAAAGTCCAAAGTGCTTATTTAAAAAAAAAAAAGTTAGGGGGCCTAGAGTTTGCCTGGAATTTGTCATTACCATTGAAGCACCCTATCTCTGCTCTGTTGTTCTGCAGCAAGAGAAAGTTGGTTGTTTTACTGGTTTCCTTTTTTTGTTAGGACAAGCAATAGCAATTCACCAGTTATAGCCATCCCATTTTTAAGTGAGTTACTAAAGACTAAAGTGGCTGTCGTGTAACTGTCAGAGCCCCCAGAAATGCCTTGATTTTGCTATCTCACATCAGGTGGCAGTGCAGATATTTCGATGTAATGGAACATCAGTAGGTGGATTCCTAAGAATATGTTCCACATGGAACAACTATGTGTGATACTCATTAAAAAGTCCTCCAGTGAAAATTGGATTATTGTAATTGCACTCGTGACATTTTCATTATCAAGAGGATGTTGAAAAAACTTGACTCGTTTGCTATCTACATATAAAGGAGCCCTATCGAGAGGTCTACCGGTAAATTTTTCCTTAATGACATAGATTGGGCCTAATTTAACCTTAATTGTTTGTGTTGTGTCACCCTGAAATCCGCCCTCAACAGAAACCTACAAATGTGCACACACACACGTGCACACTCATGCATATATGCACACATGCAGGCAGTGGACAATACCAAATTTCTGATATAGCTTGCAGAAAGTTTACTTTAGACAGCCTAGAGAAAGAAAATTGCAAAAAGCCCCATTAAAAGCAACTTAGCCCAAGAAGCCATTGAGCAGTTTTTCATTTGTTCTCGGAGGGTGCTTTTAATGTTCGATCTCATTAACGCTTGAGCGGCTGAAGAAGATTATTCCACTGTCAGATGAAGCTCTTGGGGTAGCAATACACTGGTGCTAACCTCAGGTGATGCTAAAGGGAATATATATTGGGTGGTGTGCTTAGGACCGTACTTGGCTTTGACTTTTGCCCACGCAGTAGAGTGCACCTTTGTCATTTCAAACAAAGCTAAACATGCAAGATACTGTGTTGCTGTTTGTGGAATTTAGAGATGCATCAGGGCAAAGAACCAAGGACAGCTAGGTAATGGGAGAAAAAAGAAATATAATGCATATCAGAATTAGAATCTATACAGACGTGTGCTGTGTATGTTTGTGTGCATGTACTTGTGTGACTGTGAGCCTGCATGCACGTGTATGTGTGAAGGAGTACAAATGAAGTTGTGTTGTATTTGTAAGAAATCCAAACTAATCCCAGCCTAACAGACAATACATTCATCGATGTATTATGACAATACCCTTTCCTGCATGATGTTTACAAATCAAAGCTGTAGCAGTTTTATTTGCTGATATTTTTCTTGGGAATGCATTGACCGCAAAATGAATTTAAAGAATCTTTTATGTTATGCAATCAAGGCTAAACGAATGGCAAGAAAAACATAATTCTAGGACCTAACTCTGAACCAGAAAGCAAAAGGTAAAAGCAGCACTTCCTAGATCCTGCTCTTGGTGGCACTCTTTAGACACTATTGCACTTCAAAAGCTGAGAGAACGAGAGAGAGAGAGAGAGAGAGAGAGAGAGAGAGAAAGAAAGAGAGAGAGAGAGAGAGAGAAAGAAAGAGAGAGAGAGACAAAGAGAGCGAGAGAGAATGAGAGAGAGAATGAAGATGGGTTAGGTCCAGATTGCTCTTTCCCTTTTATACTTACCCAAACGTTATATATGCTAGCAATTAGGAGATGGCTTTTGTTGCTCTGAGGAGCACTACGCATTTTGTCAGTGGGACAAACTTTGTTGATCAGCGCAGGTCTTTGTGCCCTAAGAAATCTCCAGCAAGGTGGTGTTATCTCTGTCCCCTGCACACAGGGATATTGACAGGTGTGTATCTGGATTGAGAAATATCTCCTCGGCGCTATCTCTGCCTCCTAGGTATGGGATGCAGGTGGAACAGCTGATTATATTTCAATCTTATTTCCCAGAGTGGCTGGCGTTAGTGGAATCTGCTTGTTTTGGGGGAGGAGGAGGGAAGAAAAATAGACAAAATGTAGGTTTTTTTTTTTTCCTCCAAGCCGGGGATCTAATCTCATTCTTTGCTGTTGAAATCTGGTAATACGCAGAGGCCATTGAGAGGGAATGATTGAAACAGCCCCTGTCTCCACCCACTCCTCATTTACCCCCCCCCCCCCCCCTTCCTCCAGAGAAGCCAGCATTACCTCCAGTGTAGCATGGGTTTCTGTCAGCTAATGAATGTGGTTTGATAAGACTTAGAGGATGGGGGGGGGGGGGGGGGGGGTGTTCTGAGAGGGGAAATGCAGGGAGCGGAGCGGAGGACATTCTGCACGTCTGCCAGATGTGCGTTTTCTCACAGACCCCTGCCAGCCCCCCTCCCCTCTCCCCTTCTCCCTCCTACTCGCACACATGGTGGGCATTCGGTGCTGATCAAAGATGTGCCTCGTCCCCACGGCACCAGTCGTTTATTCCTCTAGGTTGCCCATACATTACGCTTGTCCGGGCCAATCAATATGTTTGGAATAATGCCACCGCTTAATAATTGATGTGCGCTGCATCGCTATTTGATTCATTACACAGATCAGTATTCCCTGACCTTGGTCCTGGTGGACTCTGTTGTGTGTGTGCACGCCGCTTTGCGCTTTGACCGTGCTCGGCTAATCAGGTCTGGATGGGCTGTTAATTGAATTCCGATCTGGATTTGACGTTCCCCAGACAGTTTTCAGCTGCAAGTCATATGTATGTGTAGTATTTTGCTGGAGCCATTTTTATGCTGATAATCTGACAAAAGGCAAAGCGAGTCTTCAGCTGAATTGAGTTGATTTGTACATCCCTGCAGGACTGGAAATGGGAAACGCTGCTGTAGATAACCAGAATGTAACCAGGGGTATAAATGTGCCGTTTCTTAAAAATGAAGCTGCAGTTTTGACATTGGGTTTGGCAGACGCAAAAGAGACAGTCTTCCTGAGGTGTTGATGGCTGTATTTGACAGCTGGAACACAAGGGGACACAGAGATATGAGCCAGGTAAGAAAGCTGGCATGTTGTATCCCCAAAATGAGTGACTCTAAGGAGGGAAAGAACAATATCTGTAGCAAGTTCCCTCACTGTCCAGCAGCCTGGTTTAAAATAGAGCAGTCCTGGTCCAAGAAAGGAAATATTCACAGTCAGATTCTAATGGGATGGCATTGTGGGTAACTCACAAGGAAAGGCTGAGTGTGTTGGGACTGCTGTGGGCTGTACAGGAAGAGCTGCAGGAAGGCAGTGTTGAAGACCCAATGGAAAGACGTGTAGAGAGGGTGACATAAATGAGAGCCCTTTTATGTCCTTGATTATCACCGCCAACGCTGCCCTGCGTCAGACCTGTGGTGTGGAGTGCTCTGTGAGTCATGGTTTCACCTCCCGGGACACGGGGGCATATGAGTGCACTGTTCGCTTTCCCCCGAAAACATTGGGCATAGCCCCATATATCTTCTGGTTTGGCAGCGGAGAGCTTGCAGGGTCTGCTCTGCTGTAAACAGCAGGAAAGTCATCGCCAGGCTGCTGAGTGACATATTTGCCGCTCCACTCTCCCGTCCGCCCGTTACCTGTGGGAGGGACCCGGCTCCCTCCCCACCCCGTCCCCGAGCATCTGTCCGTTTCGGGCCGCGTGACGGAGCGGCCGACACGTAGCAAATGGGACGTGTGGCATTGTGTTTGCGACGGTGCCACCAGCCATTTGGGGGCGAGGAGAGCGGATGAGGAAGGACGGCTGCCGGCTCGTCCGCTCCCGGAGCGTGACGTTCCCCCCCGCGTCCCGTCCCCGCCGTCCTCGGACACGCCAGGCCCCGGCGTGTGAGCTCTGGGGCGTTCCTGATTTGCAGTGTGTAATGGAGCCTGACTTTGATCTGGAAGCCCATGAGGGCTCCCCCTCCCCTCTCTCTCAGCACCCCCCTCCCCTTTCGCCTGACGCCATGTGACGGGCAGAAGAGAACCAGCAGCGAGGCGGCCATGTTTGTGCTCATCTCTGCGTACGAAGCGCTCTTATTTGCGTCCAATGTTGCAGAAACTGACAGTGCACTTTTTCAGCTGCACAAAGACGGAGGACAGGAGTTCTCATTTGCTTGCGGAAAGAAGAAAACCCCACTCTCTATATATAAATTCCACCTACAGAAGCCTTCTCTTGTCAGCTCTTTCCGGTATCCCTCCTCCTCATACTCACTTTTCCCTTCGCTCTCCTCTTCTTTGATGTCCACAAATGACCAGGTGCGATTCCTTCTCTGATTCCACTGGACATCTGTGTGGATTTCAAATCAATATGCAGTATGAACTGTAACTGCAAGTCTGGGATGTGTTTTCTACCAAATATAGGGTTAATCGGTCATTAAAGAAACAGCAAAACATTTTTGGCTTTAAATTCCCTCTTCTGTCCCTCTGCTCTTTTTCTTTATAAAAAATTTTTTTCTGTTATGGTTCCAAGCACCAAATTAGCCTTCAGGGTGCAATTAAAGCAGATATTTGGCCACCTCTGGGCTGTGCAGAGTAGAAAAAAATGTGTTTACCTGTCATTTCAGCCTCTATACCGATGTTAACAAGCCTTGTTTGCAGGCCGAACGTAACCATGCGGCCACAGCGTTGCTTTAAATGCATCTTTATCCTACTTCATTTAAAAAAGGGCTCAATCAGTGCTTGCTTGCCTGACACATCTCCTGCAGGTGAGGACAGGCTTTGTAGAGATGGGCTTTGTCAGGAGATTCATACTAATGAGAGGATTTGCATTTGCCCTCTGCCCATTTAACTGCCCAGCACCCCGGTCACCCAAGCGACCCAGGCTCTTTTGAGACGCATTGCTACGTGGCACACGCCGTGGCGCGGCTCCTCTTGCCTGGTTAGCGGTGGGCGCGGTGCCAGCCAGCCGCCTGGCTCTGCCCCGGTCCTCACCAGCTGGGTCCGACACCGCCACTTCACCCTGCAGCTGCCCGCGCAAACCACAAGGCAGATGTTTCACACATAGTTTGTAAAACCTCTTGGTTTAGTGATTTATTTTTTGCAAGGATGTCATGGGCAATGTGAAAAAAAGAGTGACAGAAATGCCCTGCTAAAAAGGCTGTAGTGAAACAACCAAGCTTGTTCTTGGTCGTTTATGTGCTCAGTACTCAAAGGAACAATGAAAATTTAATTATTCATCTAATGAACACCATGTACATAATGTGTCTCATTGCTCAGTGTGAAAGAGCCAGAGAGCGAGAGAGAAAGAAAGAGAGAAAGAGAGAGAGAGAGAGTGTCTGAGTTGGCGTTCCTCTTGTCTCCTGTCACTTGTGTGTCCACGCGCTCTCTCTCACAGCCTCTTTGATCTCGGCCCTCCGCAGCCGCCAATCAATTAGCTCTCGCCGGCGCGTTTCGAGTACATCTCCAGAACAGAAGTTTCCGCCCCCTTCCGATCCTGCCTCCCACGCCCCTCCGCCTCTCACCTCCGGCGCGGACCTTTCGCCCCTCACGAACCGGCCGCGCTGTGTCGCGCGCCGCACACTATGGGTGGCAAAGTTTTGCTCTTTTTTTTCTGAAGGCGCTCTCTCTGTTTTTGCGAGTCCCCCGCTCTGCGGGTCATTAAATCTGTATTAGTGAGCGAGGCTCAGCCTGCTCATGATGATAAATACAGTGCTGACTCAGACGGGAGAGAGGAGGCAGAGCTGTCAGGGACTGATGAGGCCATGCTGGCAACCGTACCACACACAGCTCCCCAGCACTGCTCGGCACCCAGAGCCACACTGTTACATCAACTATATATAAATGCCCAGAACTTTACAATGGGCAGCGATTGCAGCAATTACCTCACAACGCACTGAGAAAGTCTATCACTGGCACTCGGTTATCTTTCACTCTCTAAAGGAAATGAAATTGGACTTTTTTTTTTTTTTGCATTGCCTGTAAACAAAAGAAAAGGCTGAAATGAGGCTGAAATGTACGTTTGTGAAATGGAGATGTAAATGACGGTTCAGGAAAAGAATGCCAGTTCAATCCCAATTCATTGATCTGAACCAGTTTTTGTACCAGTATAAAATCATTCAGATTCACACCTTCTCAGCTGAACCATTTCTGCCATTTTTCTTCTCCGTCTCCACCTCAGTCTTCTACATGTACTGTAGTTTTGTTTATGTATTGTAGAACACAATGAAAGGTTACATGTTTTCAAGATCTTGTACAACACATACATTAAAATGCATAGCATTACATTACAACCAGTTAGCAGATGATCCAGAGCAACTTCCATCACAAAAGAACAGAAGTGTATCCATTCAAGTTAAATGAGCAACGGTGTCAGACCAGGCTAACAACACTCCCAGACCAGTGAGTGTGAGCATAACACCATTCAAGCAATACCACAAGTTAACTTGTGCAACCAGACTAGACAAGGGAAGTCAAGTATACTACCATACATCAATCACTTGATCTCATACATAGGTAAATTGCATACATGATGTTAACTTACAGATTTCCTCATAAATGCAATATCAGATGTTAAAAAAATATGTATTCCCTGTATTTTTTGTATCATATGACATATTGATGTACATTACTTTTGAACAGGTAAAGACTCGTTTATACATAACAGAGTAATAGCAGGGATATAGGATGGCAAAGAGTAAATATACTGCATAATGCAGTTCTTAAAATCATCTGCTTAAAGAAAAATAAAACCCTGAATTTAAATTTCAACAATAAATTACTCTTGACCTGCTCTGATCCCTCCTACAACAGCTCTCCTGTAAGTTCCTAACAAATTAGTCAGTCTGTCCCCAATGCATTGTTCGACAGCGCAAACTTCTGCAGAGATGAATGATGGAATATTATGCATGCAAACAGAAAAAATCAAATGGTGAGAAAAAATAAAGACTGAGTGATTTGTGAGTGATTCTTGCGTTGGCGTCGGTGCAGTTTGAGAAGGTTCACCACACGTACCATGCAGGCGCTCCGCTTGTGTCCTGCTAAGGAGCTTGATGCGGGCGTCTCTTTCTGGGGAGCCGCAGAGGTGACATTGGGGCATTCTGCAGCCGCAGACCGGCTGGTATCACAGGCCCCTGTGCTCACCGGGGCTCAGGCACTCTGGAACGGGAGAGGACGCCAGGGACCCATCCGCAGGAACAATCAGAACCGCAGGCAGGTCTCAGACAAAGGAAACAACATGAAAGACCGTTAACCAGGGACCCATTAGCAACACTGGAGGAAATAAAGATGCAGCATGTCAAAAGATTGTCAATCCACACCATATGTTTCAAAATAATGTGGATGAAGGCCAGGGGAACAGGAAGCGAACAGAGTCAGATCCAGAACAAAAAAACCAAGGCCAAACGATCACATTTGCTAGTAATCAAAGGCTTGTTTATTGATGTCATGTGCCACGCTGCTTGAGAATATAGACTCAACTGAGAGAATGGATTCGTTAATGCTGAACATATTGCAACTTGTATAGATGGAAACTACAATGGGGCTGTGATATATTTATTTCTGAGGGTCTGTGGACAAGCATGCTTGAAGTTCAACAAAGTCTGTCTATCTCTCTGAGGGCCTTCCTTTGAAAATAATCTCATGACTGGAGAAGTTGCTGTTGATTTAATCACCGCGCTGCACCCTTGCCGATTTAAATGATTTAAAATGGCGTTCCACATAAAAGAAAACCAGCCCTAAGTTGTTGAGAGATTTGTATTGGATGTTTTGAGATTCTTTGCTTGATTGATGTCGGTAATACAGATTTTATGTTCACACCTTGAGGGAGAAACATTAAATTTTTACCTCAGAGTGCATAATTGATTATTATATCAAGGTGAAGTTTAAAGATCGAAGCACGGCACCTGTCACATCATTACGGTTAGGAGGGATGAAATTTACAATGAATAATGAACGCGGAAGGCAGTCCTTATTTTTCCGCGGTGGAATTGACAGTTGTTGCGGTGCGGCAGTCAAGAAAAAGGGAGAAACTGCCAATAATATATCAATCTGTTGATGGGGAGTGCAGTCAATCTTTGGCAGACAGTGTGCATACATACCTAAAATAGCAGTGGGGTCTGGGGGCAGTGCTGTCTGCAACCAATCAAAGCTTTGTATGGGAGCCATTGTCAGGCGGACACCAAGGCAGTAATAAAGGTGTTTTATTGTGGCTCTTCTCTTGCACATATTTTAGCAGTACAATGAGCAATCCTGTGCCCCTCCTCATCTGTCTTCTTTATCTTCCTTTATGTTTGAAGGATTTCAACGGATGTCTGCCAGCCTCACTCGCCTTTTATTCTCTAATGAACACAGGTGGTTCTTGCGTTATTCTTCCTCAATTAAATTGCGAAGATCTGATTACGGGCTATGCCTTTAGTTTCTTGAAAAGGCACATGGATAGCACGCTAAGCACATTGTCCTCACAAAGGTCTATTGTGTAAACATTGTGTAACTGGGTCCTCTGCTTTTTTTAAAAAAAAATTGTCTCTATACACGTAATTGAATAACCCGCCATCATCGCTATAGTGAGAGCGAGAGTCCCACTGTTTGTGTGAACAGACCTGTCTGGGTTCATCCAAACAGGTCAGTTTATTGGATTTTTTCAGTTCAATTCTGAAATAAACGCTGAAATCCTGTATGTCTGAAAGGAGAGGGTCCAGAATCATCCAATCTCACGGTCCCTGGAATGAAGTCCCCTGGACTGACTAGCCCTGATGTCATTCCTTAATCATTACCATAGAAATCATCACCATGGGGGCAAAGAAGGTAAGGATGAGACATGGGAAAAGTCTCTAGCCTAACTTTCTGCAGCACTCATCTTTATGTAAGCTGTGTATACCCTGTGTAACGGTTCAGTCCCTACAGCTTTGTAACTTGAACACCTCAGTTGATTATATCACTGCGAAAACGAGGATGCTTTTTTGTAAATGCTTTTGATCTTGACTTTTTGGCAAGCTTTTGTGCTTGCTGTATTCAAGTGTACCTAGCTGATACCGTGTGGAATCCGACAAAATGTTTTTTTTTTTTTTTTGGTAATATTCTGGTGGGCATGTTTGTCCTTGAATTCTGTCCAACATTATCAGAGGTAAACCGTCCCTGCCTCTGTCTGAACATGCCAGCAGTTAATATAACGAAACATGGATGTGGTTGTGAATAATTGGTGTTTGTTTGTTCTAGCAATTCACATCTGTGGGTGTAAATGCTTCAGTTTCCATGTTTCCTTTGTTTTCAAGCAGGGGACAAAGTAGTGATATTACTGCTCATCTACATCATTTTGTGTGCACTTCTGACATGTGTAATGTCTTTGATTACCGCCACACTCAAACTGTAGTTAATTCTTGTTAGGTTGGCAGCAAAGAGATTACATATAATTAGCATTCCAGTGTAGTTTGACAATAATAATTTGAAAAGTCTCCAAACACATTTGAAAAGTGTTCAAAACTGGTCAATTGAGGAAATCAAATGTTTCACATCAAGTAATTAGCCGCATCGATACGTAGATGAACAAGACTTTCCCGACTGCATGAGAATGTACACAGACTCAAATCAGTGTTCAGTGGTGTGTGTATGGTTCAGTTCTCTAGCTTGTCGCCAGCATACCCATGGAGAAACCTCTGACAGGTACACAAGTTTTTGGGGACATGTTTAAATTGGATGTTAAATATGTCATCATATTTACTCCCTGTTTATCTGATAGTGATAAAAATGTGCGACTCCACACTTACTGAGTAGCTTTTTGGAAGCACATCCTCAGGTTGCCCTTGTTTTGCTTGCCTGCTGTTGACCACCTTGTTAGCAAGGCCGGGGTGCTAGCTGGGGAGTATCTGTGCTGGGGAAGTGGCTTGTTTCAGGTCAATAGGCATGAGTGAGGGTGAGCAGCAGCCAAATCCAAGACACAGAAACCCCATGGCGAAAAAGAAAGTTGCCCGCCAGGGTTTTTGGTGGTTTGTTTTGGATGTGCCAGTGTAAATAAAGTTAGAAAATCACCACTGCATCTGTGGATCTCATGTCTGTTACATTTTCATGGGGTGGACCCTGTGTGCTTTCTTACCACCTTGGTGGCAGAATGATATTGCAAGTGTAAAAGTAATGAGGGCACACAGACAAGGCAACTGGTACATGGTGTTATTCAGTCTACTTCACTTTTAAAATGCTGTTCTGTGTTACCTGCAAAGATTTCTGCCCTGCACCAATTCAACAAGCTCTATTCAATATCCATTGTATTTCTGAATGAGGTGTTAAATGTCTGTTCACATAGACGGGTCAAAGTTGCATTGTTTGCCTTTGAACTCAGGGAGAACACCTGGGTGTAAGCTGAATTTTACTGCAGCCAGTATTGATGATGAATCATCTTTTAATTGTAATGCACAGATACATTGCAAGAAACATTGTGTGACCGTCTCTTTACTGTTAATATAATGCTAGCAGAAATGTATCATGCAGCCCAGCTGAATGGACTGTAAGCTGAGGTTGAATCTTAAGGTATTTTACTGTTCTTGATGAAGGAAATATATTGAACAAAGAGAAATTATGTAAATCCAAACTTTTGGCACTACGCAATTGCAAAGCCCACATTCTTGCTCAAGACCACACACTCTCAATCCTTTGTCCAGGTAAGAAGCGGGGCGGGGGGATTCACAATGATTATGCTTGAATTGTAAGGCAGCATTTGCACCAAAGCAATTTGCCCCTGTTCAAGGCAAACCACGGTTGTTATGTAAATGCTCCACAAAGTTAAAGGACGAGAGACCAGTCGAAGTTCCCTTCAGAGCTGACTAGTATAAGCGAAAACAACCAGAGAAACCGCTTGTAACAATGTGTTACCCGGTGTACAAT
Source organism: Megalops cyprinoides (assembly GCF_013368585.1). Taxonomy (NCBI): domain Eukaryota; kingdom Metazoa; phylum Chordata; class Actinopteri; order Elopiformes; family Megalopidae; genus Megalops; species Megalops cyprinoides. Next base: position 12,493,416 of record NC_050604.1, read on the forward strand.
GGCTGTCCTAAGGTGTCTGCGCTACATTACTAGCTTTCAAGAGAGGCTGTCAAATCAATCGACAGGCACTGCCTGGACACCTGCAGGTCTGCAGATTCGTAGAGCGGCCTAAAACCCAGCCGTTACCCATGTGTTCGCACTCTCCTTTAATGAGCGCTAATTTGACACGGCCTCAGGGTGGAGCCGATAAGCGGATGTGAGGCTGGCGGTAATTACATCGTGCCTGGCGACCCCCGATCGCTCCCCCGCGGCTTCGACGTCACGCCGTCCTTCAAGGCCGAGATTGCCGCAGGGTCGCGGCGCCGTCGACGTTGCGGGCACAGAGACCGCTGCGCCGGTCCCTGGGGAGAGAAAAAAAAAACCACGGCGGCTGGTTTCCGCCCCTCTAATCCGGCGGTATGTAATCAGTAATTATCCACATATCGGGGAACAAAGGGAGGAAGTGGGGGCTTTGATAAACCTGCAGCTTCTTATTGATCTGGGCCCACTCTGCGGTCTGGCCCCCCCCCCATTAGTAGATGCCTGCCTGGCTGCCAGCGTGTTTCTTGGATCCTCTGCCATTGCCACTCCAATTTCAGGGATAATTTAGCTTAAGGGTGGCAAGGTTCCCAAGGACAGTTTAGTGGGAGCTTTGGATGAGCATTCTCTTGGCTTTGTCCGGGTCTTCTTTTGGAAACAAACCAGTAAAGCAGATTTTCTCTCTCTCTCTCCCCCTCTGTCTCTCTCGCTCCCGCTCGTCTTTTTTGGAGAAAGCAATATGGATTGTTCTCCCCAGTTCCCCAAAGTGCTTCCCTTCCCCCTGGCGGGCGGTGACTGCTCTTTTTTTCGTGAGCTGCCACTCTTGCGTATCTCAGTGCCCATCTGCAGCGCCGGGGTCTGCGGTCGCAGAGGGTCCCCTCTGGCTGGCGGAGCTATTCTGGTCATGAATATAATCACAAAGTTTCTGAGCGGGAATGATTCTCCGTTGCCAGTCATGTTTCAGTGGTGTGTTGCTAAGCTAGTTGCTAAGGCGGGTCTTCCTCGTTAGGCTGGCGTGCGGCCATAGTGGAATATGACATTGTGCTCTTAGTCGTGATGGAGGATTTTCTACAAAATTCCATTATCTCAGATTGCACTGTGAACATTTATTTTGAAACCAGGACAAGAATGGCTAAACAATAACAATCAAACCAGACTGAGCTGTATATTTTCTGAAGCAGGTAATAACTCGCACAGCCTTCAGGTACCATGTCAGCTGCCTGTCTACAGTGCAAAATAGCAGGCAAGGTATGCCATTCAAGGGAGTGAAATAGGGTCAGGTTTGGTTAGCTATGTGTATGACAATTCCCATGGCCTTTGAGGCAGTGCTGAATGTGGTACACTGACTGCATTGTTACACTAATTTAAGAAAGAACAGAGTAAAAACCCAAAGTGTTCAGCTAGAATTACCAAGCATTTATGAATCTTGCCTTTTAACATGCGTTGTCCTTGGCACATCCACCTTGACGCATTTCCTTGGGTATATTTTCAAACACTTCATGACTCTTTCAATAAAACTTCAAGAACGCTTTTCAGCTCTAGGCAGAAGAGGCATGTTTACAAGACAATTGTAAGGTAACTGCTGATATTTTTTTCGGAGAACAGCCAGAAGTGCCCTTTAAGACCTAAAAAAAACGAGCTCCGATTTCTCGTGGCGCAGGACAACTGTGTTGACTGATGGCTCAATTTCCCCTTCAGTCGGGGCCTGCTCTCGTATAAGCGCACCAAGGCGGCTGGCTCAAACACAGCCACACATACGCACACACACACACACACACACACACACACACAAAAACACACAAACACACACAAAACAGCACTGATGTTGGCCGGGCTGAGACAATAGCGGAAAGATAATTAAGTGGAGTCTTCAAAGCGGGGATGTAAGCGATGCATTGCGTGGGAATTCAACACGTGCTGTTTAAAAATGCGGAGGTGTTATTTTTAGTGATGTGAAGCCTCAAACAATTTCTGTTTTCCTTTTGACGGCCCACTGAGACAAAAATCTGAACTTAATGACAACTTTTTTTCTCCCTGTCTCAACCCCCTCCCCCCCCACTCTCTGAAACATTCGCTCACACCCACACACACACAGCATGCACAAAACAAAGACCCCTCTTCAGGGTAAATAATTACGAGGTATACGGTGGCATGTGTTTTAAATTCAGCCACCATCTCAGAGGAGCTCTCTTCCTATTGAATTTTATTGGTATTTTGAGTCCTCCCTGCCTACATGCCAGTGCTACAGATCAAAGCAATGACATTATGACTTCAATCATTTTCCAATTGGAAATCTAAAATCGGTTTGGAATGTCTGAGGCACTCCCTGGAGTCCCTGTGAAATATCTTTATTTCTTCATATGCAATTATGCCTCCCCAAAGTGAAAGAACATGGTATTCGGTTTCTATATTGACGGGGGGGAAAATCTGTGAGGATTACTGAAGCATGTGACCAGTAGATGGGGGTGTTGCACCGCATACGGTCTGAGATGTTACATGTAGCTCAGGCTCCATGTATCTTCTTGTGTGTATATGTGTTTCGGGGCTATGTTTGAATTTCTCTGGAACAAAGAAACGCATGCATCATGTATCTGCATCCAAACACACACACACATACGCACAAACACACACACACACACACACACACACACACACACATATGTATACACAGACACACACACGCACACACATATGTATACACACACACACACACACACACATGTACATATAAACATACGCACATGCACCAAACAAAAACTCATCAGAAACACTTGCACACATGCATTTCCACACACACACACACACACACACACACACATACACAAATATGCACACACACACAGCAAAAAGTGGGTAAAAACGGGTCGGATTCCTTTACTAAAAAGGTACTCAGTAAATGCTGCTTGACACAGTTTAGTGAACAGCTTCCCAACTCAACCAAACCTTGGGTATCACTGAGTGGCCATGTTACCATGTGAGCAGGTCTGCTCCCAGTATTTCATGCTTTAGGAGACCCACATTGTGACAGGCATAGAGTAGTATCATATTTCTCAGGTGGTGCTGAGAAATCAGTTACATTGGGCACCGACTGCACAGTCTCCAAGATTCAATCTCATCTTCAATGGGTCCAGTGGTTCCACCAACCATTTTACAGGGACGAATGATGACGATGATTATGATGATAATGAGGCTGATACCCCGTAGTGTAATTAGCAAATATATGTATACAGCATAATCAACAGAAAGAAGAGTGACGCAGAATTTTATCAATGGATAAAATTGTACGTTTGGACTCTCACTGATAACCATTTATTATCAATCAGATCTATAGGACATATGTGGCACCTGACCCTTGGTCCTTGCTTTGGACTTTGATATCTGTATCTGACATTTGAATTCAACATCCTAATAATTTCATTATATCTGTATAAGGATAGAATGGGAACGAAAAAGGTTTCCTCTGCTAAGCTGTTTATCTATGAAAAATGTTTTCAATAACACTCTTATCTGTATTGTTAGATGAGCACAAAATATCAAATTAGATTCTGAAATATCTGTTTTTGCGGGCTTCCTTTATAATTCAAGAAGGTCTCGGGGAGAAATATCCAATTGGCAATTCTGCTGTGTAAAAGCTGGGCTAGATTTCTGCCCCTGCTAAGCCTTCCCCTCTTATCTGCAGAAACTATTGACAGTCATTTTCGGCTAAGGCTCCAAACAGGATTAGCAGCCAGCACAGTGGCTGCAGTCACCCGCATTCTCCTGCTGCTCGCGACCCCAAACACAAACTGCAGGTTTATTCTAATTCTGCTCAGCGCCTCCACCCCTCTCCCTCTCTCCCTCTCTCCCTCTCTACTGACTTGCTCTCTTTCCCTCTCTCCCTTCACTCTCTGCCCCCCAACCCCGCCCCCCCCCCGCGCCTCTCTCTCTCTCCTTGCTCTATCTCACCCTCCCCTCTCCTCTCTCGCTCTCTCTTTCTCTCTCCTGGTGCCATGTGCTTCCTGCATGCACCTCACAATGAGATGCCAAGTTACGTGAGGACAGTGCAGTCAATAAATTCCGGGCAGCGGCAGGCTAATGTGGCTCTCGAATGTTATGCCTGCGTTCAACTCCAACCCGCAAAAACACTGCTCAACATTTGTTCAGTCCTCTCGCTCTTCCCAGAGCACACGTGCACTTCAGTGACTGGGGCAAGCGAATTCAGCTTTTCAACATTACAATTGATGCATATCAAATACCATGGCTGGAGCCCAGAGAAAAACGCCCGGAGCTGGGAAAGGCAAACCATGTAGAGTTTTATGGTTCTTGCTAACTGTACCTCAGAGGGAGGAATCACAGGACACATTGTAACATCGTTTGTGTTCTGAATATCTGTGCTTGCAATGAATGGTGTATATTTTTTTCAGAAAATTGATTAAGCAGTCATTTTCTTAATTGCATCCTGGCTGAGGTCTGGGGGGAGACTGAATTCAGGAATTGAAAGGCTGAAACAGGCTCTGACAATGTGTGCTTTAAACTTGTAAAGTAATTTTTAATAACCCAAGAGTAAACAGGGGAAAAAAAGTTCAATAAATAATTAAAGAGGAATAAATAAATTATTTGAATTGTCCACTCTCAAATGAAGAGCAGAAACCTTGGATTGACTGATGAAGCCAATGGTGGCTGTGTTCTCTGCTCAACCAGTGGGTGGCACTCAAACCACATAAATGACTGCCAATCTAAAAAAAAAAAAAATTCCAAGAAATAACCAAAAGCTGTATTTGAAAGAAGACTCATTCTTATCACTGGGGTTTCAAATTCTATCTGTTAAAAAAATGAGCTGCTCCTGCTTTTCATGGCCTTTTTCGGACCTCCGGTAGATCTGCATGAATTCGAAAGCTAGTTATCACGTATTTTAGGAGGTTGTTTAAGCATTAAATGTGATGAGGAGTGAACCGGCTGCCAGGCAATTGACCCCATTGCGCACCAGGCAGGCTCTTCCCTTTATCTCCGTGTTATACCTGCTGCCACTCTCTATTCTAGCCAGAGACAAAGGCTATATTAGGGGCGGGCTCCACAAAGGCGTCGGCTCTCGGGGAGAGCCTGCAAAGACAGAGAGCGGGTGTGTTCAGAGGAAGCCCATTAGAGGGCTGTGTGAGGCATTCCACAGGTGGGCAGAGTGGAAGACACATGTGCTGCCATTCAACATTCAGGCTGGCTGCAAAAGGAACAGCTGGAGAGAAGCTGATGTCCTTTTCTCGATTGTTGGCTGGTTGCTGTTTGGTAACACATGACTGAAATAAACTGAGGGAACTGTGTCTTTGTTGCACCTCGAGAAGAGAATGTTGGCGTCTGCCGAATCAGGGCATGAATATTAAGGGCCGTGGAGGAGGTAAATATTTCACAGGTCTCGTTTGCACCGTGTGATTTAAACATGAGTGGGGAAAGCGGAACTTTGGCTGCCTGTCCGGGTTCCTGTGGTCCTCCCCTCGTAGGTGTGGGAGGCCATTAATCTTCATCGTGGCTGGCGCTCCTCTCCCTCCCCTCACCGGCATCGCTCAGAGGCCCTCCGCTGTGCTGTCAGTCCCTCCACCCTGTCACGTCTTCTCCTTCCACTGTCCTTTCACCGCTGTCCCTTTTGTGTCCCCGTCCCTCTCCTGTACGCCGTTGGTCGCGCCCCCTCCCACCCGGGGGCGACGATGAAGGCAGAGGCGACACTGTCATCGGGGGCGAAACGGAGGAGGGGTGCGCATTCTCCCTCCAAAAGTTCCTCCGCTGTAATTGTGCGCCAGTGCCCCGCAGGTGGCCGCCAGTGCCAGCGCTTGAGGACTTGGAGAACGCACGGCCTCCCCCACTCTCTCTCCACGGTTTCCCGGCGAGCCGAGCCTCATTACTCCGGGTGGGCGTTCTCTCTCCTTTAATCCAGATGAACTCAATATCCTTAATTGGGCGGAATATGAATTCAGCAGCGCTAAGACTAAGGATATTTCCCCGTCAGGTGGCAGCAGTCCCCAGGACTCGTGCTCAGATGCCACATAAGGAGGAAGGGGGGGGGGGGGGGGGGGGGATGGGTGACAATAACATATCCTGCCCACCCAGTTCCTGTATCCTTCGTCTACAGCGCACTGTACATCCAGCCATGCACCCCGAATGAGCTACGCAGTGCAGAGTGTGTATGTAAAACAAGCTACAGAGGTGCGGGTCTGAGAGCCCACGTTCTCCATGTCAGAGATTTAATGGCACTCAATAAGTCATAATAAAAAGACAATTAGTAGCGCAGAGAGGTCTTCCTACCGCACTTGTCATCAGCGAAATTTAAGTTGCTCGTTCTTCATTTTAATTACAATACTAATAACGCCACGGGTGTACGTCATTGTGTTTGGAAATTTATGACAGAGCACCGTCATAAAAAAAAGGCTGGAATAAAAAGCTGTCTGTTAATCTCACTTCTTCAGATGCTGTTTTTTTGACGGTTGCCTGTCGTGGCGCTGAAAACACGCACCGCAGAGCAGTCTTCTGGCGGTTGTTTCCCGTAACTGAAATGCAATGGTGTTCGCTCCCGAATCTGCTCGTTCACAGACCTGATGGCTTCACAGCCGCCTTTCAGCCAGAGGATGACTGACAGCTGGAGCAACAGGTGGCTCAAGATTCCATCCAATCAATGGCTGCAATTAAGCAATTAAGACCCGATTTGGCAATTTGTCAGGGAAGACCTAGAAAACTGTGATCTTCAGTAGTCACTGCGGCTTGTAGTGAGTGGCAATATTTGATCCAGGTGTTGCCAGACGCCTGGTGCTGTTACCCCCCCCTCCCCCACTACACAGCCAGTGCCTTGATGAATGTCAAATGGCTGGGAACCGGTCCTCTATGTATAATCACTTGTGTCAGTGCGAAGAGGCAGACGTGGCAGCACCCGGCTCATTATACAAACACATGCTCCAGCGAGCTTGCAGTGCGTATCCCACCACCCCCCACATGAAAAAAAACACTCTGGGTGCTTAAACAAGGGCCACTGCATGCCTCGTATTTCATTACGTCCCATTACAGAGCACGTGTGCCCGGGTTTAGCGTCTGTTCAACATCCCAATGCAATTAGTGCACTGTGATCCCTTACTAAAAATACCCTTCAACTTTCCATGGGCAAGGCGATGCTACGGAATACAATTTTAATAAACGTGTCATGTTGCTCTTGTAGAAATTGGATTTAGTTGGCGGCGGTGGCGTTGCCTTACAATGCAGCCTGCATCAAAGAGTGACAAGCAAACCGGGCAGAAGAATACATTGTTGCTTTACATATTTCATTCACTACCAGAAAAAGGATTTACGGGAATTAAAACTGCATGCTAGCTAATTTTCCAGAACAATCACGGCTGTTTTGGCACGGAGCGAAACCAGTTTTGAGACAGAGGTGTGTTGTGGAGCGCAGTCTAATGCGCAGGCCGGAAAGGCCGAATTTCCACGTGGTGAAGCACTTCTCGGAGAAAGCAGGAAACGTGCGGGGGTTGCCCGCTCCTGTCCAGCTTCCTCCCTTCTCTCCCAGGCCGGGGACGGCCACGTTATCGCTTTATCAGAAAGTGCAACACCAGATGCCGTGCATCTCCTGCGCAAAATGCGGGGGGCGAAATAAAAGCGATCAAAAGAAAACCTTCTCCAAAAACAAAGATATTCCCTCCTCGCGTCCGGATGCGCATCGACCCAACAGGCTCCGCTGAAGATTACCGCTGGGAAGGAGAATGGAGGCACCGCTAAAATAACTATTTGCATTACAATGCAAATTACAGCGAATTAGCTTTCATGTTTTTTTATACTGTGCCTTTAGCGAGGAAGCACTAATTGTAGCTTCAGACCGAATTCTAATTGCTTCCAAGAGCGGACAAAACAAGCTCAGCATAATTATCTTTACCTTTGAATGTGGCAGATTATTCGCCATCGCGAGCCAAATTTCAATTAACGCCCTCTTTGCAGTTAAATATGTCCGTGATTCGAGGCGATAAATAATGCAGATACTTCCATACTGCTTTTTTTTGAAGAGTCGCTACCTCCCCAATGCCCCATATCCCTTATTGCCCAGGCGCTTTTCGCTGCAGTCCGCACCCCGCACTAAGATGGAAAAAAAAAATGAATGGACTTGGCTACATTGACCCAATTCTGGATCTTAAAAAAATTCAATCAGTTTTGCCTGGAGTTATTTTCCCTCCCTTTGCAAGATTAAATGATTCAATTCTCTGAGCTTATCCATATTTCTCATATGCTTTACTGCGAGAATTAGTGTGGGTGCCCTTCTCTGAGAACGGCCTTATTGCTAAGGATAGGTCGTTAGTTTCATCTTTTCCCTCTGTCATCATCCGGTGTTTCTCTCCTTTTCTTCAATCAAATCGATCAACGTTTTTAGATATAGCTTGCAAGACGAGCACAAATTGCCACAATGTTTCTCTCCTTGAGGACACACACCATCGAGAGGTTATTGATATTTTATGATATTTCATTTGAAAACTTTTTACAGAACAACGGAGGGTGAGATTTGTAGTCTGTGGTGACCTCTGAAGGATGGAACCTGAGAGTATCTCCCAGAAAGTGCTTTTCTGACAATCTTATCCTGTGTGAGGAAAAAAAAACGGGAACGGAACCGCTAAATGTCATGTTTTCGCCATCCACATACATTAGATGCTTTCCACACTGTGACGTCAAGCAACACTGCTAGCTTGGCATCTTTCGGATGCCAAGGTCTAATAGAAAACTTGAGCTATTAAAAAAGGAGCCGTTGGGAGATGCAAGCTAAAACGTTTGAGCTGTCTGTTAAATTGAAGTCATACTGCCCGTGAAGACACCCACAGAGTTTGAGCCAGCCACCCAAGAAAGTCTGAAAGTTAATTACACTGGGAAAAGTTCTCCTGTGAGCCTACAGAATTCAGGCAAAACTGCTAAAAAACTGTCTCTGCAATGCTCTTAAAAGACCTCCATCTCACTCATTCATCCCAAGACCTTGCCCTCTTTTAGCGGTCTCATGAGGTATAAGAGATTTGTGCTGTGGGCATTTATTTTTACAACTACATTTAGGCGCATATTATCAATTGCCCTTGTCACTGCACAGAGGGCACAATGCACTTTGAAGGGACAAGATCCACCCTACGAGTGGCGGTAAAAGGAAGAAAATAAATCAGATTTATATTGAACTTTCAGCCATGGTGTTCTTCTCTCAGAAACACCACTGCACATGTCCTCAAAGCTGAGATTGACAGAATAAACCACAAAGGAGGGTTAATGCTCCAGCTGGAAATGGATTTATGTATTTCTATATTTTATCCAAAAAACCCTCAGAGATCTCTCTGTACACGCATTGTTTATGTGCACACACAAACACACACGCACACACACACACACACACAAACATATACACACATATATATAAATTATATATATATATATATATATATATATATATATATATATATATATATATATATATACATACATACATATTGGCAATAAGGAACAAACATGTTGTGGTCTGTCTGGCCTCACCCCGGTGCGCTCTGGTAGCCTAATGGCACTCAGGTGAAAGTGAAGGGCCAAAACAGATTTACTCCTTTGTACTCTGGGAAAAAAAATCAATTGTGAGATGGGTAGAGTCTTTAGAGAGCCCTTTTCGGAGACGAGATACAGGAAAAATTAATTTGAGAAGGCATGTTCTTTCATTTAAGTGGCGACCCCATTTTGAGTCCTGCACGTTAAAGTGCAGAGTTGAAAATCATTGGTCAGCAGACTGTGGTGGCTAGAGGGGCAAAACAGTACCCCCGCAGCAGAGACACTGGCGGCTCCCAGCCCCACTTTACATGGGCATTGTTTTACTCTGAGGCTTTGGGATGCACTTTTATTGTGTCTCGCGTCTCACTCTATGCTCTCACTGCAATACCATGGCCCCTGCAACCTTGCACCTTAGCCACCTTCCTTCCCACATCACACTGTTGCCGTGGCGACAGCCATAGCAGAAGAACCATGGGGAAAATGTGTTCCAGACTGTGCTGCAGGTGAGCATTGAGTGACAGGCTAGCTGCTTCTTACCCACCCCCCCCTATCCTCCCCCCTCCCCACCCCCCAAAACCCTCGCTTGATCGTTAAGGGACACAGAGCTGGATGAAAGAGCTGGTAAACAACAGATGTTCTTAAAGGGAGGAAAAGAGATGGTGAGAGGGGGAAAAAGAGGGAGAGAAAGGTTGAGCGTTATTAGAAGCTGAAATGCCCCAAAGAGACTGTGGCGAAGGCGCTCGGGCGCCTTGCAGCTGTTGAGAGGGAGCAGGCTGCGGATGTGGGCGCCGAGGACTCGCGGAAAGTCAGAGCGCTGTTAACATGTCTGCCAGTCCTGGATACAGCCTCTTCATTTCTCTCACTCTCTCCGGCTTTCAATGGCACTTATTTTTAAAACTGGTCAAATTCACCTTTCCATACTGTTTTTTTTTCCCCCTTAACACGGTATTGTCCACGGTATTGTCCACATGCATTACTACATTAGACATTGATTTTGGTTTGGTTACTCCTGTTCAGAGCAAGTATCACACATTCTCCTTAACACTAATTTTAAACCTGGGTCAGCTGTGTGTATCATGCAGTGCCACTCATGTACAAGTGTGTGACATTAAGGTTCCACCATTCTTTGTGACCTTGCAGCACACAAACGAAGGAGGAAGAGAGGAATATGATATCATGCTTACATTAAAAGTATAGCAAAGTTAAAGGAAGATTATGAGAGAGCACTGAACCGAGGCGGCCAACTGAGGTGCCATATGTCTAGCCAACTGATAGCAAGGCCATGCTATCTCACTTTACATTGGGCTGGCAACGAGAGGAGAGTTTGTATAGTATGTATGCTGAAGAGAGCATTCACTGAAGGCTTGAATAGAATCAATGAAAATCAGTCATTGTTTGATATTGGTGAGGTTGTGGTCATTATTTGCACTATTGTCTGAGACAGGTAGAATGGTTTATATTGTCATCACTTGATTATTTGTGCCTTCAGAGAGCCAGGGCAAGTAAAGTTAGCTAAAATGGAGTTTGACTCAAAAGGGTGTACAGGGTCGCTCTTTCTCTCACTCTCTCTATTGCTCTTATCTGGACCTTGCCGCTGAGAGTGTTAAGTGGGAGGAAACCACAGTCCAGGCAACTTGGAAAAACGGATGGTTACGGCTGCTCTATGATGCGGACCTTAAGCCTTAACTGCTGCTGTTAGAGTGCCAAACCAGGCATGCATGGGGGCAGAATCTCCTGGTAACCACACCTCTGAAGCCTTACCCCGTTTCCAGCTGACTGCCCCAAGCACCGTTGTAGCAAGCTGCATCAAAAGAATGCATGCTGTGTCTCTAAAACGTCCATGTCCATTTGCTCACACTAGCGACGGTTTAGAGCCACTGTGTGACCCTTCTGGAGGTGACCTTACACATACAACACTTCTGTGTGGTTGGTCTGAAGAAGGCCTTAAAGATATACCACTCTGAGGAAAACCATTATGGGGACCATAACCATTATCTGTATGAAGGTTTCTTTAAGAATGCATACTTACAACCTACTGTCAGTCCCTACACTCCTACCAGACCATTCCACTCCTCTACCCCTGGTTAGCAAGCTGTCCCTTCTTGGAAGGGTCACTCACCTTGTTCATGTTCCTTCTATTCTTCCACTGTGTTCCACAGAGGGAAGGAATGAGCTCCCCATAACAGTCAGGACAGCGGGTCCACTGTATGTTTTTTGGCACAGACAACAATTCAGAGTACATTTTGGCTTCCCACACTCCCACGCTGACCCGTCTCCCACCTAACACTGTGGTAAAAGTATAAGTATGTAAGCATAAGCACTGTGTGCAAAATATAAGCATTTGAGGCAAAAGCCTGTTGACAGAATAGGCCTTTGCTGTAGAAAAACCTTTTTGTCAAAACTCTGTGGTGATAGAAGCCTGTGGCGGTACAAGCTGGGTGGCTTAAAATGGTGACAGTGGTATATAGTTGTAAGCCTTATAACAGCGCTTACTGTGGCAATGATTGCCAGAGTTGTGCTATACTAAGCGAGTCTATTCTTAAAACGCTACATTCCTAACTCTATCGAATACCCATATTGTAAGTTGCTTTGGATAGGACCATCTGCTAAAAGAATAAATGTAAATGAAACAGGGCCTGTGTATGACTGGCATTGAGACTGTATGAAGGATACAGCGCCTCTGTGTGGCTGACCTTGAGACAGTCTTAAAGATGGAGCACTCCTTGCGACTGTAAATAAAACTTCTTAAAGAAACAGCATCTCAGTGTGAGCAGTTGGACCTTCACCAACCATGGGCCTTAAGAATTCCCAATCAGAATCAGGTCTTTATGTTCCATTCACTTTGCTTTGTTTAATTTATGTGTGCTCATTTTCTTAGTCCGATTGCTGACATGGAGATGCGGGATGCATTTTGATTAAACCAGTGGGAGAACACAGAATTTGGGGCCTCATCAGAGAGACATCCAGTACAGGCAGAAGGAATACAGCCAAAATATTGTGTTTTCATAAACAATAAAACATGTAGTATTTATAACCTGGGCTTGGCAAGGGAGACACAATAATAAATAATGCAAGGCCTTTGTGCATCCATAAGCAGTGATCAAACAAAAGGGCAGAGATCTCTGTATTATTCACACTTGTAGTCTGTTTCCACCATTCCTTAAAACGCGCGCGTTTATATACACGCCATATGAGTGAGACTCAGTCAATAGGCTGGGGCTGCAGGCGGATGCCATTTCTCTGGGCGAATTCCATCGCACGCTGGTAATAATGGCATTAATCATGTGAAAAATCAGGTACTGAAAGGCTTGAAGTATGGGAATGGCAGCTTTTATCACGCTGCATCTGATTATAGCCTTGAAAAATAAGACTGCAGTGGAGTGGATGGGGAAATTGTTATTAAAGCCTGTTTTGCCGTCGCTGTAAACTCCGCAGGTCTCTTGTGCCCAATTAAAAGTGAGCCTTTTTTTCCTGTTCCTTTGCCACTTTCCCCCAGTGACAGGTAATGGGGACAGGTGCCATTCAGGGATTAGTCAGAATGAAAAACAGTATGGAAATATCACAGGAAAGCAAATGTATATTTATCCCGGTCATAGAAGTGGTGCTGATGCCTCAGGTTGTTGCCTTACAAGTTGTTCAAGTTCTCCGCATGAGATCAAATATCTATTCGTACTAGTTTTTTTTTTTATTTTGTTTGTAAATGTAAATTTATTCAATTCAGAAATCCTGCCTTGGCTCCAGCTCTCAAGTATAAAAGGCAATTGGCTGTGTGATCAACTATACTGCTGTCTCGAAGGGGGATGAAACACCAAATGCATTGGGACCGCCTTGTGACCAAGTGTGTTACCTTTCAATTCATCTTCATTACAATCCTCAGCCCCTACCTCCCGTCCTGCCTCCCCCCACCCAGCCTAGAGACCGTTTCCTGCTTGCCTGCACTGGGCAGTTCCACATCACCAAGAACTGACCTTGTGATGATAGCACTTTGGGTCGTGTCATTGGCTGCTCTTGCGTGGAAGGAGGGATGGACGAAAGCATCAAAAGTCACCGACGGCAACCAGGCCCACCTGGAGAGGCTCTGCCTGGCGGTGTGGCCCTGATGGTAAGGAATGGGCCCACCGTGGAGATAAAGGACACCTGAGCTCGGAGGGATTAGGACATTATTGGCATCCAGGACATTGGGTATTCTCTGCACAAATATCAGCGCCGCGGCAAACTGGTGTTTATTTATAATCATTTGCCAGATAGGTCACTGACACACGCGCTCTAATTTGGTGGGGAGTCCCTCGGCAGGCGCCGGGTCCCAAAGCAATAAGAGTCGACCTCGACTGATTGAGTGTGGTTGTCTCTCTCTCTCTCCCTCTCTCTCTCTCTCTCACTCTCTCCTTCTCCTACTCTACATCTCGCCTGCTCTTTCTCCCTCGCTCGCCCCGGCAGGACACTGGGATTTCGTCCGACGCCTCGCCTCGCTCCGACCTTGAGCGGAACGTATTGCAGAAGTAAGGAGAGCTGACAGCGGAGCCGCGGCTGATTTGCCCGGCGAGCGAATCCTCCTTTGACCACCCGGTTCGGATAACGAGGAGCTAAGGAGGAGAGGCATGTGCAGCCTACCCTGTCCTCCTTGGCGAGCGCCGTGTGCTGTGGCCCGGGCCCGCTCCTCTGTGAGGGCTGCGTCCTCGCCCGCGACAGCAAATTGATTCCTCCGCTTTGGCTGTCTCTCCTCATATCGCGCCCGACGCCGCTCTCCCCTCTCCCCCGCCCCCCAGCAGCCTCTAAAAGACAAAAGGGGCCTGGAGCGGGTGAGCTGCCAGCGCTCATCGATCACCTCTCATCGAGATCCAATTCCCCACACTTCGCCGCGCCTCTGAGGCATGCATTTTTAAATCTTGTTCAATGACCAAGCAGCTGGAGGGCCTCTCCTTAAACACGGGCTGCCTGTTGTGCGACGGCGGCCGCTCCGGAGGAGAGAATGGCGAGAGACAGGCGTGTGGGGGAGCGGCTCGAGAACGCGGGGCCCCGGCGTCTCCACCGCGGGGACGGCCATCTGGAGCCGGCGAACGCGGGCTGCGCGCCGTTTTCCGAACGATCTTTATCTCCTCCGCAAAAAATACGGCCCACCGGAGCCCTTGCATAATTTCAGGTAACGCGTTAAGACAAGCAGCGCATGCCACGCAGCTGTTCGGGATGCGGAGAGGCCCCTCTGACGGCGTTATGAAACAGCAGAATGGGGAGCGGTAATTAAGTGCGCGAGGAGTGTCGGTCGCAGAGCAAACGGTCCTCCACCCGAGGTGGGAGATGTGCCTACACAGCGGCAAGGGCTGTTTCTTGACAAAGCGTGGAAAATAATATCGCTGCTGTCTGCTAGGCCCAGCAGTGTTGACGTGCAGCCAATTCAATACATAAATCAAGCAAACACACATAAAGGTCTCGGCCCCGTCGAGACTTCCTGTGCTGAGCCCTGGCTGCCCGAGCTGCATCTGGAACAGGAGTGGAGTGCGTCCGAAAGCAAAACTGCCATGTTTACTGTGTGCCGAACTGACCTTTGCAGCACCTGTTGTGCCTCGTCATAGTGCCAGCCAATGCGACAGCGTGGCATTCCGTGATTGGTTAGCGCAGAGGCACGTGACCAAGAATCGATGCTGAAAGCAGAGCTCTTCAGAAAGAAAATTTGAAAAGGCAAACGACAAAAGCCTCAATCACCAGAATGGTGAGTCAGGTTCTTCTGAAGGGAAAAAGATCATTTGTAGTAGAGAGAGAGAGAGAAAGAGAAATGTTGACTTCTGACATCTTTGTCTATTTTAATATCAAAACCCATTTACTTTTTAAATGTTACAAGTTCATTGTGGCCTTTTTCATGGCTGCACACAAGATGACACCATCAAACTGAATAACAAAGCCCTGAATCTTCTTAATCCTTAAACCTTGGGTATTGAAATGTAAAAAATAAACTATTTAAAATGAAGAAACTATTCTTTGACATCCCACACTACACATATCTAGGTATAGGTGTTTGAAAGCAATCATCATCAACCATACAAATGGATTCTTCCAATCAACAAACATTTTGTCAGCTGCATAAATCACTGACTGTTTAAAGGCACACAGAAACCAATGCCTTTAGCGTGAAAACTCAAATCAGTCAGTTGGAAATTCTGCTACTTCAGGTGACCCTACAATAAAATCAGCAAACTCCCTTTACACTGTACCTGTTTGAGATGGAGTAACCTATGCCCAAAATGAAAACAAAAAAAAAATGCAAACCATGAACCCACACGACCCATACACTTCCCTCAACAGTTATAACAAATGGATTGAACATCCAAGCAACATTCCTGCAAGGGCTACAGAGGTGCATATAACCCCTCCCCATGAAATAGACAGCCCTCCCTTAGCGCTTGGTCTTTGCTTGCTAGCTGTCTGATTTTGGCTGTATAATAACCCACTGGAGATCCCCGCTCGTTTTTCGTACAGGAGATTTAAACAGCAGTCTGTAGGTCTCCAAACAGAGGCCGAGACAAAGAGACAGAGAGAGAGGAATACAAAAATTATTCATTCTCTTCTGCTCCATGTCCCATAGAACAATTGAGGCTATGCTGTTCCCAGGTAGCAGAAATGTATTTCTAAGACAGGACGGGGATCAACGACATGATTGTGGAAAGGAAGCATGCTGAGAGGATTCGACCAGCGATAAGCCTAGAGCAGCTTCCGAGTTGGAATTGTACACATTTGAACAGTCTGGTATGGCCCTTTGTACACTGTGAGTTGTGTTTTCTCACACTGCTAGTCAATACAGCATGCTGCTCTGACTGGTTAGATGAAAGACATGTGACAGGAAGACATCAGAGAAAAGCTTAACAACTAATGCCAAGAGGTGTTGAGTCATTGTTCTTGACATCACTATATGAACCTTTACTGTATTTGATAGGATTATTTGCGTTATGAATATGGCTGTCTGCGCATGGGGGGCACCATTTGATGTAATAAAGTACAATATTCTTCTGGTGAATATAAATGATCAATTATAAATAATAGGAGCACCAGCCTAGAAATTTCACCTACACATTAAAATAATTTATTCACATAAAGAATTATTCATATCTGAAGGTAGAGTACATTGAATTTGTGAACTTACTGAGTAATCAGACAACACGTTTCACATACACAAATAAAGTCTATTTTGAAACAAAATATTCACAACATATTATATGAATAGAAATGTGGTAAAGAAAATAGCAGTAGCATAAATACAACCTACAGTTTGGTATTTGGCTTTATTAACAGAGAGTAGGAGTTAAAGACACTGTGAATCATTCAAATTGAGATGTTATGCTATAATCGTTGTTAGTGCTCCTCTACATTCAGGCACAGCAGGAAGTTGTGTGTGGCTTGGCCCTGTCTATGCTGGGTAGGGCTGGATGTCTGGTCTGACTCTTCTGTGTGGGCTGGAACAGGGCACAGCTGGATCCCTTCCCCTCTTTCCCTCTTTGAAAAGAGGTCCTTCTTTCTCCTGTGATGCTTGCGGTTCTTTTTGGCTGGACTCAGAGGCATTGCTCTGGGTCTGGCACAGCTCAGACATTGTACACTCGAGCCAAAGTTCCTTAAAAGTCTCTCTAAATTAGTTCCTCACTGAAGTTAGAATGCTGAGCGGAGGCTGGCACAGACTCACTTGAAGTCCTCCATCTCAAGCTACATAGACTACATAGCTACTTCACCAGATGCCAATTTCTTGTGAAGGAGACAAGGGAAACATTTACTATGTGGAGAAGCGTGGGTCCCTTGGTAGACCCAGTAGAAGGAAAAGAGATCTCTATCTCTTTATGGTTGGGAGAGTCAATGTCATATTTATGTTGTCAGATAAGGATTGGGTATGAACCAATCACCAGTGGTCACAACTCAGAAAATGTGATGTATAAGTGGGGGGAGGGTCCTACTTTTATGACCCTTTGTTTGAGCACACACAGAAAATGAAAGGAAAATTTCCACTATCTGCTTTGGTGCAGAGAGGGGGAAATCGCTACAATCAGAAAGAAGACATCCCAGACGTCAGCTTCACTAGATTTGTTTTGATGAGTAACTGGCATTGACAGATGGGTGTCATTTCCTCTACATTTATTGAGACGCGAAATGGGAGGGATGCTGCTCTGGAACACGGAAAATGTAATGGAGGCAAACCTCATCGCTCGGCCCGTGCGTGATTATTAATGCCGGCGCTTCTGAAAGGCCTCCAGCCCCACCCCTCCCCATCGCTCGGCGGGGGCCGAGGGTGCAGGGAGGGGTGGGGCTGAGTCACCGCTGTTCTCTCTCATTGTGTGCTGCACCAGGAGATGACACTCGGAGAGGGATGAAGTCATTATTTCTCCAGAGCGGGAATAATAATCTTTTTGGAGGTCCTCCAGAAGGCTGAAAAGCGATGGACGGGGTGTATTAATGTAGCAGGAGATTATGCTGAGAAATAAACACAGCGTGTGTGGAATTCAGAGCGGGTGACTGGCCCCGCCTTGGTCAGACCAGATACGTGCTGAGTGTGAGTCGCATGCAGTAAACTCAAAGTGCTGAGTCTGCAGAATCAAAGATAAAGACTTAAAAAAGTCTTGACAAAAAAAAGGGCAATACAAATACTCAAAGAAAAAAGAGGGAAAGAAAAGCAACTTGAGGATGCATCAGTAACACTGTACATTATGTACATATTTACCCCCGTAGTTGCATTGTAACTACTAATTAATTAATGTTTAATAAAAGTCTATGTACTTTTTTTATTACAGCAATTAACATGAAACAGGGGTTTGTGATCTGTGTTATTACACAGGTAATGCTTAATGTAATTTTACAAGGCATGAGATAATGTGATAATGCATACCAATTGCACAGTAATTGTTTGCAGTTACATAACACTTACATATTACGTATAGTTACAGGTGACTTATGTAATTTACTTGTATTAGTGTCCATGAAGGTGGAATCCACCACCTAAATAAAGATAGATTTAAACAGTATCCTGCCTATTCTTCTCTCTCACTGAAGTCTAATGTGGTAAACAAAGTTACATACTCGCACTGTACCATATCGCCAGACTCATGACATTTTCTTTATCCGGAAATTAACTTTGATGACAAAGGACATAGATCAATATATCTAGAATCAGGCCAAACACCTTGTGGGACATTTGGAGTTTAGCCTACCTTAAACAATTCTTTGGCTGCACAGGACATGCCTGTTTAATCAGTTTTAGATAACTATCATTACACCTCTGGTAAAGTTGCTGCTCTTTCTATTGTTTAGATGAATCTAAAGCTGGACTTGTCTTTTGCTATAATAATTTGTGCAGTGCTATTCTTGACCATTTAGTAATTATATTTTAAGTGGTTTAATCTGTGCCACAAAACAAGAAACTTAATTAAGTACTTGAGTTTTATTAGCATATCCATATAATGTAATCTACAGTGCCCATCACATTTAATAACAAAAACATGCTATAAAAGAAAAAAATACTAGGTAATTTTCTGCTTTTTAAAATGTTATTCATAACATTGCACAGAGCAAATTCTGATTCTTCACAATACAATACAACACAATGCTTCCATTGCCTAGTCAGGTTGCACAAGTTAACTTGTGGTAGGGCTTGAATAGTGTTATGCTCACACTCACAGGTCTGGGAGTGTTGTTAGCCTGGTCTGACACTGTTGCTCATCTACCAGAATGGATACACTTATGTTCTATTGTGCTGGAGGTCGCTCTGGATAAGACCGTCTGCTAAATGTATATAATGTAATGTAATGTAATGGAACGAGTTCAATAGAAGCTTCTAGGACTACATAGACATCCAAAGCTTTCTGTCTACTTGTTGTATAAAAGTAGGTAACAGAGGAGACAGTCATGAAAAAATACATTATTATAGAAAAGGTCAGAAGGCTGTCTGAAGACTACATCTGAATGGCCATTGACCTCTACCAGTTGGAAGATGCCTATAAGGACACTCACTACGACACTAAGGATAATGAGAACACTTATAGCAACCTGAATGTTTCACTATCCACTACAGAATCCATTAATCAATCCTGCCTAGGAGGTTGATGCATTCCTATTGTGTCACAATATGTTGTGAGATGTGGTTAAAGGACAACTATATATCCAGAGGCAAGAACTAGAGGTCGCTAAAACAAACTGGCATCTTCAGTTTACAAAGTCTCAAAAAGAACTAAGTTGCATGCATGAATCAATTGTTTTCAATGACGTACTGGAATGCAGATGCTGGCCTATAAAAAGCTCCATGAGTGGGTCTATGAGAAAATGCAACTTCAAAGCGTTTAGATATCTGTCTGGTGAGTGGCATTGACTTGATGCGGCTCTGGGATACATGCACTAACGTGTTTGTTCTCAAATAACTTTTTGACATTTTCTGGAAAACTTTTGACCTATGTGTTCAATGACTATTTTAAGGGGCACTACTGATAATTCTTCAGCAGATAGACCTAGGAGGCCTCTAACAGTTGAAAGTGAAGCACAGGCCAAATAACAAAATATGGAATGGCAGAATGGAATAGCTCTGCTTCGGATTTTAACACTACTTAGTTTTTCTTATGACACAACCACACTCATTCGGTTCTACTCACCAGGTTGTAACACCAATCAGCGTAGTGTCAGTTATGCCCAGAGTGTGTACAGAAAGTGAAACTTCAACAGGTAATGGATTTAACACTCAGTTTTTCAACAAGATATATTAGATAGACTCTACTCTCTTCAAAATGTGGTATCAGTCAAACTCATTCAGACTGTGATAATAAAAGCATAATTTGTCCCATTTGTACTGCAGCGTCTGGAAAAGAGATGGTACAAGGACTGTGCTTTGTAGTGAATGAATGCAGCTTTGTTAAGGGGTCCTTTTGCACTGGCTTACAGACAATGCCTTCGTTTACGTTTGAGTAACTTCTGTCTTTTGTACGCTTAAAGTGTGTGTTGTGAAGATGTCAAGCATCCCGTCCTCCATACTGGCCATAGGCTGGACTCTTCTGTGTTCTAAAGCGCTAAGAAAGCATTACAGCCCATATTACCTGTCTATCACCTCACACAGTTATCTCTTTCATCTCTCTCTCTTGCTGTCTTGGGTTATTCAGTGTCACTGTGACTCTGAATCTCAGTCTGCCACCTGGATTCTCTCCACACCTGTACAGATGCTTTCTCAAAACCGCAAATCCCAGAATGAAAAAAACGGGAGGAGTAGCGAAAATAAACCAAGGGGGAGAAGCCACTTAATTCTAAACTTTCCTCTGCATTTAGTTGTAAGTTCTTCATTACTTTGTTCAACTTTTCTTTTTAAAATTTGGATTATTTTTGAAAAGTGTTTATAATTTAATTTTGGCATTGAAAATTTATCAGACTACAGGCCAGTTTCTAGCTTTACAATCACCACTTTTTGGATACTATCAATATACAAAAATAATATCTTAAAATCACTTTATGTTTATATGCACCAGTTGATGTAAATTTGCAGATATAACTCAACTTTATCATCAACTATATACTAGGCTTGTTACAGTGCGACAACCTCGCTGCTAACCGCGAGTGCTGAGGTGGGATGAATGCAACCCTCCGACACACTTGCATCCAGCTGACAGCTGTTTCTGCGCTACAATTCACACAGCTCCATACAGGGGTGTCATTAGAGGATAGGTGCTACTCCACTGATGTCAAGTAACTCACAGGCACCTGATGAATTGCAACAGCAGTAAGAGTGGCAACCTCTGCCAACATACTCCTGTCCCTAGCGAAACAAAAACGATTTATTCTGCTGCTGTGTGCTCCCATTCACTGTCAGCTAATGACATAACTGCGAGTGAACCTGGGTTGTAGAGCGCAGCTTGTGCTCAAGATGAAGTCCTTAACTACTGAGCTACACGGAATCTCTATGTCTCTATGTTTAAGATACACAAAATAATGATTTATAGGATAACCTAAACTGAAAACTGTAACCTATGTAAGTCGCTCTGGACAATAGCCTCTGCTAAACGACAATAATGTAATGTAAAATAAACAACATGCAGACAAACTATTGTCTAAGGTCTAAGAAAGAACCACAGAGAAGTTAGATTGAAGAGGCCCACAAAATGCACATACCGTGGTTGCTTTCTGTTACAATACTGGAGGTTGTGCACATTTACATGCTGCACCTGTTCATATGTCTCTGGTGCAAGTTAATTGTTCTTCAGTTTAGCACATAGTGGGTCAGATTAACACCTGGCTTACCCTGCCCTCCCCCACCACCTCCAAAAAGGAACTAGGTGGATTGCTGCATTCATGACACAAGTTACCCACCTGTTCCAATGTGTAAAAATGAGCTGCCTCAGCCTGCAGATGAAAGGGAAATATACCAGGAAATATGCTGAAAGGTGCCAAATGTGGCAAAGAGGAGAGATGAGAACTGAACTGAACCGAAAATCGAAAAATTATTCAAAATGTACGGCTGTGATCGTCTGGGCCAGCTAGAGAAAGCAGACAGTGAGAGCTTCCTGTGCCCACTACACAACTGTAAGCTTAATTCATCTGAGATATAAAGAAGCAAAATGAATCCATTAACTGGAGGTGATCCATTAACTCGAGGAAACTGAAAATCTCACTGGGGTGATTTATGGTACGATCTTTAATGCTAAGCACCAGTTGAAGGTTCAACCCTGTGTTCAAGCCTGCAGTCTGCGTCAGTGGATATCAGTGCAAAGACAAAGGTTTACGACCTTTTTTCAGTTGCATGCATCCTGCTCCCACACTTTTAACCTTGCACCTGCTAACTTTTTATATGACGCGACTCCTGAGAAGCGAATAGACTGTGAAGACTACCGACGAGCAGTATTTTTCTGACAGGGGCGATGGATTACCAGAGCCGAGACCATCAATCGCTGCATCACCTTGTGTGGAAATCAAAAAATCCCCCTTCAGGCCAGCGGAGCAGGTGGCCCGGACTGCTGATTAAATATCGATGCTGCAAAAATGAAACACAGTAAATCATACAGCCTGTTTCCTTCATGAAAATTAATGCACAGACAGACCACATGCGTGCAGATGCTTGTTAGAGGAGGCAATTAATGCACACCAGCATGTACCATGTTGACTCAATAATGGCTTTCGAGCGAACGGATGAGGCGCGTAAAAGTCTGCGGCTTGTGATAATGATCAACAACACAAAGGGTAGATTCGCAAAGGGATCATTCTTTTCCTCTCAAAATGATGAATTGGCTTTAAAAGTTTGGTTTAAGCCACAGCTGGAACTCTGCAGTTCCAGGAATGACCACAATGTGAAGGCTAGTTGCTGCAGTGCTGCTCCGAGGTCTTGCTCTTTGCAAATTCCATCTCATTCATCCTTTGATAAATAGTGCATAGCTCTCGTTCGTGGATCTAAGACTTATCTCTGGCTCATCATAATGACACCGTGATTACCCCTTCAGCAAATGTTGATATCGTCCATTTTATTGATAGCATGCATGCTCAGAACAGATGGAAAGGGCACCAACCAACCAATTACTTGTAACCACACATCTAATTAAGAGGGCCGCTCTGTTAGTAGACTGATCTGTTTACCCAATTAGACCAAGAACACACATAACTGACTTTTGTAGGATGGGGGAAGTAATTTGTCTGGGCCAAGTCAAGGAGCCGAACAGGGAAAAATGTCAGCCTTGATTGGGGTTTGCTGCATCCATGCAGTGGCCATTTTATTACCGGCGTGGAGAACGCGGCTCAGACGCTTTGCTCAAGTACCTTTGGAATATAAGATCAGGAGCATTGAGATTCAATGGAATGAACTGAGGGGAGGATACAAATGCACACAGTTCTCTGTGAAACATGCTTTCCATCACATCAGTATAAGACAGCTTGAATGTACCATGGTACTTTCAATGCACCACTTATGGGACAAGGGAATTGGTATGTGCAGTTTCTGGAAAATTGATTAAAATGTGTGTTACTGATTTCAGTAGTTGTCTTGAGTGGTTTTCATTTCAATTTCACAATAATTAGCTATACATTCTGATGAGATTACCTGGTTAATTACTTCTGTTATGAGGGCCACAGAGACTCCTGTTGGTACAATAAATTAACGTAAGGTAGCAAAGCAGATTGTCTGAATCTTGCTGCCTCTCCCTGATCAGGCAACCCTAAAAAATGTCATTAATAGGAGAAAACACTTGAACCACAACCAAGTTCGACATGCTTTGGAAACAATCCTCCACTTAATCACAGAATGCTTTCCATTTAAATATTCCTTTTGATGGTGTTTCTAGGTGCACTGCACCGTCCATGCCTTTGCCTGAGGTTCATACCGATAGCCCCCTGCTGGATCTCGTCAGCAGTAGAGACACAACCCCTCGAAGCCACAGGTGTGAGCACTCTTTACCCGTGACCTGGCAACCGACAGATCTGAGATCAGCCTGATTGCTTTTACTCCTAATGCCCTCATACCCCCGACTGTGAGCATCACACACAGCAATCGATTTGTCACTGCCACCTCTGTGCATTAAGTGATAGTGCACTGCTGGGAGAGCTCTCCCTCCAAGTCTATTTTATTTTTCACTTTAGAGAGTTTTTGAGCACATATCCTCACATATCCCAAGATGCAGCATAGATAGCTAACTGTAATATATTCTGCCCTTCCTGGTACTGTATCCTGGCATCCTGGCATTGTATATAATCTCCTAAAAACCCTTTCTGTTGAGACAAAGGTAGCCAGACTGAATTACCAGAGGTTAATTTTTGCCGAAAAAATAGCATTTTACAAACAAATGTTATTACAGTAATTCAAATGTCTTTTTAAGAAAGAAACCCTTTAAGGTCTTCATAACAGGTGGGGAACACCCATCAGTTTGAACCAAACTGTGTTTAACCTGGAGATTGCAGAGGAAAGAAACCTAGCCTAGCTTTCCGGTCTGACCCAGGAATGAGGTCAATAGATCCTTATGAGCCACGGGGTTTATTGTTACATTAAGCACTGCTTGTGAACTATTTGTGAGGGGAGATGTGCGAGGTGCAGCTTTGTAGTTGGCGATGGTGTGCATAGTGCTTGGTTGCAGTCAGTGTACTTGTGGCTTTAGGGTGATCAGATAGACTGGAGAGTTGCTTAGTTTCTATGGAGACCTGGCCAAGGCCCTTTCCCAGGTCTGTGTGGTTGTTCTTGTCACTCAGTGCTGCTCCTAGTGGGCCGCAGTGGCTGCAGGCTTTCTTTTCCAGCCAGGCACTTAAACAGCTGACTTGTCTTGAAATCAACCAATCCGGCTTCCCTCCCTATTTCTGGGAGTGGTTTAGAGTACAGGGAAACCTGCTGGACTGCTGCCCTCTAGGACCAGCGGTCTATTCTGTGGATCACTCAGACAAAATTGATCAAGCCCAAGAGCCAAACAGTTACAGCCAAAGAGTTGACATGATTAGTGTTCTGTACAGTACATAAGATATTCCCAAGTGTGAATGGGGTTGCAGCCTAAAATTGAAGTGTGCCATATTGAATGAACTTCATCCATTATCAAAGCTGATCCAACATATGAAATCAGCAACGTTACATTTTTGCTGATTTGCAACTGACTAAAAAAAATGCATTTGAAACTAAGCTAAAGATGACACATGGCCACTGGCGAAATATGCCAGGAGTGTGAGTGGTGACTGAGTGAAGAAAGAACAGTCAAAAGCCCTTAAATCAACAACGGGCAGACACATTCATTTCTTTCAAGTGCGTTCCTTAAGTCTCCCATTGACAGAGACACCTGCTTTTTAACTCTGATAAGACGCCGGAGACTTCCGAGGGAAGGCTTGTTTACGAGATACTACGTTCGGCTGCTTTGAGAGATCCAGAAAAAGGCTGAGGTGTTTGCTTAATCTGTAATGAGGGAATGATACGGTGCTTTGTGCGCGCTTTCTGAGAGTACTGTTTACTTGTGCGAGGCAGGTTTACTCTTGAAAAGAAGCCACAACCTGGCTGCCGCTGATCAGTTTGTGTCTCCCATATTTATTTATTTATTGTATCATGGCTTTCGCGCCGCTTCTATACTATCTTCCTTTGCAGTCGTCTTGCCGGCTCTTTTATTTCTTTTGACTTTCATTTCCGGAAAAAGCCACTTCTTACACAGTTGTCTCATGGTCCGGGCCTCCCAGAGGAAAGACTCAGGAATTTCCGGTAAGGCGTCCGTAACTAATGGGATGACACAGATTTTTTTTCCCCCTGAATGCCTCAACCTTTCATTGGGGTTGGCCATGCTTCTACTACAGATACATGTTTGTAGCGCTCAGCCTGTGATTTCCAGTTTTCAGTGGGTCTGCTTTTTTATGTTGATTTTTACTGAATAGCTATTTATTATAATAATAATAATAATAATAATAATTATTATTATTATTATTATTATTATTATTAGTAGTAGTAGTATTAGTATTAGTAGTAGTAGTAGTGGTAGTAGCATTATTATTTGACTGATTTTCAATTCTGATGCATATTGATTGCTTTCGCATGAAGAATATTGCCTACTGCAAGTGTTTGATGGCGTAAGGACTCACGTGCTTTAGGATGATGGGAGTATACACAGGTGTTGTGAGAGGCTGCTAACTGGCAGTTTTATTCATAGAGGTTGCCACAGCTTATGGGCACTGATAGCTCTTGTATTACTTTGGAAACCCCTGTTGTCTGCGCCTACACTCACAAGATGTCATCCTCCATTTTATTCAGCAGCCTGGGATTGTTTTCAGGGACTCTTGTTTGTATGAACAAGAAAACGTCAGTGAGGTTTTATGTGAAATGGAATTACAGTGCAATGAACAGAAACAAGAAAGTAATGAGAATAAAGATTTGTGCATCTTTAAATTACATTAAAGGGAAATGATTGCACTCCCACTCTGTGCATAAAATAAAAGCTCATTTATGTATCGTTTCTTAGTCTTCACTTCAACCCCCTTCACTTCACTTGTTTTCACTTCAGTGCCTTGGGAAAACAGAAATGAGCCAGTGCATAGAAGTATTGATAATTATTTTATATAATGAGGATGTTGACCTCCTAAAACAAGGCGGTGTAGTCTTTTTAATCACCTCCTCCCATCTCCCCCACATGAAATGCTAAATTATATTTTGCAGATGCACAACGTGATAAGAAATTGGAGCTGCCTGCTCCTCCCCATGGCAATAAACTATCTCAAACACCCTGAGTGCACTGAGGGTTTGGACTAAGGGAAAAAAAAAACATCCGGATCAACTGATGCATATTTCAGACTATGGTTCCATCTGCTGTGTGATGGAGGCTGGACCATCCCGCTGAACGCCACGCGTGGAGGTGCACTATCGCAAGGGACGGGGAAGAAAGTCAAGAGCTGCCTTGCATGGGGCAGGTGAACCAGCGGCCAGACAGCCAGGCAAATCCTCTCCCATCAAACTGGGCACCCTGCTTCCCCCATGTCTTTACCCTGCCCCTCCTCGCCGATTTCTCCCAGCCCGGGCTGCATGGCACTCCAGCGGTGGGCCAGAACTCTTAAACAAATTGCACCTTTAGCCTTGGGCCGGCCCTTTTGACGGATGAGGCGCGGGCGGCGGATTTCTGTTAACCGAGCAGTCCTGTCAAAACCCCACTCCTTATATTTCACTCCGCCAGAACCTCTGGGCTCTCCCTCTGCCCCCTCGCCAATTTGTGTGATTTAATTGGAGGATTTACGGCCCGGTGCAA
Source organism: Megalops cyprinoides (assembly GCF_013368585.1). Lineage (NCBI taxonomy): Eukaryota > Metazoa > Chordata > Actinopteri > Elopiformes > Megalopidae > Megalops > Megalops cyprinoides. Next base: position 12,520,610 of record NC_050604.1, read on the forward strand.
GGTGAAGGGTTGTCTGGCAAACGATTTAAGACCCGCGGAGCTGTCAGCAAAACCGAGTAAGGTGGGCTGTCCGCAATCACATTTACCGAACCCCCCCCACCCCACCCCCCCCCCCCCGCCTGCACGCCGCAGGTTTGATTTTTCTCTCGCTCCAGGACAGCATAAAAAGTGAAGTAGATTGACGTGCACAAACATTGTCGGGGGTGGATTACGGCACAGACAACACAGTGAATAAAGCCGGGTTGCGTGTTCGGTAATAGATATCTGAGGCCTCCGCTGTCTGCCGCTGCCAGGGATGGACATCCCGCTACCGCGCTGCTTTCGGTTTTGACACCAGCACAGCACTATAGTTTTTGAAAAATAATCTGACCTCTGCAGATCAAGAAAGTGAGTCAAGTTGAGTCTTTTTGTTCTTAGCACATTCAAGTTAATATTTTTGAATATTTACAAAGTTATTTACAAGGTTACCATATCCAGGGTAATCTCTCAAAGCATTAGAAAATGCAGAATACAAACAACTAATAAGCAAGAGCAAGTACAAGCACATTACAATATTACAAGATATCTACAAAGGTCTATGTAAATATCCAAAAGCAACACAGAGCAGCCAATACAATTTTAAATGCAAACTACTCGCGCAGTAAACCATTACAGTATGAGTCACGGCTACTAGATGCCAATTAACTATGGCAGCAATGAACTAAGTGATATTTTAAAACAGTATTCAAAGTATGTTTCAGCAGAGAAAGTCTCAGTCCAGGCAGGGTCTGTCCCTCAGTTCTGAAAAAGTGTAATCTCTTTAGACGGCAGGTCACACAGTGGGCCAAGCATGGTTATCATGGCTTATTGCCTCAGATTTATCACCCTCTTTGCAGAAGAGCACTGGAGAAGCCACTAGTCAGGTGAGGAACAAAATATCAGTTCTGGATGGGTGCCCGGGATAACATTAAGTTTTGCTCTTCCCCAACAAGTGTTTTCGACCTCAGAGTTGCCCTGGTTTCCATTTCAACGCATGTCGAAGGGACCCAAACTCATGGTGATAAGGTTGGTAGTTCAGGCAGTTTCTGTAATGTTCTTATGTGGAAATCCACTTACAGCTTCCCTCCAAAGTGCATGCAGGCACATACATAAATGCATGCACAAGCTTGCTGCAGTGCTACCTGGTCCTCTTAAGGCCATTGCCAACCATCAAAAGGATTCTGATTACAGAAGAACATAAAGATGTTCTTTCTCTTAATATACACGGGCCCTCAGTGTATCCTTTTTAAAGCATAACAAGTGTGTTTTTAGTCTGGAAGGATGGCACTAGTCATATCGCCACTGAAACAGGAACCCGCTTTCTCTCATATTTCATGAGATATGTGGTGAGAGCAATTAGAGAATAGAGCATGAGTACCTTTAATCATATGACAAAGCATTAATGAAACATACTTGTTTACTGCCATCCATCTGAAAAGTTGTGAGGATTTCTATTGCTTGATGAAGGCCGGCTGCATTCTCCTTCTGGAATTTATTCAGCTGCTTTCTCTTGCTGCCCATAGATAAGTGGCTGTTTATCAAATTGCCTGTCAGAAAATGCCCGGAGAATTAATCAAAAGCTCTTATCATACGTGAGAGGAAACTTCCCTCAGCTTTTAATTCAATGGATGTGATTATCCAGGTCTCCCTTAGAAGGTTTTTTTTTTTTCCCAGAGAAGAAATGGGTTGTTTTAATATAAAACATCCATTTATATTTTCAATGCTTTGTGCCTGTGCCCCTGTTTGGCCCAAATTCAAAGGCTCTGGAGCTGATGAAATTACGCTCGGCAAAATGTAATGAAAGCTTTGTGAGTGAGGTATATAATATTAAATGTCACAGGTTCCGGTTTCAGCTCCAGCGGCAATCTGATTGCACCACCCGCGACATGGCGGCGTTATTTACTGCTTTACATTTACATCGGGATGGTAAAAGCCACGCGGCTGTCCTGCAGGTGATTGAAGACCCCAGTAAGACGTTTAAAGTCAGAGGCGCGAGCAGCGTGGGATGACAGAGGCAGGGCAGAAGGGGGGCGGGGGGTGGGGGGGGGGAGATGAATGGAGCGAGTACATGGACTGGGAGAGTTGGGGGTGACGGATGGACCCTCTTGGAGGGACCCGGCCCCCTGAGGCCGCCTAGGAAGCATTGGCGGGCACACGCCGTGCTGTGTTTGCTCTTGTCCAAAAAGGGTGAGTCACTGGGTTAAGGCCTATGAATGAGGCAGGCAGCCATGCTTTGTCTCTGTCGCTGGCCATGTTAAAAGCTGAACAGGGTCCTCACTGTGCATCCTTCTGCCCATGTCTCCTTTTCAAAGGACACTCAAGGATGTTCTCTGAAAACCGATGAGTTTACCTCACAGTCATCAATTAGCATGCACGTTTCTTTGAAAGCATGCTACATGTAAAAAGTCAACAAATATTTGACCGTAAACACCAGGGAGATTATTTAGTTGTACTTACCACACACAAAATCAAGTAAATGGCCATAACAGGACAGATTTAAATGGGGCGCCAAGTGTAACAGACCTTTTCTCATAGACAGAATGCCTCCTGTGCTACGAAACGCATGAATTCATTACAAAAACATGTAACATTGTAATACATTTCGTCCACGAAAAACACAAGCACGTGGACAAAACGCATTATTGTGTTACACGGTTTCGTAATGAATTTATGTGTTTCGTAGCACAGAAGGCATTCCATCTACAAAAAAAAGGTCTGTTACACTTGGTGCCCCATAGATTTATCAATGTATATAAATGCATGTCCAAACAAAAACTTTCTACTGGTTTAATTTTCTCATAGACAAAAACCCTAGATGTCTTTCAAAGAAACGAAACCCCTGCCAATATAAGAAGATGCAGGCCAAGAGAGAGTAGCTGCAAAATAATGAGGGCCAGTTGAAGGACTCTGGGAAGTCTCGGGTAATTGACAACAACAGCAACAGGAGGACAAGGGGAAAATGAGATCGCCCTGCCACATGGGCCTCCGGCCAGCCGACTGGCCATCATCCTGTTACGGGGAAGGATGAAAGTCGGGGATCTCGACATCTGTCAGAAGGTGGGTCTGCGAGTGGGGTGGGGGGGGATGATGGGATTGACAGTGGAGGAAGGCGGTCGGGGGCGGGAGGCCCCGGGATGCGTGGTGGGGGGGTCAAGCTGTGACGGGCTGACGGGGGCCGGCGCCGGCTACCTCCCGCCTGACAAACCGACGCTGATGGCGGTGATAGGGAGTGACGGAGAGACGGTTCCGTTTAATGCGATTCGGCCAGAGCTCTGATAGGTCCCGGCGATTAAGTCTGGCCTGTCATACGGAGTAGCTGGCACCTCTGAAGGGAAGCCACTGACCACCTCTGCGTCCATCCTATTTGCTGCCTATCAGGCTCCCGCCCCCTCCCTCCTCTGCCCAGTGTGTTTACAGGAGGGCTGGAGCACCATGGAGGGACTGTGAGGCACACTAATGCATTATAAGGGGTAGGATGTTATTGTAATACAATTTTCGTGTCTCTGGTGCACAGAGCTGTTTATACCAGCTCTGGTTCATGTTTACATCTATATGATGACGGCGAAACGAATGCTGGCTTATGCTGCAGGAGTTATTGACTCTCAGTTTAAATAATTAATAATTTAAATAATTAACAGTTAAATTATCATCTGAGTGTGGTGCTTACCCATTACAAACACATTAACGGAATGATTATGTATGAGCAGCACACAAAATGGATGCTATTTTACTAGAGGTAACTGGTTTATATCAATGATAATAATAAATGTGTTGAAAAATGAATAATCTCAGGAATATTAAATTGTATTTCTTTTCATGTGTAATTATGACTATAAAATACAGAAATTGTATTAGTATGTGACTATTTAAACAATTCCCTCAGTGAAAGTTCTTATTGATTACATTCAAGCAATTGGCTCCAGGTCTCTAAAATGATGGTTTAAGTAAATGACAGGGAATTAAAGTGATGCCCCATGTCAATTTTTGAACAGCTGACTGCAGTAAAATTTGACTACAAAAATGACATTAAAAATAACATCACCTCTGGGTTTTATTTGAGAAAAGAAGATACTGGTTGTCCCCTTAAGGATGCAACTGTATAAAAAGGACCACGTGTAACATCCCCTAGCTGTTAAAGCATTTTGAGGTAAATTAAAGGAAAATCACATCAATCGCCCTCCCGCGCCCTGTTGGCGTGTCCTGCTGTGGGAAAGCCGGGTAGGAAATAACCGAAGCGAGTGCTAGCGTGTGGCGATGATTTCGCACTTTGCATGAATCAGGCCTGCCTCCTCCAGCTCTTCCTTGAGCCCAGCCTTTATGTAAAAATATGACCGTACACTCCGCAGTCTTCCTATGTGGCTCGGCGACATGTACCTTCTTTGAAAACGGCCCTATTAATCACGCCACCGTTTTACTAGCCTTTTTTAGGACGGCCTGCCCAGAACCTAATCCTAGCCGAATATTGCTGTCGCTAACCTCTTCCCCTTTTTCCTCTGCAGTGGGAGATAAGGTGTAATTAGGTTCCCTTGTCTTCCAAAATACCCACTCTCTCTTCCTGTCTTTCTGTTTCCCTCTGCTCCCTCTAATTCTGTGTCATTAACACTGCCTCCTCCCCGATTTTAAGTTCTCAATCGTGCAACTTCCACGTCCTTGACTTTCGGCGCTCTCCCTCTCGCCTGTTATTTCTTCCTTTGCTTTCCCCTCGGTATGCGAATCCAATGAGAGGCTGTTATTTTTCATGCCACAGAACAGAAGATTGTGCTGTCATAATCTATGGAGGTGAGTTATAGGCATTTTACGGAAATCGGTACTAGGGATTTTTTTTGTGTGTGTGCGCGACTCGCACAACCTGGGAGAAAAATAACGACTTGAAAGGAGCTGACACCGTTTTCCCCAGCAGTGTGAGATGGGTGTCGACAAGCCAGAAAACACAGCATATTGGTGTGGTGTTGTTACCATGCCAAAAAGCAAATGTTCAAGCAGCTATTCCTGTCAAGTGCTGCTGTTTGAAGACGTTTGTGTGTATTCTGTTGATAGCGTGTCATCTTGTTTATTGTCCTCAAATGTTGCTAATAAATCTGTTACAAGATCTTATCTAAAAGGCGGCATTAATTTAATCAAGACAGGATCCCCCCCCCGCCCCTCCAACAACCAAATGGACCATGCAGCCTTCATCTGACGAGTGACACTGGAGAAGGTGTCTATCAATCAAATTTGAATATCTGACACATGACTATAGGCACATTCATGCAAGCACTCACTGACAGCGTTAGTGAAAGCCAGAGAACATGATTCTGGAAACAGTTAACCTATATCAAAATACCTTTTCCTGAGCCAAAAATAACAGCGTGTGCCGATAACTGTAATTAGATGGATTTATTTTTCTTAAATAAATACTCCACGTACAATGTAATTGCTCATCTCTTTCCTAGCCATCCTCTGTGGATTCAAATGTATTACAGACAGATACTCAGACACTGGGTGGAATGTAAAAGAGAAAATTTAAAATTGTAAGACAGTGCTAAAGGGGATGAATGATCCATGATCTCTGGATAGAAATCAAATACTGGCTGTTTTTATTCAACCATGAGGTGAGGGTAGAGTATAATCCAGATAACAGCTTTCAGCATGAAACCTGCATCTCAAACCTGTCTATAAATATGACTGGTTGTAACACTTTTCTAAACAGCATCTTTCCATTTGAGACCTCTACTCGACCGCACAGTACCCCCTCTAATATTTCTCTTGAAGCCACTGCATTTCCAACTCATTTAACTTGATCAGTCCATTAAAAAGATGAAGTATGTTATCCTAATGGTCACTTGAACATTAGCAGGGTAGAACAGATTGCCTCACCCGCTCTGGAATTAATTGGACTGCGAGGAAAAAAAAAGGAGAAACATGAAAAACAACCTTTGCAGTCCCCAGGAACACACTGATTAAAGCAAAAGCTGTATTTTTCCATGTTTATGAAAGTGGTGTTTTCACAACCTGTCATCTTAAAAGGTAAAGAAAGCCATAACAATGTGTTTGTTCATTTTTTAGATATCGCTCTAAAGGTTTCCTAGTAGATTTAATCCCCCTATTACTGTAGTTTGCCTCCCACAGAAGAGAGAGCAGTTAAGATATTGTCGAAATGACACTTGTCACGTTAAGCTTGGTAACAGCTCATTCCAGCCTCTGTAAGAAGCCTGGGGTCTCATTTATCAATTGTCCACAGAGTTACTTCTAAATTTGCTCTTGTAGTAGACTTTTAGAGTGAAATTTGTGTGTACGTTTGATAAATTAGGCCCCTGGCCTTTTAATAATGTTGTTACGTAGATGTACTGTTGAGCTGGAGATCAGGGTTTGGTTCAGTACTTTGGAAAGTAAGCTTTACGCTGCTGTAAAACCCCCTACTTGATACATTACTGTTGGGGGTGGGATGTGCCCACTTGTGCAGCAGAGCCTGGTAGAACCTACCAAGCATGACCTTAAGGGCATTAGCATGAGAAGCATTGAGGTAAAGGTTAGGACAATGCAGAGATACATTTCAGGTAGGCAGTTTCTAGACAGAGCTTAATAGTGGCAGATTTAAGCTGTGTAGAGTGTGAGACCTGGTTCAGTTCCTGTGTCTCATAATATGCAACATTATTTTGGTAATAGAATTAAAGATTGTTGAAATTGCTGAAAACTTTTCCTTAATGCAATAATACAGATTCTAGGTTGCTGGAGCCATACAAAAAATGTATTGTCACGGCACCATTGCAGGAGCAGTTGTGAGGTCACACGTTACAAAACATTTCTTTCCTGAGAACACTTTTTTTTTGAAAGCCTGTGTCTAAGGTCTACATAACACCTTACAACACCTACATATTCCCTCACTAGACATAACTATTGACATTCACTCTCATCTCTCTAGTTTACATACAGTAAAATGTTACATAGACTCAGTATTTCTCTTTCCATGTAAAAGTTCCATGTCGGCATCATACACATCAAATGAAACAGTAGTACAGCATACCGTTTTTCCATATCAAACTGGCACAGCTGCTGTGTCTGGTTGAATCTAAGTCAACACCAACACAAAGTCTTTTTCATGCTGTGCACATCCTAGCTTTGTGCACTCACATAAAATATTAAAGGCGTACGTTCTTATTGGCAATATGTAGAACTTCACATTTAGCAGTGTTAAACTTGTTTAAACTTTAATGTTATACGTTTTGCTCTCTTCACTCCAGCATTATCCATGAGGGTAGTGACTTGAGCATTCTGGGCATTTAAATAGTAGACATCCTGTGTAGAATAGAAACTATCTATTAAACACCCATTGTTTGGGAGTATATTCATCCCAAACAAAGGCAGGAGATATAATCGGATTATCTCCAGGAGAGCTAACAACGCTTGTACTGATCCCCTGGGCAAAAGAACACTGTCCCTGAGCTCCGTGCCATGTTGTGTTGCAATGTATTAGGAGATTTGCGATATCGAAACAATGACATATTTTAAGGTTTTATGAGAGGTAGCAGGTACCATTTTTATTGCAGAAACAAGGAAGAGTTTTTTTTTTACTGGTTTTATGTCTGATATAAAAACAGGGGGAACAAGCCTGAATGATTAGCTGGTTTAAGTATCCACTTTTGTGGTGTGACTGGTGATAATGTAACAATCTGGACTTTCTTGTTCCACCTATAATGTGGATTTTTTGTCCTTTATAGTTAAGTGATGATTATAGGATTCCACATCATTAGAAATCATCATAAATAAATTAATCATGGGAGCATGTGTACCATACTGTTTTCCTGTATAAAACCTCAAGTTTTAAAAATCCTATTTAAAAACTTTTTACTGAACATATTTAATTGAAAATGATACAAAACATTCTACATCATGTTTGCTTGTGTAATTCCTCCACTTGCATGGATTGCGTTTCAATACTGTATCTCAACTTCACTCTGAGTTTGTTCCTCCGTAAAAAATATTGTTTTTTTTTTCTCTCATGACTTTTTGTCCTATTGTGAAAGTTTCTCAGCGAGCCCCGGCGTGTAAGTGCCTCTTGCTGCCTCTTTGGATTCCGCGCGGGCCTCCAGGCGGTACATCGGAGCTCTCTCTCTGTAAGTTCTGCTTGTAATGCTCCTGTTCCTCTCTTTGATGTCCCGCCGCGTTAAGTGAACTCTGCCTCACCTGCTCGGCTGTGACAGGTGAGGGGGGGGATCGGCGCGGGGACCGCGAGGTTGACGCCACCTGAGGGAGATCTGAGGGGAGCGGGGATTAGACCGTCTCCGCGAGACAAACGAGGGGGCCGCCGCTGCCTGAGCTGCCCACGCGACAGACAGCCCAGGCAGAGAGAACAAGCGTCTCTCCTCTCTCTCTCTGTCTCCCACGCCATGATGATCCTCAACCTCAAACTACATCCAGAGGTACAGTGCTGAACCCACAGCCTATAAATTTGACAGTGCCAGCCATAACACATAAACCTGGATTTTTACATTTTCTTTTTTTTTGTAGGGGGGGCGGAGTGCTTATATTCCACACAAAGGACTCTTTTTTTATATCAAGCTAACGAAGCTCGCTTTGGCCTTGAATTTGAGTCACATATTTAAACAAGTGATGCGTCTCTTGCTTCTTACACAATGTACATCACATGAAAGCAAAGCTCACTGAAATAAAAAAGAAAGCAAATCTTGTTTAGATTTGTAACAGCTAAATTGAGCAACACTTGTTGATGCAGCTGCCTATTTGGCTGTCTGGTGTTTAGTACCACTTATATTCCACCTGTCCTGGATTTACCCTGTGTGCCAGAAAAACGGAATATTCGTGGTTCTTGCAAGTATGTCAATTGTGGACACCCTGGACCACCTGGAGTTTGTTCAGAATAGCACAGCTCTAAAATAAAAATGGATACCAGATCGAACATCCTGTTCCAGTACATTTTAGTATGGTAGAGGGTGTGCTAGTGTTTGCTGCTGCTTCAGAAAATGGAGGAGCCATTTTAAATTGAGTGATATACTGTAGATTATGTATGAGCTACCTAACTTCTGATAATTTGAATTGCTATTCTAATGCTTTATCTACAAAAAACAAATGAACTGAGGGCAAAAATGTTGAACATTCACTATTGATGCAAAATGTGTGGCAGCGGTGGCTACATTTATATAAAAAATATAAAAATATATTAAAAATAATATATATATATATATATATATATATATATATATATATATATATATATATATATATATATATATATATATATAAAGCTTTTTTTGTGAAACTGTTGATGATACAAAATTGTTTCTTAATTACCTCCAGAAGTAGCCACCACCATGATGGTTGACACCACCACAGATATTTTAGCCATTCTGACGGAATTACCTCTGAGAGGTTTTGGATAGCACAGTAAACAGTTTTAAATAAGCTGTCTGTTTAAAATGCAAATGCTCATTGTATAACAAAATTTTATGCAGCTTGAACACATGCCTGGTCGTGTCTTTTTGACTGCTTGCGACACAGAGATCCAACGGACAGATGCACCTTAATATGTACTCAGCTACAGGAGTGGAAGTGTGATTAATGATACTGGTAATTGCCACCTTTAGACACTGAATCATTATGTCATTGTAGATTTTGTTGGGTATACATTTTTTTTAATTTTGCCTCTATTTTTAAAATAAAAATGAATTGTCAGCGTGACTATCACAAGGAGTGGTACCTCCTGTTCCCTGTGTACCTGCTGTGAACGGATACCTTATTTGACCGTACATATTGCCCCCCCCACACCCCATGTAACACCCTTGGGTGACATTTAGTGGATACCTATTAACATTTCAGAACTTTTATATTTTACTAACTTGTATGAACCTTTCTTTGCTGTTACCCTTGAATGATTTGGTCAATGGTCCTTTCCTTTCAAGGATCGAGGGACAGTTTCAATAGAGCACGCCACTTTTGTTGCATGATGGTGGTTTCTTTTCCTACTGCCTTGTTGTGGTGTCAGAGTTTAAGTAAGTACTGTTGAGCTTTGCTTCTAGCTTTGTGTGACTGAAGGCCATCAAATATTCACAAAATAATAAATATTGAATTATTTAATTAGAGTTTGTAGTGCTCTCAGCAGCCTTCCGTCACCTTTGCGTTTTTGAAAACGGATGAAGGCCTCACTTACAAAAGAAACAAAGCTTGAACATAGCAATTGAAAGTGCACTCTCTCCGCACGCCAATCTAGGCTGCAGCGGTCCGTCTCTCCTTTCCACCGAATGCATGTAAGATGCAGGTTGTGGGGGTTAATTCCGAACGGTTGCGATGGGAGAAAGAAACTGCTGCGTGTGAAGGACAGCCATTAATTGTTTTCTGACCCACACCGAGACCCCAGTGTTCTGCTCGGTAATGCGGATTCCGCCTCCTAGTTCTGCTTTTTTTTCAGTGAATTTAGCTTCTCCTCTCTTTCCATCTTCCCTCCACCCCGTTGGAGGAGAGAGAGGCGTGTGGATGGTGTGGAAATGTGTTCTTTTTTTTTTTTTGGTCTCGCTGTTGTGGTCCGGTGGGGTTTGTGCAGCTGTCCTGCGGTGAAAAACCTATTTCGAATCCTCCCGTGAGGTTCCTGAAAACAACTCGCACTGGGTGTCCTACAGACAACTGGAGCAAACTTTTACAGGGGGGGATTGCCCTCCGTGTCGGTCGTTGTGACGTTAATTAATTTAGCAGCGGGGCAAATCAGAGCGATGACACCGGTGAGTGCGCTGGGACCTTCTGTCCCCATTAGAAGTAATAAGTGTACTTTTTGGAAGTCGAGGGGTTTGCCTGGAGTGCAGGTTTCCCCTTAGCAACTCCAGGGCTGATGGGGCCTGGATTAAAAGTTACTCGAACTAGCTTTACTAACGAGCCGCACCACACCATCAAAGCCCAGCTGGAGAGTCATCAAGTCAGGCTGCTTCTCGGCGGGAGGCTCCTGATTGGCTCCTGAGGACCACAAGGAAAGACCACACCTTCTCTGCTGTGCCTCTCTGGTTGGCAGCAGAGCCCAGATCAGATCCCAGCTCTGGGAATGGTACTCCGAAGAATTCTTTCATGCTCATGCATCAGAATTAGATTTGAAAGTGCAGTGAATCTAATTTGAGTAGCTGCATTCAGTGGAATTCATTTAGCTGATACACATGGTTAGCTATAGATAGTGTTCATAGCAACATTACCAGTTTTGCCTAGGCCTAATTGAAAATACATTGCTAACCAGTGGAGCAAGTAATCTGGCACTCTCTGGTACTCAGTACTAGTCAGATAGTAGTTTCTGGTACACTGTACCAGTGAGATTGTTTTGGGAAGTTACTAGGAGACAAGCATACCTGGGCAACATTCAGGTTACAAGCAGTTGTTCAGGTGTACCTGCTTTTTGTGTTGTTTGGTCTTTTTGTGTTGCTGATAGCAAACTACTGAAAATTTTATTCATTTTGATTTTTATATTAAAAGGTGTTACCCTGCTCATTTCAAAATCAAACACCAGTCCACAGACCATGATGTGCACCTATAAATTGGGGTTGTGCACCACTTGCATATTTCAAGCTTTTGCTCATTTAGCTAGTAAAGCTAGTGTTGCTTGAGACATATATATCATTGTCATGAAATCTTTAAGCTAGCATACTGTGAATAATTAAAATGTACTTACATGTATAGAAAGTCAGAGTAAGCACAGTGTACATTATGCACCTAACATAAAAAACATGAACAGGATCTGTTTGCATGCATTTATGTGAGACTACAGCCATTACACACACCCCTTCTTGTGCTGCCAAGATTGATAAACCTATTCTGGAAGTGGTGTCATTTCTATCCTTGTTTGTGTGTGATGTGCTGTCTACCACCATGATATTAGACCACTGTATATTATAACGTGATTTTTCATCTTCGAGACAGGAGCAGATTTTGTTTCTGAGATCAGAATGGTTTTGTTACAGTAACAGCTGGAAGTCCAGGCCAGTGGTAATTAAATTTAAATGATGTGCTTGGGCACTGTTTTATTTCATATTTTATAGAAGAGCGAAAAAAGGGCTTCCGCATATGCAAAGCGGTACATATTTTATTCATGTGTTTGTGAAACTGGGGACAATTCCACAACAGAGCGCAGTTTCACAATGTGGGGCAAAGTTCCTACCCCTACTGTGCTTACCGCAGTCATATTATATTGCATTCCAGACCACTGAGGGATACAGAGGTTTGCCTGCCTGTCATCTCAATCCCCGAAGGCAGGGGGTGGGGAAAGGGGGAGGGGGGGATGGGGGTGTTAGGTTCACCTGCATGGAAGGATAATCCAAAAAGCTACTGATAGCGTCAACGCGTCTGCCGTCAAGGCCTGAGGGTTTTACCTGGCTGTCAGGACCGGCAGCGGGGCCGCAAAACCATAATCGAGGCGAATGGCAAACAGATCCAGGAAAATGACAGCGGTGAGCCTGGCGCATTTCTGACGACGTGCTTAGATCACAGGGAGAGCTTATCTGCTCAGGGCATCAGCGTGACAGCTCTGATGCCTCTGATTCCCTCCGTCCCCCCGCCGTTAAATAACATCTACGCCGAGGGCCGGTGGCGTCAGCGCTGTATTTAACAGTTGCTCTGGAATTGGGCGGCCTTCGGTATCGCGCGGGAGATATTCAATCACAGCAGAACAACACGTGCATGTGATTAGTTGAATAATCCTTTATCTGGAGGTTTGACTGGCCTGCCCCAGAGACGCTGTCATCACAAAACAAGCCTTTGCGAGTCACAGGAGAATTACAGAACACGAGTGCGTGAGTATCTATGTGCGGCTAAATTTAGACTGTCCACACCTCCCCGCACTCCAGGAGTGGTTTCGCTTGCCTGGTGAGACGCAACAAAAGTATTCGGATGGATGGATGATCTAACGGCCTGTCCCTGATAAGCGACCACGGCCTCCTCAGCTGCCTGTGGAAAATACAGTTGTCAGGAGGGGGGTTGTGGGGAGCGGGGGGGGGTGTGTTGGGGGTGACGGCGGCGAGGAGCCATTAGCATGCTAGTCGAGTCCATCTTCCGCACCGCCTGCCTGCCTATTCTTCCCTCTCTTCCCGTCTCGCCTCCCCACCGCGCTGCCCAATTGTGACAGTATCTGGTGTCCATGATTGAGCTGAGGGAAGCACTCAGGGGGCTGCCGCAGTCTCTGAGCAGGGAGCAGGGAGCTCCGGCAGAGCCAGCGTGCCTGCACAGTCCTCCCAGTCAGCAGCTGAATAATCACACTCCCACCTCACTCTGGCACCAGCCTTTCTAATGACATGAGCCATTATGTGTTGATTAGTAGGAGACTGAAGTGAATGTGTGTGTGTGTGTGTGTGTGTGTGTGTTGGGGGGTGGTGGCGATGGGGGTGGGGTGGTAGTGGGGGGGGGGGGGGGGCACAGCGCACAGTAGAAGAAGCCTCAGGACTGCATGTGCACGCCTGCATGGAATAAATAATTCAATGCGCTCCTGTTTCCTTCTCTCCGCAGAAAGAAACAAGACGTGCCTTACGACGGCGATCGAAAACAAGCAACGAGAGAGCGCGCAGGGGCTGACGGAACGAACCAGAGGAGAGGCAAGGGAAATGAAACATTAAATGTTGTTGTGGGGGGGGATCCCGTGACAGATTTACAAGAATCTGCATCCAGCTTGGCATGTCAAAGGCAATCAGCTCCTGCCAGCGTTGAGCAACGGGGACGGTGGTTCCAGTCGGCCCAATCGATACGGCTGGCGAATGGGACCGCAGGTTTCCTGGGAGGGAAGAGTAAGTGGGAGATGGCTGCAATATCAAATGAATGCGTAATTGTGTGACAGCCAGACGAGAGCGGCCCGTAGGTGGGGGAGAGCCCCCCCCCCCCCTCTGGTGTCGGAACGGCTAATGAATGCCCCCACTCTCCCGTCGCCGCTTTGCCAAAAAAAAAAAAGGGAGCCACATCTGTAACATTAAAAACAAGCCAGCGTGGCTGTAATGTGAGGATTTGTGGATTGTCATCTCGGTGTGTTGTCACGCTGGCCCAAATTGGCGCTCTCATGCAGGGGGGTTAGGGGAGGTGGGACACACAGAAGAGGGGAAAAAACACAGACCATCCAGCCTGGTTGTTGTATTTTTAATAATTGACAATGCTGTGTGCACAAAGATAGAGAGGGGAAGTACATATTTCAGCAGGCTGGCCGTGTACTCCAATTGAAGCTGGTGCAATGCTGTTCTTCCTCCCTCCCCAAACGCAACAGCAGGTCCCAGTACCTGGGTTCTGGTTATCGTCGCTGTCTCTTTTCTTTCTGTTTTAATTTGTGAAGCATTTCTAAAACGTTTTTTTGTTGTGAAGGTTTTAACCTGGAAGAAAAGTCTTATGGCCTCAAAGTACAAAATGTGTGTCTTAGCAGACTAAATATACTGTCATAAGCCCTTTTCAGTTATCTTATATAAAGCCTTCAAAATGTGCAACCAGGAACTCATTACTGTCAAACTCCATAACTTCTGAACCAGCACCAGCCTTGGCTGCGGTCCCTTTGGCTCTCGTTTCTCAGGAGGGTTCACAGTGGTATGGTTATGTACGCAAGATTAGCTGTGCTGTCATGCACTGTCAGAACTGGCTGCCACTAGAAAATTAGGGAAGAAACCCAATTTTTCAACAAACCAAAACTGGAGTGTAATTTTTCCACCAGTTACATGGATAAATAGGTCTGTTGGCTAAATTGAACGACACGCGATGTGTGCATTGCATAAGACCTTACTGGCCCTTCATGAGACAATGCGGATAATAAAACTAGTGAAACCATCAGCTAATTGTATGCTGTGTCTCATTGTCGTTTATCAGTAACTGTCTTGCAATCTGTCCATTACCTCTGGCTCAAAGTTTTAAATTGGTATAGACCTGCTGCACAGCCCAGAACATGTTTATTCCTTCAATTCTGTTGTCATTTCATTCCTTCTGGTGATGGTTTCAGAGGAGATTGCTCTCAGGTTCATACGGAAGAACATTGAAACTGATTCCCCTGCACCATACATCCACTGTGCTACAGTGTTTAAACTGAGAAGCTGCCCAAACAGAGTGTGACAGGTAGGTTCAATTTCCCCGGCTATCTGTGGCTAGCCTCTCGTCTTTGGACGCCCTCCAAAAGTACCCAATTACTGGGCCAAACAGCAGGGCCATTAGAAAATAGAACTGTACAACTCAAATGTCAGCTTCAACTTTGAACTGCTTCCACCGCTGAAGGTTCCTTTTTGTGGAGAAAGAAACACAAATCTGTCAGTTTGGAAAAATAAACAGAAAGCTTTTTCAAAGCAGAAACACCTATGCAATGTGTACAAGCCTGGAGGTTTCTATTTTTCGAAGAAGGAAAAAAAAAAGATGTGCTTGACTCACCGGTTGTGAAAAGTCAGCCTGTTGATTCAAATATGTTTAGTTTTAAACAACTTATTGCTGCGATTTTCCTGCAATTTACGTATTTAATTATCTAGGAGACTGTTATTTAGTACTGAGTGATTTCCAAAAAAATAATACATCAGGCTCTCAGTACCAGAGATGTTTTGGGTTTATTAATCCTTTTGACACTGCTTGGGACCAGAACCTAGGTTTAACCTGTAGCCAAACCATTTTCTTGATCTTTGAGATGGTAGCAAATTATGTTGTAATGAGCACTACAATTCTTAGAGACCAGAACAGTGTTATATTTACACACAGCGGCGGAATGGATTGTGAATATGTAGTAGCTACCGCATGCCAAATGGTTCATAATGCTGAGTATTGCAAACTGCAGAGACCGATAGCCCATTTCTCAAAAAGAAAAGAGAAGGAAACAAAACATAAACTGAAACATGAATTCGGTGGCGTCATTGAGCATAGAACGTCATCAAAATCAAAATCGCTTTTCTAAATAATCAGCTGTATACATGGATAATCGATAAGGACATCCGCTAAGCAGGAAAGTAATGTAATGTGATCTATCTCTCAACAGGAGAACATGATTCTCCGCTCTCATGCTGGATGGGTAATACTGTTGTCTCCCATCCTGCGGTCGCCACTGTGCTGGGATCAGCCTCACATCTCTGATTAAAGAGCTGCTGGCAGCTCCGGCTTTCATGTCAGGATTCCTGTCCCCTTCCATGTCAGCCACCGCTCCTAATCCCTAAAACCTCCCCGCAACCTTGCTCCACAGGAACACGCGGTGATCCAATCTCCTGCCGGAGCTCAACACATGGCTGTAATCACACATTCTCATTCTTTTCTTCTTCTGATGTCTATAGGTAAGCTCCTCTTTAAAGGAATCGCACTACGTGTGCAGGAAGAATAAGTAAAGAATTTATATTTTGTTTTAAGAATTTTGTGCACTGCCAGGTGGTGTTTACACTATGGCACCCATACAAAAATTGCTTCGGTTGTATATACCGCAGAATTGAGGTATTAAGAATATCTATATGTAAAATATCCTGGAAGTGCGAAGTTGAATAACGACAGGGCTAGACTAGGAAACTAAAACATATCAAATCAAAAAACTAGGTAAAGAGAAATGGATGAAGAGAATGACAGAAGCCTAAAACTGAAAGTGGTTCAATTATTTAAAAAAAATCATTTGTGTTATTTCTCAGGTTTGCATCTTTCAAATGTTCTAATAATTGTTTGCAGAACTTACAATTGTTTTCAAAGTGCTGTTATTTTGTTTTTGCATTTGATTATCACATATATTTTCTTCATTTTTATATTCATAAACTCATTTTTCTTTTGGGACAGCCTAATCGAATTCTAAAGCATTAATATTGCACACAAAATCATTTCTTTTAAAAACATAATAAATTAACTGTACTAAACTGAGTACATAGCATGATTTATTTGAACTAAAATATCTTTCAGTTATAGAACATCCATTTTTAACTATTCTCTATTTGGGAAGGCTCACCTTAAATTACAGTATTCATAAAGGAAAAAAGGAGAAACCTCCTGATGAATTATACATATTTCAAAGACATTATCAAGCAATTCATTAAAACAGAAATGGAACTCGGTTCATCCGGGTCAGCACTTTAACTTGTTTCAGATGGAAGCCTTATCATCGGTGGAGATCCGATTTGAGAGACAAGAAATCACTATAACTTAATCATTTGTTGTTTGGGTCTCACTCAACTTTAAGTCACCATGGAAAAAAAAAATGCAGTTCTGAAATCTATCCAAAAACTGAAATTCCAAATCCGTTTCGAAAGTTGCAGCACTGTGGAATTGAGACTGACTGTTGGGGTTCAATGCTGCGGACGTTTGGATTAGATTTAAAATCTGCAGGGTAATACCCATTTCACGGGGTGCCATTTGTATCCTTTCAATAGCAGCTGCGTAATGTTGTCGCTGTGAGCAAACAAAACACACAATTAGAGTACCTATGAGCTGAAAGTGGAGAGAAAGCTGCATGTTCCCTGAGGAGTGTTAAAACATTCTCGTTCTGGGCATTACGCACAAGGCGCGCAAAAACAGGAATGATCGGCTGCCAGAAATCAGATTTTGCATAACAAACGGTATTTGTACCCTGAGGAATGTATTACTGAAAAATGGTTGATATGTTTTTTTCTTTTAATATAATTAACAGTGTAGTCACCTATTTTGAATTAATTTACTGCATTGCACAGTAGCTTGTGCACTTCTTCAGTTTATTGCTGGCACGCAATTCAAGGATGCCACTGGGAAACTGTATTTATGACTAATGTTTTACCCAAACAAAAGGTTGTACCAAGCAAGTACTAATTGGCCTTAGATATGGGCACTTGCGCCTTCATGAAGCACAGTGTTACAGAAGCAATGTAAAAGACTGAGTCACAGCCTTTTTACTTGCAAAAAATCACAGGAAGTTCAGTCAGAAATGAAAAGCTCAGGGCAACAACTTCATTTCATCCCCCCCCCCCCCCCCTTCCACTAATTCAAGGATCAGAGCCTTTTTGGCATTTGATTATACGGCATTACACGGCTCAGATTCAGGGCTGGCAGATCTTGCCCGTTTATGGAAATCTCCCTTGTGACCGCCCACTCGGTGCTAAGTGGTGGGAAGTGATTTAAGGTAGATTTGGATCATTTTACGGTGTGTTCTGGGGCAACGCCACGGCGGGGGCCGTTCCTTCATCGCGGGGGCTTGGCAACAATAGCTGGGAAGAGTCGAGATGTCAAATCGGGAAAGGTTTGTTGCTCAAGCATCACTTCTCCTTGATCAAAAAAGCAGACATATTTAAGCAAGGTAGCAAAAAAAGGGAACACTTCTGTCCTTACTCTCTAATTTGCAGAACTGTTTCTGATTGAGATAAAAGAAAAGGGATTTTGTTTTCTAAGAGGCAGGCTTGTCAGAATAGAAGACGCCAGAACTTTCTTGAAGCTTCCTGACCAAAGTGCTCTGGTGCAAAAGCAATATGTAAAGATTTTGGCATCCTTTCCTCAGAGGACGCCAACAAGGTGGTGATGAAACGCTTCTTTTCTTTCAGCTTGCGACGACTATTTACGGTCTGCTTTCCAAACTTTGGATTGATAAGCTGACAGAACTCGGTGATGGCTTGTTGGCAATGCTGCCACTCTCGCTCATGGCCATGAGAGTGAAAATGAACAGCATCTCTGGGCATCCGAGGGGGGTCCTGTTTGCCTGGGGAGCGTGATTGAATTTTGTCTGTTTTTGTTTCATGGTGGGGGGTTGCGGTTGGGGATGGGGGGGGGTGGGGGGCACCAAGCGCATCTGCGGCCCTGGAGAATCACTTCCATCAGGACGCTCTTGCGCGTGAGCTGAGGGTCGGGCTAACCGAATAAGTGAAGATGAATGGCGTGTCAATAACGCGGGATCCTGTCTCCTCGCTTCTCCGCTTCGATTGCCCTACTTTCCTGCATGTAATAATGGGATTTTATTACGCCTCTCACTTTGATTAATTAATCTATGGAAGGATTGGTTAACTGTGACATGATATTTCATGTTTATGTGATTCTGAAACATTCCCTTTATCAGGCAAAGAAACAAACAGCAGGAGTAATGATCTCATAAATAACATAAAATCATACACCATACCCACTGACGACTTTTTTCTGAAACTATACCTTCATAAAGTGTGGATTGTTTGTCTATATCTAATGATATTTGGGGTTTCACAAACTCTGGTGTTTCAAAATGAGATGTGAAGTGACATGGAGCACACAGTCATTGTGTCTTTCGTCTCAAATTATATTTGAAGGTCATATTGGATAGAATATTGGATAGAATAATAAAAACTTTGTTCTCTTAGCACACACGTCCTTCTCGGGCTCATTTCCTCTGAGATAAGATTCATATCCATACTGTACCATCAAATAGGCCACTCTTCACCGTACCCAACAGGAATTCCTCAGGACATGACATTTAACTTACATTCAGGGATGACACACATATCAAAGGAGAAATGTGGAGCTTGGTGAGAACAAGCAGAAGATCAAAGTCAAACTCAACAGGTTCAGGTCTTTTGTGAAATACCTTTGATGGTTTATTACATACAGGTTTTTTTCTTTTTTTGCATGATTTACAATAAGGTCAATTTTAACAGGTCGGATCTAGGATTCCAAAAGGAGGGAGCGAGAGTCATCCAAAGCAATCCAGTCAGTGGTCAAAGGAGGGGAAGGGGGAATTAGTTATAGCTGTTGAACATATAGCTGAATATCCATGAGCATGTTGTTTCAGCTGCAGCCCACCCCTTGCAATACTGATAGAACAATGCAACGGGAACCAATAACTGACAAACTGACATGCAGTCAGCAAGAAGCCTCCTCAAACTTCTCTGTGCATTGCAGTGAGACGAGGCCACACCTGAAAAAGCTGTTCACTCTGAGCAAATCAATAACGCTGTACCCACAGTGACAGATGCCCTGCAATATGCAATAAGTGATCAGCTGTTTTTTCAGGTTGTGGCAAACAAGCTCTAACCACAACTTCAACTTCATGAGCTTTATTTAGTCTATGTTGTGTCCTGTGATAGTTACTATATGATTATTGCTTCAAAATGGAATGCTGTAATGGCAACCACGAAAAAGATGAATAATCAGCACAATCAATAGCTAAAACAAGAATTTGGAGAAACATAATTACGTACAATAATTGATAATAAATAATATCATTTATTTTATCTATAGGGACATAAACAGGTGTGATTTGAATCTTTTCTAAATTACTGTAAATTTGTACAGATCATTCAACTGGTCCAGACACTGAGATGATGCTGCAAGATTGGATAATTCAGTGCGCTTGTGAATGTTTAGCTTGTTTCATTCAACGGAGCATGAATAACCCTACACTCCTGCAGGCATTCAAGTGAGAAGCTTAATAGCAACAAAAGTAACACATACAGTATGCGCATAGCAAAAAACAGGGTGTTTCCCATGGATATTCAAGGTTGAACAGAAAGAAAAGTGCTGCCAAAAGCTCTTAGACGACGTTCGATCACAATTATTCACTCTTGGCATGAACTGCTGCCGACATTCACTGCCGCTGTGCATGACATTCTCCGGTTGAACGCGGGCTCTCGTGTTGTCTACCCAGAGGCTGCGTCGCACTGCCAAGCGCTGTAGTGTCAGCCACATTTTAAGGCGTCGCACCTTCGCTGAAAAGCACTTGAGCGTTTCCCCTTGCACCTGAACTGATTTCACTGCCTTGTGAGAATGTATTAATTTTCCACAGGAAAGGAAAGAATGAGCGAAGCCACCTCTGGGTATGTAAGACTGTTTGTGTTAAGTGCATCAATTTCTGCAAGACAACATATGCAGCATAAAGTTGAGGTGCATTTCTTTTTTTTCTTTTCCCCAGCAGTCTCCAGGGTCTGCTTTCACTGACACCTTGTAAACCTTGGAAAATAATTATTGCACCACATGGCTTGTGAGAACAGAAACATATGCTGCTTTGGCATAGTGTTGATTTATGCTTTTGTTTCTTCCTTGAGACTGTGTGGTCATTTTTTACTTAGAGAGCCAAGGAGCTAAGTTGTTTTCAGTCCACTAAAGCCATAAGGTCACCAGTCTGAGCATATCTCCACAGAACCGGGAGAGGCAGTTTTTTGTAGTATCAGTTCAGGTGGAGTGTAACCCACTTAATATCCCTTCTCCTATACAAAACTAATATGTGGTATTAAGTGGTGCGTGATTTTAATGGGGTTCTGGTATTATTCAATGATGTTGCCACATGGGAGAACAAAGAATGGAACAATAGCCAGGCTTATTCATGCATTTTTCAGCAGACAGAGCTGCTGATGGAAACATGCAGCCAGCATAAGAATAGTAGCAAGCCAGTAAAGTCAGAAACAGCATACCGCCAGAGCGGCGTTGACAGCTGATGCTACTTGAGTGTGACAAACCTCAAACTCAAAAGTGTACAGTAGGTAAGTTTGACCTTATTTTAAAAAGGGTTTTTTAATTGCTTTTAGTCTGATTGACAGTTCACAATGTCCCTGCTATAAGTGTGCTATTATTGATGAAAAAAATATATTAACATTTTATATTAATCAGAGCCCTATCTAATAGCCTTTCCATGTTTGAACTCAACAGCATGTATGAACATCAGCATTAACAAGAGCAAATGTGCCAAATTTGCAACTCTGCAGGAGGTGTTCCTGCTAAAATGTATGCACAAAATCAGTGGCCCTAAACATAAACTCCTTGAGTGAGAGTCGCCTTGTTTGTTCACATACATCTGTTTAAAGAGGTGCCTGACTAGTCTTTATGTTATATGGGCATGTTGATCTAATTGTCTGCATCCATTATGAGAAACATACAAAGATTTTTGTTAGCATTAGCAGGTTACTGCAGGAGCTGGTCCTCATGTTTATGACAATGCTGTACGTAAGGAAATGGTGTCAGGCATGTGACGATGTTTGAACTGGAATAGGGGTTTGTTTGGTGCTCATGAGAACTGGCACCTTAGCTTCATCCATGGCTTCAGCACAACCATACAGTAATCCTTAACGTGAAACTAAAATGACCTGTCATATAATTTCAAAGGAATCAATTTATTCACCTTTTGCAATCTGTTTAAACCCTGCCTATTAAGAAACATGGTATAATTGTGCATAATACTGTGTGACAAAGATCCTTGTCATCTGTTAGTCGGTGAATTTCCTAAGTCAGCCCAATTATTGGTGTCATAGAAATGGCATGCAGTCTGAGTCTGGACTGGAATCTCTTGTCTAATGAATTATAATAACTTCAGATGTTTGGCTTCCTTGGTTCTGATACAAATCGCCTTTGATCAGCAGAAGTGCTAATTTTGTTTTCATTCCCCCATTGGACAGACTCACAAAATGGGAGATATTATTGTTATTACACTTCAAAACGAAGTTCTGTTCTCTTTGAGGATTAAAAGTACCATTCACTCCCTCCATCTAACACATGCGGAGTTATCTGCTTCCTGCCAAAAAAAAAAAAATCAAAGTTCTCTTCAATTTCAATTTTTTTTCTGATGGGAAGGGGAAAGCTTTGACCGTGACATGTCAAATCCTTCACCCGACACGCCCCTCCTTCCCCCTCAGCCGCCTGGAATCCCTGAGTTCCGGCAAAGTTTTACCGCCCGCACGCCAAACATACGCTGTGTACATCTCAATCGGCCTCGGCGTCGGGGAGCATCGGCGCCGACGGCTGCCGCCGGCTCTGCGCTGTCATGGTGCTCCCGAGCTGGAGTGTCCGGCTTCATCATCTGTCGCTTTCGATGGATCGCCGTCCAGCGCCTGGTCGCCGCTGAAGTCCCTCTTCCTGCTCAGATGTAATTCCGTTGATGGAAGTGCCAAGCGGGCACTCCGGCGCTCGTGCCAGCCAGCGAACAAACGCCTGTTGTCTGGGTGCCAGTCGGTGCCACTGATCTCTCTTTCTGGCGCCGGTGGCGTGTCCCGTTCCCTGGCAGGGGCTCAGGCCGGGATTAATGCAGGAAGTGCTTCTCAGAGCCTTCTGCTCCGCAGTTATATCTCACTCTCAAAACATTTGGCCCGCGCCCGCATTCTCATTCCGACGGCGAAGGCGAAAAAGTTTTGAGAGCCGCCGCATTAGCATACTTTGAGGTTCACCCGAGCGTTTATCAGATTTGGTTTTTAATTAGCGGCGTGCCGCTTTTCTTTTCCCTCTTTGTCTTATGACTCATGACTCACAGGCATCTGTTCATTGTGCCATGATATGAGGTGATTAAAAATCACCCGTCTCAAAGATACCGAGAGTGAGGTGAAATTGCACGGGCACACCTGAGGTGAATACGGGAGCGTGCCTTTCGTTGATATTCAAAGCAATTTGGATTTTCCGTGAATCCTTGACAGAAGAAGATAAAACAAACAAGGCGAAACGCAACTGGCACACGGATGTCTAATAACACCTTCCAACCTCAAAAACCTGCCGGTGCCATTTTGGATTAACATATAATGGGTCTGCACTGAAAACCTGCCGTGGTAAATGTCAATTGCATCTCAGCCATTAGCATCCGCATGCTCTAAAAAAGCCCTGTTTTTCACTGGATTCTCCATAGCATGAAAATCTCAGGTCAATGAGTTAAGTAGCTCTCTTTAAAACACCCAGGTGTATGCTCTCTCCTGTCTTAAATTAAATCGGTTAATGAAAAAATGTAATTGTATTGTCATAAAGCACTAGACAGAGTATAATTTACTTGAGGGAATCCAAAAAAGAAAGAAAAACAGGAAACACAGATGTATGTTGGGGGGTCGCCTTGGGAAAATGTGATGGAGAACCTCTCCAGAGAAACAGTGCAAAAGGAAATAGAGACATGTGAAGGCTTGTAAATAAAAATATTCATTTGAAAATATTCCTGCCTCAATTAACACTAACCCGGCTCACCTTATTAACATGTCTCCATCACTGTGAGGAAGACTGGAACTTTGGCTTTTCTGAAATTACCAAGCTATGTGCAATTCCTAAGCTACCAAGCTATCAATGAAGTATTGAAGAATCAATACATACCGTTTTTTGCTATTTCATTACTTGTACTCTAAACGAGTGCTTGTGCACCTGTACAACAAGTCTTGCATTGCACAGTCTCCCAGTAAAACTAGTAGGAACTGTATGAGAACCCACAGGTGAAATGTCAGATATAGACTCCTTTTGTGCTGCAAAGCTGCAGTAATTATTGCATAATGCAATATCCTCATGGCCAAAGTATTGTTTGAGCACTGATTGTTCAGGTAAAAAAGTCAAATAGACTATTTGGGCCCCACAGCCCACTGCTGGCTATTCTGTTCTAATTCCGTAGTCTAAAGGTCTATTCCAGTTAAAACATACTGTTATACAGTATACAGCAATGCTTACTAAATTTTACTTGGATAATTATGTGAAAGCCATGAAAAGAGTTGTGCTCAGGGCTTAAGATAATACCACTGTGGGATTCACTGATCAAGGGGAATAGATTGCAAGAACTATTTTTTCCCCTCTGTCCTTGATGCATAAATATACATTTGTGTGTTTATGTACTAGTGAAATTATTTGGTGGAGTGCAACTTCAACAATAGTGGTATTGGGGAGTCAGCTGATGCTGAACTGAAGAAAGAAAGGAGTCTGGAACAGGAATCTGAATTGAGATTATGTGCAAAATGCCATCGAAATGAAACCGAAAGAGTGTTGTTCCTGCCTTTATGGGACCGGAGTCCAGGCTGATTCTGAGTGGAGGCTGAAAGGAAAACCCGCTCAATTAGATCGAGGGTTTCGCATTGCCAAGGTGGCGGGGTTAGCTGTGATTAACGCAGCAAGCTGTCAGCGACCCGACGGGGTCCTGCCGAATCCCCCCGCGCCGGTGCCCCCGGGTCTGACACATTTGTCGCGTTATTCAGTTGAATAACCAGGTGCAAATTATGTCACTCATGCAGGCCTGACTAATCAAGCGGCAGGATCACAATTTGTCGTAACAGTAGGAAGTGGGAGAGGAGGCAGAGGAGAAAAGTGGGGAAAGTGCATGCTGGGGAGACAAGTTGTTGTCTGCGAACTACTCTGGTGAGGTCACAAACTTTCCCGCTTCACAACTTTTCGTGTAAAACTATACGCAAGCAATGTGTCAGACTACATTTGGGAACACATTTGTAGCATGCAAAAATAAAGTGCTGTATCCATTCCGCTGTTAGAAACTGTCATCTGAGATGGACTGAAATGTTCTTCTTCTGGGAAAGGAAAGGTTTCTTTTAGGAAAGGAACTGACAGAGTCTGATATGCATTCATTCAGAAAAAGAGAAATCTAAAAGGGTAATTCTGAATTCACAGCAGTCTATGAGCAACATGCTGTATTTCAGTGTGTCCTCTGTCATCTGGCACAACACAGGAACCCAAAAGAAGCACAGTTATGTAAAACTGTGGTGTAAAAAGAGCTAAAAAACCTTTCAGATTACAGATTATAGCCTGCCAGGGATCTGAGTAGCCTTGCACTGGAATGAAGCTGTAAGGAGGTCTGTATATTACTACTATTACCATTAAATATTATTATTTTATTGCTGTCATTGTTTATCATTGGCCCTCATTCACAGTGACATTCAGGGGCATGCTATCCCTTCATGCTAAAGGATTTCAAACCTCTCTCCAGAGGAACACAGTGATCAAATGAAGGACGGTGACATCACTGGAGATGTTGTATTCTGGGAAATGTAAGCCTGTACTGAAGAGTTCACAGCCTATCAGAGCCTGGATGTAAAGCAACTGATCCCCAAAGTTTGGACATCCCATTCCTGGGATGAGAACTCAGGCAGCCCACGTCGTGGAGTTTAAACGTGGTTACAAATTTTACGCGGGAGGGTTCTCAGCATAGGTGCATAACTACAGATTACTATGTAAGAGCATGCACCGGTGTTGTGCCAAAGTGCACACATCACTATTTACACAAGAGCACTTGGGTGTGGCAAGAGGTGGAGAGGGATCGCATGCTTCACCGACTGTGTTTTGTGAAACACAGCTTCCAGCTGATTAAAGGGATTTCTCATGGAGCCATCAGCAAGATGAAGGACATAGGCAGGGAGCTCACTTTGCAAACTGCATTGTGGGAAATGCAGTTTTCAGCTTCAGAAACCATGCGTGAAAGTAGGTATAAAAGGGAACAAACACATTAGGGGCATATGTTTCCCCTCTACAGCACCTGAGAGCTAAAAGCAGAGCTGTGGGTGGGTGAGCAAGTGAGGATGAGTGGAGGGGGTGGAGCAAACTCAGACTGGAGAGGAGCTGCTAGAAGTGTATGACAGAAATACTGCAGAGGAGAGCAGCACTCACCATACCATAGCAAACCTTTTGTTAGTATGTAAATATGAATGTACAGTACAGGAAGTGAAAGGACACAAATAGTTTTTAAAAAAATATCCTATAGAATCATGCACATTATTTTATATGTGTTTTAGATTTAGTAGTGATAACATTTTATGTTATGGTATGGTATGTTATGGTAAACGAGCAGAAAAGCAGTTAAACATAATTAAACCTTCTTCACTGGAAGGGCACTGGAAAATGTGTGGTGCTATGGAGCACTGGACATTAGGAGAATGTGAGTTACTTATAAGGTAGGTCGGGTATGGAACATTTCTTGTCAGGCTCTCATAAATACTGCAGGTACAAAAATAAACTCCTCACCCCGCGCTTGTCTCAGACACTTGCTGATAAGACGCCATAAGCTGGTAGACAATGGAAAAGGCCAGATTCCTTTAATCAAATATGACATGGTCTACCATTGCTTCTTTCAAAAGCAGAAAACGTCGCCACTGATCTTTTCCAGTTTTCAAACACTGTTGAAAGGTCTGTTCCTCAGCGTGAACAGGGTAGGCCAAGGCAGTACGTATACACTGCTGTCTCCGTTGCCTTTCCCATTTGCTGCGCTTTTCGCCAGCACCTTGAGTCACTCAGCCGGTGCAAGCTGTGGCCTTTGTGTGTGTGAGCACTTGATGAAATTCCACGTAATTAGTCAGACTGTCAGGTTTTCTGAAGAAGTGAAATATTACGAGATCGATCCCAGCGGACCGAGGGTCAGAGGCAAGCCAAGCTGTTTTTGTTCACTGTGTGTAACAGTGATGGCTTGGAAGGCAGGAGCATCTACAATGCATTCATCTACAGACTGTCAAACTAACCAGAGAGCTATTGAACCCTCTGGGTTGAAGGACTTTGTGCTTTAGGCTAATAAAAATACAAGATTTGTTTTTCTTGACTTTATGCATTTTTCATGCATTTTTCCTTTTGGCAAGGACAGCCACGTGTGTGTGTTTCCACACTCCATAATCTGTCAATGTTCTAGATGCAAACTCTGCAACTAAAATCTAGACATTACATTTGTAGTCAAAACATTTCAGCTGTAATCCAAATATTTCCCAAAACTCCACAATCTCAAATGCAAAGTGTAGTTCTTTGAACAGTTGAATATAAATTTATTATTCATAACCAAATTATTGTGTGGCATTCCAATAACAGGTAAAATTCTTATTTTGAAATTTGGTAGTTTTGTTCAACAATAATGTATTTTTATTTCATTAAAGCTTTACCAAGATGTAAAGTGCTTTATTTTTTCACAACACAGATTTTCTTAGTTGTTAAGAAAATTCAAACTCCAGCAATTTAAAGGTTAAGGAATGTTTATTACTGCAATCTATAGATTAGTTATTAGTTATGCAATCTATGGTGGCGGTCAGTGGCAAACTGCTGTGATTGGCTAAAAGATCTGACTTCCTGTGCCATGGCTCTCTGTGGTTCAGAGAAGCTACTTTATAATGATACAGCACTGGATTATTCTGGGGCAATTTGGTTTTTATTACACTACACTTTTTCTTGAGATGGCTTGGTGCTTTTGTTCCAGGTCTGTGTCTGGAATCAACCACCCTGTCTGTTTCTGTTGAACCCATTTGTGCATCTGAGTAACTGTATACTGTAAAACCACAAAATATATGTAATCATACATCTATGAGAACATATAAACACCTCTTTCATTTCTTTTCTTTTCATTTCATCACAAAACGAAATTAGATTATCTTTACACAATGGCTCTTTTGTAACAAAAGACAGTGGCGACAAAGGGCGACTCTTGGAAAAAGTAAATCTGACAACTGATCAAGGGATTAAAATGAAATATTCATTCATACTACAGTATGCCCAAAAGTTCTATAAAAAAGTATTTATAGTTTTGCACTATTATGGGAACTTCATTGAATGAATGCAAATGGTAATCAATGCAGTGAACCATGGACTGCATATGTGTTTGACAGAGCTCTATGTCTATAACATTTTTGTTTTTCTAGTACATGTAATGCTGAATCCTCATAAGCACATGCACTATGGACATTTTGTTACATTCGTTCAAGACAAGCCAATCCCATGCAACCTCATATCAACACCAGCCATACGCAACCATTAAATTAACACTGGTTCAGCAACATGGCTCAACAGATAAGGCTTTGTTGCAGCTAAAGACATAAATAACATCACCATCACCTTTATTATTATTAAATCTCCAATGTAATAGTTTATCAAATATTCACAAACACCACCAGGTGCCAGATTAGCTGGGGCCACAACCTCCACTCCAACATTCATTTATTCTCATCCGAAAATAAACAGATAAAAAAAACCTCAACCTTGCGGCAATGCCATCTGGCGTATGTGGTTCTGGGCACATTTAAAGGTTTTTACCTTTTGTTAACTTTACATAATATGCTTTAGAAATGGGATTTGCAATTGAAGGAAAACAGCACGTGCAATAAAGACCCAGGAATCATATCCGTATTAATACTGATATGGATTAATATTGGAAATTGGATTGAAAGGCGTGCGGTAATACTTTAATGTGGCATATTTCCAAAGCAGTCAGCCATTTTATTCTTTGAGCTTTTTAGTTTCACACGAGGGTGAATTAAGTTCTGATTACAAGGCTTACAAGAGAGCAATGTTTTAGCGGCTCTGAATTCCTTTAGGATTTCCACACATTTCTCACTGTCACCGCACAATCACTCACTCATACGGCAGAACAAAAAAGGATAAGAGTGTGCGCTGAATGTTTCAATAGCCGCAAAGCAGTTCGAAGAGAACAATAAATCAACATGAACAAAAGGCACCTCAGAGTTAACGGCGTCACCGCGGCAGCCCACGCATAGCCACTCACTCTGAGAGGAAAACGCTTCAGTCCCAGGTCAACACACTTATGCACCGGCATGAATATGCATGCTTTTCATTGTCGGCCGAGGAAAAAAAAAAAAAACACCTCGTCCGTAATGTGGTCAATTTTATGTGTGTGCACGAGCATCAACCGGTCCAGCAGTTATTTTGACACAACAGAGGTCTTCAGGATTACCGCCGAAGATACTTGTGGGCAAGTGAATGTGGAAATTAAGAATTCCGCTGCTGTCGTTCAGAGCGCAGAAAGATTGAGCCGGTTTATATGCACTTCTGTTCTCTACTAGAGATTTGTCCCTGTCTCTGTATTGTTCAGTCTGAACAACGGCAATGAAGGCGGGTGAATATTTGTTAGCAGGAAGGTGATAGGTGGTGATTAACTTCTAATTCTAATCACTACTGATTTATGCAGAATCCTTGCTACTTCAAGTCAGTCAGAATCAAAGATCCATCTTGTCTCCACTGCTCATAAATAATCATGAGCAAATAGACAAGGAGTGGTTTTTATCAGAACTGCATCAACATATCAATTTTATTAGAACAATGACCTGAAGCTTTTCAGCAGACAGGAAAAACAAAACTGTATCTTGTAATAGGAACTGTAGACTACAGTGGACATGCCAGACTGTAGTTTTGTCATGAAAATGGCTGGGATTGGAAAATATTTACACGGAAGACCACACTGGGAAATTAGTTTGTTGCTGGTAATTAATGCTGAGGTAGGAGTTTCAAGAGGTCATCAATCCATCAAATTTTGTTTTTTTATAGTGGCATAGTATGTTTTTACTTCTGTTGAATCGGTGTGTCAGTATAGTGATGGGGACACTGTACTGTTGGAGCCATTGTATTTTGGACCAGATGGTGAAACTGAAGTCCTGACTCATTGTAATCATTGCAGATCCCATGGAACCTACTGAAAAGAATGGGGGTGTCTCAGCCCAAACTCCCAGCCTGGACATCTAACTCTTCCCCAATTTAAATGGCTAATTAATTCCTTGCCCCTTTGGGTTCTGACATAAAATGTCTGCTGTGTGTCACCCACATGGATACCGCAGATTACGGAGGAGCTGCTCCCCTCCTCACTGTAAGACCACTTTGACATCCTATAAAGGGGAATAAAGGCGCTAACTCACTCTCATTAAACCGAACCGTGTGTCATGAACAGCAAGGTTATTGTAGTGTAAAAGCTTTAAAAAGAGCGGGCAAATGAGCGCACATAAAAGTTTATGTTTAAGTGTTATTAAATTCTTGTCAGTTCACCTTTACTGTATGCTTATTTCTCTGATGAAAAGGCTGCTGATGGAAGAGGAGCTTTGTTTCCATTGGTTCCTGAAAGACAGAGGGGTGGGGTCACAGTGGCATATCCCACAGAAGAGGATCTGTCACGCGTGAGACACACCACATGCACATACACAGACTCGTGCACACACCGACACTCAGAGGTTCATGGCTACACAGTATCAGGCTTTTCCCCAGTGGCGTCTGCTGTCCCAAGTGATGAAGTTTACATTAAAATGATAACAACAGCTGACAAAATGCATTAATAACATGCATCATGTGTACAGTCACCAGGCAGAGAAATCATTTTAAATTACACAACAACGCAACAGTTTTTTTTTTTCTATTGAAAATGAAGCTTTGAGAGCATTCATTGTTACTTACATGAAAGAACCTTTTCATTATGAGTGAAGGCTGTTTTTCTCTCCGAGTACACACTGTCCTTGCTCCTGTCATGTTCTTTAATAATGCCAAAGCCTTTGAAGAGCTAAGCCTGGTATCTTAATGCTGGAATCACGCGTGGTTTTGTTGTGCTTACCGCTGGTTTGTCAACATAGGACATGTCAATCCCTGCCAAAAGACATGTCCCTGTTGAAGCAATTAGCCGCAGAAAAATGGCAGTTATTTTTTTCTGGACGTGAGACCAGTGCTTTGTGTGGCAGAATCAAACTTTCCTCCTCTATTTTTTTAATGATAAGAGCAGGCAGTACAGTGTAATGGAGAAGCCTGCTGCAAACGCTGGCTCCTTACCTCTCCAACCCCATTAACTTTTCCCTGTCTCAGACTATGACTCATTCTTCAGAGAAAGCAGCCAGGACAGACACTACCCAGCTATACAAGGAAGAGGAGGTGGGGAAGGAGGAGGAGGAGGAAGAAATCATTCGGGACAGTTCTGACTCCCTTCCTCGGAGATGACAAAGGAAGAGCAACTTCTTTATCCAAGGAGCTACAATAGCAGATCTTTCTCAATAGGTTTCGCAGAGGTCTCCTCTGTTGATGCAGTTGCCGAGAGATTGCTACAGAGGGCTGTGTGTGATGCAGGGACCAGAGGTGATGTGCCACTCGGTTCCCTGTCTATACTCAACATTATATGTGTTCACGGTACATTCCCTCCTCAAAAGTAGGGAGAAGGTATATTGTTAACTTTTCATTTTTTTTCAGTATGCGTTCATTGCTGTTCACAATATTTACAATAATTTTAATGAAGAGAACAGGCCACTCAGCCAAATGAAGCTTGTAATTTTGCCTATAGTGTAGAGAATATCTAGCACCTCATTTCTAGCCCCCAAAGAGTCTCTGCTTCCAAGACAAAGCCTGGTAAACCATTCCCCTAATTAAGTACCCTTTGAGATTAAAAAATACTTAAGGAATTGCCACTCCACGTATTCCAGGATCTCCTTCTCATGTCTTTGCTCTGTGAGGGCCAAAAAAGAAACAGCCGCCTCTCCCACCCTGTCTGTTAGTTACTTCACAGAAAAAAATGGCAACAATAAACAGACACACCATAAAGGTGTAATCAGAGCATGTTCGTGTGCAGCTGTTAAAGAACCAAACGTCTGTGTGCAGCGTGCAGCTATCTGCATTAGTCTCCTCGTACAGCAGCACGGGCAGTAGATGGCACTCCTGTCCCACGGTAAAGTAAATGTGGAACCGTGCAGGCTTACCAGTCTAAGATAACAGTCTTTGCTCGGAGAAGGAGGAAGTTACATCTCGCATCATGTCTGCATGGGCCCCCAAAACCATCTGATATTAATCTCTTCTATTTTAAATCTTCTCCCTGCCCGTCTTGCCTTTCCCTGGTATGTCGACGGTGAAAAATGTGGTGATCATGCTAGGCCTGGTGACAGGAGGATGGGGGGTGTGTGTGTTTGTGTGCGTGTGCGTGTGCGTGTGCGTGTCTGTGTGCATGTCGCAGGAAGAAGGGGATGCCAGGGGGGTGTGTTAGACTGTGTGCATATCAACCATTTATATGAATGTACATGTTTATTTCTCAATGATATAATTACTTTTTTAGTGTCTAAAAACTAATGCAAAGCAATGCTATATATCCCCTCATCTGGATTCATCTCACCTCTCTGTTGCACGGCTGGTTTAGTTCCACTGCTTGATTGGGTCCTGACCTCATGAAATGTGACCACTGGCTGCCATTTTTGTTTTTTGGTAAAACAAATGAAACGTCACTGATTGATGTTTTTGTGTGTTTGATGCATATTTTTTTTACAAGAAATGCACTGTCAGAAAACAATGCACAGAAAACAAGGAGCAACCCAACCTACAGTGAGTTAATGAGATTCTTTTTGCAGAAGTATACCAATCCATGGGTGAGGTGTGATTGGTTTGTCACTGCCAGCTCCCATCTTGTATTGGGATAATTATGAATTATATCTAGCATGAAGAACTAGTTATGTTTAAGCTAGCCAAAGTGTTGTTTTGCCTGTAGGCTGAATAGAAATGTGCTGTGAAGCTTTGTTCTGATATCATCTGAGATATGCAATTCTGCAGATTCACTTTTTTGTTGATAGAAAGCAAAATACTGTTTTACAGTGAAAGGATAAAAATAATCATTTTCACACAGAAGAAAAGTGTCTATTTCTGTTACAAATGCTTAGCTTTGTTGAGAACTGTGAATTAGAATCAAAACAAACAAAACACTTGCATTTTCAATACAATCCATTAATGCCATTAGAGTTACCATGCATTCAGAATTTCAAATGGAGAACTGAAACAGAAACCAGTGAGGAAATTTTCTCACTGGTCATTGCTGGTCAGAGACTAGTTGTGGTCAGTATTGCTAAAATATATTTATGTACATTTAACATTTCAAATTTACAATCCATCACAGATTTGGACATTGAAACTGGACTAAAGTGAAATCTAAATGCATAGTTTGCACTGGCAACCACAGAAAGAAAAGAACTTGGTGGTTCTCATAGTGTTAATATTTCATTTGTATTCCTTTATAATGTTAAAGAGGTAAAGTATGTGGAGAGTGGTTGAAATCTCTTCAGCTATGATCCTCTAAGGTTCAGTGATGGCTTCTTTTCAGCACGTCCATCCGAATGTAAAGGCCACCCGTTCCCTTAGTTTCATTCTTCCTGGCCTGGATCTCGGCAGCGCTACTGCCAGCAGCTGCACACAGACAACACGGCCCCCAACGTTCACTGCTGCGTCATGGGTAATATCTCACTGCACAGGTGAATCATGGTGCACTCCAAAAAAAAAATGCGCACTACAAAAAAATAAATAAATAAAGAAAAACAGGAAATTGTGTTTTCAGCCTCAATAGACACACAGGTGTTGAGGAAGCGTTCGCTTGTCGCCACAACTGAACCCTTAGTGCGCAGCGTGTAATTTTCCGAGTGGAAAGGGGTCTGATGAAAGCGGGGAAAAAAAAATCACAGCCACAAAATAAATGACTCGCTCACGGCAATTTACTGACAACGAGAACAGATGCAGCCCTCGGATCTCCTTAATGATATTCTTTTATAGTAATGGATAGAAATGAATCTTTGGGGGGGGGGGGGGGGGGGGGGGGGGTAATCAACCGCGTGGATTTGAGGGGGAAACAAACTTCGGAACGGCTTGTCCCAACGCTTCTAGCTGAGCCGAGGTGCGGAGGCCGTGTAAGGAAGCGCTACGCCATGTGCAGCTCGCGGAAGCAACACGTGTTTCAACCAAGCAGCTCCGACAGAGACACTGACTGCCAGGGGTTTTTCACATCGTTTTTTTTTCCCTCCCCCTCCACCTGACAAAATAACTGCAGCTCCACGGCAATCGAAAATCACTCTGTTGTAAGAGGGATAAGATGCACAGTACAAAGTGTACCGGGAGCTACCATGGTGCTCAATCACACCGGCGGTGTAATGCGGACGGCACTTTAATACGATGTCTGTCACAGCCTTCAAATGTATCGTCTGCTACCATGTGACTTACAGGTATAAAAGAGGATTTAAAGTAATTATTTGGTGACTTTACAAATCAGTTGGACATGGATTATATCCAGTCTGAGAAAGCAGTCTTTGTTACTTTCAGACTAAGGAAAAATAAAATTTATATTGTATCATTTGCATTTCTATTGCCGCACCTTACAGAGGACCGTCTTTATGGTGTGCGGAACGCTGGTGTGGGAGTACTATCAAAGACACTGTATTGAAGTACAGACAGCCCTGTGCAATGGAAAGTTTTGACTGAATGCTGCATAATGCGTTCTGAAGTGCTTTCAATTTTGCCTGTATATGCAATAATAAGGGAGCAGCAGAGTCTGGAAGACTGATTCAGGTGGAGCATGCCAGCTCCTCAGTGCAGCAATCCTTATATTCAGCTCTTCACAGGGCTAATTATTAAAGAAAACCTGCACAAGCAAACAAACATAAAACAAGGTAGTGGCAAGTTCAGTCTTTGTGCTCTGATCTTGAAAAGTGATAATAAATCAAAAAAACAAACTCGGCTTGATTTTTCATTGTGCGTCTCCCCCCTGTCTCCCTCCAAAAATAATGTGGTCACATTAAAGCTGTAAAGATGTTGCTTGACGATTTAGAATTGCAAAAAAGAAAGGAGAATTAAATGAGAAAAGGAAACTAATTGAGGCACCGCCAATTGTCCTGACAGTTTTTGCCTGCAGCAGGAAATTAATCTGATTTATACCATGCGATCATAGCATTTCCTCCACCGAAAATTAAACTAAGTTTATAAACAAGTGCTCCTAGGCTAAGAGACTATCTAAAGGGGTGAAAGCAAGTTCTCTGATACACACAGAACTGATAATGCAAAATGCATCTTCCAGTAATTATACTCCGCATGACGGCAGAACGCCCACTGGTGAACTTTGGCCTGTATCACGTCCGTTTCACTTTGAAACTTGGTAAGGCCCGCGGACACTTCATCTCCATTGCTGTCCTTCATGATGGCACCCCTAAAATCTCTGAAGACCACTTTCACCCCCTGGGGCTGCGTTTGCATGCTTCAGAGACACTGTTCATGCGACAATAAATGCACCCTACTCTCATCACCTTCTGTGCAGATTCACGAAGAAATAAAGTTGTGCTCGAGGGCAGACGCTGCACGTGCGAAGGGTCCAGAGTGATGGGGCCGCAGCACGTGGGCACGAAACGCAGAAGGGCAGGTGGGCGGAGGCCGCTTGTTTGGGCCACAGAGATGCAGCTGTAAGTAGATTATCATTACCAAGCGAGCCCTCAAAGAAACCATCAGTCAGTATTCTGTTTTGTTAGCGTGAGCACCTTTGATTATATTTTCTGGCGGCCAGTGGCAGTGATTAACTGAGGTTGTGGCTGCGTGTTAACTGGATTTGCTCTTCTGAACCACACTTTCTAAGATCTCTTAACTAGCTCTCATCTATTCATTTGGCAATGAGATGGAAGCCTTGAGATGCCTGAAAAGAGTATAGAGTATAAAAGAATTTTCTTGTGCATTGGAGCTATCTCCTTTTCCCAGCTTTTGGATATTAGCAGATGAGCGTGTACATTCTGCAGGGGCCTACTGTAGGGATAATCCTTTCCTCGCAGGGCTGTCATTTAAAGCACATGCCTACCTTCCTAACATCCTTGTGGCTCCTCCTTACTCCTGCTCACACAGTGACACTTATAAAGGTAGCGATTATTGTTAGCATGGGGTTTATCGTCTTTAACAGCGGCTGTCTCATTACTGCGGCAATACGGGGAAGCCGTCGTTTATTTTACTTCATTCAAATAGCTCGTCCTGCATGAAATGTCGCGCATGGGCTTGGCTGGCCGCCAATAAGGTGGGAAGATGTATGTGCACGAAGTCCAACAAGTACAAATTGATTAGTAACTTTTAAGCACTGATGAAAAAAAAACTGTTTTATCTATGAATACTTCTTTTTATGTATGTTTAGGTGTAGCACCCTTGCCGGAATACATTTTGAGTTACATACATTCAGACAGTGTTGCCTTCCCTGGAGTCTAAACTAATGGAATATTTATGATGGGAAAGGAAATCAGTGCAGATGTTCACCCGCACTGTGACTGTGTGTGAAAGCATTTACAGACTGCTGCATCATGAAACAGGAGGCGCATGGGGGAAACTCAGAATTACCAATAAACATAATAATCACCTTACTTTAGGATTTTTTTTTTTTTTGCCGCAGTCTGGGACAACTGGAATAACTGGATTCCCACTGCGTTTTGTCTGTGGTTAGGATTCTGCTCAGCCGCGGACAAGATAAGATGCTTCT
Source organism: Megalops cyprinoides (assembly GCF_013368585.1). NCBI lineage: Eukaryota > Metazoa > Chordata > Actinopteri > Elopiformes > Megalopidae > Megalops > Megalops cyprinoides. The sequence goes on from NC_050604.1 coordinate 12,557,169, forward strand.
TTCTTACCCTTTGCAGAGTTGCCTGGAAGCAGCAAAGGAAAGAGTTAAAATCCAGACCACTAATGGGTCTGGACACGCAGGTTGCTCAGGGCAACTGAAAAATAAAACATTATCGGAGCTGCTGCATGCATCTGGCAATCTCATTTAGAAACTATGCATGGACTGTATATAAGCGTGTATTCAAGAGAGCTACATTCAAATTCAGAAATGATTATAGAAAGGCCTAAGCAATAAAATATAAATTAATTCATGCTCTGATAAAAAAAAAATAAATAAACTGAATCACTTAAAAGCACTATATACATCCATATAGTGCAATAACATCATCATAGCAGTGAATGAAGCGAATGTCCAATCATAACACACTGTACCTGTATGTGTACATATGCTTCTTTGTTCAATGTTTCCAATAATGGTTGCACATTGTTTAGTGTGTGTTGAACCATTCTCTCTTTCTGTTTGAGTCATGAATAAGTTATTCACATGGAAGTGGTGTAGTTTGCTGTTTACTCCCAGGCTGTTTGCCCTATCTTTCCTGTCTGATCCCTCCTGCTGCCATTTGGACTACACAGATTGGATTTAAATCACACCTGTTGAAATCAGGAAGATTTTTGAATGACGTACATGTGTATTTTCTAAACCTCTGCAGACAGAATGGCTTGTGCAGGGTTTCGATATCTGGGTCGTAGTATTTTATGGCCATGGTATTCAGATATGGCATACTTTTTCACTCTTTCACACTAATATTTTGATGTGACCATTTTCTATTCCTATATACAGCTTCGAAATTGCCCACTTGTCATGCCCTGCTTGACTCACCACTATGTCTACAACTATAAGCACTGAAGCAGGGCGCAGACACACCTCCGAGACACCGGCCCGCAATAGCAACAGCTATTTCTCACACAGCGTACTACAAGGGAGGTTGCGCCATTTGGAGGAGCCAGACATCTCTCTCTCAGGATAACCAGTGACTTCAGGTGCCCGGAGCCGCTAATACAGCTCATGACTCAGAGGAGCCCTGGCAGATTTAAGCCCTGTTGGGATGAAGCCAGTTGCGGCCCATCACTGCAGACGCACGGTCATAGTCTGCTAATGACATTGCCCAGACCCGAACTAGGGCTGTCTGGACTACAGTGTTCAGCATGGGCTTGGGAGATAGTGTCTCTGCAGACTGAGTCACTCAGGAGCTCAGTGTAAGTGTTTCTTTTTGTTTTAGGCCTAGAGACCTTGTAGAAGCCTTTTGTTGTTAGCAGCAGTTGATTTAAACCCACAATACACCCACATGGACACAACTGTAAACCATCTATTTCCATATCACTGTCATTAATTACCTCAGAGTATGTATGAGAATCCAAGAGGGCCAGTCTTTTTTGTTGTTTATCTTTTGTGACATCTTTGTAAAAGCCATAAATTGTGCACTTGATTAGCTGCCCTTGGATGTTCTTTTTTTTTTTTAAATGGGTGTTATCATCTTAAATACATCTTCAAATGAATACGCTGCTGGCAAATACGTGTGTTAAAGTACCAGTAAAGTGAAGTATTGACAGTTGTTCTGTGAATGACCCAAGGTGACCATTAAATGTAACTTCTTGCTCAAAGACAGCATATTCTTGATTAAAGGTTTTGTTAGGACTAAATATACTGCTAACAAATCGATACATTTACTTTAGCAGGCATTTGAAGCTTAAGGTTTCTGATGATAAATACATGAACTCCCCTCCCTGCTTTCTGTATTCCATATTCATGTAATCTCTATAGTGACTCAGCGGGCAGTTTGTAACTATTACTTTCAATGGCTGAAAGTGGCTTGATTTACTGTAATAACTTGGTATTTTTCCAACAATCCCATTAGAGGTACCAATGCAATGCCTTCCTGAATTCCTAAGACTTCACCCCTGAGATCGAGACAGACATATACTTAAATTTCATTTCAAATGAAACCCATAAACACATGGATTTTTTCACAATAACAGCAATACACACATTAAAAATGTACCAATATCTGAGGTGTGATGACTATCGATTGAGATATGCACACCTCAGCTTCATCTGTAAACACATTCATAATTTGTCAAAACGTCGGTCGCCCAGTGGAGCTTTCGGTCATGTCACAATTTGTCATAACAAAGCAAATGCAATGTGTGATTGGGTCTGATTATATTAATTAACCCATGGAAATAATTATTTCAGAGGTTACATAACCGTTAGAGTGAAAAAGCATTTCCGAGTTCAAATTAATTTGCCACACCGACTATTGTGATGAAATCGTTATTTGAAAAACAACAACAACAACAAAAAAAATGTCATCAGACGCTCGGTGCTGTAATTCAAACAGGATACACCGTTAAATTGCACAAGTCTCTACCAGGGACCGGGAATTCAATTAAAAGTTTTGCTGGCTGGTGCTAATGGCAAATTAGAGGCTTGGTACTGATGAGGGCCGGCGCGATGTTATTACTCATAGTTCTCTCAATGTGAGCCCACCGATCAATGCTGGTCTCGGTAGATTGGCTCAACTTTTGATGCAATAAGTAAACAGTATGGCATTTTCTGTTTATGTGGAAGCTGTCACTTGCTTAATCAATGACGCCACGGTTGTCAACCAACAGAATGCAGCTTTAGATGGCAAAGAAAGAAGATTAAAATGATGGGTGCCATCACGAGACAATAAATAGGCTGACAGTAATAAGGCTGCTTTTTTCCCCTTCCCTTTATTTTCCCGTTTTCACTGTTCTCCAGATAAACACGAAGCTTGCAGGTCCTCGGCTTATGTGATGGACAAATAAAATGCATGATAATTACAGGCAATCAAATAAAGTGCGTAGCATGACTGGCATATGCGCATCCTTTCATGGGAGAATATAGACAACAAGCTATACAGTAATTACTTAAACTACAGGCTTGGAGCTGAACTGCAGGAAAATTTAAAGAGACATATACCTACACCTGGAAATCGAATGCCTGTAACATATTTTAGTATGTTCAAATGCCTGTAACAGATACAACATGTTCAAATGCCACTAATGAATTTGACCATTTCGAAGACCTGCAACAACAATCAGACAGCCTCTTGCATGTAACACATCTGAGTTGTTCAGGTGCCTGCAACACATTTGACAAGTGCAAGTAATAAATCCACTGGATGTGTCCAAATACCTCTGACACGCGTCATGTGCCGAGAGGTTAGGATTTGTTAATGTGTAGGACCCCGGGTGATCAGAGAGAGATGGAAAGCGGGCTGCGCGCGAAGCAAACACCTCGACTGATAACCAAGCACAAGCTCTTTTTGTCCTGAGTCAGGCAGATGCGGAACGACCGTACAGAGCCGACTGGTCACAAGCAAACAAGACAGAGAATGAAAAGGAATTTCATCGGGACGAGACCTCAGCTCGATCTCCGCGGCGCAGAGAGCGGTAGCGGACGCCCAGGGTGGTGGAGCGGCGTGATTGGTAAGGCGGCGCGGCGGTCCCGCTCTCTCTCTCTCAGGTGGGTGAGTCTGAGGGTGAGGGAGCCCCAGGCAGATGGCACCGAAGCTGTGCAGTCAGTGGGGCGGTCAAAACCCTGCCCTAAAATAAAACAAGACCACAAGTGATGGAGCATGCCGAGTCAGACAAAATTACTGACAGATTTTGCTAAAGTGCTCTCTTTTTTGTTTTGTAACTCAGCGTCGTCTCATGAATGTCTTATTCTTGTACGAGAAAAGGAACTCTTTTCTCACATTGTTAAAAAAAAAACAATATTGCCACAGGTAATGGGGTGATATTTATTCACCTATTTCTTTTGTTTATAGAAATTGCTCCAAGAGATGCTTATAGGAGACAACATTTTGGATGGTGCTTTCCTGTTGAATATATTGTTGCTCATTTTACATGCACCGATTTGCGGCAGCTGCAGTCATTATGTAAGAAAAAAATGTAAACTTTCCCCAGTATACTTGCTCTGCTAAACTGAACTTTCTTCTCACAAATGATAATGTCACACACCAAAAAACAAACAACCAAACAAACAAAAATGATAGGGCAATTAAACATTAATCATGGTTATCTGTGCTCTACGATTTGGAATTCCATTTGAGGCAGTTCAGCTGTGAAAGAGACCCTCACTTTGTAAGTGAACCTTGGGTACACTACTCTGAAAGCAGAAGTAATCATGGTCCTATTGGCCCAGGGAGTAACATGCTATACACACACTAACACAGTGTCCCTGGATTCCACCAGATGGCTTTGGGAGGCAGTGGGTCCTCTGTCTTACGGCGGGGTTGTTTCTAATAACATTCGGGGTAATTGGCAGGCTCTCACCCTATTTGTGTTGCCTTGTTTCTCATGTGATGAGAGTAAGGCGTGTGGTGTCCCCGGGCCAGATGAAACACCGGGAGGCCAGAGAGAGGCTACATGTGTCCCCAGTGGCTCTCAGTGTGAAAATTGAGGGCTTTCAAACACAAGAGCGCGATATTAAAACCACTGGTAATGGCATATTTATGGCTATAGTAACCGAAGCAGGCATGCCATATATCCTGTCAAATGGATATACGATATGGTGCAGTGCATCTTGACTAACACACTTACTCACGTTATTACCTTGCTACAGCTTTATATGTTATCTAATGTATGCCTTTGTGTGTGTGTGTGTGTGTTTGTGGAATACATGGAACTAAAGTAACACGAGATGCAATGGTGAAAAACCATGGTAGTCTACAGTCACACATGCAGTTTCTGTGATTTGGTGTGTTTTCTGACTGTGCTATATTTATGGAGAGGGTGGGTTTGCTCATCACTTAAGTATTATTGCACAGTAATACTTGTTAGCTCTTATTTCCCTCAAAAACCTGTTCTTTTTAAAAATCAATTAATGGACAAGACTCACAGACAGTCAAATGGTCTAGACTCAGACTCAAATACAGACGTAAATTCTAGAGGATTTTACTTTGCAGGGATACAATCTAATTTGGCAAGTTAATTATGATATATATCAGATCAGGCCCTGTAAACATCAGTGATTTGAGAGTACTCTACCGTCGCCGAGCGCAAGCGTGAGGGCTCGTTTTCGGTTTTTACACTTCACCGGCGCGTAATTGTGGTTTTAATAAAAGCCTCTCGCCTCGCCTCGTGGCTGCTGGCCGTTTCTCTTGTGCCAGTGTCTCTTCTGCTGTGCGGCTCGTTTTCACGCCGTGCTGGTTCATCCTCCGCGCGTAATCGAGATCGCGCCAATCCCCCTCCCTCCCCCCCAGCCCCCCCCCCCCCCCCCGGCTCGACTCCTGACAGCGGCTGCTTACGGACCGGCGTGTCAGCGCCGACGCGGCCGCGATCCCGGGCGCGCGTCTCTGTGACATCGCGGGCGGGAATAACATTACTCCTAAGACAACAGCCGAGAGCGGAGGGGAACAGCCGGCGCAGACAGTTTTTTAAGTTCCAAAGCAGGCTCTCACCTCAAGGGCGGCCTGGCGTCTGGAGACTGACGCCTTCCCCTGGTAATAACATTGTGTCTGCTCTTCCAGTGAAGCGTTCTGTTTTGCAGATTTTTCTTGTCTGGGGAGGCTGTGGCTGGGAAATGAAAATATGATAGGTGTGAAAATAGACTCGGAGTGCAGAGATGCAGTCAAGGGGTGTGAACGCAAGGCGGCACAAAGAGGGTGTGTGTGTGTGTGTGTGGGGGGGTTGGTTTCTCCTGGGGGCGGGGATGGGCTTTGACTGATGAGGACCCGGCACTGGATGTGCTGAGGGGGCAATGTTGTTGAACAATCCAAGATGTTTGACAAATGGAAAAGAGACAGGGGGATTCATAAAAAACACTGGCATGCATGAAGAGCTGCAGTCTAGAAATTAATCTTATGAGACAATCATGATAATGCAGTGTGGAGCAACATTACACAGGATGCTCATGTCTGTATACAGAACATGCCTGTATATGACTATATAATCACATATAGGCATGTAAAATATACATCATTCACAATTCATTTACATGCTCCATATAAAAGCTCTGTACAATATTGCAATAACATACAATAAGATCAGACTAATTTTATATCATACAATCATAGCATGTTTTGCAACTCGTTGGAAATGACTAAGTGCGCAAAGCTAATACACAGAAATAAAGACATAAAATATCATGTATTCACGTGAGTGAATCATCAACTTCACGTGAGTTATCTCTGACACGACGCTTGAGCAGATCAGAGAAACATATTTCCCATGCTCTCCAGTCCATTCCAGTTTATACGAATACACTGTCTCTCATTTCCACAATCAGATCTGTCTGACAGGTGCTTGCCTTGAAAAGATGAAGAGACTCACTCTCCCACTCGTCTCCCCCTGCAGCTCGAGGTGCGATGGGACCAGGGGTCAAGTGCCGGCGCTCTGTGAACTCTGACCCCCTTCTTGATTAATGCTGCGAGTGAGAGGACACTCAGCCACGCTGGTCCAGACCTCGCCCCTCTTCATGGGTGAAGGACCGGCTGCGCTGAGGGCAATTTCTGCCACGGGTCTTGCCGGCGAAGGTGTCAGGTTTCTGCCATTCTTGCTCGGAGTTATGTGCCCTTGGACGTCTGCGGCACGGGAGTAGCCCTCCTCTCCTCTTCCATCCAGCTACCATCTGTCAGCTGCTCGGAAGACCATTTGTATTAATCCGAGCGCTGGATCTGAAGTGCGAAAGCAGAGGTGTAGGTCCCTCGATGAAACAGAATGTGTGATCTCGTCTTTGACAGATCACTGCTGCTTCAGCTAACTGGAAAGAATAGGCCACGGCTACACATCAGACAATCGATGCCAGTTCCCACAGGCTGGTGGCAGGGCGCCTTTGTTGATGATTAAAACTATTGGTTGCTTTTACATTAGCTGCTTACAGAGAGACCTCTGTGCAAGTTTAAAAAATGTATCATGAGTGGAAAATGACATGGCACGTTTCAACATTACTCCCTCAAGGGGTTCAATCCGAGAAGCTTTAACCGCGAGACTGGCGACTGTTCACTTTTGGCTGAGTTAAGTTAGCTACCTAATCTCAGAAAATGCCACGAATGATAACTGCACTCTGTCAAATTGGAGGAAAGACTCTGATGTTCAAAGCAGTTGTGAAAATCATTCAGTCAGCAAAGGTGGCAGGCCCCTAGCCAATGGGAATTGGCGTTTATTGTCCAGCCTGTTGGAACTCATGCCTGGTCTTGGACATGCAGTCACTGCAAAAAAAAAAAAAAATCTGGAGTATCTTGCTGTGTATTTACAGTGTTTTCTTGTGTGCAGCTGATCTTTTGGTTCTTGCTGGCTGATTTCTTCTCCAATATTTTTATAGTTTGCTTTTGTTACCTCTGACTCCTGTGTCATGAAAGCTAAAAAAAAAACCCTTAAGAAATGCATACAAAAACAATACTGCCATTAAATGTTTACGCTGCATGAAAAGCAAACTGAAAGTTAGCTCTACAGTTCGCCAAAGTGTATTACAGAGAAACAAAATTTATAAACATAATCAAGTGCACCCTGATTGAGGGTAATGATACTCAGTGCACATCGTGACATCTTTCATTAAGCTGGGGGGGAAAAAAACGCCACTTAAAACTGAGCAAATTAATTTCGGCCCTCGGAATGCATCTAATAGAGCCTCATCTGCATTAACATACGTAGTCGCTTCATATCCCTGGGGAGAGAGGTGGGGGTGAAAAAATAATGAATACAGCTTGAGGTGTATGAAAATGTGCCATCACGGAAATCATAGAGAGCCCATGCATGTCACACCGGTTTGTTGTCGTGCTTATGCCCCGGCCGTCTCCTCGCAGGAGTCGGTCTCCGGCCCCCTGCACCCGTGACCCTCTGCTCACTGCCCTCCCCCCCCCCGAAGCTGCCCCGACCCCCTTTATGAAAATGTTAATTGAAACACAGCCTCGTTTGAGATTTCACACGCCGCTCAGGATTCATCTTGCGCGCCTGCTCGAGTGGCAAAGCAGGGCCCGGGAAGTCATTAATTTTTATCTGTTAAACGAGTGAACTGTAAATTCGCAAACAGGTGCCGTGGCGATATTAGCCAGACGTTACCTTCAGCCTCAGGAATATTTGGGGCGGAGCAGTTTAAGAGTGGCCTCACTTTAAATAAACCCTGTTATTCAAGGAACGCTTATTTTAACTTGTGTGAGGCTTTATTTATAGGAATGAGTCAAATAACCCCTTAATTAATTAGTTGAGACAGCAATGGCCTCTACTCTGTTGTAGATATGAACAATTAACATCCTGTAGAAAGGCCAGAATGAATTCCATATGGTGAAGACAGACCACACAACCTAAGTTAAAATGGCCTAGTTTTGTGCCTTTGTAAAGAGAGAGAAAAACTTTCGTTATAAGGAAGGAATGTGTCATATCATTATATTTAGTGCTTCCTGGAAAATATTTCAACAAATGTTCTGCCTTTTGTATTTTAAAGTGAAGGGATTTTTTATAATATGATATGTCACATGCTAAAATCGTGATGTTGTAACATATGTCAGATGGCAATATATTATTGTACATTTTGGCTGCAACAGTTACTTGGTCTCAGCCATGGTACAGGATCTCTATTCAGACAGTGACTGACTTGACCTGAAAAATCATGCTGAATTTATGAGCTCAATTCACAGCGCTGCCTAGAAGTCAATTATTGACCATATGTATGTGTCAATATAAAATTCCAGATCAATTTATGCAAAACATGACCTATTACTTTTGTTAAATGGCATCCAACTTACGTTCCACTGTGTTAGTTACTCATTTGATTTCTCGTTCAAACTACACAAATCGAGCTCATTATATTAAGTGGACATTTAATTAACATCCATGAGTCTGTAGTCATTCTGAAATTCTGAACGACAAATCAATTTTTAAATCGTCATTTCCCATGGTCATGGGAAACATAACTGTGAATTTATATTATATCCACATTCATGGAGCGTATCCAGAGAACAGTAAAGTGGTGAGAAGTCACAGATGAATGACAAGTAAAGCATCGTTGTAACCATATTTGGATATATATCGGCCCTTTTCAGAAAGCTATACCACTACATAGTTAAGATTTGAGCTGTGATGCCTAAAGGCTTTGGCTGTCATTTTATTCATCTGATGCTATTTGGATGTCACCCCAATCGCTCTTCAAACAAAATGATATCTGCGATAAGACGCGCATCTTTATGATATCCTTAAGTCATGTAGGAGAAATCCAAAGCGACACGGATATTATATAGATGAAAAAAACACATATCTGCTTTAGCCAATAATCCGCTGTGAATTGGGATGACTGAAGTCAGAATGTGAGAGAGGCAGAGATATTTGGCATGGGCTTAAAGTCGGATGAAAATTTGGAAATCGCGATGAAAGTGAACGAATTTGCTCTTCTTTATCGTCACCTTTTAAGGACAGGCTTAAACTTGCTTTTCCACTCGACCAAATGACACAGCTCTGCAACTTAGCGAGATGTCTCGGGCGCAAGTTGGCCGGTACTTCGATTCTGACTGCGCTAAGCATTTCCCCGGTCTCGTAAAAATGAAAAAGCGATCGTTTTAAAAGGAATGGAGATGTAAAAGGGCCTTAAAACGGTTTTTTCCCACCTCCTCTTTGTCGAAATGTAAAAAGATGAAAGAATAAAGTGAGCCGGAAGAGGTGACACTTTTACTTCTGATTTGTGTCTCTCAAAGAGCACAGCCTCATTCTGTTGCTTTTCAATGCGTAAAGGCGAGAGTTAGCGGGATTGCAATCATAGATCGTCTCTGCCTGAATGCTCGAAAAGTTCTTGGTTGGTTAGACAGTTCAGAAGATGACAGATCATAGATAGGCAAGCCATACTTTTTTTATGTGCAGAAAGAAGAAACCACAGGCTCTTTAGTCATTTGTTCACTTGGCCTTGGTCTTCATGGATCCTTCGTATGTCCCACCAGCACCACCAAAATTAATAAAATGATGAAGGCATATGGTAACTGTGGATTCTGCCTGCCCATTTATCCAGGCATATTTTGTTTTCTAGACCACCTTTTCAAGTCATTTTTGCTGTAAGTCCTTTCCCACAACTAATATAGACATGGTCACAACATATGAGAATTGAATGTCATCTCAGGCTAATCATAGTGGAGTCCCTAATTGTTTTTCATTATGGGTCTCGTGAAGGAGAGGATGACCAATGTTCAAAAGGAATTTACGTTTAAATTGCTAACTATAAAAATAGATCGATAATAACATAAGAGGTGAGCAACTGTCACATGAGCAAAAGTTATTGATATTTTACAGAGTGCAGAGAACATGAATTCTTATCATGGCATGAGAATAATTGGTCCTCATATACTTTGCAAGAGGTAATAGTAATTGCCGTGCATGCTATATACATTGAGTGTTTCACAGCATTTTTCATAATATTGCCAAACGAGTACTGTTGCTTCCTCACCTAATTACTGACTCTGCCTCATTTTTGATTGTCAGAAGTTTAATGAAAATATCATGCACACATTCATAATAACACCACCATATTACCTATATTGTTATCAGCGATTCCATTGAAACAATTACATTTTCACTGTGAGTGATGGGAATCCCACATGTTTCTGGCTCAGAAATAATTAATACCCCTGTTCAGAGTTGAGACAATGGCTCTGACAGCTCCATTCACAGTAGTGTGACAGTCAGGGTAAAACCCACGACCCAATACCTCACTGACATTTACCACCTATTACATTATATTGAACAAAAAATATGCTTTATATGGTGAAGGAAGAATCCATTGATGGGACACACCTCGTTGGATAGGTATAATATCAGTATTACAGTAGATAGGGAAGTCGACTTGAGACCAAAATGTTGAATCCTAGATGGGACACTTCTATTGTGCCCTTGAGCAAACAACTTCACTAAAATTGCCTCAGCAAATATCCAGACGTATAAATGGACACCGCGTGTCATGGAAGGTATGTAAATTGCCCTAGATAAGGCTGTCTGTTTAATATTGTAATGGAATGTAGCTAGGTGACCTTTTAAATGGCCAGAGGTTTCTCTTAGTTTCTTGTCCAGACAGTGACCATGAGTGTTGGATTCGCAACGGTTGCAACGGGTGATTAGCAGCTTGGACAGGTTTTGATTTAATCTGGCTGGAGGCATTTCTTTTCAGGTTCACGACAGGCATCATTAAAATGAATGCATCTCTGCCTGGCCACATTTCCGTTAATTAAAAGCAGAAGCTGTAATTGGCATGCTCTGTCCATATTCTTCCCGATGTTTGACGAAAATTGACATAAAATACTTTCTCACATGTGTTGGCCCTTATTATAACGCATTGGCAATTACCAGAGGTGAAAATCGCCTCCCTCTGGCTAATATAAGTGTCCAATAATAAACCCAAGTTAGGTTAGCTCATAATTTGGCATCTGCATTTACAGAGGTTCATGTAACTTGTAAATTCATGTCAGTGAGTGCAACTTATAGAATGGAAATGAAATATCCTTACATACTTAACAAAGAGCAGGCAGTCACTTTGTGTATTTAGCAGGCCCTTAGCTGAGGGACAAACAAGCATTACTGCAAATACCCCTCAATGATTCCTGGAGTCAAGGCTTTGTGGAAAAATGGCTCATTTCAATAAGCTTTCTCTTTGTCCCACCGTTCCTGAATGCCATGTCACATGACATGGCTGGTTACAGTCATGTAACGCACAGCTGACATTACAGACCAGCACACGAACCAACAGCACCGTTGGCACTACCACTAAATATCTGTCAGTCAGAGACTGACTCAGCAGATGAATTGCAACCAGTCCTCCATCTGTTATTATGGACACCGATGCTGTCAAAGTTAAATTTGTTTACTGGTCAAGGACATTTTATACATCATGGGAAATACAGTCACATACACACATACGCACAGACCCCCTAAATCATAATAGTTGTTTAGTAATTGACGTTCTATGTTAGGTTGTTCCCTTATTTTTTATGCTATCCATTCAGAAAATAATTCAATACGTTATGTCTGTAATTGTTTTGACAAGTGCACTTATATGGTTATAAAGCAACTGCGCTGTAATTAAAATGTAATCACATGCGTATTTTGCCTGCTTAAAGTATTACTGATGCATTCCCTTGCATTTCGATCAAAGGAACTGCCGCCAGTGTCGATGCTATACAATAAAGCAATACAATAATAGGACTGTGAAAATTAATGCACAGCCTTAGAATTAAACTATTAGCCACAGAGTGTTAGTCAGAGTTAGTCTTTAATGTTTTATCAAGATGATATTAGGAATGATCACGGCGGTGTAATAAAAACGAGTAACAACACAGTGAGATCGATCTCGGAGAAAGCGGCTTTAGTTTTCCTCTGCTGAATATTAATATTGATTTCTCAGCCCCGCGACAGCCAGAGAGGGTAGTCTTAATTACAACAGACTGGGAGTGATTGCAACAGCCGTCTAACGCAATGCCGCATGTGGCATCAATCATTTAGCCATAATTGCGCCCGCAGTTTTCATTTGGAAGTAAAATTAATCGCACATTACATCCGAACGAGTAGATACCGCCGCTCCTCCGCCACGCCGCGTTCCATAACCTAATAACGCACGCTCGCAGGTCGCCGACGTCTCTGATGCGCTTGCAGCCAGCAGAAAGCGGTAGTGCTCGCTAGCACGGTGTCAGTTGTGATAGCCGCTGCCGCCAAACTCATGAATTCTTCACAGGCTTTTTTTTTTTTATCTCCGGTGGCGACCGATGGCTCATCTGAAAGGGTTTCCTCCCCGCCGCAGTTCATTTATTGGCAGTGGTCAGATATTGTGTCTGTGCCCCCACTACTGCCAACACCATGGACGTAAAGAATGCCCCAGGACAGGGAGGAAATGAATGAAATCCCTGTTTTTAAAGTAGCGTCATTCTGGATGGATAGAGCGTTTGTCACAAGTGCTGTGTTTTTCGTTTTTGATGTTCACCACACGTTCCATTCAGTGAGCTCAATCACGTCATCATCTGTGCTCAGCAACCACTCCAACTGTTGAGCTGATGGAAGGCAATTAAAGGTTTCATGGCTGTTCATGAATGATCAATTAATTGACACCCAAATCTTTCATAAATGCCTTAAGTCAGTATACTTAAAAAATCCATTCCGAATGAGAAGTTATTTCAGTGATCAGTACATATTATTTATTCATTATTGTAGATGCTAATTGTACACATATAGACTGAGTACTGCATATATCTTGTGGGCTATCTTGTTTATATTTACAACAGTGGAAAAGATACAGTAGAATGAAATCATTGTCATGGATTCGCATTGTAGAATTGATGCTAGAACGGTCAGGGTTTTACAAATACCTTTAACTACCAGAGACTAAAAAGAGCACTTATATTTGAACTATGCAAATATTGATTTTTAAGACAGGCATTATACTAGCACATTTTCACAATTAAACACACATTCTCATGGATTTAGAGGAGGGCTTGGCAATGTGAAAACGCTAACTTCTGCCTCCACTCATTAAGTTTAGCATTCCACATGACACTGCAGGAACGAACCAAAACATTTTGCAGCTGAGAGAATCTAAAACATTCATTCTGTTCAGGCTTGGGAAAAAGGACAGATCAGAACTTATCACTAAAATTTGACAGATCAAGTATTTTACAGCAACTTTTTTGACATATTTGGCATAATTGAAATATTTGGCATGGCCAGCAATGTTTCAGAATTTATTATTGAATATTTTCCATACTTTTTTTTTGTCATGTTCTTTCCTTGGCCAGAGGTCTGCCCTTTGACTCAATTACTCAATGTTTTCTACACTCGACCCATCCATCACTGAGTAATAAATTAAAAAGCCCCAAACTTTTGTACCCTGAAGCAGCTGCTTGTTTTCCATCAACATGAAAATGAGGTGCTGATGTGATCTGACTGCCTCTGATGTAGTGAGCAGATGAGGGGTTCAACGCACACTCCATCTCGCTGGTTAGTCCAGCATTTTGGTGATGGAGGCTGAAATTGCTTCTCTGTAACGTGTGAACACTGACCTGTGGATGGATTTTGGACATATCAGCAAGGAAACCTGACAGATAGAAGAGAATCCCTCAATTCTAAAGTGTACATGTCATTGCGGTGAAAAAGTCATGTTGATCATCACAGGATGGTGGTCACAGCATGAGGTACTGTATTTGTTACTCCATTCCCATGGTTATGAGGCATTAGGAATGCAGTTCACAGACTGCTAATAAATGGTTAACGAGGCACATTTGTGCAACACCTCAGTCTACAAATAACTCCGTCCACAATTAATATGTGAGGACGCGCAGGAAGCCTCTTATCTAAATGCCACAGAGTGTCTCTGCACACAGGTGTGCCTGTGCTCCGAGGCCTGGTGCACAGCAACAGCTGTACCATGGCTGGTGTCGGCACTCACGGGAACCCTGCAATCAGGAGCCGGCGTGTGAGCCATATGCGTCCCTGATACCGCGAACAAAACGTGGAATTTGCACAGGCACGCTCACGCTCCAGCCAACTGCCGTCCGCGGCATGTGCAGTGCTCTTTTCACAATTCCCTTTCAGCTGGTCCGCATTGGTGTCATGGAACCCTGTGTGTGTGTGTGTGTGTGTGTGTGTGTGTGTGTGTGTGTTGGCGGGAGGTGTGGGGCGGCTCGTGGTGCAGAAGCCGTGTGATTGATTTATGGATTGGGGCCTCGTGTCACATTATTGATTTCATAACGAGAGTGACAGCTGGTTCAATGCGCGAGGCTCAGCCCTGCTCCATACCGGTTATCGTCTGTCCTGGCATTCCACATGGTGACCACATCAAAATGATGGCATGGCAAGGCTTCTCCCCTAGCGCGGTGAAATATCACTTCAAGCAGCTATAAGGTGGTGAAACATTACACTGGATGCTCTTCTCACATTTACTTCGCGTCTAGTTTTGTGGCTTGTCAAAAACAGCATAGCCATTATCCACTGATTTACAGATATGAGAAAAGCAGGAGCTGCAGGTATAATTAGGATGAGGCAGGGTAGGACTTTCACAGGTATGTGTGATGTGGCTTGTGTCTGCAGGGCCAATCAGTGAATGGTTATGGCACTTTAATGCTCGTTCCCAAAAATGCTGTCAGGAGATGTGTGTGTGCGCATATAGCATATGTGGGTACACATGCATGTCTGTCTGTGTGTGTTTTTGTGCTTATCCTTGTGTGCACATGCTTCTCTCTGTGTGTGCACGTATGCATGCGTGTTTGTTGCCTGTATCAGCAGTAACATGACACGCATTCAGGCATTCCCTTTGTTTCTCCGCGCTGTGTTTCTCTCCCTCAGGCTCCGGCCCCGCACATGCATGGCGAACAAGTTGTTTTAATGAAAGACTTAATTAGATATTCTTTGTGATGACCTCCCGATGGGCTTACTCACTGTGCAGCCGCAGGAAATGCTAACAAAGGATTACTTCTCGGTGACTCCCAGCGGAGGGAGGTTTACTGTCTTGTGCTGCAAATTCCTGAGTGAAGCAGGGAACTTTAAGGTTAAATTAATTTCTACCAGCATTGGCTGTGCCTGCTGCATGATGTCCTGTGAATTTACACAAATGTTATTGCCTCTGTCTGATTTTTTTTTTTGTAATGCTCGTTACTGTTAAAGAAAGGTTATTGTTCGAGAGTACATAAACAGGTGAGGGGGGGACCAGCAGAACAGAATGTGCTGTTCTATGCAATCGGTGTGGCACTCTCTCAGTCCCTTTCAGAGTACATTTAGGATCCTGTGGTCCTCAGTTTCAGCAGAGGCACATTCGTAATCCACAATTTTGTACCGTGTTTGGAGGTGAGGTGCAGATCTCATGGGGGACCATCTCTTATTGCTGAATACTCACGCTGATGTGCACGGTTCACTTAAACGCTTTTTTCATCTGTCTAACTGGAACGCGGCCTGACACTGATTGGAGTGAAGGCGCTTTCTGATAAATCATTCAGTGGCTGAAGGCGACGGAGATGGCTGGATAAAACGGGTTGATAAGAGGTGTTTAGTCCGAGACAAAGCCTCCGGTCCGCGTCTAGAGGAGGGTCTGACTGGCAGGTTTATAAAAGGCCACAGAGTGTCAGTGATGGAGACTGATCGGCTAAAGTGAACTCCCTTTCTGAAAGGGGCTGAGAGGTGACATCTGCTCCGGCATTCTGTTCGGTTATTACATTCTTCTACGGCATTCTATTATTCTGCTGCTGCTGAGGAGCAAACAGATCCTGTTATTCTCAGCAGCGGTGGGACGCCCCCACTGACCACCCTGACCGCCTCCTCCCCACAGGAATCCACCACCAGCCAGACCAAACAGACCAGGGGCACAGAGGTAAGTAGCAAATTGCAGTCATTATTGCAGTCAAATTTCATGAATTACACACGTAACTACAATGAAGTGGTGCAGAAGCTCACACCGATGTTTTTGTCTTTCAGCCACCCTCTCTTCCTCTGACCACCCTCCCCAGGGATACACGTAAGCAGTTCTATCATGCATTAGAATAAGGCGAAGGCCACTCTCTTCCCCACAGCAGAGCACCGAGTACAGCAGACAGCAATCGGTGCCTAGTTGCTCCATAGTGTAGAGACAAACACATACATGCTCCACGCACCTGCGCTGTTGATCTGCTGACAGGTGAGTGAACCCAGAATCTGTCAGCAGCCTGACCGTCACCTCCATACATACAAAAGCGCAAGGTAAGCCCACTCTCCCTAACTGTATGGGGATCTGTCCGTGCTCAGCCTCGGTTTCCGCCTCTTCACGCTTGATGGATCCTGGGCTCTCCCCACGCCGGTCTCGACTGTGCCATCAACCTGCAGCTCGTCCCCTCGGCTTGCTGGCACGAACACACACGGACCCATACTCAGCACTCGCTATGTGTATAGCTTCAGAAAGAAAGACGCACCCTGTATTAGTAGTGAGCAGGCCCCACTCACCGCCTGCTCCTCCCTCTCTCCCCTTGTCTGCTTATACTGCAAGAATCTCCCTACTCCCTACTGGCTAACTACTCCTGTCCCATGGTTGCGGACATACCTCCCCAAATGGTAGTCATCCTGACTGGGGGCTAACCCATGCTTCCCACCCAATGTGACACCAGGGTGCCTCCCGCTACCAGAAGGGGGACCTCCACCTCACCCAAGGACTCATTGACAACACCAGGGCACCAGACTGAACCACCAAAGCAGTTCCTTCCAACACTGGGTGATTAAGAGCACTGCACTTAACGGTGGCCTGGCCCCACTCATTGCTTCCTTCTCTCTCTCCCCTGTATTTCAGGTCTGCTTATATGACAGGGAATCTCCCTGCTCCCACCCAACAGGTTAACTACCGCCAGTCGCAGTGCATTATGGTAAATGACCCGCTGACCCTGCCCACCTGTACTCGCCTTGCACTCCTGTCCTACAGTTGATCGCAGTATAATTTCAGAAAGAAAGACAGACCTTGCATCGGCATTGATCTAGCTCCACTCCCTGCCTGCTTTTCCTTCTCTCTCTATGATAGGTCTTCTTATATTGAAAACAATCTCCCCATTCCCCACTGCCTAACTACTCCCAGCAATCTGTACATCTATTTTTATTCTGTTCAATACGAGTCCCATAGAATAAAGAATGGCTCCACTGTTCAGCAGGGTACGTGACCCTATTATCACGCAATAACAATTTGGGCTCTCCACGTGACATGTAATGTGTATTAAATTGAAGTATCAGATGTTACTGGCACTAATGACCAGGAGTGAATCCTCTGTAATAGAGGTTAATTTCCATTTTTTTCCTATATGAGGTACGGTTAACACGAAGGGCCAGTTGGATGTGACAGGATCCGTGGACAGCAAGCTGTCAGCAAGCCCAGGAAAAGGACATTCATATGAGGTGCTCCTGCTGCATTAATAAGCAGGTCAGTCACTGCTCACATATTAGGATTCTGATCATGCCCTCAAGAGTAGCATGTCTGGGCAACACATTCAGCCTTGCACAGAAGCTCGAACAACTGGAGTGAAGGCACATGCTGGCTGGCTGGATTGTCCGAGCCCTCTCACATCTACTGTGACAAATTCCGGGCAGGAATTATGAGGGCAGGTTACATGTAGTCATGAAATAGATAAGTATGTAATCAAATCAAGAGGATATAAGGTAGTGAATTAATAGCATTGTGTTATATGGAGAATGAGCATTGCATTCCATGGAAAGCCACAGTTGAATATATACTTTTTGTAAGATTAATAATTACATTGTGTTGGTATTATGTTAGGTTTTGTCAAAAATATTTACAGTTTACTCACTTGCAGATGAAAGTGCAAACAGTTATGTACATGTTTGGACTGTCGGTCTCTGTACTGTCTTTGATATACTGTGACTTTATCTGAGCGTTTTTGCACACCAGTGTCTCAGCCCTCATACTTAATTGCTCAAACTACACTGTGATATAAAGGAATGTTACAGGCGTCTTCACTTCCTAAAGTCTTTTCGTTAAAGATCTTTGTAATTTAACCGAAAAAGAGAAAAACTTCAAACTAACCACAAAACTGAATATAGGTATGGTCATTGTGCATGCATGTCTGTTAGAGTATGAAATTGCTTCCCTGCTGAGAATAGCTCAAGACTGACCTTTGGGGTCGTCACTCGCAACTCCAGCCAGAGAAAAGCAGAAAGCATAAGTGTCATGATTGGCTTTTGAGTCATGGTTGCTACCTGCTCATTGAGTACAGTAATGTTCTTGTAGCCCTATCAGTCACTAATGGTCATAATTAAATTAGAACTGTCATTAGAATGGCAGTAAGAGCTGCCACTTGTTTAACTGTTTGTGTTGGAAGGAATTATCCTGCATACAATCACCTAGCAAACATGGTTATCAGTTCTTCCTAGCTACAGATTCAAGGAAAAAAAAATCTGCTCTGTGACACCAAACAGTAGATACAGCACACAACTAAAAGCCACACCACTGACTTTAAGACATCACTATATGATAACACATACCTACCTCATTATGTGGACTACCTATTGAGATTTACCAGAGCCCAAAATTACAAGTAGCTGGGGTATGAGCAGAATCAAATAATTCAAATATCAAATAATTAACATTATTCATAGATTTTGCACTATTCTGAGACTGGCTGCTGTCATTAAATGACAGACCTATGCAGTGAAACTGAGCTTTCTCTTAATTTTACAAAAACATGAAATGCATGATGGGACTTCCCCAATCAAAACTAAATTACACCAAACCAGTTTTATGGTAAACTTTGATTTTTACCTATTTGATCTGTGAACAGCTATTCCTCGGAATAAATGCTGCACAGAAATGATTCATCTCTCACACAGAAAGTATATTCATTAGAGAGCGTAGCCAGATATTATTAGCCACCCACACCAGCTGCATGATGAAATGAACTAGCTAATAAGTGTTAATGCAGTTAGTATATTGTTAGACAGAAAATAACAATTAATGACTAAATTAAATTAAATGATCTTAATTGTAAGGAGTGGAGGTATGTGTAATAATTGGCTTAATTACTTACTTCTGACTTGAGCTCGTTATTTATACATTATATAGTATAGAACAATAACTGATAAGACTTTTGAGCATTCTTGCATCCAAAATGGCTGCATGCCCTTTCACTACTCTCTTGGTGTATTCCTACAGGGCATTCACAATATTCACAATATACAGAAATGTCATGGGCTCATGGAGCAGATATGTCCATCTTCATGCATGGTACAGCTATTGTATAAATGTTGGCATATCAATAAGCAATGCACAATAAGTGGATGGAGTGGGTCAGAGACTGAAGGATTATTATTGAACAAATGGTAACATGCAACCTGAAGGTAATCATGTTGGGAATAACAATGGCCTTCCAGGAGCTGGTTTGAAGGCCCAATTATACGTACTGTTTCACCTTTTCATTTAATCACTCACTACTTCTTCACATGTTCAATTACCCCAAGAGTCATGTTCTTGTGAATGTACATCCATTAGTTATTTTTATATTCCTCATTATACCATTTGCAGTATATTTGAATGGAACCTCTTTTGTCTGGTTACACACGTTTGCATCATGGATATGCAGAACGGACTTCAGTGTAAATAAAATCACACACTGTACCTGGCAGAGGGTAATCTCAATATGAACAATGAAAAGATCTTCTGTAATGACCTGTGAGTTTTGTTTTGAGTAAGAATAATTCATCCAAGTGCTAAATGTTCTTGTCATTATCTCAAAAGGGAGAGAATAACACCAAAAAAAAAAAAGAAAAACTTGAGCAAGTGATTGTCTCCAACTATCCACAATAGTGATTATCCATCGCTTGGATTGGTGTGAGACTTCACCGGCTGATTTCACCCACGGCTTGTTTTGAACACAGCCTTCCCTTTTATATCACCTCCAGAGACACGAGTCTAAGTAAAAAAGAAAAAAAAAAAAAAACGAAACAAAAGCATAACAACGAAAAAACAACACTTTTTACGGAGCAAAAAGCCAAATGATTGCAGCTCCTGTCATCCGCTGGCCTTAACTCCTCTGGGCTCAACTCAAGATAATAATCAGCGTAGAGACTCTCATAAAGCAAAGACAGACCACGCTTTACAGAGACACCCTGTATCTGAGAAATTCGTATGCTAGCACTATGTAAGTACATTTGTTTACACGTGGGGGTCAATCAACACTTATTGTAATCTCCTATGTATCCTTGCTTGTTATTCGCAAAGCGCTCACATGTGAGTGGAATATAAACACTATGCAGGTGCACCGGTACATGGGTACAGTGAGTGTTTCCATACAATGTGCAGTGTAAAAAGGTGCATTTACATAACTCTTACATAGTAGTAACCTATGCGTATTTACATGGGAACAAGGCCGCTGTGAATGTAGTTTTATCCAAAGACATATGACAAAAGCTAAAATGTAATTGAATGAGGAAGCACATTATTTTTTTTACTGCAGTTTTCGGTCTTGCTCATATTGTAGTCCCTTAAATTTTGCATTTCAAAAGGTGTACATTGATTCAGGCATGTAATAGTTATTAGTAGGAAACCTCTTCATGTAAACAGTTGTCATTAATGACCAGGAATGATATATTTAGACAGCGACCGAGGGCTGGGATACTGCATCGTAGTTTGTCCTTAGCTGTAAAAAAGTAACTTCATTAAATGTCACACTTTGTCGTTGTTTACACAGTACAGGTTATGGTGAATTTGAAATTACATAAAAACTTGTGCAATGTCCTGTTTACCCATTGGCCTTGTTTTTGCAGCATATTTGTGGTAATCCAATGAATGACCCTCCAATGAACACATATCATGTGTCCTAATCTAATGTGTACTTCACTAGATGTTTCCAAGAGACCTGAAATTCTTCCCTGTCCACCTTTCACCAATAAAGCTTTTGATTCTCACAAATAAAGCCCTCTAATTTCACAGTTTTGCTTCTAAAGCAGATGAATCACTGACATCCTTCGATCCCTGTGTTTGCATCCATTGATGCTGGCAATCCAGTGTAAAATCCTTGTTGACACCACAGTGAATCATCAGATCCACTGAGAGACAGTAAAAACACAGTTGAAACAGAAACTAACAAGTAACCATGCCTGCACACTAAGGAATGCTTCATACCTAGGGACCTAGCTGGTATCAGGCCTTGGTGTCACATAACTGTGCAATTGTATTCTTGTTTGATTAACTACAGTATACCAAACGCTTGTTTTGAACTGAATAGATTCACCAAAGAACTTCACCTTTTCCTGAAAGTTGGGTGTGTTATAATCTGTTATGCGGGATTGTAGGAGACTTGCACTCCACCAGCTGTATTCCATTAGTGTTCAAGTTCAAAGTTTTATTCAAGTTCAAGTGTGAACTTCTTTCCCAGTGTCACTGCAGTTTGTCTGATTTGGTGTCACCATTACGCGAAATACCTTCACACCGTGTAACATGTTTACACCTCTCATGGTATCAAATGGAGCAGACATAAGAAAGGCAATCAGCATGATTATTCTCAGTTCATGGAACAAAAGTTCCATTTCCCTGAAAGTCTGAATCCTCCACACAGCTTGTGGTACCACTTTATAAGCTCAGAATTATCCTGTGCCTTAATGAAAAAGCCACACATTTAAGCGTGATAGACGTAAATGATTTTTTTTCCCCTGAGGAATTGAGTCACAAAGTCTGAGGTCATTATTGGAGCCATAATTTATCATGTCTATTTTCTTGTCACGGCAGGAACCTTTATTCCACTGTTAAGAGCCAACATCTTAGTCAACTGTCAGAGACTGATGTAAAAGAATCAGTCCAAAAAATCCCACCTGTCAACGCTGCGCTTGTTTCAAGTGGGGCTAAATGATTTCTATGCAGATGAAAGAGGAAAAGAGACGAGGCTCCGCCAAAAGCTTGCAAAAAAAGCCATGAGAATAGAAAGAGGAACTTTGTTATTCGCTTGACATTGCCTTTGTTTATTTATTTACTTCCGCTTAATGAGTGAATATGTTGTGGTGGCTGAAACGCGGTGGCAGGATTGTGCAAAGTGGAGCCGTTTCTAGCCTCGAACTATCATTTAATTGGATCGGTGAGACACTTGTAAATAAGCACCTTCTTAATTCGCGGTCGCCCCCCTCCACCCCCCCCACCCTCGCATAATTTACATCGTTTCCACTTTGAAAACCCGCGTTGCCATGGTCCCCAGCGTGGAAATGGTGGGAAGATGTACTGGATGTTTCAGGAGGCAGAGAGGGCACTTCAGCGGGTGGGGGTTGTTTTTTTTTTTTTTTGGAGTGGCTGTGCCCTCTCGCTCTGAGAGGGGCTCTCCAGGCAGGTCTCGCACTCCATACACCGGCCGCTTTGCTGCGCCAGAAACTCCTGTCACCCCGACCTACCAACCCCCCCCCCCACGATTCTTGTTTGCAAACCACTTGGGGGTAGAGAACTTTGGCAATCAGCTCGAGTTCATACGGTCAGAGTGCTGGAGTAGTCAATCTGGGACGCCTAATAATCAACATTGCCAGGGTATCATTTTATTAAACTGCACACGCCTTCATCCAGGGTGACTTACGAATTATCCATTTTTACAGCTGGGTGTAGATAAAGCATTTCAGTTTTAAGCGCTACTGCACCATCCTGCCAATCAAACCTACAGCACTCAGGCTATAGGTTCAGTGCCCTGACCGCTCACCACACCAACACCACATATAGCGGAAACATAAGGACCTGGACATGGGATTGGGGACATCATCTGCGCCCTGCACCCTCCTTACATCCACTCTGTTCATAATATATTCTCCCTGTTTGCGGGCGGCTATTAACAGACCTCAGGATTTAAGCACTTATTCACATCCTGCCAAGGCTAACATACAGGCACTCAAACATGTTGTATGCTATGCCATATTTATCACTGCACTTTACCTTCACAACAGCAGCAATAACAGCCGCAGATTCCTTCAGTTTAATGGAAAACCCACACACACAAGGTCACGCGCACAGTTCACATTTTCAGTCCTATTTCAATTTATGAAATGCTGAGTTATTCACATCAGCCTTGGTGCAAAATCATATTTTAACTATGCGCATTTCTTTTTTTCCGTGGAAATGAACTGAAAACCCCTGACTCCAGCTCAGGTCACCACTATAAATGTGGCTCTCACTTTATAAGTGATTTTTTTGTTTCTTACCTTTTCCTTTTCTCAGCAGTGTAAATGCCTCATGTCTCACACTGACAACCATACTACAGGGAGGGGCGGGGGGGGGGGGGGGGAACAAGGGAGTCGGAGGGAGACAGCAAAGCAGAGAATGGGTGAGAGGGAGCAAGGAAGAACCAGTGAGAAAGAAAAACACAAACAGGTAAAAGAAAGAGTATATATGGTCACTGTGAGGCAGGAGAAGTAGGGTGGTGGTGATGCACTTCCTCCTATGTTGTTGAAAATATGAAAAAATAGGGTAAATATATGGCCTTTTTCTCAAATTAGGAATAATTTCAATCTTGCGACAAACAATAAATAATGCAAGCACTGTTAGGCGAAGGGCCAATAGCCTCACAAGCAGCACTGTATATCTCAACCTGCCTGGGGAACAATGAATAACCACCCGGCAACAACCAGTAAAAATACTACTGCAGTGTTTGATCTGGCTGATGTTCATTGCTGTAAATGTATATGCTTTTTGCACTGTACACTATGGCAGTAAAAGAAAGCGAATTTAATTGAGCTGAGAGAGGGAGTGAGAGAGGAGACAGAGAAAATGGGGCCGAGAAGGAGAGGGACAGAGGGAGAGAGAGGACAAACAAATCAGCGGGAGGGAGCGAGAGAGAGAGGGAGAGAAGAGAGAGGGAGAGGGAGAGAGAGAGGGACAGAGAGAGAGAGAGAGAGAGAGAGAGAGGGGGGGGGGGGGGGGGGGGGGGGGGGGGGGGGGGGGGGGGGGGGGGGGTGTGGGGGGGGGTGGGGGGGGGGGGGGGGGGGGGGGGGGGGGGGGGGGGGGGGGGGGGGGGGGGGGGTGGGGGGGGGGGGGGGGGGGGGGGGGGGGGGGGGGGGGGGGGGGGGGGGGGGGGGGGGGGGGGGGGGGGGGGGGGGGGGGGGGGGGGGGGGGGGGGGGGGGGGGGGGGGGGGGGGGGGGGGGGGGGGGGGGGGGGGGGGGGGGGGGGGGGGGGGGGGGGGGGGAGGGAGAGAGAGGGGGAGAGAGAGAGAGACTGTGCACGCCTGTCAGAAAGCCAGAAGACCTGATGGATGTCACAGCAATGCCTGGGAGAGGCCTCCATCCCACCAGCAACCGGAGCTGCTATCACTTCCTTCTGAATTTACTCCGTCTTCCAAGCCAAGTCTCTCCAGGCCACAGATCAAAGCCTGGCGCCACATCGCAACATGTCTGAGCCAAACGCAGAGGCTTTTGGGTTTTTAACTAACGCTTTGTTGGCTTACATGCTTGATTTATTTATCTACAGGCAGTCCGTGGACTGCTGACATTTTTTCACAGCAGTAAAAAAAAAAAGAAAGAAAAGAAAAAACTTTATAAAACAAACCCCCGTGTGCAGGATAATGAAAAACAAAAACCACCTACCTGCGCAACATGATAAAGTGATTATGGGGAGAGATCCGATGCAAGGCGACGCCTGAAATGAGCAAATTCCTAACAAAAACCACACAACCGATGTTCAAACAGGCTACCTTTGAGAGTTGATTCTAATGAACAGGCTAATGACACATACCATATTCATTAGAACCGAGAGGGAACCTGGAAAGCTTTGCCAGGCAAAAAAACTAATTTACCTGACAAACGGATACCTACACAAAAGCACATGCACATAATTACCTCCAGTTATCACAGCATTAATCTTTGTAATCGGAAAAATGAATTGACGATATCCGTAAACGCACAAAAAAGGGTACGTCTTTTCTGGACCCACAGGTTTTTAGTTACTTAGCAACATGAAGACCAAAAAAAAAAAAAAACCCACATCGTGACTGGATATTATTCTCTTATCAGTTGTACAGTCAGCACATCCTGCAATATACAACTCATGAAGGGCCTCATTAGTGACCTTTGCTTCAGCACAGGACTGCTGTCCGATGTGATCTGCCCCTCTGATGAAGAGTTGAGGTCACCCCCCGCCACTACTCCCCCCCCCTCCTCACCCTGTGACAGGCCGGTCCACCTTGCCCTCTGTGGTGGAAATCGGGGGGGGTGGGGGGGAGAGTGAGGAGCTTGGCGGAGGAGCGGGCGGATCTGCCTTAAGAGGGGCTGGCACCGGGAGCGGAGGCGCCCGGCGCGGCTGACGTCTCCCGTAATGAATAAGGATGTCGTCGGCGACGCGGCCCCCGTTAATCACTGCTCCTGCTGGCAGGTAACAGATAAGCGGATTGATTCAAGGCCACCCAGGGACGCGGGCCTGGCAGGGACTCATTCATCACCGGCCGGCCCGCGGACGTCTCTGCAAAGGGGACGACGTGCGGCAGCGGCGGTGGCGGTGGCGGTGGCAGCCGCGGACAGATGCAGCCTGGGAGGCCGCGGCGCCAGAGGCCCCCGCTCATGCATTCTGCATGCAGAGGAAAAAAAAAAAAGTGCAGGAAAAAAAAGCCAACCCCTTCCCCATACTCGCTCATCTGTAAATACAGTTTACCTCAGTCTGTAGTATTTGTATCTGTCACCCTCCCAGGCGACGCAGTCATCGGCCAGCGACCCAGAAAGGACGGGATGACATAACAGAGAGATGCGGGATAGGGGATGGTGTGGGGTTGGGGGGGGGGGGGGTGTTCCTGTAAACTCCTCGTCCTGGGTTTATGGCCTTTGAAGTTGGGGAAGGCCGGATGCCTGTGTCGTTTTGATTTTGGGTGAAGTGTGCAGATTGGCTGACACACTTTAGAAGGCAAGATAAAAATCCAGGGAAATTGTTTGGCTGGACCTCTGGTCTAACTGTGACTAAATCAGTCTCAAAAGGACATTTCACTTGGTGTGTGCTTGATGCTTCTTGCTTTAAATGTACAGCTGAAATTGCATACATCTGATAGTGGCCATTGATAGTTTCTAGTAGTGTGTAGTAATGAAAACAGTTTTACAGGTAGGTGCAACTATATGGTAGGTGGGTGTATAATTCTATATTTGTAACTTGTAATTCTGTATTTATTTGAAAATAAGAAATAAATAGGTTTTAAAAATATAGAGGTTATGTCAGAGGATTTTTCCATTCAAATCACACTATTGTGTATAAATGTACTGTAGGTAATTGAACAACCATCTAAACATATAAAGCCTAATATTGTTTACCCGGGTATTATTATGGCATAAATGTAATGTTAAATCACAATTTGTCACTGCATGGTAACTTTATTTACTTCTAACCACTGAGACATATAATTACAGTTTTACACATGGAAAAACATATTACCGTTGAAATTATGGTACTAGTTTAAATTATGCACCGCATACTGCTTGGATCAACAACCACAGGCGCTCAGAAATTAAAGACTGTGGAGTACCAATGAAGGAGTGTACTTAGCCGTGGAATATATTATATTTGCCACGTTGTGTCAATGGCTACTTAATACAGGGCTTTCATGGCAGACCCTTTGTTCCCCCCCAATCACACACAAGGCCTGAGATTAGATCTGCTAGTTTTCAAAAAATAACGATTCTTTCTCTTTTTATGGCAAACTGTGTTCACTGTCTTAAAAAAAATAATTTTTTTCATGCTCTTATTGAATCTAGACAGGTATCTATAATTTTTTAAATACACTGTTTTTATACTGCTTACTGTTTAGTATACTTTAGTAATACTAATAGTATACTTGTAAGGCCTTACTTGGTTTAGGGTTTAGCCACTGGGTACATTACCTAGCAGTTCTACTGACTCCCTCAATCAGTCACAACTGAAAGGCCTTCTCTGTATCCCTCCTGCCCTCCCACACCTAGCCTGGAAAAAATTATCCACATTTCAGATCCTGTACCTTCAGCTTCCATTCCACTTATGAAAAAGAAACTTTTTCATAACGAAAAGCAATTTGCAGGTTGCTTAACTTCTCCCAGACTCCTTTGAAACTGGTAAGAGCAAGAAAGAAAAACACCCTCCCCCCCAAACAGGAATCAGCAGATTACACATCACATGATTAGTGCACTCGGTTACCGCTGGATAGCATGATTTGGAATATGATTGAAACTATGTGGCTTGTATGATGAGTGGTAAAGAGCTGCATAGGTATTGCAGGTCCATCTCAGTTGGATTCAGCTGCCAGTGATGTGGCAACAGTGTTGTATTGGGGCCAGGAACAGAGCTTGTAACCCCAACGTTGCGGTACCCTTAGCCAAAGTACTTAACCTGAATCGCCCATATATCAGCTGTATAAATGGATAACATGTTTAAAATGTAAGCTATCCTTGGGATAAGAGTGTCCGATAAGCAACTGTAAAGTAAAAGTGAAATGAGATATATTAAAATCACTTTTTGAAGAACTGCCACCTGGGGGACTGCCGCATTGACTTGTCCTCCATGCCCCTCCTCAGTGTGAAGGTTTCCACCAACTTTCAGCCAAGCCTCAAGCAAGCTGTTTATGGGGCTCTGCCAGCAATCTGCTCCCACAGTTCTCATCCAGCCCTTGTGTGGTGTGGACCACAGCACGATCTAATCCTCTATCCATCCAAAGTACAACGTGGGACTCAAAGAGAAATATCTACTTGTGTTTAAACACTCTGCTGCCTGGCAGGCAGCAGAGTTTCCACTGAACTGCAACCTGAACCATGGCAGCTCCAGACCAAATGGGCGAGCATTCATCGGATTGGTTGAATTGTTTCACTCTTTGGCAGAGGCTGAGAACAGAGAGGGTGGCTTTCCCATCGGGCATTTTCCCCTACGAGCTGGGGTGTGATGTGGGTGGGGGAGGGGGGGTATCTATCAGCTGGAATAGCAATTTGGAAATGGTTTGGCCTGTGAAGTCAGGGAGAGTCATGGAAAGTTTGAAATATGCATGTGCAGCTCCCTGAGCTTCTTTCAGAGGAATCCTGGTTCAGCACACATAAGGTCATGTTTGGATTTCCATTTGAACGGTACTTAAACAGGCACCTCTGGTGTGTTTTTTTGTTGATGTAGAAATGCCCCACCATTTACATTCCATTCATTTGGCATATGCTTGCCACTGCCCCAGGTGCCCATATGCCTGCCCAATTTAATTTGACTCTAATCAAACAACACTCTTCCTGCACCCACAAATTAAACTTAATCATGTTTTATAAAGTGTCTCATCAAAAGCAATGGCTGCAAACATCAGATTGCTAATATTATTTCACACTTACGTGGGACATTTTCACTTTTAGCACATATATGAAATATTCAAAACACTCACTTCAAAACAGCACAATGGAATACTTCAGAATGCAACATCCATCTAAAACTAGATGCTAAAACTAGAGTTCTGCAATTCCGGTGGATGTTTTCAAAGGCAAATTAAAATGGGTGTTATTTTTCAGGTCACGTTAGCTGGCAACATCCCTTCAATTTTCTGTTCTTCCGAGCAGACTGGCATGAGAGTGTGATCTCTCCTATGAGGCTAACTGACGATGCTCTGCCAAAGCAATGATTCCCATTGAGATTATATGTATATTTTTCACTGCCAGAGAGTGATGACAAACTCTCTTCCTGTTTACTTATACTGCAACAGCAGCAAGAGCAAAAATGCCATCAAGGAAATGCAATATCGAAAAACAACCCCTGACTGTTTCATTTTTCAACACTTATATTTACACATATTTACGATTGAAATAGCTCCTTTTTTTCTCTTAGCTCATTTCAAAAACCTACACTGAACGAAGGCATTTCGACTGGAATTTGAGAGAAATTATGCTCTAGGAGGTTCAATGGCAAACAGAGCCGTGCAATATTTATGTGCACATGGCCCGGATGTGGCACACTTCACATTGTATACGTCCTCCATGCATTTGTCTAATGCCCTGAAAAGAACAGTGTCCAAAAAAATCCTCCATTCCCAGTGCGGGAATTTCCACACACAAAAGCGGATCAGCTGTAATGGAGTTGTGAGATCTGCGATGAAGCTGTTCCAGGGACCGCGATTACCGAAATGAAAAAGCTCAGCCTGGCCTTGCTACAAAATGGAGAAAAAGCCCCGGGCATAATTTGATTTCAAGATGATGTACAGCCATAAACTGATAATATCAAAGCTCCTGTTTTCACATATTGGTATGAATGCCATTTTTCCCCCTCCTCATTTCATTCAATCTAAACTAGAGAGAAGGCAGACTTAGAAATGGATAAAATCACAGCCACCACCTCCCCCACCCCACCCTCTCCTGTGATGTGATCTAATCACAGTATGGCGGTTCAGAAATGTAGATGATTGTGGGATCTGTGGCTTGAATTATTCATCCGGGCCCCTATTGATGTGTGCTCTGGGTTCTGCGTAAACAGGAAACACGTTAGTTTTCAAGGCACAAACTAAAAAAAAAGAGTGAATGATTTAAAGTCTGCAATTTTGTGTTCGCCGGAGCTGGGACCATGATTTGTTTTGCTTTAAAACTGGAGAAATACTTGGCATGTTGTTTTAAAGAGATGGGAGTGTGACCTGTGTGAGAAATCTTTTCTGGGTGCAACCAACCCTCACTAAAAAGGCTTCAGATCCTCCTCAGCTGTGGTTAAAGAGCACTCCATTAGGTAGGGGCCCTAATGGTGATGATGGTGCAAGGATTGTAGGTGTGAGAGAAATGGAGCAGATGAGACCTATGTGCACAGCTGCAAATTTCATTATGTTTTCATATTTTGCAGATGCACTCATGCAGGGCGACTTGCAGTGACTTGACATTTTATCCATTTGTACCAAAGGGTGCTCCTCCTCAGATGCAACCTGTTTGATCCGAGAGTGAAACAAGAACATAAAGTGCAAGGCATGACGCAGTTTTGAGTATGATTAAAAATTCAAAATGATGTGTTACTTTGGGCTTGCTGGGCATTGTCTGAGACTATACAGCCCGCAGCCTCCACACACTGGGTCAGACAGGAGCAGTGGAATGGTGGGAGTGCGGCATGGGCAATGGCTTCCTTATTTGAGTCAGGAAAATGCAGAAAAACTTTTTATTCTGCTTTTTTTTTAACTGGAAGTCTACCTTTTTTAAAACCCATGATTCATCTTTCATTTATTACCATTGTGTGTGATATACTGTTTATCCTGAATCTTTCTAAGCGCTTCAGTTGTGCTGAGCAATTCTGGCGGTGCTGTATATTTGAATGATAAGCACATAGACATATTATCAAAGGGCCTTGGTCGGTATCAAAGAGAAACTGAGAAAGGTTCTTAGAGCTCCACATAGCCTGACTGTATATGGTGCCTGATGTATGCATATGGTTAGCTAGAAAGGTTGCGTGACCTACACTGACCTAACAGATGAATAGCAATGAGAAAGTGTCTCTCACACAGAGGCCCCGAGACCTCCCCTGTGGGATTCTAAATCCAGAGGACGAGAAGACCGTCTGTTTTACTGTCTTGTGACCATGGTCGTATGACACAGTTTCCCTGGCGCAGCCTGTAGGTAATGCATATTCAGCATGACAGCTGCCTTCTTTTTTAGAAGGTGGACATTTTTTTATTAGATTCCAAAGAAACCTAGGAGCTGTGGGAGGGTTAAAAGTCAAAGAAATTATACAGACACAGAAGACGAGCGGGACCACCTGAGCGCCTCTTTATCTGAGGACATGAAAAGGCTGATTCCCCTTCTACATTTCCTTTGGAGTGTGCTGCTGGTGGCCCACAGGGGCATGAGCAGAATGCTGTGGAGGGGGAAGGAGTGGGACAGCTTGGTCCACGCATGACAGAGGAGAGGGAGCTGGATCTGGGAGCTGACCACAATGGGAATGCAGACCTCAGAGGGGCAAGTCTATATTTTATCTCTTTTTAACATTTTTTTCCCCTTGAAATGACATACTGTGTCATGTGACATGAAGTGGGCTGTTGGAGGAATATTACACAGCGCCACATCATTCTGTAGGGTGGCCTTCCCTCCTTCCACGTTTCCCCAACCCCTGTCTATAGGCAACGCGTCCATTTGACTCCACAGGCAAGAATACATGACTGTCTTCTAAACTCTACATAAAGTAAACCTACAGGAAGCTGCACTTGCTTGACCTTTCTTGACATTTCACATGCTCACAGTACCTAATTGAAGCTCAACATTCATTTTAAGACACCTAAGCAGTCAGGAAGGAATTGAAAATTAAACCGGTGTAGATGGGTTGACAGAATACACCCGGCAGTAAGTGGATAGCTCAGTTAAGGGTGTGAAAAATACATGAGAAACCCAAACACTTTTCCCTGGGTGTTTAATTGTTAGAGGAAGCGGTGCCTTTTGAGTTTAGATAACATTACTAATACAATGCTTAGTATTATAATTCCCTGTCTGTAGTTCAACATACATTGTTACAGCTGTGGTCCAAACAGAAACACAATTCATTGAGACACTACTGTTTTTTTATTTACTATAGCCAAGCAATAGCAAACTATTGAATTGTGTAGAGACATGAATATGCAAAGCAGAACATTTAACTTATGCCACTACTTTGTGATCTCTTGTTACTTACATGCTTAGCAGCAAAACAAATTACTGGGGGAGGAAGAGAGGTTGCTTTCTTGGTGTGAGAGCAACGTCTTGGCGCTTGATGTTACCAGATCTAAGGAAATGGTCGTGAACTCCAGGCAAAAAAAGGAAGCAGCAAGTCATTCATTATTAGGTGTTTTTCTTGATGTGAAATGGGAATGAAAACTGAATACCAAAGCTGTGTTCAAGACAGCACAGCCGAGCCTGTTTTATCATCCCCTCGAAGAAGGTCTCTGAATGTCTGCAGTGAACAGCCGTGTGTTCCCTATGAGAGGACTGTTGCGTGTGCTGCTTTTTCCAGAGGTGTTCAGTTGGAGAGAGCGTGACCGAG
Organism: Megalops cyprinoides; assembly: GCF_013368585.1. Lineage (NCBI taxonomy): Eukaryota > Metazoa > Chordata > Actinopteri > Elopiformes > Megalopidae > Megalops > Megalops cyprinoides. Next base: position 12,589,513 of record NC_050604.1, read on the forward strand.
GGTGACGCAAACAAGATAAACAAATTGATTAAGAAAGCCGCTTCCGTAATTGGCATGGCCCTCGATTCCCTGGAAATAATAATCGAGCGCCAAATTATGGGGGAAGACATACACAACCCGGCAGAACGGCACCCACTCCACAGCACAGTGAGATAGCACAGTACAGGCAGAGCAAAGCTGAACACTAAACTAAACAGCCAAGGCCTTTGATGATATGAATGTTGTGGATTTCAATGAAGGAATTATATTTTTGACCATTATTTTATTATTATTTTAGATTTCTTATTTGTTTATTGCTATCTTTGTTTGTACACTGAAGCTTTAATTGTAATTGTATGAGTGTTTAATTATTCACTGTAACTGTATCAAGTAATTTGTTTGCTCCTTGTTAGTTTGAATGCCTGCTGTTAGCAAAGTGATTTGCTGCCCGGGGAAAAACAGTATGTTTTAACGTGTTCTTCTTTGTCTTCATAATAATACTACTACTACTGATAAGAATAACAATAAACACTCATCATCATATTAGCTTTTTAGAACATTACATTATACTCCTTGTCCTGAATGAGTTAAACTTAGAGCTTGACTGGGGGTTTTTTTAAAAGTAATGTCGTCACAGCTGACTGCGCCGCAAACCATTCCAACATGCACAGTGAGGCGCTCTGTTCATCTGAGCATGCCTGCCTTCTGATGTGACAGCTCGAATAAAAGTACTGAGGTATTCCACACGGGCCAGATAAAATAGCCCTTGTAGATAATAGCTCTGATGGTTGTTTTCATGAGTTAAAATGAAAATGAGAAAAAAAAGGCACAATGCTCCAGGGCACACTTCTTATTACTGTCTGGAACCAAATCGGGTCTGCAGACGGTTTTCTCAGCAACATTATTTTATGAGTGGCTGGGAGTGGATCATGCTGAACGATTACAGATATTAGAAACGGGACGTTAATTGCATTGGTTCCAGCCCTCTTCATTCTGTTGAATAGTGTAGTGAGCTGAGGAAAGATGGCATTGATTTTGTCTGACCCCGCGCTGGTGGTTTTGATTTCAGATAACTTGTGGGCCCCGGCAGACGCTCCCATTTGAGAACACCCCTCCTTCACCTCAGACCTGCCATATTTCTGCATCCTCTTCTGCGACCCCTCCTCTCAGAATGCGCCACACAATGTTAACTGGTAAATCAAAGTTAGCTGGGTAGATGGGAGGATTATTTCTCTTGTCTTTCACAATACTCTTGGAAATGCTAGATTATTGTATGTAATGCTACATAGGGTGACAGTGTGGCACAGTAATAAGGAGTAGGACTTGTAACTCAAAGGTTGCCAATTTGATTCCCAGACGGGGCTAACATTTAGCAACTAAATAATTGCTTCAGTAAATACCTGCGTGAATGGATGATATACATAACCCATATAAATTACTCTGGAGGAAGGTGTCTGCTAAACAATTGCCAACTGTAATGTTTTTATTTTTAACAAAATCTTGTTTTAGTACTACTTTTGAAAACATTGATTTGCTGATCTCTTAATGCAAATAACTGCAATTCTTTTCAGCAAGCGTTAGTACAACAAAGCTGCCTTTGTGAAAACAGCGCATCCATATGGTGGCACAACTGCAACATTGAAGGTTTAGTGCATGGCTGAATCCCAGTACAAGTTATGAAACTTGTTTTCATTTTGAGAGACATAGCTGCACAGGAGAGGGTTTTCCTCTAGGAAATAATACATTTGTACCACCTAGGAGGGAGGGAGTGGAAGGACAAGCGAGGGGACTGGAACAGAGGGACGAGGAGCACTGGGACGTCTTAAACTGGACACCACTACCTCAAATGGATCTTAAACACGCTTTCTACCAGCCTCTGATTCGGAGAGGAAGAAGTCCCCTGGTTAGCCTAAGTGGCTGAACAAAACATGTTATTTGGTATGACTGAATTACTGGTAGCAAACATTTCGCCTGTAGTAGATGGCACTCTAAAAATACCCATCTATACAGAGCCGGTAAAAAATAGACTCAGAAAGCATGGTAACTTCAGGTATTATCTAGCACTTATGTGGCTACTCTCTCTTTCTCTCTGTCTCTCTCTCTCTCTCTCGTTCTGAATGACTGTGGCTTTTTCCCTCTGTACTCCTTCCATCAAGGCATTCCTTTGTCTTATTTGACATGTCTGCACTTTGAAAGAGACCCAAAATACTAAAGCCAATACGTTTTTCCAACTCTGTGGCAACAACAATAATTACAGAAAAGAAACAGTTTTTTTTTTCTTCTAATTTTCTAAAAGCATAAACAACTTGCATTGAATATACATTTATAGTTGCTTCCAAGACCCAAAGATGTTGACTATCCATATTGCACTCAGTAAGGAATCTGAAGGAAAGTACTTTGTTCGGTCAAAACTATAAAAATAATTAGTGAAATCTATTTGTTTGGTTAACTGGCCACACATTTACACATTAGTGTGTCAATTAAGTTAAGAGGGTCCAGCTGCATGGCCTTAACACAGTTTCTATAGATGATATGATATGCTTGCTTTAAGACAAGCATCATAAGATTAAAATATTTTTCATGGCAGCTGCATGTAATTTAAACATGTTAATTGGGTATGCCTTAGCTATCTTTCAAAGACAACAATATACACATGCTTCATTTGGGGCACGAGGCATGGGACATGAGATTTCGACAGCTCCATGCCGCTCATTGGAATGACTGGATAACATGCAGCACAGCGGTGAATCGCTGGTGGCAGTCTCCGTGTCTGTTGAGGAACCCATGCCGCAGTGGCTGAGAGTGAATGTGATTTAGGTTAAGGTGGAGCGCTGTGTGCTGTGGGTGAGGGGGGTGTGGGTGGCTGGGGGTGTGTGTGTGTGTGTGCGTGTGTGTGCGTGAGTGTGGGTGGTGTTGTTGCGGCAGATGCTGCTTGGATCTGGGGAACTCCTCTGGGAATGACGCTACACTGTTCTGTGCATACAGGTAATCTGCGGCTCTGCCCCTGGAGGCTAGGCAACCAAAAAAGAAATGCGGATGGGTCAGCCTTTCAAGCATTCTCTTCCATTCCTCTGAATTAATGATCAAGCAGAGATGAGACCAAAAACGACATGCATCCATCCACCTCAAGCTCAGATATGCCTCCTTCATGTTTATACAGTACATAAATGACATCACACCATTCATATGCTCAACTTTAGCTGATATTCTTATCCAGAGTTATTCTAAATGGCTTTGTCTCCCTTAATGTTGACCTATGAAATGATATGGGTTGCAAGGTTCAAAAGGGGTACAACTATATAGAGGGAAAAAGACCCCATGGGAAAATGTACTAATTTAACATAAGCTGAACACGCCCATATGAAGTCAAGGTACAGTGGCAGCAAGCATTATCTAGTACAGTATTCAGTGTTTGTATGCATGTGCCATATGTATGAGTGAGCCAGAGGTCAGTGTGTTTTAGTTTCACAGTATATAGCGTGCCATATGTGGGTTTTTTGTGAACCCTTAGCCCTTGAATTATTATCTCCCTGCTTGGACATTGACTTCCTGTTGCCTGCCCAGCTGGGCTACCTTAAGGGCAGGATCACATTATGTGAGGGGTCGGGGGAGTCAGCAGGGCGCTTGGGCGGGGTCACCCGAGCGGATGGAGTTCACCTGCAGCGAATGCCTGTCTAATCGTCGCCCATTAGCCGGCGGGGACCTACCTGCTGTTCTCGGGAGCGCGATGCAGGAATGGTACAGGGCAGGCGATACGTTGGCGTGGGGCCTTGAAAAATGAGGGCTAGGGAGCCGGCTGTGCAGGCACCAGGGAAGGAATGTGCCCCGGGCAGCATCCGTGGGGGTTCGGCGCCCGCTGCGGCACTCCCATGCGCTACTCGAATTCATCAGTCATGCTGTGGTATGAATGGGTCTATGCTGGGCTGTTAGGGCCACCTGTAGGGTGATGCAACAAGGGGCCGATGACGGGCCCAGCACTCCGACTGACAGTTTTGCCCCTGTTGAAGAGCACTGGGTTTTCAGCCTGCAATCCTGGAGAGCATAGTGGTAGCTTGGGCTATGAGACCTCCCACATCCCCCACCTCCTTCTATGCTCGAATGTGGTGCGTACTCCAAACCAAGCAAACGCAAACATGCACACTGCCTCACACTTCCCAAGTGTTAAATTGCACTTCGATTACATAGTTACATAGGTTACATAGTTACACGGTGACTGCGCAGTCTTGGGGTAGTTCTGATTCACTATATACACTCAGAAGAGTCGGGTGTGTGTGTGTGTGCTGTGTTATTCTGTGGGCAGCGGTTGTGGTAAAATAACTGGGTACCTTTCCGGTAGACCTAGTCCAAGTACGTGTCTGACCTGTAGGGGACAGCACGCTGTGTTACATCTCATTCCGGGATAGCCCTTTCAAAAGGCTCTGTGGAGCAGAAACTGACTTCACTGCTTTGTCCTTCTGTGTACTGATGCCCACGAGCAGCACTTTTATGTTACCCCTGTTTCTAATTTAAGTGAAATAAAGAACAATACGTGAGTCTGACTCGTCTGTGCCTGATAGCGTTGGGCCTGTGTGGAAGGAGACCCTCTAAGAGCCTGTTGGTGGTGAATAAGGGCTGTCTTCAGGGCGGTTGTGACAGCCCATTTTACATGTTAGTCAGACTGCTGGATATTTACCTAAGCAATTCAGATTAGGTTTCTTGCTCAAGGGTGCAACAGCAGCATCCCACCCGCTATACAATTCTACAACTCTGTCGTTGTGCGATGCAGCAACAGCTCGGTTTCGAGGTATCCCGCAGTTTGCGGGAAAGCGACTGAAGCCTTCTACTTGCTTGATGCACAGGGTTTGCTCAAGCTACTTATACAAAGAAGTTGACTCATTTTGCTGTTTAATGAGGCTTAATGCTCTCTGTGGGGGAATCGGCCCCGTGAAAAGAAGCTGGCCGTGCTTTTAGCTGTGTGTCTGCAGCATCAAACTTCCACTGCAGGCTACCCTGACAGCAGAGCAGCTGACCCTTTTTAACCCCTTTAAGAATGAATGCGTCAAGCAAAACTCTGGCAAAAACATCAAGTTTGATGATTACCACTGCACGGCACTCCATGGGAGAGAGCTACTGGTAAGAGTGTTTTTAAAATTATCACTTGAAAAAAAAATGTTCAGAAATAATTTATCATGCTCAGATATGAGTCAAGCTGCATTTTGAAAGGAAATTCACTCAAACTTGTATTCTGCTGTTTTAATTGGCATACCTGTGTATCCTTTGTGTTGTCTAACAAGAAAAGTGGTGCTGTTACATCTATTCTTTAAATAATTTATATATAATCTTGGGAATCACAGTATCATCTACAGATATTGTTTAATTCATGATCTGAGTTATCTGCTGATAGTGTGTTAAACTCTCCTTTGATCAAAATTGTATTGTTACCTTAGATTATATAAGAATAATCTGGGACCAATGGGAGAAGTGCTCCCCAGTGTCTTTTTTTTAGTCAGGATCTATGCATGTGAATTGCTTGTAGGGCGCTTAAGCTTGGAGGTCAGCCTGCATCGTGGCCCAGGCAGCTTAATGTGGGGAAGCGGCCAGGCATTAGTCTCCGGATTTAAAAGCGGGTCTCTAGACGAATTTAGCAGATTGTAGCTGTCCTGGCTCGCACACGGATCACAACTTCACTCTCTGACATGAACTGACGCTGGCCACTTCGGGGAGCCACGTGCGGCTCAGCTTCTTTGCAGCCCGTAGCAGCTTGACTCCACTAAGTGGGAGTCCAGAGACGCCCTGTTCTCCAGGGAGCCCAGGGTGAGGGAATAATTACTCAGGCGTTCTCGATTTTTTTTTTTTTTTTTTTTTGCCAGGACAGGCTAACCTTGATGGGAGAGGAGGGGCTGGGACCAACGCCGAGGGTCCGGGACCAACATCCGCCCTTCACCTACATTAATTCAATCTCACAGGAGGCACATGGAGCCGCGGCAGCCAAGAGTCGAGCCTCTGTCGGGCAGCTAACCGCCGTTGCTGTGGCAACGTGACCTCCTAAACACAAGTGTCCATGTAGTGGTAATGAAGGAGTTGGGATAAACACAGCATCATCTGGTTGTTACTTGATTTAATAGTGGATGCTGAGTGAAACCTTGTGGGACTATTAATGAATCAATTAGGAGTCAAATTGATTAGTGTGCCACCATTTCTATCTATCTATCTATCTGTCTATCTATCTCACTGTCGCCACAACTTGAGGCTTGATCCAGGTTCTTGTTTTTCCTTCATTTCTGCAGATATATTGCATAAGTTCTGGATGCATCATCATGTGGGCTGTATGCTGTATGTACACTGGTGTGCTCAGCAGAGTACTAAAGCAACAGGGAGTACATGCAACATGTTCCACATTCTTTCTGAAGATGTCATGCTTGCTTTCAGTATATGACCAGTGTGTGGTGGAGACTGTGATACGGTACACAGCAGACGTCATGTTCCAGAAGAACACACACAATCTGGCAGCCTTCACCTGTTCCTCACAAGAGACTGCAGCTCCCTCCATACATATGCAAGTAAAAGGAATATTAGAGAAAGCCTGGGGTTTTATGACTAATCATAAACTTGTACTGTGCATGAATCCCATTGCCATGCGGCATAATCAAACAGAAATTTGCAGGTGTGTTATAGAGTGGTGTGACCCAGTAGAGGGGGAGCTAACAGGCTCCATCAAGCTCCTGAGCCACCTACCTAGCTTTTAAACATGTAGTGATTGATATTGTCATTAAAGACCTCTTCCATTTGAAGCACCGGGAGAGCATTCATTTCAGCCTACACTGATTCCATTTCATTTATTATTATATTTTTTCATCCTCTTTTTATCCAGGTAAAGTGCTTTCAGATGTTGCTCTGGCTCCGCGGGGTGACACCGGCTTTGTAATGAGGAGCGCTGCAGCGTGGGATTGTCTCGCAGAGGAGAGTGTGCGGAGGGGCTGGGGGGTGGGGTTATGCCGCACTTTTTTTTTTTAAGCTATTCACATAATGGTTTTCAATCATAACGGGTTTTTAAACTGAGCACTACATCAGCGTCCCGGATTCATTAAAGACCTTTCGGAGTGGCCATTGTGCGTCTGAGTACACAAACAGTGAGCGACAGTGGAAGCCTGTCTCCGATGGACCGGTTAACCTCTACACATTCTCCCCCCCCCCCCACTCTGAGAGAGGCAGGCAGGAGAAAGGACCGAAGCCTTGCATTCCTTTCCATGTTTCATTTAGTCGACAAAGGCAGGCGGAGGGATGGAAAAATACAAAGCGGAGAGCTGCAGGTTGCTCTGGCCACGATTGGTCCTCATGCATAAAACCGACTGGAGGTGCAATACATGTGTGGGGTTAACTGGATGTGCGGTATCGCGTGTTCTCACACATATACGGTCACATTTGGTCGGGTGTGTGTCCGACAAAGCGGAACTACTTTTTCCGCTGCTGCATGTTGGCTGCACAGAATGGGATCAACCACTTAACTTGCAGCAGGATATTGTCAAAATGACTAAGTGCATCTATGGTATACTGAAAAAAAACTGCAATGGTCTGACATAAATCAGTGCGCATTGTAAATGAACAAGGATACATTTACGAAAGAACAGAGGCCACCCCAATCCACGCAGCAACACTGTCTTGCCATTGTTGCTCAGTCAATAAATTCCTTCCTTGTTTGGTGTGGGTTGTGTGTTGGTGTCAGAGTTTCGTTTGGTGGAGAGAGGTGAAGCAGGTGTTGGGTGGGGCTCTTGTAAAAGGCATCACTTTGGAGGTGCTTCACACACCTCTCATTCTACTTAAAAACAAACACAAAATCCCTTCTCCCTCGATCAAACGCAACTACAATTTCCCCCGAAATGTGTCAGCATCACAGTTGTCATACATCACCATTTTTCATGCACATAAAGCTCACCATTTACTCAGTATTACCACCAACCCTTTACATGCTTTATTAGCTTAGCGGGACCCCCTTTTCGACCCTTTTTTTTTCAACAGTTTACACAAACACCTTAATATAAGATACAAAAAAAGTGATTTATCTGGGCTTCAAACTGGCAACCCTCTGACTAAAACCAATGTGCTCTAAACACAATAGACCACTGAGGAACATGTACAGCATGTGTACAATCCATATGTATACTGCTGTTGGCAGACAATATAATGTAACTACACAAACAGAACAAAATGTGCCTACAAACAGCTATCTGGTTGTTTCGGAAACCACAAAATGAAACCTCTAAATAATTTAATATCAATGCATGTGGCCTCTGCAGGCCACGGTGAATAACAGAAATCCGATAAGAATGGGATTAACATCAATGGAGGTGTGTGAAGGAGTGCATGTGTCAACAGAAACATGCTGGCCGTAACAGCAGGTCATTTCTCTGTGCTGCCATCACGTACGCGTGTAATGAACTGGATGAAGAATGGAAGGAATGCGCTTTATGTGCAAAGTCCAAAATCATTAAGTCCACTCCTAAGACCTAGGACAGAATGTAAGGAGATCCATTTTTTTTTTCCAGTCTAGTTCTTTACACTCATAGCTCTCTTTTAAACCAGAAGGCTCTGGCATAATTCCAGGTTCCGGCATAATTCACAGCTCTCTATAAAATGCCATCCCTCTGGGTTGGTGATTTATTAACTGGTTTTGTGAGGTGGAAAGAGAGGGAACAGATAGGTTGTGGTCATGTGGTTTGTGACACGATAAGGAACTCAGGTGTCTCTCTGGGGGCCTGTTGGTGAGTTGTCAGAAAGGGCCGTAATGCGGAATGTTTGAGCCGAGGGACGGATTTGTAACTCAAGAGTGCACAGCGACTGCGTCACACTTGAACACTGCCCCTCCAGTTACATACGAAGAGCCGCCTAATGGGTCTTTTTAAATGAGGCTGTGTTGTTTTCCGGAACTTCCTCTAAAGAAAGAGCTGTACTGTGGATGGAGGTCAAGGTACGTTTTAGTGAGTTCGACCAGGCTTAAAAAGCATGAGCGCTGAATAACTGCCTTAGCAGTCCTTGCTTTGCAGAAAGGATAACATCCTCTCCCTTTCATTTAGTCTCTTTGAGGAGCAAACGCTTTTTGGAGGGGAAAAAAAAGAGAAAAGTTCCTTCAGCAGAGATGATTGCAAATCAATAACGGTCGCTTCACAGCGCTCTTTAACACCGAGAGGCACCGGGTGACAGTGGCTAACCTGACTGCTTAACGGGCCCTGCTACCCCCCTGCCAAAAGTGAGAGCATCATCTGCGGATGGCTGGAAAGAATCAGAGATTTAAACGTGCTGTCAGGAGACAAGTGTTTACAGTGGGGAAGGTGACAGGGGAGGAAGTGTCTGTGCTGTTCCAATCTACCACACGGCTGGGTACACATCTACCATGGTTTCTCACATCTTTTGTGCTTTTATTACTATTATGATTATGATTATGATTGTGATTATGTTTATGATTATGAAAATGATTATACTTATTAGAATCAAAGTTATATATAATTTTTAAAAATCACACTGAACGCACTTCATATAAACTGCACTGCATGTGATCTATACTGAAGAAGAGATTATCCTTTTAAGTGATAAACTAGCTTAATGTATAAATAAGCACTAAACAGTATTTCATCCTTACAGTGCAGTAAATACGCTCATGCCTGCTCACGTTGCACCCTGCAGTGTGTTAACTAGAGCATTAGCCAGCACTGTGGGTAGATCTGCGCAGAGCTCCGGGCGTCTGAAATGAGCCCACTCCAGTTATCAGGATTAACCTTGGGCCTTATGGACGAGTGCCAAACTTCTTTAACTTCTTTAATATTAGTGAGGGAAGCATTGGGCCCATGCCAGCTGGAAATAGAAGGAGCCAGAGACCCAATAGCTGGGTTTTCCTCAAATTTAAATCCATTGTCCACAGTAAAAATCTCTATCCAAATCTTTATAAGGGGCACTCAGACATGAAAAAAAGGATTATCAGTTTACCTTAACAATTGCCTTTCAAGGCACAGCACTGACTGGATGCTTTTTTCCATTAACTATTTTATCAGATTTTAATAAGGAAAATGGATATGAAAAAAATGGCTCAAGTATAAATGATTTTACATCCAGCTAAACACTCTCCATGTTTTTTTCCCCTCACACTACGCACTGCAAATACTGCTCAGCTTACATAAAGGAAGGTCTGTGCTGTTTATGATCGCCCCTCTTGTTTTTCCTCGACCATTGCTTTGCTTTCTCCTTAATGAAAAGGGCCTCTGAACAAAAAAGAAAAAAAAGAGGAAAAAAAGGGGCAAAGGGAATATACATAAATTATACAAGCATTTTAAATAACTGTTCCTGTTCCCACGCTAAAATAAATCAGTTAATAATGTTCCGCTGTGTTTAGAGTGGCCTATATTACAGAGAGCCTGAATAATGCACTACATTAGTGCTTTGACAAAACGTCTCTCCCATTAGACCAAATAAATGACTATTGCGAATACAAAGAAGAATATCGGCCTGTGTTAACAACAGTGTTTTCAGAAGACTTTGAATCTCTTTGCTTTCGCGTTTTTTGAGTCAAATAAGTCAATAAACATAGCAGGTGCTGCTCTGTAATTTGTCGCACGTGGCTCCGAGCGACAGAAGTTTTGTGGAGTGGCGTCTGAGCGTTAATTTCATCCGTTGAAGATTCCTCTGGCTGCTGCATGCCCATGTGTATGAAGGATGTTTGCAGAGGCATTGCCCGGGCTAATTTAGGCTCCTTCCTCTACAGCATTAGCAGTATTCTGAGCTGTGTTGTGGTATTTAAAGGGCATGCACCTTCTGGACAAGATCGCAGATAGAAGCAAAAAGGCGACAGCGTTTGGGAGTAGAGCGTTTGGCACTTGTGTATTTGTATTCATGCATGCAAGTGGTGAGAATAAAGATTGAAAATGAATCTTCAGAGTCCCTCTGCTTCCACACTTCCGGGTGTGTCCAGCTCTCGTAGCATTGCTAAGACATCATAAATCAGAGGACTGGAGCATCAAGACATAAAGTAATAATAGTGTTTATCATTACGCTGGTCTGGCAGAAACAGATAGCTCTTAATGTCACAGAGGGCTTGAGGGTCAAACAGTTGAACATTCAACGCACGCATAGGAACAAACAAACACAGGCGTCATGCGCGCACACGCACACACACACACACACACACACACACACACACACACACACTCACTCCCTCTCACACAGAAACTTGTAGAGAATGAAAGTGCCTTTCATTTTCTCATTTTCTGGGTGGTATGTATTTAACATTGTTACCAAAGAAAGTGGTTCACATTGTCTAAATCATACTCCACTTTCCTTTCTCTTTTACATGTACATGTGTTCTTACAAAATTATATAAAAAAAAGATGCAACCTTTTACTCAGAAGCCAACGCCCTGGCGTTGAAAAGAACAACATTTTTTTCTTCACCTGCAGGGGGCACTCTTGTCATTCAGTTAATCGGCCTGCCTGCACAGCAAATGTCCATGATCAAGGTAGTGCACAGTGAAAATATCTCCAGATTGACTCTCTATTACAAATACTTCTGGGACTGCAGGCTTTGGAAGTGAAATGCACTTGGGCTTCTAAGTTTCACTGAATTCATTTGATTATGTGTACTCTACGCTTGCCAGCTTAGAACAGTATCCCTTTGCTTGGCCAGAGGTCATCGTCCTCCGCAAGTAGTCAGAATCGGCGATGAAGAACGTTCTGCACAACTTTCATGTGTTTAGACACACCACAAAGCTGTTTGCCAGATGGCCTTGAAATGCAGCCACTGCTGTTATTCACCGGCTAGCAGTTAGGCGTCTATCTAACGCGTGGTTCTAAATGTGAGACCTCTGCAGCAGAATCACAGAGCATTCTGATGTGTAGTTTGCTACCAAAATGATGAACAACCCTTCCATGGATGCCTAGAATGGGTTACAGCATTCTCCCCATCTCATATGCTCCCTGGTTCAGCCCCATTCCCTAATTCACATTCAGTAACATTATGTCTCATGCACGTGTAAGACCCTCTGGTTTGGACTCTGGCCACTGTGACCTTGCTGTCTGTCACAGAAACAGAGCACATCTGTTTCATCAGTGGCCAAACATGTCGAGCACAGGGCTAATTAGACCAGCCAGACTGGCAGGAGAGGCTGCAGCTGTAATCCTACAGACTACAGTGCAAAAGAATTGTTTCCATAAAAATTCTCATTTCAAGATCATCTTAAACCACGAAAACAAGTTTAATTTATTTATTTCCCTCATACAAGAATACAAAATATTGAGGATCTTTTTTTTTTTTTTACCTATTTCAAGATGATCTGTCTTTTTTTTTTTACCTATTTCAAGATGATATTCTTGAAATGAGTGGAGGAGAATGTGAGATGAGAGCCACATATGAACATATCCTTCAGAAAATGAAAATGCTCCAAGTTTAAAACAAACCATCTCTAAATAAGAAAAGGAAAATAATATTTGGACATATAGCCCAGCTCACACTTTTCTCTTACAGATGTGATGTACGGCAGGTGACTGGGGATGTCTTACGTAACGTGGTTCGTCAACAGCAAACCTCCGTCACAGGGATTCCAGTTAATTAGGATTTTCAAGGGTTCTCTTTTAATGACTGAGGTAATGAAATGAGATTCTTTAATCAGCGCACTTCAAAATAATGAGTGTAGACAGGCTAATAAATTCAGCCCTGTGTTTCAATCACTCAGATGCTCAGATCATCTCAGAATAGTGGGGAAAAAAGTGAAATCACAAAGTCACTCCTGTCAGAAAAAAAGTCTTGAAGTTGTGGTTACTGTCCTCTCTTTTTCAGAGACCACACTTTCATATAGGAATTTCTTTTAATACCATCCATTTCTTCTGCATGGCTTATTTTCCTAGAAAATTACCATGCTAAGAAATAAAGTGGTATGACATCGGGTAGGTATACCTTTGAAATATTCTGTCAGAGTGAAATGATACCGGCTCATCTTCCACGACACAGACAGAGAAACCCATCGCTTTGATAGGCTGAACCATTTAAATAAATGTGTGTAACATCAGTGCCTCAAAGTAGGAGATAGCAGAGAGATCATCCTTGTGATTACAGTTTGCAGGAATTTTCCTTCTGAAGAAAAAAAAGAACACTTTTTCAATGATACGCTTTAGATTCTATCCCCTTGAACTGCATAGTATATGCATTTCTGTCCATATTCAAATGTCATATTTCACAGTCTTGTCTTATTAACCAATCACTACTTTTCTTGCAATTTTCAAAGAATTATGAAATGCATGACTGCATGATTTTGTCCAGTGGATACCCTTATTATGATGCTCCACCCAAACTGTCATTATCAAACCTAAAGTTACTATAACCGGTAATATAATAGTAATGATAATGACAATCAAATCGTTCTATAGAAACAATGTTATGATGAAGTGATTCAGTGATTCACTTCATACAGTATTTGCCTCAAAGGTGCCTTAACAGTTTACATGAAGTTTTAGGTGTTGGTTTCATGGCAGTACTACATGTGCTTGCAGGTGTAAAGCACAAGGGAGAGTGTCATTCCCACCAATACAACATGCCCTTTGTTTCCTGGGATGGTCACAGACCACCGTGTTGATGTATGTGCGGAAGAGCTTGTTGGATACTGATGACATACAACCTGGGAGGCAGCGAGGCATTCTCTGTGGTGTGTGGATCACCACGGTCCATGGCTTTACGCTTCAGCTTTAGAGCATCTGTGAGGTGTTGATCATTAATGACAATCCTGCCTCTTAACCTCCAGCTGCTTAACTGCGTCCAAGTCAATGGGTTGAACGACGTGTGAGCTGTGTCCAGCCAGCTGGGGGTTGATCGCTCTTTACATTGCATGACATTTGCTTAACAGACGCTCTTGTCCAATCAACAGAGCTAACAATTTGTGCATGTTATCCATTTATACAGCTGGATACTTACTGAGGAGTTAAGTCCGGATTAGAATTCCCTGCACAGTGAATCGAACCAGCAACATTTGGGTTATAAACCTTGCTCCTCACCATTAAGTCACACTGCTGCCCTCATTCTGAGCTGAGGTGTCGATTCTGCTGGTACTCAATCCTGCTCCAACTGGTTGCACTGATTTGAGTGTCATTAAGATGAGAGATTTGTGCTTCCAATTGGTCCTGTAGCAACACAGTAAAGTCTTTGAAATGGTAAAATAGTAGCCAGGTACTGCCATGGTACCTTTGAGCATGGTGATGTCCATCTGTAAACACCATGTAAGTCACAGTATACAAGCCACTCTTTAAAAAGCATGCCCAGAGCAGTAACTGAAATGACTTTGGATTGATACTCCAAAGCAATCATCTGTTTCAGCGTGGGGAATCCTAGAACACTAACAACACTACCAGCCACACAATGAGGTACAAAAAAGGTAGATAACTCTAGCTCGTACACACCGCTGCCTTGCTAGCAATAAATATCTTTTTTGTAGAAATGGTGACTCATCAAGGTCTTCTGAATAAGTCTATTTAATGCTGACAGAGGCAGGTGTCTCCAGATATCCACTCTTTCTCTGCCACTGCAGGTTGCTTTGAAAGGAAGCTGGAAACTGCTGCCCCATTTACGAAAACCCTGATTAAATCCAACAGCAATGAGGTTTGTCCTCGTAAGTCCCTGTTACGTTTTTGCGACTCACACAGCACTATTAGCCCGATGATCCATGACATTCATTTAAAATGTTCAGGAAGTAAAAGAATCTGTTGAACTGAATCAGTTCAACTAAATCTAGGCTTCAGTCTACACATTTCACACCATACTGAAAAAAGCAATCAACAGCAGCCCATAGCCGTATTTCATTCATCGATCTGTAAACACTTATTGTCTCAGACCCATATGGCCTTTTAAAATTACAACATGTGATATTGCATGCACGTCTTATGTATTCCTATTGTTAGTTATCCACATCTTTATTTTAATCATGATCCATCAGCTTTAAATAAAAGGCCAGTTTATTATTAGCTTTGCTAATGTTATCCAAGTCCTGTGGGGATATGGAGAGAAATACAACTGTAGTTGTGCTGGCTTGATACTGTAGCTAGCTGTATTGTTAACAAGAAAATATTTGTCGTGTCAGTAGTGTATTAAAAAACGTCTTTACTCCCAGAATTTAAAATATGGTGCACAAGTATGTGCTTGTCCACAGACGTGATGTAATTGGTTGCTACAGACTGGTAGAGATCGGGAACAGCATTAGCCAAAAACAGTGCTGAAAGGGCTATGCTATGAAAAGTGATCAGTACATTAGAAATGATCAATTGATGTCTATATGTGTGAAATTTGAAACAAGTTCATTTTTGAGACAGACAAAGTCAATGCCCAGTACCAGGCTGACTTATGGATACTTGCTTGGTCCAGGCAAACATCTATCTTTTATTTCTCCATAGCAGGGGGGAGCCTTTTAACTGTTCCAGCATCACATAGTGCAGACTAACTGGACAGCCAGGCTTGCATCAACAGAACTATGTTGTGTGTATGGAACTGTGAGAGGCCCTTTGTAACCTGTGAGAATGGTTATTGCTCAACTGCACAGCACAGCTGGTTTTGTGCTCACAAATACAGTGCCTCAGAGTTTAAAGACACAAAAAATGTACACACATGCTTAGACAATGATTTTATATAAATGTATGAAATATACTGTTAGTAATAATTGCTATACTCTTACTTTACTATCAGCAGGTCTGAAACAAGCACAGTGATCTTCCCCCATTATAACGAAGCTGCACACACCCACAGTGAAAAGATAGCACAGCACCGGCCAAGCGTGACGCCTTCACAGCGCACTTTCTTTCTCTCTGCGAGATGGCGGACAGCGCTCTCTCTCTCTGACTCTCGCTCTCTCTCGCTCTCTCTCTCTCTCTCTCTCTTTCTTTCTCTCCTGGCTCTGCCTCCCTCCGTTTTCTCGCCTAACCTTTCTGGAAATAAAGCGGGAGTAAAGGGCAGCCCTGGCGTACTGCAGCACTGATAAAACATGCCGAACATTCAAATCAGACTCCCCGTTACCGTGGAGGCTGTCGCTGTTAGGGGGGCTCTGTTAATCTGCTCCGCACGCTCCACGCAGGGCTTACCACTGAAAGTTCAGGGCGTCGCTGGCTGGGGCCCCTTTCATTTCAAACATCAGCAGAGGAAGAAACAGAACCACAAACAAAAACAAGACTGTCACCTAATGTTAGAGCCTCTCTTGCTTGGTCACGTGGACATTTGTATTTGATTAGGGACTGTGAGCCTGCTAAAGTTTGTATTTAGTGTGTACTTAGTTGGGGACAGTTTTTATTCCATTTTACAGACTGGAATGTGCTTTTTACTTGTATGCGCATATCCTGTGAGCAATTGGAACTGAACTCTCCCACCTGCTTTTGAACTCACGGTTCTCTTGTTGTAAAGCAGAGGGCTTTGGGTTGTCAACGAAACATGAAGTATGCTGGTCACATCTCTGTCTGTAGGCCTTCCATGTATAACGATGATTGGCTCTACAGTGGTTATGGTTATTTTCTCTACTGTCCAGAAACAAGGAATGAAAAAGCACTCAGTGGTGCTCTCCACAAAAGTTAAAGTCAGTGTATCGGAACCCCTCCTCCTGTCTCTATTTTAAGAAATGAAAAATTTCCAAACTTTTGTTGAGGTATCCTTGAGGAAAGATTGGCTCATTAGAGAGAGTTTGATTGCAAACTTAATTTAAAAGCAGTTGTCTGGCGTTCATTATCACAGCTGTTCCTCATTCTTCCCTGCAGTCACAAACTCATCTTGGTCTAAAAATAGGAGCCTGATTGCAATTCACCACTGCTGCAAGTTCATGGATTTTAAAATGTCCACTAAAAACACTCTCTCCAAAAAAGATCACTTTCAGAACATTTATAGTACAAAAGGAATATCTTTTTTGGTATGATACTTTTTCTAACATAAAATGCAATTGACTGAAAAACAAACCCTGCACATCACAATAATTTGCACTTAAATTTGATCATGTTTAATAAATGATAAGGATAATTAATCAGAGAGAACTGTCACAAAATAGCATCATGCTATACTGCATAAATAAAACATGACTAGCTGAGAGCAAATCAGCTATTTTGGAATGAAAAGTTAATGTCAAAAGGACATATTCTCTGAGAGCTCGGGGTATTTCATTGTGTTTCATCTGAATTACAGCATGTCACTATATACTTGACCACTGTCATTTTGGCCACCTCTAGCTGCTGGTCTGTAGACAGCATGCAATTCCCTATCCAGTACAGTAGATAGATACCCATTCATCTGCTAAGGTGGACTTAATAGTCTGCAGAAAACTGCAAGATTCTGTAACACAGCTACAGCACACATGGCCTTTATACTGAACCTGTGATTGAGTAACTCCTTAGCATCAGTGGGAGCATTTGCTAATTCCCTTTTTAATAATATACCTTTTTTAAAATAATGTTTTTGCAGCACAGGGAACCATTTGTCTGTACTTCTCCAGTTTTGGAAATGAGTTTTGATGTACAGTGTGACATCAGGGTGCATTTGGGATGCAGGTGCATACCTTTTGTAGAGTAAACCTTTCAACTCCTGATATTCCAAAGCAAGTCAGATTTGTGACTACAGTGCTGGCACACGTTTTCCCTCTTTGCTTTCAAATAAACAACAAATTAGTGCATTTGGGCTGTGTTCGGTCTGTCCCCATTAACTCAGTCTAAGCAGGTGTGCATTTTACTGACAACTGCGGCACAAACAAATATGTCACATATTGGTTTCTGATTTCCCATCATGACTGAATGTCGAGCAGAATAAATTTATTTCTGAGATGTACGCAGAATGCCAAGACTCTATTATGCAGACAAAAATTTTGAGTAAATGTATTTTATTAATTCAAGAGTCTATGAGAAAGCTGTGATTGGAGTACCAGTGAAGTCACTCTGCTTTATTAGAATACCTTTGTCTCCGAAATAGTTGCTCTTTCTACCGATGCTACGATCACCCTCCATTGTGAACATAACTGTTTATGACAGCTATTATGATGTTTCTGTCATACATGTACAAAAAAATTGCTCTTTCTCAGCAAAGCGTGTTAGAACTGTTTTGTGAGCATCCCTGACTATGGAGTTTCTAAAAAGGAAAAAATAAAAGTTGAGTTTGTCGTGTCACAGTCACTTTAAGAAACAGGAGTAATATGCTTTCGAGAGAGACAGACTGACGGCTTCAGACTTTGCCTTAAGTTAAGTTTCCCCCCTAATTTGGTGGTGAAGAGAGAGCTGAATAAATGAATGCTGCCGTGTTGCATTAGGAAGAGGATAATGACATGGAGCAGTCAGAACGCAGATTGCCCTCCAGCACTGTGCCTGAAGCAGAAATATGTTTCTCTCCTCTGTGAACCTGGACTGTCTTGATTGACACAAGAGATGCCTTCTGTTGTTAATGTCTGTGCCGGTGCTGTCGGAGTGCATTACAATTAATGCATGGCGTTGCTGGTGCTGCATCTATTGGTACATCTCAAGTGGAATAATCATCAAAGTTTTCACCAAACTCTTATTTCCAAGGCAGGCAATGTCCGATTTGTATGCTAAGTGCACGCATCCTTAATGTGGATCTTGCAAAAAGTACAGAACAAATGTCCCCTCCCCACTCTAACCTAGATACAGTTGCTTGTTATAGAAATACATACCCTACCTCATAAAATTCTGTAAGAAAAGATATTAGAATAAAAGTCTCTTCTACATTCATGAGAAGGGCAAGAAAATCAGGGATTGTCTTTGGGGTTTGTTTCACTCCCGGTATTTATTTGGAAGTAATTTCAATTTGAAAGAGCGCACAAAAGAGTCGTCCCAGCACGCCGGGCACCACGGTTTATAAATGAATTTCGCTCAGTAATTCCAGTAGCGGAATCAACACCTGTGAACTACAACCCCCCGAGTTGATTAGAATTCCAAGCCTGGTCTCCAGGCCCTCACATCTTAAAAGCACGCCCCCTCACTGCTCTTGAGAGTCCTGTGTCTGATAAATGCCAGACTCTATTTTCTAAGAGCAAGAGTACAGGAAATTGTCTCCCCCCTTTGTTTATGTTAAGGGAATAATGCCACAGAGTAATATTCTACTCGACTAAACTTAAATTGAGCTATATGTGCTGAACTCTTTGATGTTTTCCTGGGAGCACTTGATGAATGCTGAAATTGAGGGTGGGCAGCGCATCCGTGGAAGAGCGTGGAGAGGGATCATGTGTGTCTGTGTCAAGCCAGTTGGATGTGTAATACATAAAGAAGTTCCTTATTTGGAGTTTATCAACATTTCCATTAGACATAGCGAAATATGAAATCCTTTTTTTTTCTCTGATTCCCGCATGAAACGCATTATTAAAAAAAAAAAAGAATGATTGAAGTCGATACCTCAGAGACTCAAAAACAAATCTGAAAACATTGAGTTTGGACCCTGTGCTGAATTTATTCTGGCTGTTTGTGGCCCAGTTTGATGTTTTAGGTGGCTAGTCTACATGAACTCTACTTTGTAACTCATTCCTATAATAACCTTATGGCAATTCTTTAAAAAAGTAAAAAGAAAAAAAAATGCCCCAGCTTCAATCCATTGACAGCATGCTTCATGCATTTGAGCCATTAAGTTTTTCCTGTGCAATGTCATGTATTTGAGGCTGACTGAAAAGGCTGAAGTGAAAACATTTGAAACCAACTAACAACAGCAAACAAATATAACACTTGCTTAAATTAGGTTTTTCCCTGTTGTTTCACGCTGTCATCAACATTCATGGGAAAATCTAGACAGAGGTGTTTCTCAACAGCACATAGCATGATAAAATATATATATATAAAAATGTGTTTAACCTTGCACAGCTACAATGTGGAGCAGTGGTCATCAGGCTCTGAGACAAAAGGGTCGGGGGGTTAAAGTATTTGCAAGTTGTAAGGTAATAAGAAACAGAAGTCATGCCGGATACAGGTGTTTTCTAAGCGCTGACCTTCGAGAACTATCCATTCTCCAACTCTTTGTATACAGCATTCTTGAGTCGCGGTGTGAAGGTTATTGGCAGAGGACCATTCTTTAAGAACAAAAATAACAGAAAAAAAACTGTCATTCATCACACTACAGAGTTTAAAGCTGAAGATCAGTAGGTGGGATGTGCTTTCAAACATGCAGGTGAGGCTATTAGCCTGCCCCCCCACCACCCCACAAGGCCTTGGAGCGTTACTGAATATTAGATACATTTTTCTGAAACTAAAATTTGAAAATTGAAGTTGCTTTTCAGGATTGCATTCTATATTCCTTAAAAACAACATTTTTAAATGATCTGTAGCATTAGGACAGTGAGGGCACCTTTTGGAAAAAAGCACTGATGCTACCTCAGAGTTATTCCACCACAATAATTACAATTCTTTTTTGGCCATCTCTGTGAGGCTTTCTACAGTTTACCAATTTCAGATCCATGCACACACATATGCCTGCATGCATACACATAAACACACACACACACACACACACACACACACACACAGTTCTCCACATATTTTTTAATAAGCACATATTTATATAGTATTCATATTTTAACAATATCTTTAGTCCCATATTAATCTAGCCCTAGCAATATGATAGAGTTCTCAATGGTCCAGGTTACCACGTACTGTATCTATCTATCTATCTATGATCTCTCTATCTATCTATATTATTTATCTGTCTATGGTATTTATCTATCTATAGTGTCTATGTGTATACACATTCAGCCACAAGTTGTTGTTGCTTTTTATCCAGCAAACTACAGTCTAGTGCATGCACATTGATTTAGTTTGTAGCCCCTTGTTTCCCATGCTAAAACATCTAATGCATGGTCAGTGCAAAGACACACCTACAAGCCTCTTGGATAGGCTGGATAGTGGACTGTATACTTGACCTCTACCTCATGTCTTGTAAAGCGGATCTATACTTGACGGTTCCACATCACCCTGCGTGTCAAATGAGCGGGATTTTACTGCTGTGAGCACATGAGAGGATTTTTTTCGGCACGGGAGATTAAGAAATATTTAATCGATCGATAAACTGCTTCTGGTCTGAAAGGGCCCCCTGTGGAGGACGTGTTCCCGCGACGCTCCTCCAGGCTCAAGCCAATTAATTCAGTGCCGTGAAGAACGGCGGCTCTGCGAGTCGATGCCTCACGAGAGGACGCTACCTCATCACTGCAGCTGAACTCTCACATGTTAAGGGCAGGCCAGCTGGACTCATATGTTAGGGTTGGTGTACCAGGGTTGCCTGTGCTAGCAACCTGAAATTGCACAGCCTGACCCTTTCCTGGAAATCCTCTATACTGGCATACTGGTTGAAATATATCTAATCATACCATATAGGGGTACTTAAAAAGAATCTAAAGTGACATTCTGAGAAAGAAGTGAAAGTATTTGCCTGGACACACTCAGCATTTGTAAATAAGCCCTGTGATGCCATATTGACTTGGAGTCTGTTTTGCATATCTAAGTAAACACTCAGTTTGGGGTTTGTTTTCAAAAAGTTATTGACCTGAAAAATTTCAGGCTCCAGTTTAACATATATGTGTTGATTGTTGTAAGATACTGATCAGTTAGATACTAGTTAGAACAGCATACTATTTACCATTCCAGAACGTAGTACGAATCTGCATGAACTTGCAAAAACCAACAAACAAAAACCAACAAGGCTGTGAAATTCAACTATGCCTGGAATGGCTTTCTTGCTCATACAGTACAGAAACAACTGCTTTTCTAATTAGTATAGTACCGTATGTGGGTTCGCATCTGACAGCATGCGCTCAGCTCTGGGCAGGTCGGTAAGTGGACCCCTTCCAGCACCTTTACAAAAGATGTACCATAATTGAAAGAAAATGTGTGGTTTCCTTCTTTCCCATTACAATGAGAAAAAGCTTAAGGATTTTGTCACCCTTGAAAAGCTCAACCACGTCTGTCCATGACTCATGTCAATGAAAAAACAAAACAAAAAATGAACCATGAAAAAAGACTTTTGGGTTCTGCTGTCTTTTTTTAATATTCATGCCCCCGTGCTTTAGATGTAAAAAAGGATTTTTGAAGAGGATGGCCTTTGTACAGAAATGAAAGGAGATCGCATGCTGAAGCAAATGTCCTATTTTACTGTGAAATTCTGAGTGTTTTTTTGAGAAAAGACAAAATAAAAAAAAAACAGGAGACGTCATGGCTTTTAGCATTTGCGTCAAGTGACACTCCCCATTTTCAGCCCTACATTCATTTTAAAACTATATTAATATTAATCTTTTGCTTATTGTGTTATAATAGTCCTTCTCCAACTGTGGATGTGTCAAGTACAGATCTGATGCTATGTAGATAATGAACTGTACACCATTTCACCAACAGTGGCCTTCCTTGTCTGTTATGCATGGTTTGACATGCATTTAACTGGTGCAAATGTGTCTGCTGATTTTGCTGTTGCTGGCACATGCATCTACCTTATGTCCACCATTTGGCTTCATGTATTGAGGGGGAGACAGACAACAGGCTCTAGAGAGATGCAAGAACATCAGGTAAAATGGTACAGAGATGCTGGCGTTGCAAGAGTCTTGTTGACATATTAAAAACATGTCTGGTCTTATTAAGACTCCGTAACTCTGCAGGTGGCATGGTAGTTAGGACGTTTTTATTGGGGGGGGGGCTATCAGACAGTATATGAAGGTTGGAATCAGCAGGGACAGATCGTCTGTTGTTAATTGTTCATCTCGAGGCTCATGGGGCTGAATGTTGGGAACGTTTGTTGTGTCACTTGTGTCTGTTGTTAGCTAGCTTCGCTTGCAGCTATTACCTAATGTTGCATTTGTCTGCAATCCATGCAGTACTAAACAGTCATGTGTTTGAAGTTCAGTATAATGCAAGGAAACATTTGTGGCATTTAGCATTTGTATTGGTATAGGAATTTAGCTTTAGGGTTTCCTTCCTTCAACCACCTAAACATCCCACAGGCTCAAGCTGTGACCAAGCTCAGATTTACCAGCTGCAAGATACTTCAGGGTAAAACAGTACCCCCACAGTTGGTGACTATAGTATGATATACATATTCCTCTTAATCACTTGTTTATTGCATCATTACATTCCACTCAAAATGTGGTTATTTTTGCTTACAGAATAAATACTCCTTTTGTGCATTAGCCTTTACCACTGACACAGCACAGCACAGCACAGGATTGTGAATGTTCCCATTCATAGGAATCTTGCCAACTTCTCCCTCATACGCTGAGGGTCTCCTGTACTCTCTGACTGATCCCTGTTTTGATGGCTAAGCATTTCATTTGTGTAGCACATCTAGCTTCTGCAACCAAATATAAAGACTTTAAACTGAAGAAATAAAGCAAGTTACACTTCATTTGTAACACATGCACCATCAAGATGTTAGTGTTCATTGAAGGTAATGAAAACATTTTTGGAAGTCAGAAAACAGAAGACAGAACCCATCCTTAATTTTGTAACCCAAAGTCAAGGACAAAGTGCACCTCGATTGATCCTGGCTTTTGGAAGCAAGATAAATAGCTGGGGTTTAGGCCAATCAGGTTAGCTGCTGCAGTTTGCCTGGCCTCAGGAAAATTATTGATCTGACATGATTTCTGTGAGGCAGATTTCACTATGTTCCTGCTTTGAATAAATGAGGGTAAATGATGCTGCATTCAATAGCTCTTCAAATAAACCATTTATTAATTTTCTGTCATCTAACCTGGTTTATTGCTGTTGATACTGCTGTTGGTAGTGTGAGGCAATGGATACAGGACAGTCTTTGAATGGTCATCATGATGCACACATAATCCGTCATAAGTGTCTACATCTTCATTTTGCTCATGGAAACTTCATAGGGTATGTTAATTCATTATAAAGGATTAGGCTTGCAGACCTTATGAAAGTACACAAAACATAAAAGAGCAGTCATCCTCAAGAGAAAATTGTACATTTATGACTTACAAAGACTAACCATGCCCTGTTGTTCATATTATTAACACACAAAGCTATGGAGGCCAAGTCATTTAAAACAGAGCTATGACTGACAATGTACAGTTAAATAGCAAACAACAAAAGCCCCCTGTGGGCTTCAAAGTCAAGTGACAAGACAGACTCACAGTGCAGGTGTGGTAATTAATTGCTTTTATCAAGGATAATGAGGAACAAAGTGCTTAAAAAGGATTCAATAGTCATTTGCTTTGAATTAATTAGAACTGGACCTTAAAGAGCTTTTAGCAGCTGCTCACAGGGGCGAACACATGAAAGCCATCCTCTCTGACAGTTTGCGGCAGATTAATTTGTGTGAAGATGTGGGAAATCAATTTAGAATTCAACAAAAAGGTACAGCTGACTTCTCATTCCTCTGGTACTGTCTCATACCCCAGCAAACATAATCATTGGCAAAGACTGCCCTAAATATAATGCAGACACAATATAAATTGCTAGAAGTTTCTACAGTGTTAGATCTCTTATTTATCTTTCCAGGACATACTGCTGTGTTTTTTAATGCCAGACGCTTTGTGTTATAGCTGGCCCTAGTTTCCTAAAAATGAGTCTTATTCCCCTATAACAGGGAGAGATGGAGGTCAAATCTTTCTGATATTTTTCTGTGCCGGACATACAATACGCATGCAGAAGAAGCGGCTGACAGAGCTGTGAAAGCTGGGCATGGCAATGCTCGACAACGCAATCGATTTTAAACGTGAAAAAAAAAAAAATTAGTATGACAATAAGGTCGACAAATGACTATGCCTGTGCGGGTCTCAGGCAGGACTGCCTGTACTCACTCTCTGTGATTGACAGACTGGGTATCCAGGTTCTCAGACAATGTCTGGAGTGTCAGCGCAGAGCTAATTTTCCTGACACGCTCTCTAATGGAGAGCATCATGTTACTGTACCTGGAGCTGCCATTATCCGGTCTCTGAGGGCCCAGTGGTCAATAGGCTGCTAAAAATTGCAGACGTGTGGTGGTGTGAGCATTATCAGTGTATTTATAAGGGGGGTCCAGAAGAATTTTTAATTGATTTTTTTTTATCTAATTTGAGCTGTGGCTGTCCAATTTGCATATTCATGAAAGGTCAGCATTTATGCAGAAAACATTTTTTAACAGTAAGGGTAAGCCTGTTTCACCTTTATGTATTCTCTAAGTTTGGATCAAGGGTGGTGCAACTTCAAATTCAACCATGATGCACTATGCCCTTAAAAACAACCTTTGTCCTTATTTTTGACTAATTAAGGACTACATTTTTGTAATTCTTTTATTTTATTCTACATACTGTGGATTTCACAGTGTTGTGGGAGAATGGAAAAGACATAGCAATTGCTTAAATTTGTTGCTCAGATTTACAATAATGCAGTGTGCAAAGAGGATTGATTCTACTTGGTCATTTGTGACTTTCTTGGTTTAGGATTTGCACTCAAAACAGGCTTGCATGCTATACTATGAATAATACAAGCCTTTCATGACCTAGAGTGAAAGATAACATTTTACTTGAATCCTACAATTATGTAATTTAAATGTACTATAAATAAAAGACCTCTGCTTTACAGGGGAGAGGGAAGTGAATGAAGGCCTTACTTGATATATGGCAATCACACATGGTCTATACTGCACTTATACATGTTGTTTTTCAAATCTAAAGATCTTGTAAATAAATCATATAGGACAAACCGGGTCCCATTTTCCACATGCTTCCCTGAAAATGAACACGACTGGGGCTCTGTGTAGCTCAGAGGTTAAGGCACTTAGTCACTTTAAATGGACTAAGCTCTGCAGACTGGGTTTGATCTCGGCTGTGTCATGAACCGACAATGGCCAGGAGCCCACAGCAGCAGAGCAAACTGGCTTTGTTCGTCTAGGACCAGGAACAGAGATGGGTATGTTTGCCACTGTCAGGCACCCCCTGACTCATCAGGTGCCTGCAAGTTGCTTGTATGATGTCAGTGAGGCTGTGCCCATCATCCAACAGACACAGATCACTGCAGTGCATTGGGTGATTTGCAGTGTGAGACATAGCTGCTAGCTATGTGTGAGTGTATCAGAGGATTGCTAATGGATGGGTACAGAGGTTGCTGCAGTGAAAGATGACAATTCCAAGAAGGGCGCATGAAAGGGGGATAAAAGGGGATAAAAGAAGACATGATTAAACATGATTAAATCTGGTGAGGGTAAAGTCTGTTTAAACTGTGTATAGATATATATTTTTCATTGTGAATTTAAAAGCCAATCACATTGTTATAATAATAATAATAATAATAATAATAATAATAATAATAATAATAATTATTATTATTATTATTATTATCATTATTATTATGCAACACAAATGCTAATGTATTTACATTTACATTTATTCATTTAGCAGACGCTTTTATCCAAAGTGATTCACCATATTTATGCATTTACTTATTCTTTAAAAATATATTCAACAGACCAAAGCAATGGTTCAGGCATACAACTTGTTCCTAGGCAACAGCTTCCAGTCATGTTATCAGTAAAGCTACTAATCCCTTCGAAACAGAGCATTTGCTTGTACCAGTGGTGTGGTATGCATCAGTGGAGAGTTTGAGAATGCACTTTCTTCCTTAAAAATGGAAAAAAACCATATCTGCATAATTATATCTCCATTATGGAAATATTATCCAATTTTAAAATTAAATACCGTAGTTGACTTATTTCAATTAACATGAATTATTTCTGTGTAATGGTTAGAATAGAGGTGAAATATAAAATATCCGTAAGAAAAGATGCATTAATATAATTAATCCCCACACTCAGTAAACATTCCCCTTTTGATTTATCAGTGAGTGATTGTATTGGGGGCAATCAACAGCGCCAAAAAATAGCTGTTGAAATGGCCATTTCCTCTGCCTTTGTGCAAAGTAAAATTGGTCCAGTCTTGATTTCTGTTCTTTAACACTTGCAGTTTTGGCAGAGGTGTGTGAGCAGTGGGTAATCCCGGCAGATATCTTCCTGGAATGGCTCTGCTCTCAGAGGGTAGCTAAGATTGAGTTATACGGTACGCCTTCAAGCTCTTAATAGGATGAACAGATTTAAGTAACCATCTTCATTCCGTGACCCCCTTTGTTCTGCAGTAGAGCCCGGTGCACTGGGTTCATTATGCAAGGCTCTTATGCTTCAGAAGTCACCCTGGATAAGATATTCTGCCAAATAAATAAATAAATAAATGATAGTTTTTCTTTTATCCATTTGTTTTATATGTGCTCATACAATATGTGCCAGAGACTGTGGACACTTTGATAAACAGGAGTCAGAGTTCCTACTCGGATGTTGAGGGAGAGTTCAGTATGCAAAATTTTGCGGTGGTTTTTTACAACAGAACTGCAGCGAGGAGAAGTCCGGAGCTGCAGGTTTCGGGCTGTACTTGCTCTGGGCTCTGAGTCCCATCAGAACCGCTGTTAAGCGCTGTGTGCCGTGCACTCTGTTCCAATGTGCTTCTATACTCTGCAAACCGCTACAGGCACGCTTAGGCGCATCCAGTCATGGGCAGACCGCACTGGAAGCCACTGGGTACAACAGCATCGTTTCTGCAATCAAAAGTGTGAACTGGGACTCTATCAGCTCCCTCTGCAGGCTTCTGCAGGCTGTCGGAGGATGTGACCTCCTCCAAGCCAGAGATGCTTGAGATTTCTCAGCGATCCTAAATGATCTACACACCAAAAAAGAAAAAATAATCACACTATTTCTTTACCTACTTATATAGAGGAGTTAAGAGTCAGTTGGGGATCTATGTTTGTGACAATAGTTGTGACAACATAATGTCCTTGTTCATTTTGGTATTTCAGTCATAAAAAGTTCTTGTCAAATCAGGAAGTACAAACAACATTCAGTATAAATGAAAGCAGTGCACAAAAATTCACTAGTTTGTGGTGGAACAGTTGAATGGTGGGAGGTGCTTTCATACCCTGTTCCAACTGTTCCATGCTCTGTAATGTGTGCATTCATATATCTTAAGGACCTGAGATGCTCTATGAGGGGTATTGTTACATTGGTGGGTGGAATGAAAGTTGGGAAAAATGACTGCCTCTGAGACAGGGAAGAAATGATTCAATTGTAGCGTTAACACAACAACTGTTATGGGTAGCAGAGACATGAATATAAACTTCACATTTCTGCGTTCTTCTGAATTCTCCCAAGAGAGAGTCCTTGACAAGGTCAAAAGGGTAGCCACAGTACAATAATTTGCACACTTCTTCAAACACTCAAACATGCTACAAATACTGTGGAATAATGCCAGTCAATTTCCATTCTTCTGTGGCTGTTATACAAGCTCAGCCTACCGGCCACAATAGGCCGCCAGTACCCCGGTGCCAGCTAAAGACCGCAGAGCTCACATCTCATTGATTAAGAGACAAGAGGAACTATTTCAATAAAAATGTAGCGACTTCCCAAGAACACTCTGCCCAGCCACATTGATGGCCATCAACAAGAGGAAGAGAAGGTCAATCTGTTTTCTCTGCTGCCTACTCTGAAAGGATGTGATTTCGATGTTAAGAGCCGTAATGGTCTTTAAGAGATCAATAGAAATTGGATCAATTTTTTTTGGCCCGTTTAGGGGTGAAGGTGAGCATGTTGCTAATTCTCAGAAATGATGGGCTTGATTGGATTAGCAGTTGGCAATTGTTAGACGCTGCCATTTTATTTGAGAAGGAGAAACGTTTAAGTATGTTGTGATCTAATTCAAGTGCCCACTCCTAACAAGAGAACATTCAGACTCTCAACCGGATTGGAGTCCTGAGTTTGAACAATGAATTCTTTCAAATGCACCTCTGTGTTACATTTGTTTTAATAGTGTCTCCTGCATCAGAGGACATTGGTTTTTGAAGAAGCAGTGGATGAATGGACACTCGATGTGATTACATTTATGAGATTAAACATCTGTGTCTTCCTTCTCTTCTCGAGTGATGACTTCCCCATGCTGTAGTTTTGCACTGTGCAATAATTGGGGAAGGGTTTCATCTTTACAATGGACTCTGTAGACCACTTATTCTTTATACAGCCTTTACAGGGACAATTTCTTTTATGTCGTGTAATGGTACTTCATTACCACACACAAATCATTCATTGTCATTATTGTCAATGGTCTAGTGAAAAGTAGAATCTATTCCTCATATGTTGCACACTTCATTCATTAACAATAAATGAATAAAAAATCTTTTGAATCTTGAAGTGTAGCTGCATCATCGGTATGCTTTAAACTGCAACCACTACACATGAAGGGAAACTAATTAGTATTAACAATAGGTTTGCAATGAAGCCGTGGAGGGTTCCATTGAAACCAAAGCATCAATAAAGGCAGAATTTAAACATTTAAGAGTAAATGTAATAGCCACAGGCAAAGAGGCCCATTTATCTAGAGGAAAATGAGAGTGGAATACTCAAAAGCTTTGAACCTCCAATGTTGGATGCTCTGCTCTGCTATGTCATGTTTTTCAAATGCTGCGGTGAAGTCAATTGTTTTTCCATCATCCATAAACATACAGCTTTGAGATTTCATAAGCACTGAATTTTACCCTCTAGTGTCCTGCTGCAATTGTACAACTGCACAGAAAGCATGTGGAGAAGAAAACATTATTTGTAGTCAGGTGTTGAGCTTGTTCCCAGCAACGGTTCAGGGATACAGGGAACAGCTGGGCTTCGGGTCTGTGTGATTGTGGGCGGAGCATAACTCGACTGACCATGTCTACATGATGGCAATGTTCCAAATGGTTGAGATTGAAGCTGTGCATTGGATGCATTCTGAATGGGTTTTTCCATGCAGCCAGTGTTAAAGGTATGTGGCAATGACTGCCATTTACAAGGAGATAGGATATAGAAATTAAGAGAATTGAGAAAACATGTAGTCTTACTCTCTTGGAGGTAGCAGCTGCATAAACAGATGGAATTGAAGAGCATTTAAAATTTCTCCAAACATCTATCAGAATAAACAGATCTTAGACCCTTGTTAAGAGTAGCAGAACAGAGCTTCAACTTTCAGGCTTGTGTCACAAGAATGACAAGTATATATATATATACCTACATGCACTTTATATTTCACGTATATTTGTGCTTTTGTTTCTAAATGGCTGGATTTAGTTCACTGTCTCTGGTTGCATTTTACAATGAATAACTGTAAATATGCAATCTGTGTAAACATTGGTCAGAGCTGTTTAAGCAGACGATCATTTTAAGTTTATCCAAACGAACTAAGTATTCCGACAATTGGAAAATGTAACAATTTTCCTGTTTTTCTAGAAAATTTAACAGTAACAGTATTCTACCTCTATAAACATTTAATACAGCTTGATTAAGACCATTTGATTCTAAATGGGCTGT
Source organism: Megalops cyprinoides (assembly GCF_013368585.1). Lineage (NCBI taxonomy): Eukaryota > Metazoa > Chordata > Actinopteri > Elopiformes > Megalopidae > Megalops > Megalops cyprinoides. The sequence continues at coordinate 12,619,789 of NC_050604.1, forward strand.
TCATACAGTCACTTATATTCAGAATGATTAAATATCCTGACAAGCTAATTCATCTTTTCCATGTTCACTGTGAATTTAGATGGAAAGCAGAGGCTTAAGTTTGCCACTAGAAGAGGAGAGGGATATCCTTCCTCAGGTTAGCTATCTCATTATAAGGGCAGTACAGGGCTCCTCTATGGCAGTTGGTACTGTGTGTAGACACATAAAATATCCCAGGCTAGCAGACTTGTTGTGATCTATCAGTGCTAAACCCCAAGTGGCCACTTAGCTCTTAGCTGTCAAGTGGATGACAAGAAAAAATGGCTATTGCAATAGAACTGCACCCGAGTCTCTTTGCCCAACATGGGTCTTTTAGGGTGAAAGAAGACATCTTGTCAGAAGGTAGAACGTGATGGATGCATTTGTACCATATACAAACATCCATGACTGATTGGGAAACTTGGTTTTGGAGCTCATGGTTCTGTTCCTCCCTGTTCTTGTAAATGTGGATGCAAGCATTTCATAAATTACACAAAATATTGAGCTAAAGATTTTTCATGGACTTCTCCTTTAAGAACCTGGTAGCAAGCCTCATAACCAAGCAATTTATCCATCCAAAAAGACTTCAACATTATATGAACAAAACTACTCCAAAGAGAAATTTTCCTTGGTGAAGTGGCAAAACATTTTTACCTGGACCAGACAGAAATACACACTCTGTCAGATGTGTGCAAGGAAAAATTTCTGGCTCTTGATAAAACATGAAACCCATTGGAAAAGAGGGTTGAGTGCCTTAAGTCATTTCAGCCAGAGCAGGAACACAGACATTCTATTAGGAGAGGCAATGAAGCACGTCTCTGTCTGACTCAGCAGAATCCTCTCCTTGGGTTGCCTGGTTAAATAAATCAGGGCTGTAACATCGCTGTAAATCCCCAGCTTTGTGGATTATTCACCAACCTGTAATGCTGATCACCATGTCAGCCCATGTGCTGTTGCATTTGGCATAAGAGAAAGTGTCATATCCAGCAGGATTCGCTGATTATACAACTCAATACCAGCAGACAAACATACATTTTAATCTGAAAGAAACAAGTGGGACTTTGAATGGATGCCTGCTGAATTTTTCTTTCCTGAACCATCTCCATAGCGTCAACAGTGTACAGATCAGTACTGAAACGGTAAACCAGCCTTCGATCTGACTGATCGAACTCAGGCACCATGTCGCTCAGCAAGGGAACCCGTGCTGTCTGAAGGTCACGTCAGCTGCGCTCATCTTTTGGGAATGCCATGGCACAGAAGATTCTGGGTGTCTTATGCCCTGTGCGGAGCACGACATCTCCTGCCTCAAATGTGACTTTCTCTCCTCTCAGGACGTTGATACTCAGTGTGCGTTCTTCACGTGGGGGCGATGAAGGCCTGATTTCCCATGGTGCACAGCCTGAGTCTTCCACCGTCCCTCGAGATCTCGGCTGTGATAATGTCAACAAGTCGACCTCAGGACATATCCCTGATTGGAGTGCTGGCGAGAGCTTGTTTGAAGTCAGTACAGTGCTATGCCTGGGCCCATTCCCTAGGATTAGAAATGCTCATCTTCTCAGAGGCAAACTTCATGCAGCATCTAAAACAAGCCTAAACAAGTTAATCGGAGTGGAAAAGCACTTATCACTTCAGTGGTAATCGTATCGCTTTGTGCGCTCACATTCACCAGTACCTATTAGGATTTAACATTCTTTTGTTGAACAAAGACAGTGATGGCGTAACACAAAGCTAGGTAGAGCTTTTGTGAGCCAAAGCTGACAACTGTAACAGTAGCAAGACCAAGCAACTTTCACTCTTTCAAATCAAAGCTCTGGGGTTTATTTGAAAACAATTATAAACTCATCCAAGTTTTCTTTTTTTCCTGGTAAAAGGCAGGGGCCCTCAGGGGTGATGACAGAAGCTGGCTTTTTCGTGTAATCCTGTTTTTCTTCTCAGCAGTTCATTTACTGCTCGCAGTGCTCATAAAAACCGCTGACTGACAATTAAATTGTGCTTTATTGGTGTGTGCAGGGGTCAGCGGCAGAGAGCAGAGATGAAGGAGGAGTGTGCAGGTGGGAACGTAGCTGTGAGGAGTCAGAGGATAAAATACTGCCCACAGCTATGCCTTCGGTGAAGACGACTTGGGGGGGGGGGGGGGGGGGGGTGGACATGTGCCAAAACAAAGGTACCACTTAAAAACCCATCTGCTGCCTGGAGCGAATTTGTATTGTTCTCTCTGCAGTATCACAGTTTTCCCTCCCACTTTCTCTGTGAAATTCTGCTAAAGAGTCTGAGAATTCATCACAAAAACCTTGATTTCTGAAGAGTGCAGGAGACCTGTTTGCGTAGTTTACATTAATGACATTGCCTGCGTTGCTTACATTATGTTTTCATATGCTTTTCATATGCTCTGACAGATTAGGCGTCCGTGCTGAGATTTATAGACAGTTCATGTTCTTAGGTATGACATTGTTCATACCTAAGTATGCTAATTTGAGCTCCGCTCCTTAAATCGACTCGACAAAACCCCAGCTGAAGACAGGAGAGCGCTTTGCCTCAGGGCAGTCCTTAGGCTTGTTTACTCTCTTCAACTTGTTCAAAGGAATAAGAAAAAGCAAAAAAAGAAAACAAAAATAAACTTTAATGAAAATAAGAAACAAAAACATACAAAAAAATGACAAATAAATATATATATATATATACATGCAGTAACTGTGCTTAGACTTTATAATTTCATATTTTAAGCTCATATCAGTCATGGTGCTTTATGTTGTAGGCCTGTGATCAATCATTGAGATTCATAGCCTATTTAATCACACGGCATAAAAGTTATTATTTTAAGGCACATGCTATGCATTTAAAATTGTTGATAGCTATTTGGTCGAAAAAGTATGGCCTATGAATTCTAATATATGATCCTGAATTTCTGAACAATTATTTTATGCAATCTATGTACAATAAACAAAGAAGACCACGGCACAAGTGCATACAATGATAAATGACCAAAATGGTGCAAAATTATATAATAACCACTGCAGAAGATGTATATGGGAAATGGATTACCCACAGTCTGCTTATTTCAGTTCAATTATCAGAAGAAACCAAAGGATGGTTAAAGAAATGGGGAAATATAATTACAAAATATAATTTCAGACATACAATATACTCTATCAATAATATTATGGAATCCACTACAGCTACTCCAGTACCAGGCTGATAAATTAAATCAGAGTGATATAAACTGTAGACTTCATAAAAGAGGAAAAACACAGGTATTCCACATTTCCAATTACTGCAATAACTGCCACTCTCAGAGTTTATTTAAAGAATATTTTCCATACATTTTGGAATTGTTGGACCTTAAATATTCTGACTTAGTACTGGATATTCTATTTGCCATCTATCCCATTAATGTTCATTTGAGTAACAGAGCTATTGCCTACAACATGACCTGAATTTGGTCCAGAGAGCCATCTCTATCAATTATGCAGGAGCAAATAAAAAGAGGGGGAAAAACCTACAAATTAAAGGACCAGGGGATATTAAACATTGGTGCTATTCATCTATTTTAGAATGAGAGAGGGTATTTTTCCACTGAGAGATTAAAATTAATATATGGATGACAGAGACTTGAATAGAAATTAAAATCTGGCATTTATCTTGTGTCACCCACCACTACATCAGTTTAAAACAAATATGAATGGCAGGCAGTTTTAATGTAGTCAGAAGTTGTCACCTATCCAGTATTGTGCTTTTTTTCCAATAAGTGGATGTTTTGCCTCTTTGAAGACAGATTGTTGAGTATTGACTGCATTATTGAACCATCTAACTATCTTATGAGTTACTGATGGCTTCTTACACTGGAGAAAAATGTCACGCATTCCTACTTTAGCCTGTCTCCAGAGCATGGCAAATGACCAAATTAACTTTGAATAAGATGCTGAGTCATACAAACCATGACCGTCTTAGGTGCCTTCATCTCAACTGCTTTTTCTGGGTGTGGCCGCCTCCACTTCCCCTTCACAATTTCATAATGCGCCATTGTTGATTGGCTGACAGTTATAGGTACAGACCCTGCCTTGATTTATGAAGAGCTGTACAGCCTGTATATGAACATAAAACGCACAAAATGGTCTTCTGTAAATGTTCATAAATCACTTTTGTAATCCTGGCCTGGATGGTTTATTGACGGAATAGCCATCTGCACTGCCTTTATAGAACTCTTCACCCACTTATGTGCCAACTTGTCCGCATACATGCGTTCTCGTTCTTTTGAGTGCCATTGTGGTGCTTCTCTCTTCTGCTAAGAAGCCAAATATTCAGAAGTGAGTGTGTCACTCATGTGCACTCTTTGTTGATTTCACACATTCCGTTGAGTGTTGTTTATGGGTAATGAAACGGGGTCAGAAAGAACCGGGACTCGATGGCTTTAAAGCAGATTGGCACTCTTGAAATTCTAATTGAGATGAGCTGTGCCGGAATAAATGAGGATGTCACTTGAATGTATTAAACCATAAGGACAGTTGAGTGAGAACAGTGAGGATATTGATTGTTCCTTGGCCGCTGACAGGGTCAACACAGACAGCTCTCCCTGAGTCAGAGATAAAAAAAAAAGTCGTTTACTGCTAATGGCTGTTTGGTAAAGCTATTTGGGTGGGGGAATATTTCGACAAGTGTTACTGTGATTACTTGAGAGGCAGTGCAGACTGTAGCACTAAAATACATTTCTTAAACGGCACTTTGGGTGGTTCTGTGAGAAAATAATAACCCAGGAAAAGTGAGGTTTGAAGCAGTGTGTATTTATAAATCACCAAACACTTTCCCTGGGGTTTATTTCCTAAATCTAATTGATTTTTTTTTCTTCAAAACTTGACTTCAAGTTCCATTTAGACATGCCTGTGAAATGACAGTTGTAGGGGTGACCCGCTGATCATTTTTGGGGGCACCCCAAAATTCCTTTTAATGTGAGCGAGTAATTTCACCAGAGTGTAATTTTAGGCTCTCAGATGTATTACTTCTTCAGTGAGCTTTCAGAAACTGCTGGGTGCGTGCTGTGTGGAATTCCTGAGTGGACATCTACCCAGGGGAGCAAAGCACATCCTCAGTTCAGTCGCGGCAGCTTCAGCTTCCTCTCTGGCTGGCTCTGTGTTGACAGGCCGACATGTCCCCAGAGCTCACGGCTTACCTGAGTCCCTCGCTCGAGAGAAGTCCGCTTCAGTTTCCTGTTCACCCCATACCACAGTGGCTGTCACTTTGCGTTAAATGACCCTGTGCTGCTCAGCTGACCTGGCACCTTCAAATACGGAGGAGAGCCCCGTTCCTGACCGCCTGACTGGTGAACGCTGACAGAGCTTCAGGGGGCGTGACTCTTTATTGAGAACTAGGAGGGTCTCAATGAATGAATGAATCAATACTGTATGGTTTTTCAATCACTCTGGTGGGGAACATGGCAATTTGTCATGTTTCCACTTTACCTGCGTTCTGAAACCAAGATAGACGGAGGCACTTGGGTCATGACCCCCCCCTCGGTTTTCATTAGCCGGGTGATATTTCGTGGCCAGTTGCAAGGGCAGCTCAAACTCTTTATTTCAATCAGTCAGGTCAGCTGGTGGATTAACCGCAGAGGTTGTTACCGGCAAACAGATTGCTGGCACAATGCTAGCCGTCCGGTCCTTGCTTTTGTGAACCGTGCTGGAATGGGCGCCATGGAATGGCCAGTTCATCATTATTTCAGCCTGAAACAGCATTTTCCCCTTTCTCACTGGGTACTGTGAAGCCTTGGATAGCGTTTTTATGCATATACATGAAGAGGACAGAGGAAATGCAGGCGTAGAGGCCAATCTCCACAAACCTTTTGAAATAGTGTTTTTTCTTTCTTTTTTTTTTCCCCTGATACCCACTTTTGCAGTCTCTGTGAGGGAGAACTTCATTTCATAGCATCCAGCATCCCTGGTTTCATCAAACACAACTCACCAGCTGTTACATGAATCACTTATGAACCTTGAGTCCTCGAAGCGTTTATCGGAACGGCTATTTGAATATAAAAAAAAAAAATAAATACCCGCAACAGTTGTTCTCTATCCTAAATTCATAATTGAAGATATCATGCTGGACCAGCGCTCTGTAATAACCGCACCATCCCGCAGGCATCAGCGTGAGCCCCCCGTCACATCATTAGGAGACGTGACAAGTCTGTGAGAGTTTTGACAGAGTGGGTAGGTGCCCTAACTAAGCCAGTTAGGATTCAGCAGAGACACTGTCAGGGTGTGTGTGTGTGTGTGTGTGGAGTGGGGTTTGTCTTCAGAGACGCTCGCTTGGAAAGAGAAGGCCCCTGTCAGGTTTGTCAGCAGATGACAAATGTCAGCAGAAGGCGATGCTGACTGATTAGCGTGCTTCTTGCTAGCAGACGCTAAATGATAGACTCACAGGACTCCCGCACATGAAAGGGCTGGATAATCCATGCCAGGATGCAGGTAGCAGGACCCAGCTGCTGGGAGAGGGAGCCGCGCCTTGCAGAAATAGACACAGGATACACCTCTCCTGTTATGTCCGAACTGACAGAATGGAGGGTTCCTGTGGATTGCACAAATCAGGACATAACATGACCCAATTTCTTTTTTTCCATCAATGGTATGCCAAGGTTATGTATCTTTTTACTGTTGGTTGATTCAATCAATCAATCAAGTTTTATTTGTTATGACACACTTTGCAATCAAGATTGTGCTGTACATACATCATGAAAATTTCAGAGGAAAAAAAAAAAAACAAACAGAAAACCTAGGCTAACTGGAGAAAAACTGGAAAATTATTCCTTGACCCCAATTATTCCCTGATTCACAATACATCCTTGGACTATGAGTCTGGCATTCTGTTCACTATGTATATATGTGCATAAAGTTTTCAAAGGCAGCTACAGTTTCTGACTCTAAACTTGGTATAGCAGTATAAAAGAACATAACATAAGCGGACAGAATCTGATGGGGCCTTTGAGTACTTGTGGCTGCAAGCCACCATATAAATAACTAAACAAGTATATTTTACTAAGATATTTCAACTGTGCATTCACAGACTACATAATGGATGATGAGATGAGGATTTGTTATGTAACCATCAACCATAATTCTGGGCCATACAAGGACCTATAATTGAAAAATAAAATTCAGGGCTTCCTACAGTGCAGTTGAAAGATACTGGCTATTGGGGCAACATGCATGTGGTGAGATAATGGAATATAAACAGCTTCATATTTCTGGCATTTTATTTCAATTTTATATTTGGTGATGTATTGTCAAGCTATAAGTGGACAATCACTCATAGAGATATTGGGGTGGGTTGATGCAAACTTGCTCTGGCCAGAAACTAGATAAATAGTGGCTGAGGGGTCATATTACATCCATTTTTATCCTTTTAGCCCCTTTGCAATGAAATGTATGGATGTAACTCCTGAGTAGAGAACCCATCTCTGCTTGGGAAATATGCAATATCATATGAGCTGGGGGCCTTTCACAGAAACCAAATAATGGCCTCTCTGTATGAGAAAAATGAAAAAAAAATAGGTTTGTCAGATTGACAGGACTAGATAGTTCGAAGGGTCTGAATAAAACCTCAACTCATTGTGGAATTTCCCAAAATGCACTGAGCCAAATAAGTTAATTTCTTAGGGAGGTCAGTAGTTTGGCTGTTGTATCAAAGTCCTGTCAAGAGCTGGAACTCCCACCATGCCAAAGCCCACACACAGTATGAACAATACTGATGACAAATGGTAAATATAAAATGAATTTTGACTAGACAGTTATATTTGTCCTGTTATATGTTATATCCTTCAGTGTTAGATTTTTCCTAGTCCTGGTAGCTTTGAGATGCAATCAAATTTTGAGGGATCAGATTTATGGAGTCAAACTTTATATTGTCCATTTATGTATAACAATCCCTAATTGTCAATGCGTTTCACTGGGTTGTGCAATAATCTGTGGACCAAACTACAGCCACCTCTACCCTGCCACAGGACAATCCATCCCAGCTCACCACACAATACCAGATAGGGTAAGTAGGTATAACTATTGACAATTCATACAATGTTACACACCAACCATTTAGAATAATACTCTAGACTTCTATCCCCACTTACAGGACTGTCCAGCAACTTCTGAATTCTCACCACTCAAGAGTGCTCTCTACAGGCTACATGTGCCACATACTCTGCTGTGTGCTGTTTTGGCTAAGGTATCACACATTACGAATGGCCACTTTCATCTGCTTCTTTCTAGGTTTCCTGTGCTGCCACACCACCTTGTCCTCAGACAACACACCGGTATCTGTCACCAAGCATCACATCCTCACAATACACCCACTTGTTTCACACACGCATGCCTGCTTTAGAAGAGTCCCTTTTTAAAGAGTCCCTTTAATGATGATATGCACTGTACTTGCCTAGTTTGCCTAGTCTAGTTCATCTGCTTAGTCAGGGACCCCTGTCCAGGTAAATCCACTCCCATCAGCTACCTAGCCTGGTGACGTCTCCCCCTATTCCTCAACATTGTGTCTTTACTTTTACATGTCCTGTTAGTTTCTGGCACTGATCTTTGCTTCCGCATTCTGTGTCTATGTCTGGCTCTGCTTCCATGTTTGCATGAAAGCACCAAGGCAGACCAAGGGCTGGGTTTCTCTTTGACCTTACAATACACCTTGCCAGTTGCAGAGAACAACACGGGGGGGGGGGGGGGGGGGGGGTTGGAGGTGAAATTTCAATGATTAAAATGAACAGCGGGAGGTTTGGCCCTTCCCCTTTAAGGATTGATTTCATCCTCCTTTCATCAGAATCTCTTCCTCTGATGTTCGTCCTTATCAGTGATCGGCCCTCTCAAGCAAAATCTATTCAGCCACTCTCTGGAGCTGATTTCGTACATCTGTACATTACTCCTGTGATTTGCCTCCGCAGGCTGAGGACCTCACCACCAATATATGTCTGTGTGCGAATGTATAATGCAACAGCTGCATGATTAGAAAGTGATGAAAAGGTTTCATCATATTTTTTTTTTTCCTGTGAAATGCTTGGGGGGAGAGTGACCCAATTTGACCTGGCACAAAATCATCTAATTTGTCAAGACGTCTCCAGCAGAGGAATTTGATTTGAGAAGAAAATATGTAAATGAATAAAACAATAAACAAGACAACAAAACCCCCTGCACAATAACTTTGCAAGTCCTGACAGTTTGGTGTATGATGAGAGACTGAAAGACAAAAAAGGCAATCAGTGCCACTGAAAGTGTCTGAAGACTGTGTTGTTTTATTTCTTTGTAGTCCTGTACTGAACCCTTACAGGAAGTACATGGACATTAGCTCAGCTGGTTGTCTCTGCATTCATATAAATCTCTCGCATGGTTTTTCTGTCCTTCCAGCATCAGATTCCTCCTTCCTGACACCTCATGATAGCCTGAGCATTGACCTCTGGGGTTCACTGCGACATTTTAGCTTTCTATTTGCAGGTTATGTGATCCACTTCAAGTGGAAAGAGACCATTCTGGGAGGCTGTTGGGCAAAGTGCACTGCTAGACCGTGGTGGGTATTGCTTTAAAGCGTTCCCAGGGAATGCATGCGGTCCCAGTCGGACCAAAGTTCAGGCTTACAGTCTAACGCAGCCAATCAGCTTACAGAAATTGATGTATAATGGATGGAACTCAAAAGTAAAGAGGAAAGTTGCCAATCGGCTGGAGCCAATTACCCACAGTGGGAGTACATCTCTCCTGCTGCCATCTTGCCTTGAGTCCAGCCGTTATATTTTCTCTTCATCCAGATAAAGATCTGTAACCATGCTGTCATCTAATGTCCATTCCACAGGCTTGTCATCCCGCTGTTCTTCAGGGAATTACCCCATAGTACAAATTCAAGGTATAAATAGACAACCAGACACAAACTCATCTAAAAGCAAGCCTACTCATTTAACCACAATAATGGAGTGAAAGTCTTCCCTCTAATCAATTCCATGTCACATGTGTTGCAGTCATGCTTGTTCATGGTTAGTGAAGGCGTTCCATAGCGGGCAATGAGTATCATATGTTTTATTTGCAGCTATGAAAACGTATTTCTTAACAAGCTGCCCTTGATGAGAGATCTGCAAAGCCAGATATAATGACATGCTACAAACAAAACAGCAATTAGCGATCCTGTTGTAATTAAATAAAGGAATTTCAAATGTGAAAAAAAAATCGACACCAAAAACAACCAGCGGAAGGCACTGAACTCTGTCTCAACTAATTAATTTGCTCTGTTTTAATTCAACTCCGGGGAATAAGATATTAGATTAGAGGACTTGCTTATCTTGTGGATACAGACCTGATGTCAGGACAGCAGAGATCATGAGAGTGTTGCTTTCACAGGGTTGCAGGATAGAAGCCTCTTCTGATTGTGACGGTATAACAACAGGGACCATGTTCTCAGGTTAAAAAAAAAAAAAAAAAATCATTTGGGGGGCTGCACATGACAGCATAGGATCAACAAAACTAATTGCTTGCCTGTGAATAAATTTGGACATGGCACATTTAGACAAGTATCTGTTTATGTTGGTGGGACCTACTTCTGCAGTGCTAAGTTTATAGTCCTGTTAGCAGTAATTTCATCAGCTTTCAGTTGCATTATACAGCGTGCACCATATTAACATTGGCGCCAACCTTACATTTGGCAGTTGCCTTGAGCTTGGAGCCCCCCAACACAGACCTTGTAGAGAATGACAGTGTGTCATCCACAATGGTATCAAATTAATATTGTTTGTAATGGAGGAAGGTCATCCCTGGAGTCCAAGTCGTAACCCTCTTTACCCCCAAGACTTGCCCGACATTACTGAGTGCCACCATGTGTGATGCTATCGATTGCTTATACCTCCCGCTGCGCTGGAACGCAATCTGTCACGCAGGCATTCAAACACTGCACTTCAGGGTCACGGAGATCTAATGAATGACTATCGCTGCTCTTTTTAATGGCCTCACCTTTCACGTCAACCAGGTTTATACAATCCTTCTACATGTGACGCACACATTGTAATCTGTACCCATGGTGTGCGGATTTAAAATTGTAATTACCGGGCGATATCATAGCAGTCACGTGTGGCGCCTCTGGCATGTTTCGCATAAATGGTAGGGGAATGAGAAGAACAGCTGCAGTGGGTGCAATCTTCCCCTCCATCTCTGCGCCCCTCCCCAGGGAAGAGGTCCTCTCATCCCGCACTCCCCTGAGGGGCCTGCGCGCAGCCGGGGTGCACAAATTCAGGTATCGCTCTCCCACCCGCTGCCTCGGCTACATAACTGCAGGCGGAGGCACCGCCGGTCCAGCTCAGGCACCGCGGGGCAGTTGTCTGCCACCTCCAGCATTCAAATGCCGGGCCTGTGAAAGTAGAGTTTTACCTCCCCCCCCCATGGGCGCTTTTCATCTTAAAGAGAGACACTTCCACCTGTAAGCCCTGATAATGCGGTTTGTTTGAACATTTAGTTAGAGGAGAGGTTTTGAGATCAAAACATGTCCGCTGAACTGTTTTTATAATAGGATTACAAAAAAAAGAAGAAGAAAAAAAAAAACCCCCTGATCTCGGCACTGTAACCTTCCATCTGTTTGGTGGCGTGAAAGAGGCGACGGTCGCGCTTGCGTACGCACGCGGGGTCTCCCGCTAACGATGCGCTGCACAGGCTGGCTACGCTGTTTCCCCCTCTCTGCTTCTTGTTTACACTGGTGGCTGTCGCTAATTCCCCCGCTCAGCTTAAACCGAGCGAGGCGTTACACCCCCCTCCCTCTCCTTCCGGCATGGCTCCATGCCACGCCCGGGGAGGTGGGAGGCAGCTCAAACGAGACTCCCTCCCCCCACCACTGCCACCCCCATCATGCCACCACCGTATCCCTGTCACCGGCCGCACCCGCGGTCACACGGCAATAAGAGGGCATCTATCAGACACTCAAGGCACTGACAACTGGGCTTCAGCGGTGATTTAAACACTTCCAAAACATCCGTAATTTATTAGACGGGAAAGATGCTGACGCTATTGCGGGGAGATGGAGTGATTACATTTCACAGCACACTGCATCCGTTGGTATAAACATGTGGGCGGTAAATCAGACCTGGAGGAGATTTTTTTTTTCTCTCCTGTTTTTTTCCTCCACAATTATTTTCCAGACATAAGGAGCCCGTTAAATTTCTTTACGGGTTCTGAATTCTCGTGCGCTGTTCACTTGCCTGGAAACTGAACTTAAAGTAATTGTTACCAGTCAATCGGGCACTCGGTCTATCCATCATGACAGCGTGCGCGCGGCGCAAAAAAAATCTTTTCAGGTGTGACGGTTGATGTCACGATGCCGTCCCTGCAGTACTGCCATTCTGCCACTTGGGGGCACTGTAGCATCGACTGTAGCTCTAGTCCCAGTGGATAATTCAGTGTTTCCCCCAATGAGGAGACATGTTGCTTTGAGAAGACCAGGGTCTGAATTTGAAAGGTACATTCCAGAATGACTGTCATTTTCAATGGTACACAAGTCCCCTGCTGACGGCAGACATAAAAAAGCTGGTGGTTTGAAACGGCTTGATTTTCCAAGACTCCATCACAGCTACTCCGTCAATGTTGTCATCTACTAGCTTACTTAATCACTTCCAAAAAAAGAATATATAGGAATTTCACTTACAGAGAGTAGAGCTTGGTGGGAGGAGGGCAATGACACTCAGTTGTGTCTATATAAAATCTCAATACTGTATGAGGACCAGGGTTTGGTAAAGTACCACAGGACCTTGTTTAGTACAGAAAGCTTTGAAGTGGAGATATTTCTGATATGAAGGATGTACAGTAATACAATGTTTTCTCTAAGTGTTCAGGCTCTCTCTTCTCCAAAAAAAAACTCCAGACCCCCAGACCACCCTCACCACTTTGAGTATAACCAGCCATTGTACTCTGGCACTCATTAGGACTAACAGCCTTGCTCCAGTCTGAAATCACTGATATTCAATGCCCTGTCTTTCTGACTCAGCTATGTGCCAATCCCCATTTGCCATTTTGTGGAGCTGGGCGTGTGACCACAAGGTAAGAGGCTCAAATACTGGAAAAGGCACAACTGCACTTTGCCAAAATTGGTTCAGTACATATCCAGCTGTGTAAATGGATTATATCTTAAAAGTTGACCCGGGAGAGAGTGAAAGCTAAGGAAGAATGGTCAGTAATAGTGTAGCTACAGAAAACTCAGGATAGAAACATTCCAACTTCATCTGTTATGTGTTTTCTGAAAATATTTTGGGCTGACAGTTTTACAGAAGCTATTTGAAATTGTTATTCCTTGGCATCCAGGGTACTTAAGTTGCTTCCATATTCAATTTCCTAATATTGATTATTCTTCTGACAGGTTTAAAATGTCAAAACATGTCAGACGCAAGTCATGTAAAGTAATCGCTGATATGTACAGTTATCAATGGCTCTACAATCTTAATCATTGCACTCAGTGGATAATTGAGCCAGTGCATGATTTTAGAGGTTTTTTTGGCATTGGTTATTATTTTAATTGGTTAAAGTGACAATTAAACATAATGTAGGTACAAGACCTCTACACCAAACATTAGTAATTAGGGAGAGATGTTCTTTAGATTACCCTACAGTGGTGCTGTGAGGCAGACTTCTCTCATAAGAGCGCAGTCCCAACTAATTCACATTTCAATTCAATGAGGCAATGGCCTAAAAAATTCTATCATGAATTAGATGGCTAATTTGCCGTGATAACTGCCTCTCTCATTTACAATTAAAACTCTTTTAATGAGTGAAGACATCATTACTTCAGTATAAATCAGTTTCTTTTACTGAGTCATTCCAAATGACTCAAAGCCTAATTGTGTGTGTGTGTGTGTGTGTGTGTGTGTGTGTGTGTGTCTGTGTCTGTGTCAGTGTAACAGAGAGTGTATTTTGATATGGGGGGGGGGGGGGGGGGGGGGTGCGCGCATTAACAGTTTGTCAATGAATCCAGAGTTTATGAAACAATAAACTAGACAAAACTGCTGCATCTGTGCATTTCCTTCAAAAGCTAAATTTGCTTAAACCTGCATCCTAATGGAAAAATTCAAGCTTGACCTACTAGTGCCACTTGATTTAAGAACCGAACCTTTTTCCTCCACTTGCAGGGAATAAAGTATGACCTTCTTGCACTGAAGCGAAGGGCAAAAATGAATGGCCTCTTTCATTAAATCTGTCTCTTTGCGTAGTGCGCTTGGTACTATTTCATCTCCAGACATGTCATTGTGATGCCTGGAGAGGTAGAGGACAAGACGGGACCTTGGGGCTTCTAAAGTGATGGCTGAGTTCCTCGCATTTCAGACGAGTGTAGATGGATCCCAAGGGGTTCTTTCTTAGTGGCGGTGGATCCCAGGAGTGATGGATCCCACAGGATCCTGCAATCCTTGCATCCCTCCCCGTGACAGTTTCTCAAAGGTGGGAGCCAACTGATGCTTTTGGTGGGAACTTTCATGGACAGCGAGTGCTGACTGTAAGTGAATACTCAAAAGGAGGAGAGAAGGAAGCTGGGATGCAGTATGTTGCGTGACTCACTGCTGAGTGTCAGGGAATGTGAACAGCATGCATACATGTGCTTACATGTGCGTACGTGTCCACGAAAAATTAAAATTTGCATTTAGCTGGTCATACTCTCACAATGTTTGAATGCAATTGCTGTGTTATTATAGCAAGCTTTGTAACTGTGTTGCAACCACACATTGCTATATCTAGTAAAACAACATGAAGGGCTAGAGCTGATGATTATATCAAGATTTAGGATTTCATTATATTGGGTTGGATAAAGTTAGAGATGGAGTTACATTTGTGGCTATTCTGATAATCTGTCCAATTACACGGTTTGTAATATATACAGCAGTTTGTACTTTGATACAAGGTGTTGACATGTTGCATAAAATTCTGCTTTATATAAAGGCTTACTGACATTATATATTTTCCCTGATATTAAACTCTTAGGGCCTCCACTTCTGCTCTTCAATGAGCTCCCTGAATAAGAACCTTGGCTTGTGATGATGAATAAACTTTTTTCTGCTTTTTCTGATGAAATTACATTTCTTTATTCCAAGTCTATTCAATGAAAACAGATCCTTAGATCTCTAATTATTGTCAAAGAGATGTCATGCCCTTACAACAATGTGTCAGACTGTTTTGCCAGCAACATTGGCACATTAATATATAAAAGCAACTTTCTGCAATAGCGACTTTGTGGAAAAAAAGACATCTTTATTAAAAAAGGCTAAAAGGTAATTGAACACATTGCTTCTCCCGTTTTTGTTTTTCAAAACACAGCTTGACCAGTGTTTCACTCATAATTCCTCATTAAAAGAGATGACATAACAAAGAGACCAGTTATCATCCAGCTGGACTCCAAGGTCAACAATGGCTGGATAATTCAGCCATTTAACTGCATCAGGTACCTTTAGCAGTACAGCTACTGAGACCCATTTTCATCACTGGACTTCATATGAAGTCCACTTATGGCATAGCCCTCTCTCGGATCCACAACAGCGTCTTCTTTCCTTTGCTTCTGACACATGAGCTTGTGACACTTTGGAAAGGCCTATCACTTTCTGTCACACGTCCATACAATGAATAAAGTTTTCAGTCTTTGTAATATCTGTCTGTTTTTCCAGCTTATACACATGAGCACTTTCTCATGGACACTTTACAAATACGCTTTTCTTAGTGGAAAAGTTCCACATTCAGAATAATTTTTGTACATCTTCATTTTGGATGGGTTACATAGTCTACATTGCCAACATTGCTGTGGAGACACACACACACACACACACACACACACACACACACATTCCCTTACCATTATGCTCTCACACAGACACAGACACACTGCTTAGCTGCCCTCTTTTGAGCCACACACACAAGGTTGTGTGATTGACACCCCCAGTCTCTCAGCTGTCAGAGCTAGTAGATTCCCCTTGTTGTTTTCCCAATGCAATTTTGACTGCTTGTTTTTCAAAATGAAAGTGACGCGTTGTTAGTGACTTTGGCAGGTTCAGGAAAGTTCTATGAGGCAGATAAACCCCACCCTTTGGGATTTACTCCCTTTTTAAGTTAAGCATGAAGCAAATAACAGAGATACTCATTTTCCTTGAATTGCTCTGAGGAAAGAGTGTGCGTATTTGAAAGGATTTATACCGTCTCATATACTGAATGCGTGTGACAGTTCATGAGAAAATATTATTCCAGCACAGATGGAGTAGTTTTACTGGGAATAAGAGTTTCAAAAACTAATTTAGCATAGTGTTCCCCAGATGTCAGGACTAGGGCTGATGAACAGTAATTGCATGTATACAGCAATCACATTAAAAGAAAATTTTATATATATATGTATGTATATATGTGTATATCTCTCACCATATGCTGCCATAAAATAAAAAGCAGCCCAGCAACAAAGCAAAAGAATGAAAAAAGAAAAAAAGAAGAATAATGCATAATTCCAAACGATTAAAAATATTAAGGAGATAAATAACAGAGGAGGACTTGACATATGCGGTTAAACAATGATACTGCATTGATATTGCCACTAGAACCTATTTGTTCACATACAGAGTTATACATGCATGGAATATCTTGCCAGAATCACAGTGGAGTAAGTGATTGGGGTAAGTGATCCTTCCAATCTAACCTTGAAATAGATTACGTCCAAATTACAAGCAAATGACAAGCTAATAGGGGCTGAATGGCCTGTTCTGGTCATTACTCTTTTTGTTGTCCCGTATTTTAGCTGAGGCACAAATCTCAGCGTTTCAAAGAGTGAAGAAGAGCAGAGATTGAGTGTAAGCGGAGCAGCCGGATTCATGTGTCACAGTGACAGCGCAGTGATGCGTGTGTGTGTGCGTGTGTGGCGGTCTCCTGCTCTACTCATGTGTCTCCCCCTGTGGCTCGGACGGACCGGTTTGGAAGGAACAGGAGATGAGCAGCCTCTTGCCTTGAGACACACCTCAGGCCTCTGGAAATCAAAGGCCTCGCGGGAGCTCAGGCTCCTTCATTTTACAAACCCTTTCCCTCATAACCGTGAAACCCCCCCCCCCCCCTTTACTCCCTAGAACTTTTGCGATTAGGGAGAATCCAAGAACAAATTCTGTCGAAATTCTTCCCGGCGACTGTCTTTTGACAACGAGGAGTTCTCTGCAAATGTTCATAAATGAGACTTTGCAGCTTGACATTGGAGTAAAATAAATCTGGGAGATGTGGCCTTCATTACATGCCCTTGCTGACGCATTGTGAAATTTTAAATGGAAATTTAAAATTTTAAACTTTTGTGCTTTTTTGGGGGGTGGGGGGTCAAAAGTTTGTATTTGAGTGGCATCAGAGCAGAACACCCAGACTGTGCGTGGCTCATCAGGAAAATGAGAGGATTTAGAGCCGAGCTCTGCTGCAACATGTTTGTCTTTGGAGAAAAACCCGGAAACAGAGGGATTAATGTGGGTAAGGAGACTTTGGGCTCTCTAAGATTTTGAGAACCTGCATCTGTATTGATGAAGGAGGAACTGCCTGCCTTTTCGAAGAAGGCCACAAAACATGCAATTAAGGAATCAAAAGCACAGGCTTTCCTGAGTGTGGCAAAATTCCTCTTTTATATATATATCATGAATTTTAGCTCTTAAGCTAATGATCTATGGTGAGTGAGGTAAAATTTTAAATATGTAATTGATGATAAAACTCATTTCCTTCTCTGATTCACATTTTTTCCATCAATAAAAAAGAAGGGCACTTTTCATATTTGCCAACTTATCCTCAATATATGATTCATGTATCAAAACCTTTCAAATGTGGAAAGAATACTCTGGCAGTGGCGTATGTTACAGCAAACACAGAAATGGTTTTTATCTGTTTCTACACAGCAACATTACATAGCAACATTACTGGGACTGGCCTTCATCAGTGATAGCATGATAGCAGCTATTTTATTGACAGATGAAGTAGCTAATTGACAGTTTACTCAGAGGAAGAACACCATCCACAAAGTACAAATAAATGTATATGCGACAATACTGCACAGATAGGATATACACAAGTAGTAACAAATGTTGTGCCAAGATAGGGAAAAGAGGCCTTTCAGGGGCACTATATGCAATAGGATCAATAAGCAGTTATATCTGTCTATAAGAACCAAACTTTACAAAAGACAAACAGGAAGACATTGGCCACAAATGTGTCTATAGGAAACAAATGTAGATATTAAGTGTACACCTGTTACTGAAGTGTGTAGCCACATTGGGGTGGACTATTTCAAACCCTCAGTTCTTCAGCATTGTGCTGCTGAAAATGAGATCAGAGGAGGTGATGTCTTTCAATAAAGTGGCACTTTTATGTCCTGTTATGCGTGTGTGGAGAGCGTAAAGGAAAGAACATGGGCTCTCCATATTGTGGACTCAGAAGTGCCCGTGTGAGAGATGACAGTAACTGCTTTACATGCAGAGGGGTGGAGGAGCAATTTCCTTCTTTTGGACTGTGCATAACATGCAGAATGAGCCCATGGAAAGTGTCCCACTGGCGATAGATGAGTGCATATTCTCCTTTGAACCACCTCTCTCATGCGATGGATGGAGTGCACTAGAATGTCCTTAATGTTTTTGTCCCTTTATGTGGCCATCATCAGTTTTGCTTTAAAAGTGCTGCAGGACACAACACATGAAAAACTTCTGAAGGTACAAAGTAAGAGAGAGAGCAAAGGAAAGAGTGAGACTACTGAAATGCAGGGTGACTTGCTGGGTCTCCAAGCTGAATTTGCGCACAGCTTCTGGTGGAAACATATAAACAGTGAACTGTAGGTAAAGACAGCTGGACCATCACTCAAAAGATAAAAGAGGTGCCATATTTGCTCGTTGGTCACGGTATCCTCACAGTGGCCCTGTGATGAACACCACCTGCTACAGAGCTGTGGTAGGTGGAGTGACAGAGATGAGCCTTACCTGAGGCAAGGCACAATATGTTGCATGAGACAGGGCCAAGAGCTGCAGCCTTGTGTTGCACTGAACAAGGTTAAGGACGTCAGTAGAGTGGGAGGGGCACAGACTCGCTGTTTGTGCTAACGCTTAGCACACCCAGGACCCAGCTCCAGCAATGTCTGCTTTGGGGCTAGCTGAGGAACTTGATCAGCCAGTTGATCATTTAGAAAAGTACAGTGAAGAAACCTGGAGCTGGTTTCCTTTCATATCCATGATGAATAGAGGCGGCGTCTACCACCTGAGCGACAGGTGTATTATTTCCATACAAAGGCACCACAGAAATTTCCATCCAAAGCCACTTAATACTACCTTGCAATTTCAACCTGTCACTTCTCCATTCTCATATGACTTTGTGGCCATAAGTGCAAAGTGCAGCACAAAAGATAAACTACCCACCACAGAGTGCAATGTTCTGTACTATTGTTTCATACATACTTGTTTTATTATCGCCCACTTATCACAGATGAGACATTTCTGTATTTGGGTGGCGTTTCTTGTGCATGAGGACAGGACTTGTTTTGCTAAAGTATGCGTGATGCCACGCTCCAAAGTCACTCTGCGTGCTCATTGTTGTTATCATTTCATCTGTCTTTCCCAGTTCCTATTAAGATGGCATCCCAGGGCACTGCTCATCGCAAACACGATGAATGGTGCTTCCCCAGGCAATGATATTTCAACCGGCTATCATAAAGGCCCATGCTGACCCCGGTGGACTGTTTTCTCAGAGTAAATAATCAAGAACATGGCTTAATGAATCAGCAGACCATTTAGAGAAGTGGAATATACAAATTGGAGTGTGTAGTTCATTGTAATCTGGCCACCATGAACACAAAAGGCTTGACACAAGTGGGAAATAGCGGCAAGGCAGATAATGTTAGATGTAGAGCGTGCCTGAAAAACGCAAGCTCTGGTGGCCATGGACACAAAAATGGAATATAAATCAATGGCGTTTGCCTGTCATTCTTCCAGGCCTCATTGCACACTTCATGTAATAGTAACGTTAGGTGTGGGGGGTTTGATACTGATCAGTGGTCCTATAATATGGCCATTCTGTTGAGGGGTATTTTTCTCTGTCCCTCTCATCCACCATGCTCTTTGATCAGACCCCCACACGCATCCCACATCAATAACACTACATCAACTGAAGGTGACTATAACAGCTTTGACTATAACACAATATCTGATGAAACAAAAGGACAATGACATAAAAAAATCATAGGATACAACATATGTTACATGTGATATTACTGAAGCAATACACTGAGGGGGCTGGGAACAGCAGATATTGGATTTCCCTGAGAAGAGGAGGAGGACAGCTGGCACAATTTGTCTTGCTTTTCTCTCCTTCTCCCTGCCTGCCTTCCTGGCCTCCTGTAGACTAAAATCACAACCTGAAGTTACTAATACTGTGGGGACTGACTACTTAAGGCCATCGTACCAAGTCTGCTAGCCATTCAAGTATCCATCCCAGAACTGAACGTTTCAGATAAATACCTTAAATGTGCAGCTGAAAACACCAAGAATTTAGGAAATGGCCAGGGAGAGGGCAGGAGTCAAGGGACATGGTGTGTGCTTGATACATCCAAGTAAACACTTTCCAGAAGATAAATTCTCAGAAATATACTGCCTTCTTTAACATACATGCTGCATGGTCATTGTGAACTGTTTTGACATTAGCAGCACTACATTTACTGCCATGGTCTTTGAAGTAATTGTGAAATTCAGGGCAAAGCTGCTGCTGTTGCAAGAACTAAAATACTGTAAGTATAGATTTGTATAAAAAATGGCATGCATATCTATTGTGAATAATTATACTGTTGTTTTGTATTATTGAAGAGTAAAACAGAAACGTAAAAACAGAAACAAAAACACCCAACAGGAACACTGATGTCAAACGTGTTAAAGAAAAAAAAAAACAAGCATGCAAAACATGATCTAACTGTAACAGAGGTGACCCTCACCAGAGAGCTAGTCAGCATTAAGCAACAGGAGGGGAGGGGCCCAATTTTTGCTGAATGGTACCAAAACAAAAAGAAAGGGCAGAAAAAAGAAGAGGAAAAAAAAGAATCGACCCTTAATTTCTCGCTTGCAATGCCTCTGTGTGGATGATCATTACTCTTGTTGCTCCGCCAGCATTACCCCTGTATTGAAATCTTTTTTCCCCCCTCTTTCCCTCGTTCTCTCAGCAGAATGGGATATTGCTTTTCTAATCTCCCCGACAAGGGACACTATTTATGTATTGTTTTTCGATAGCTATTTCTCATGCTGATGCCGAGCAATTCCAGGTCCCCCGTCAGTCTCCCATTTTAATGTCCAACGCTAAGTTCCACAGGATAGAGGGCAAGACAGGGGCATGTGGTACAAATGATCACAGTGAGTGACTTCAGTTCATTTGAATCCAATTAAAGTTTGAGGCTGGCGGACGGTGTGATGACTGGCTTTTTTTTTTGCCGGCCTGGCCTGCTTAGGAAGCAGCTGTTGTGTTGGACACAATATCGGGCCGAGGGCTTGGTGAAAGTGATGAGCTTTTGGGGAGGGAAAGCTGAACTGAAGGCCTCTCACAATGGAATTGATAATGAGAGCAGGCCCTGCTGGCGCTCAGCACTGGTCATTAGGGGGGGGTTGGTTGTCCAGGGTCACTGGACAACCAACCCCCACCCCTTGGACTTGACCCCTCCTCCAGCCTCCAGCCAGATGTCAGATGGCTCAGCCAGTTTAAGGGTGTCATGACAGGAAGTGCTGGGTCCTTGGGGTCGACTTGGTCATAATTTTCAATAGGAGACATCATACTGTAGCTTTGTACAAGGGTCACTGAATAAGGTAAGCCACTTCTGAAGATAGCTGAAAATTGATCTAGATGTGATCCAATGCCAAAGGGCATTAACATCAAGGTCACTCTATGAGACACCCTTATCCATTACAACTCGGATATTACTTCCCCAGCATTCGGACACTGAAAACACTGGACTTACTGAAACAGGATAAGTACCATGCACCACTTTGATCTGCACCCCAGTGCCTTGCCAATAGAAAATAACTGCCTTTCAAAAACTGTCCTTGTTTTAGTTACAAACGCATTACACATTCCTCTGGAGCAATAATGAAAGAGGTTGCCTATTTTATCACGGGATAGAGTCACAGTCCTTGTGAGTAATACAACAAAGGCTTTCCCATGAGAACTGAGTCTTAGTGGAAATATCGAAAGGTTATCAGAGTTTGTGTTCCTCCTGTTGCACTGGCCCCACACTGTGGAATGTTAGGGTTTGTGGTCACAAATTAAGGACAACCCAGATTTAGAGAATGAAAGACAATTTGCAAGCTGCCACATGCAAATTGTTCAAAACAAACATCAGCACCATCTGACGGCAGATTTGTTATGAGAAAACAGCACTCTGTTCCTTTGTGAGTTCTGAACAGTTTGCATTGAGTAGAGGAAGCTGTTGGTGGGTCAGGACATTTTATATTTGGTGGTCACCTTTACACTTGTCCTTGAGGGGACATCACGGAATTACAATTTTCTCATTTCACTCTTTGTCCCTTTGCGTGCAGTCAAATACTCTGGGATTTGGCAGACATGAAAACTTTTAGAATGACCTGGATTTGAACTTCAGAGGAGCCATACTTTGGGAATGTGGAGAGGCGATAGAATACATCTTTGGCGTGAAAAGGTAGTCATACCAACCTAACTTGATATGAATACTAGTCAAAGAACAGGAACGTGACTACTTCGGAGGATCCCTTTGCTAGCACCTCTATTGGTAAAACTGAGGTACTGTTGCACTGGGGGAGAGAGTGAGTGAGTCAGTCAGTCCATCTGTCATTGGGTGACTGAGGGCCACTACCGTGTGTTCTGTCAGCCTACTCATCATCATTGTCAACAACAGCAGCAGCGACAAACATTTCAGATCTCAACTTCACAGTAATCTCAAAGAACAGGAAAAAAGAGACACACCACAGCAAGAAATATCATTTGAAATGATGCATTTAGGTTTGAAGGATGAGGCAGGGACTGGGATGGAATATTAATTGTTGATTTGTATATGCAGCGCAGACACAGAGCCAAAACAGATTCTGGAGCCAGCATTCATATACAGTGGAGCGTTGAAATGAAATGATTACCCAGAAACCATGCTCTACAAGACATAAAATATTCAGCACCTCAGTTCTTTCCTGGGACGCAATGCACTTCATGGTCTTTATCAACATTAGAGAATGTCTAAAGCAATATAGAGCACCCGTTTGCCCTTCAAATCATACCATATAAATTCTAACATACTGTACAATAATATAAAAACCCATGATTACCTGAAAAAGGTCTATGTGATGTGATTTACTGTGTATAATATTGAGGCGCAGGAATTAGACTGTTGCCTCAAGAATGCTAAAGCGGTCTGACATAACCACCATGCCCCTGGGTGGGCAGCTAGGAGGTTGCAGGCTCAAAGCCCAGGTGGGACACTGCTGTTTCAGCTTTTAGTAAGGTATGTAACCTGAGTCACTTATTACATCAGTTAGCATGGCTAGATTTCAGCTAGCTTTATATATGGATAACATGCAAAATATAGCTTCTGAATAAGGATGCAAGAAAGGATGCACAAAACCTTAAATAAACAAGTACTTCTTTGATTCTGATCTGATGACTCTCTAAGATATGCAATCACTCAGCTTTTCTGCATGGGAGTGTAGAACAGGAAATGTAATGCAATATGTATGAGCAGCTTTTTGACTGATTTCTCTGCTTATGCTACTGTCAGCAGTACTGTGGGACCAAGTGTGTGTGAGAGTGAGCCTGAGGGGGTGGGGTTTGTTGGGTATGCACTGCTGATAAGATACATCTACACCTTATTGGGCTGGATGTGGGACGGCAGTGAGGGCTTTTCATGGGTAGACCTGGGAGAAAAGTACTAAGAAGGGCAGCTGAACTGGCTGTCCGGCAGCTGCATGGTGTCTGTGTGGTGATGTGTATGTTAAACTCCCTTAAAAAAGAATGCGACAGACCATTGGACCAGACTGGATGGGAATTTCAGTTGACCTTGGATGATTCCCTCCTCTGTATATGTGCATCTTGTGTTGAGGATTCATTGTTATGCTGACATTATTTTGCCCTCCCTGAATACTGTGTGTAGCTGTGGCCAGGAGGGGGTGCAATAAGCTCTTAATTAACTACATGCATGTTGTGTGTGACACAGTGTGCTTACCTGCAGGGGGTGCTCTTGTACCAGAAGGGGGTCCAGGGTGGTGGACAGCATAGATAGGATGACACATCAGAAAGCAATGCCAAGTCTCTGTGGGTATAATTGAATGCGTTACAGTTAAGATGTTGTTTTTGACACATGTTTCTGTGACTTGCACAGCAATACTTATGTTGAGTTCCTTTGAGGGGGTTGGTCATGGGACACCACATAGCTTTTGACACTAGTGCTATAAGTTGGGGACATTACATTACATTATTGTCATTTAGCAGGCCCTTTTATCCAGAGAGACTTACATAGGTTACAGTTTTATCCATTTATACAGCGAGATATTTACTCAGGCAATTGAAGGTTAAGTACCTTGTTGAAGGGTACAACAGCACTGCCCTGGTGGGGAATTGAACCAGCAACCTTTTGGTTATAAACCCTGCTCCATACAACTATGCCATACTACTGACCCCAGGGACATTGTTCACTTGCATGAACAAATCATTGAATGCCACCATCGGACTACATTTCATATTGCAGCCATTGTATCCATTACTGCTTTTCAGGATTATGAACACAGGCGATTACTGTGCAAACACACAGGAAGCAAATATATTTCTCTTCCCGATGGTGGAAAGCGTCCTTTCAGCATGAGCAGGGCATGCACAACCATCCTCTGGACAGGATTCAGGTGTGGGAGATTTTGTTGCCGGCAGCTGGACTAAATTCATGACAGAATATTAGCTGCATGATTCCCGCCCGCTCAGCGTGAGGGAGCAGCAGAGTGAGTGACAGCTGGCACAGAGCCGGTTCTCCACAGGGAGTCATTATGTGAAAGCGCAGTGCAGGTGAGCTGTCAGAGTCTGGAGGAATGTGAGTGCTGCGGAGAACAGGCCCCGAGGACTACGCCGGGGGTCTGAGGCTGCTTGTCCATGGCCATCAGCTAAGGGCAGCCATTGGGCAGATTCGCTGTCTATGTCATCTGGATGGGCTGATAGTGGACACTAATGATTAGATTGATGAGCACATAATATAAATATTAGTGGACCCGCCCAGCACATACCATGAACTGATGTTTACGTCATCTGGATTGTGGACGCCAATGATTGGATTGATGACCACATTATATAAAGATCAGTAGAGTTGCCCATGAAGGTGCAGAGTTCCTTGCCTTTTGACATAGAGTATTCGGGGTCAGCTGAACAAGGTCAAAAGCTATGTCACAGACGAAAAGCACTCCAGAGGTTAAACTGGAGCACTATAAGGACTTTGCGCAGCTTTAAGGTGAATGATGGAGACCTGACCACCACTCCTTTCATTCAAACTTTACTCTCCTCACCTTAAGACGTAGGAGATGTTTGACTGAAGCAGAATGAAATGTAACAAATCAATTGTCATCCCTGATCCCTGACTATGCTGTGATTACTTGAAATGACAGTTAAAATCTAATCCATCACTTGATATCATTGTCGTATTTAATCCACTGTTGGATCATGTTTCTTCTGTCTTCACCTTCATGGTCTTGCTTCTGGAAGGAATATCCTCAGGCAAGGACAATAGTCATGTACATTGAATAAGATGAAGATGCTTTTGCATGCATTACAGGGGTACTTTAAAGATGTTGTCATTATATTAACATTATATTAACAACACTCAGAATGTCAGTAATGTGACGCCTTGGTTCGGTAACCCCAAAACCGCGTCTGATCGTCTGCACAATGGTTCACTTCTCTAGAGATATTTGACAAAATGGAATGCAGCAAATGGTTCGTCCTGCTCCGAAAATAGTGCCTGATATCCCTCCCCTGCCCATCCAGCCCCCAGCCCACCAAATAATCCATAATCCTGTGTGTATATGGCATGGCAGTGCCTATTATGGATGAGAGCAGGCAGAGCCAGGCTGCGCTTGTTCTGAGAGGCTGTTTTGTGGAAGTGACAGTTTCCCTAATGCACTCGTCCATCACGGAATCACCGCGTTTCACGGGGATGGGGGCATCAGTCAGGCCTTAAATCTGCCGCCCTGACATGCCGCGTCGCCCAAGAGATCGCGCAAACGGGAATATTTCCCTCCACAAACCCACAGCCTGTGTCATTTACCAGACGCAAGTGCACACAGAGGAGCAGGGTATCAACGGTTTGACGTAAGGAAGTCAGAGTGGTTACGTCTCCTGCACAAAAAAAGTTTGGCTGTTTTGCACAGTGAAATCTTCACAGTGAACGTGAACCAGTGAGGTTCTGAATAAACCAAGCACGCTAATCAATCAGTTAACCATTCAGTTGATTTATTAACCAACCAATCACATTTTACTTGTCTTCATAAAGACATTATGAAAGGGTTATTTATAACGTATGCATAACAAAAGACGGCAACATTTCTATAGCAGAATAAAATAAGACAGCTGGTGCAATAGTAACAAAATCAATGATATGATAAATCTTGAAGACAGAGGGGTGTCCTAATGGAACCAACTTATATACAGGATAATTTCATTTTAACCATTTGCTCAAGAGTACCAGAAACCACAAATCAAACCTCAGATCTTAGTGAGTAAAGGAATGAAGAACTTCCCTCTCCTCAAGGGGCGACCAAAGATGAAACAGATTTGCCCTTAATGTTTATCAGTTTTGGTAGATAAAGGACCTGTGCTCACCTGAGAGGAAAATAATCTGTAACAGGTGCAGACAATCTGTAGTATTATCAGTTATTAACAGCGAAAGCGGCACGGGAGCTGAAGAACAGAGTTTCAGTGATGATCAGGGGGTTGAGTTTATGCGCGTGGATCTAGAGTACAACAGACGTCGTGAAAGAAGAAACAAGCGAAGTGGGCCTGTAGGCTCCTGCTGTAGAAAGTGGTGGATATTAGGTGGAATATAGATTTACTGTGCAATAATTCTGCCCACACTAAGGCAGATATGAGGCAGTCTCAGTGGAAGCTAAACTGTGACAGCATAGCAATGGACGGGTACAGAGGGGGTGGACACTACAGGGATAGACCTCAAACTGGGAATAATGACTCTGAGTGTCTGCGCCGAAGCTTTTATGAAAATGGTGAAGTTGCGGCATGAAATAATCAAGTCAGTCTTATGAGTGGGGACAGAGGCAGTTACAGCTAATTTGCCCGTAACAGCTGGCATAGGGAGGGCGAATAAAAAGCAATTTGTCAATTGTGGCTGGACCACGATCGACTCCTGAAATGCAGTCTTTGTTAGGCTGACACAATTTTAATTGAAAAAAAAAACCAGACTGCATAAAATAGCTGCACATGACGACATTTGAATATAAATATTGAATGCCCAAGCAAGGTGAAGTCATTACCACTTAAACTTGTGAAAAACTGCTGTTGCAGTACTTTTATTTGCAATTAATGACAGTTATTCGGATTTACGCTCCCAAATGGAGCCATGGTGAATGCAATCCTCAAGAAATGATTTCATTCCTCTGCGTAAGACAAATTATGCGCAGAGTGGCAAACCTATCAGATGCATTGTCAAAAACTGGGGACTGAATTTAATACTACTGCCTCCTGAATGATGGAAATGTAGGATGTCTGTTTTACAAGGGGTTGGTCTGACTAATGTAACCAGAATAGTGCATCATTTAAAGGGATGTGGATGCCCCATGAACCCAGTAGAGCACAATGAAGGGAAAGCTTTTTCATGTTTTTCATTTTTTAGTTTTCATTTGATGCATATATTGAATATGCATTATTACATAGTTAACAATCACCAAGGTGATTGAGCTGGTAAAGAAATGGTCCCAATAGACAGACTGCTTTAATGGACATGTGAGAGTGTCTCTGTGGAAACTGGCTTTCTTGGTACCCAACAACGTGTGTGTGTGTGTGTGTGTGTGTGTGTGTGTACTGTGCTACATGTCTGTGCTGGTCTAATATAGAATATGAACATTGAATATGATCTTTAATGAAAATGATCTACCTAATTTTGTGAAGGAATCTGGCATACGATGCAAGATCCAGGAATCAGACACAGGCTATTATTAATAAGCCTCCACTGTGCCTTAAAAGTAAAAGTGGGTACAGAGATTGGGGGTGGCTTATGGCCACAGAAAATTCTGGTGCCAAGAAGTGTCCTTGCTGTCGTGTCATTGTTAGTTGGTCTGCCCCCTGTTTCTCTCGGGTCCCGCTCTTAATGGGGCGGAACGGTCTCGGATCGCCTTCTATCCTTGCCTCTCACCTCTCTTGTATGCTGCACAGTGTATCCCTGCTGGGGGCACAGTGTCACACTGCCCATTACATTCTGTGCTCAATTGCCTTGCCTTTCCTTTTGTGAGCACTCCCACTCTCTCTACCCCCCCCCCCCCCCCCCCCCCAACCATTCTCACACCACACCAGCAAAAGCAGCTCAGCCCCTAGTTACTAAGAGGTTACCAGGGACAGAATTCACCCTTTATCAATGCACTACCCTGCACCACTGGAATGGAAGCCCTGGCCATTGCTCAGCAGGAAGACCTTGATATCCCTTGTCTCCTTGCAGTGACTGGACTCATGTAACTATTATTTTCCATTTTCAAGCCTTCAAATTTTTCTAATCCTATGTTTGCTTTGTTTTCCAGGAGTGGTATTTTCATTTTTTTTCCCACCAGATGGCTCTGGGTTTTCTGATTTTTCAATTACCTAATCCAACCGTGCTCTGTCCAGTTCTTTGACAATTATAAACTTGTGGTGTGCGAAATTTATCCTTGTTGATTGTTTGACCTTTTTATAAATAATGTGACCTTGAGTGCCATTTCATTACTGCAAGGACACTGCTGAAATCACTGTGCTTCACTTTTTGATGACAAAAGATTTCTACATAAATCACAACTTTATAGACTTCTGAAGAGAAACAAGGCTGTGCATGCTACATCTATACGATATTTTTTAAGTGAGCTTTACATCGGTACTAGATGAGCTTGCAATATAAAATACAAAGATCAATAAATAAAACCAGGACCTTGACCTTTAAAAAAAAATACATTGGCTGAGAATACCGGCTGTAATAGATGGATACCATCTTAATTCACCTCCCTCAAAAGACTTTTTTGGAAATTAAATATATATTTCTACCGCAATGTTTTTCTTTTCTTCCAATTACCAAGGTGGGTGAACTGGCGGCACTTTAAATGGTTAAGCTTTCATGATTCAGAGCGTTTCACAAATATGCTGCCCTTTGCAAGTGCAGTGAGGTCTCATTGTTACTCTTAATATTTTCCCAAAGACAACACATGGCTGAGCACGTTTTCTGAATCTGCCTTCTAATTGAAATATTTGACACTTCACTTGTGGGTAGTAGCACAATATTGAAGTCCCCAGCCATAGCTCTCCTGCATATTTTGCTCAGTCTTCTTAAACCAACCCCAAGGTTAGCTTTTGCACTTATTTTTGCACAGAAACAGAATAACAATGCCAATTTCATTTTGAATAATAAGGGCCTTGGAATATATTTTGCATTTACAATAATAGTTGTGACAAGTACCATTGTCTGACAAGGATGAATTTTGAACGTTGTTGTGTTTTGCCCAAGAATTCAATTTTTTAAGCCCCCTTTTCATTTAAAGAAGCATGTTTAAATGATGGAAATTAAATGAAGGCCAGTCTATCTAAATTGCTGGTCCACGTCATATAAAATTGCAGCTGCCAATGAATAAGTAATAATGTGTGGTCTATTTACTTCCTAAAACAAATATCTGGGAAAATCCGTGACCTTTATGTGACAAAGAAAAACAAGAAAATCCCATGCAGCCGCGATCCCATACATACCAATTATTTCATCCCTCGTTCCGTTGGTTTTCTTTCGCACGTCCCATTTCTGTGGAGAGCGGTCCTTGAACTTATCATCTGCTCTTTGAATAATTAAAAGAATTCCCCAAACCCCTGCAGGAGTGTTGCAGCTTTCGCCAAAGCATCGCTGCCATGCAGCCAGCGCAATTTTACACTTGGCGAGTTTGCTTGTTAGAGCGTTTCCCAGCATTGAATCTAAAAGTAAGTGCTTCATGATAACTGTGGTTGACAATAATTTTTTTCCTAGTTCATTTTTGGAGCTACCATACTTTGAACAAAACAGCAATAATTCTACATTTATAGGTTTATCTGTGAAAGATCCATGCTTTAACATCATACCTAATTTGGATTTCCTGGTGAAGTCACAGTACTTCATCCGTAGCATTTTTCTCAGTTGCAATGTTACACACATGGTAATTGTACAACTGCCAAATCACTTCTCCACCACACACTCATAACATGAAATAGACCATTAGTAATTGCATTCACATGCAAGGACACAACATGCAGTCCAAACTATAAACTATTAGAGAAACATTGCTCTAGTTATGATAGGTTTGCCCTCATTAAAAGTATTAAATATAGCATATTGAAAATGTGAAAAACAAAAATGACTCATTATCTTGAGGGGGAGTTAGGGTTTTTTTGGGCACACATTTTGTTATAGGGAGGCATGCTGTCAGTACCTTTAGGGTTAATTTCCTGACAAGTATGCTATAGCAATATGGATATTGTAACTAACACTGGTGTGACCTCTTAAATCCAAACGTAGACTGGACATGTGTGCTGCCCCTAGCCTTGTATATGTCATGCAAACCTTGGGATCTTAACAGTAGCTCTTTACTAAAATAAACTAACAAACAACAAACATCGGCAAGCTGACCTCTGGCACACAGAAATCTATGCAGCCTACACATTACCACTGCTGACGTGTTCCACACTGCAGAGCCATGACAGCAGTCCAGAGCCATGTGGCCTCACAGAGAATGGCTGTCCTTGACCGATTGCTGTGAAGGCCCTCCAGTTGAATCCAGCATATTGCATCATTTAATTATTTTTTTCAGAAAAGTTCCACTGTCACCGGATCAAATAAATGTAAAACGATGTCTTGAAGAAACGTTAAATGGACTGTTATTGTACGTTTTACATTCGCATTTCATAAGGCATTTCTATGACTTTGCACACCAATGGCGTAAACGTGCGTGCAACACCTAAGAAACGTGCGGGATTTGACCGACATGCAGTTTGCGGCGTCCTTCACTCGTGTCAGCCCTCCTTCCCACACTCCCATCCTCGGACCATTTGTTTCCGCCCATCGCATCTGGCGAGGATGGATAAACAGTTAAATATTGATTGCAGTAGGGGGACATTTTTGCCTGGGAAAGGAGGAAGGACAGTGAACTCAGAGCCAGAAGGGAGCACCAACCTTCTGTCATGCGTTTCAGTCACAGATGTTAGCGACAGAAGCACGGCATCTCTGGGTCTGGCAAAGAAAGAATCCCATCTATCCCCCCTGCCCCGCCCACCCACAGATCCTTACACATCCCAGCCTCTTTGCTTCCCAGAGGATGGGAAGGTTCAAAATTCAGCGGACACAGATAATGTCAAAGATGCATGAGCTGTAGACCTGTGATGTGGCGCTCAGCTATCTTGTCAGGAAGCCTGGTTGGTGACTGTTGCTGTGGAAGTATAAGGTGGTTAGCATTATGGCGCTTCCTTTTTTCCCCCGGTTTCTTTTTTTTCCTTTTTTTTTTTTTTTTTACAGGGGGGCCAGATGGAGTCTATGCTAATCAGGCGGAGATCAATGGGAACAGAGCCCGAAATGACCTGGGCCGGCCCTCTGGCGACCGCGCATCCACAGTCTGCCATGTGAACCAGACCCCCGGCCATTCAGGCTGACCCGGTGACAATCGCTCGAATTAGGTTACAAAGGAGCATGTTTATAGAGCAGTCGGGCAGCTTTTGTGCTTCGCCAGTTTATCTGCACATTTATTACTGCAGCTAGTGGGCCCATTCAATGAGCCGGGCTCCTTCTCTGGGATAAAGCAAAC
Organism: Megalops cyprinoides; assembly: GCF_013368585.1. Lineage (NCBI taxonomy): Eukaryota > Metazoa > Chordata > Actinopteri > Elopiformes > Megalopidae > Megalops > Megalops cyprinoides. Next base: position 12,651,791 of record NC_050604.1, read on the forward strand.
ACATGATGCCACATAATGTTAATTATTCAGTCCTGGCATTTGGTGTCCTGATAGTGTCCTCCTGCTACTGTTTTTTTTTTGCTGCTCTTGTTTTGTTTTCATCATTTCATTTGGTGGCATCCAGTCCTTGGCCAGTTTGTGGAAGCCAAAACTGGACATCCTGTGCCAAGTCACCAGAACGAAAAAAAACCTGTTCATTTCTGTGCACGATTTTTTCCCCCCAATTGGAATGCCGCATTCTCTGCTACCCTTCTGCGGAACATTAGCCTTCCAATTTCGATGGCCAGGCTGCTACAGGGGACAAAGGGAAAGTCAAGCTAGTTTCAAGAGGATCCAAAAAGGCCTGTGTGACCGGTGTTGGTCATAAAAGCAAGGCTGCAGTCATAAAAAAAGTCACGAGAGGCTCGTTAAACAGACTTGCCCCAACTGCACTGAAGGTATACTCCTGGCAAAATTTAACAAAAAGCAAAACAATAAAAAGAAATTCCTCAGACAACTCTGATAAATTAGAAATGAGACTTTGATTGGAACAAGTGAGATGTGTTCGGTTATGCAGTAATATTTTACTCTCATATATTAGTCATGTTAGAGCCATCCTTTGGAGTCTGTCATCAGCGTCTCTGCTGCCACTGCTGACATCACTTCCCCTCCCAGCTTGACAACTAGTTTAATGCATTCAGGCTGTGACAATCTCAATGGATAGCTTGGATGACAGAGAATGGATGGATCCAGTGAATGACAAGGACTCCTTGCCAGTCCAGTCTAATGATCCTTTGAGATCCAGTCTAGCATGAAGTGACAAGCTGTTTGCTTTGTTCTGTTGTACTCAACGGGGGCCCCTCCAGCTAGTTCACCACATATCACTGCAGCCCCACACTTCATATCAAGCATGAATCTGTTATGTTGATTGTTGGTGCTAACGGCGCAGGACTGTGCCCGAGTTTCAGTGGCTGATGCTGGCTGACACTGGCAGATGAGGGAGTGCGTGGCGGTGGTGTCCGCATCAGCATCCCACGCAACTGTGAGCATGCAGCGGTCAAACTCAATTTAAATAAACTCACTCAGTCACCTTGAAGCTTTGGCAACCCTTGCAGGCAGGTCGGCCATGGAGCACCCGTGTGCCAGGCGCCTCCGCTCTTTACATTAAATAACCATAACATTCATACCAGCCAAACTGTACTTACTCTTCAGATGTCCAGAAAACCACCTAAAGTGAAGGTCCCTCTTAAGGATAGGTGATGTTTGGAAGATTTCTCTCAACCCTAGTCTTGAATAATATCCCCTTTGAGATTCCGTTGAATCAAGGCTAAGTGCTATATCAAGGAGGTCAGCATGCAGTAACGAAGGCTAGGCCAGTGCCTTTCTCACAAGATTAAACAAGCCAGTTCAGAGTGACTCTCTCTGCGCTAGATATACTAATGAAGCCTACACCATGCTCAGCCCTCTGGATGTTCCACAGGCATTGTATTTGATGGAGTCAGCTTGCGCTCCTCATTTTCCAGACGCACCGCAGCGACACAGAAGCACGCGCTTTCATTTCATTTATATATCATTTTTTTCCCTCTCTGCTTCCAAGAAAATTGAATTGGCAGAAAGGGTGTGTTTATGTATGAGATGGAATGACCTCCTTTGCTTATTTCTCCTCTCACAATTACAGCTTCGCTGCAATTTTATTCCTTTTTTTGATGCAAACAGGAATGTATCAAAGGTCTGCTCTTCAAAGATATCCAATTTATTTTTTTGGTGGATTCGGTGCCATGCTGAATGATTTGAAACTCACCTCTCTCAGCCCTGAATGGCAACAATAGGAAACACCATTATTTACAGAGATAATCTTGATTTTTTTTCCATAGTTAGGCAGAAAAAAGACACAACAAGGACAGCCATTTGGAGAAGAAATGAATGAATTTTAGTTGGCGAATGTAATCCTGTAAGTCTCTTGCATTCTCTTGACCACAGATTTGAATGCTGAAGCATGTACACTGCTTTGCAAGATGTAATTCTTTATTCAGTATAAATGAACAGGTGCCATAGACCAAAAGATGCCTTTAAAAAGATGTTTCTAGATTCCTCTGCTCTGTAGACAATAACTACTACGTAGCAGAAATCTCAAACTCACAGCTTTAAATTATAAAGACATCTGTTGCTAAGTTACAGTACACCAGGTGATAATAAAGTGTATACAGTAAGCACATCTCCCTGTCAATCACAACATGTACACAATGTTTAACTGCAAAATCTTACGTGGCAAGGCTGTCACCAAAATCTTTCAGGTGGCAAGACTGTCATCAGTCATTCCTGGTAGCTGTCTGTAGTGTCGCAAATCGCGAAAACTCTCACCGAGACCGCTCATCTGAAACTGTGACACAAAATTGCACGATTCTCAATTAATTGCCATACATTAATATTAAAAATATGTTCCAGAAATTGGCTCAGGATATGATGCAATGTCAACACAGCTAGTACAGTAACTATATCAGTCCTTGGACAAACAGGACTAAAAAGAGGTTACTAAATCAGGTGCCCTTTGAACTTTAGCATCAGAAAAACATTGGCTGAGCATTGTTCAAATACTTCATCTACAAACTGAAAATCATGTCTTGACAATTTTGAGAATAGTAGTAAAATAAGCAGAAAGTGCACTGACGGCTGTAATTATCGTTAATGTGCCCCGATACTGTGGATCTTGCCAGCGCTAAATCAATGTTCATTCCCATCTTCCACCTCATTGTGCAAATAGAGATAATGCACACCGATGACAGACGAAATCATCTTCAACTTGGATTTAACATGAGTTAAAAGCCATCCGAAGCCGAGCGCTAAACGAGTTGCATGTCTCCTTATTTTCAAACTTACGCCCGCTGTTCGGTCGCATTTTGATCAAATAGCAAGAGCTATCTTTTGACAGATGGCGCTAAATAATTCATCATACAGTTTTTCCAAAACTTCCAACCAGGGGGACGTGACATATAAGAACTGTCACGGCTGTTAATATTTTAAACTGTTTCCCTCCGGTGACTGATCTATATTTCATATGGCGTGGCGTTAAACCGGTGGCACCGCGTTCGTTTTTGCCAGCTTGCGCCCGTGGCAGGAGCCGAGCCAAGGTGAAGCGGAGGGGCTTCGCTTCAGAACCCCCGCTCAATAATTAAACAGAAGTACCTGACGGAACGCAATCACGTGCCGATTTGACTTTTTCCCTTTAGCTTAGCACACCCAGAGAGTTTCCACTCGCCCCTGAATTATGGATTACAAAAAGCAGTGATTAAGTCGCACTTCCTTCCCGACAGTTCGCAGGGCTGTCTAAGTGTCGTCGTAGTCACTCTAACCTGACCGTCGTGTGTTTCATATCTATATCAGCCTGTCAGAGTGAGAGCGAAACAGTGCACATGGTGTCTTTATACAGGCTGACAGTATAATTATTTATTTGACAAGCAGACGTACATATCTTAATTTCGCATTATTTAACAGACATTCAGGTTAATTACTTTTCTCAAGGTTTTGCCAACACAACTAAAAACAGCCTATAATGTTATCGTTGGTTGTGAGTGTTAAACACACAAGACCTTGGAAGTAATTGCAGGACACAGTAAACCGAGTTATGTATCAAAACCCTTGTGCTTTATTTTGCACCATTTATACTGCAGTTTGCATTAAAAGAATGGTATCAGTCTACTTATGCAGGTGCGTTTTCAGAAGAATGCATAGGTATACAGATTTTGGATATTAAATATTTTTGGCATGTGATTATTGTTTGAGACTGAATACAGTTGAAAGGCGGTTCCCAGTTTGTTGGGCCGTGGTGCCAAACTGCATGTGGAGAAGGGAATTCTGGGAAAATAAATGCAGAGATTCAGTGAAGTGCGGCTCAGTCAAAGGTTTAGGTTGGTAGTTTTCAAAGTTTGAAAGATCAAGGCCTGTTTTTGAGGGGAAGGGGTGAAACGCATGTGTTTTGAAAGCAGAAGGAAAACAGCTTGAAGTAAGGGATGTGTTAATGAAAGAAGAATCAAAGGCCATGAGATCAGAAGAAATACCTTTGGAGAAGATGAGGAGGAACAGGTTACTACTAAACATCAAAGGCAGTGCAATAGACCAATCATGTAGAAATCATTTAATAGAGTGAATCACCTTCCTGTGCCTGACAGTGCAGAGATGGATCATTGCTAAGTAGCCCAGATCAATCGTTAATTTAACTGGTCAAATCCTCAGACACAATGTGGCCATTGCTGCGGGAGGCAAGACCTCTGCCGGCAGTGTGTAAACTCAGAATTACTTCTAATAATGACCTTCCCAGACAGTAGGCCTTGGTAACAAGGAAATCAATGTCCAATCAGGCAGCCTCGGATCCCACCATGTGCAGAAATCCAGCAGTCAATCAACTGTGATGGGCAGCTTTGCGGGAAGCTGTGACCAATAAGGTCAAAGGTACCATGTCCTTTTAGTCCACCTCCTTCTTTATACTATTCCATCAATCATAGGAAGAACTTGTAGAAACCCATGCTTTGTAGTAGTAGTAGTAGTAGTGACATCTGTTACCCTACCAAAATATGACAAAATGAGAATCCCTTAAACTGAGAGAGACCATAAAAAATTTTGAATTGTGGGTTAAATGAGTGGCTGTGTTTGATGGTTTGTCTGTTTTCCAGCATGTGCAAATAACAAGTGATGGCCCAATCAAACACTTACCAGCTGATTAAATCACTCTCTCATGCAGTCAGTAGAGAACAAATGGAAGGTATATCTTGCAACGGCCATGAATGTTTGTATTTTTTCAAAGCAGGTAGTCACACAGGATTGTATCAAATAAACATATGCATGAGACCATGCACTTACAGCAAAAAAAAACACCTCCCCTTAACTTTTCAGGCAATCAGTGAAATCCCATAATGTGAAAAAAATGATCCCTCAAAAAATAAAAGTAATCCAACAGCAAATCCAAATCAAGGAACCATTGAAAAGATTGATCTTACCAAATTCCAGAAAGTTCCAACCAAGGTCCACGCAGTCTGGCAAATGTAATCCACGAAACAATAACAACAACAAAAATAAATAAATGATAAAAGGTAATGTGCAAACTGAAACAAAGACTCTCCTGAACTGACATCCTCAGGCCTAAGTAAATGGTCCAGTGGAAATCCAAAATCACTGGCAAACTGAATGCCAGCTCAAGATTATACAAGTAATCTCTTACCGAACTACCAATATAACTAGGTTTTAAAATGAACATCGTCCTTGATTCTCTCATTCTGTAGCTGCAACAAACATTTGCTTTTCTTCCTCTGTTTTCTGCCACACCCTACTTGCTTTCCTTTGTCTCCAATGAGGGTGTGTCTTTGGGCGTGTCCCTAGGACTCAGCCCAGTTTGATGGAGCCTGCAGGTGCTGTTGGCTACGTAGCAGTCAAATCAGGTGCATGCAAAAATCCTTCGTAAAGAGAGTTACAGCAAAGGCTGTAAAACCCACAAGAATGTGCTGCAATTTTATTTCGATAAAAGTTTTCTTTTCTTCCTTACCCTGGTGAGATGTACTGTTCCAGTGGGAGAATGGTCCCTTGCGTGGGCTCAGACTTAGTGGAAGTTGACACCAGGCCAATAATATATCAGAGGCAGCGAGAAAGGGAAAATAACTTAATTTGTTAATTAAACTATGCAAAAGAAAATGTTTAACATGCACTATGAAAGGCACAGTTTAAAATGTCACTGAATTTTAAGGGATAAACATCTTCAAAAAAAGCTGTCACAATTGCCAAATGCCAATGCCAGCTAATGACAGTACAATGATACGCAGCCACATAAAATGCTTTGAACCAGATGTCTTTCAAATGGGAGAAGAACCAAGTAGAAAAAGAGAAGACCCTGGCAACATCTAAATTACTGCCATTAATTTAAAACATGTAAACTTAATCTACCGTTCATTTAAAATGAATACATGCCATTTAGGCATAATACCCCAATGCGTACACATGTTAATGAAGCAGTCTAAAAGACTTTGGCAATTAATGAGACGCAGGGCTAATGATGTTCACGTTTCCTCAGAGCTCACAGCCAGGAGTACAAAGCTGGATCAGTCTGTGCAGAATGTGCCTGGTCTACCTGTGTCCCTGTGCATATCCCCCTGGAGCTGTGGATTCCTCCAACTGTCACTGCTTCATTTACCTTCTTTCTATAACTTGTGCCCTTAAAAAAAACTGTTCCCACCAGGGTGTGGTCTTCCTATGGTTCCAGCTTCCCGTGACCTTCTGAAGGGTAATGCTGTTACTCTTAATTGATGCATGACCTGCATTGACATTTTTGGCCTTTGATTAAATGTCACTTTCCAGGCTAACAACAAAATTCCAAAGCGCCCAGGTTGGGAGGAGAAGTCTACTGCTTCCCATGTGGCACCATGGGCCCACCACCTGCTATGGTTTAACAAGTCAGCTACTCCAGATATCTAAGGATTCAAAGGAGATGGCCTCTTGATCATCACCTTCAGTAATCGTGGTAAGAGAGTGTATACGAGAGCATTGTAAACATTCCTTCAAGAACCCCTTTCTGTTTTGTAATGATCTACAGTTCCTCGTCCTGCTGTCTAATTATCCAGACTGTCGGGGGGCAGGGTTAAGTGTTACCTGAGTGTCTCTGTCTCTGTCTCTGTCTCTTATGGTAATTGGCCATAAAACTCTGGCCCTAGTTATTAAAAATAATAAAACTCTATTCAAATTCAAAAAAAGCCACGGATGCAGAGAGCTTGCCAGGTAACTTTCGTTGAAACAATATATCAAAGTACAAAGTCTCTACAGAAGCCCAGATTTAAACAATGTTCTGTGCTGTAGATTTTTGCAGAAATAACTATTGTTTGTGTAAGTATGCTAGTATATATCCAACTATGATATACATACAGTAACTATGCTTATATATTTCAATTCCACTTTTAAAATGTATTCATTTTCATTGTCTCTGTCTCTGTCTCTGCTGTGTTCAACTGCTTTGGCTTTCACCACACCAACCCCTGAATCCACAAGCTAACTGGACTTGTCTAATTGGTGGTCGCTGTGCAGATATGCTTCTCAGATATGCAATATGATTGACTGGGTCCCTCTAAGGACAGCGTCGACCCCACGTGTCTTTGTACAGCCTGTGTTTCCAGAGTTAATTCAAGCGTTTTCGTTTTTACTAGAGTTTCCAGATGATACTTTCTGTTAATATTTAGTACCACCTCTTGCTTCCTTTACCCGACTGTGTACAACCTGCATGTCAAAGTCTAATAGAATATTTTTTTTTTTTTACAAGAATTTCCGTATTGAAATTTTGAAAATATTCAGTTTTGAATTATCTAGTATCCCCTCTTGCATCCTTTGATCCACCAGGACATGTTTTTCATGTTGAGCAATTGTTCAACATGCATGGACTACATCAATTGAGAATGACAGCATATTGTCAGAGAAATTCTTTTTAAATATGCCTTTTGTGAGCTTTTTTAAGCTGAAAAAAGGCTGAAGAAAATGACATCTACATTCATATGGACAGGTATGCTAGGTTCAGACTCTCACCCTGTGGAAACTGGTTCTTCATAAACTCCAGAGTGCTGCACAGAATCTCTCAGAAACGAAATCATTCCACAGGCCAAAATAGTCCACTTCTCTGTAAATACTGAGACCCATTTAAATAACAACCCTCCATTGAATCCCTTGGCACAGTCTGGAGCTGGGGATTGGAAGATTAGAGCATGAGGATTAAGGCCCGATTCAATTAACGTGTAGCTGCAAAAAACAGCATCTTGGGAAACAATTTAGTCTGAATTAACATATCACCCTGAATGTCTTAATGTTAAAAAAAAAATATATATATATATTATTCAGCACTCTCAAACTTTGTTGCCCATATATAGACTGTAGCCAACATCTTTCTTTATACTTCATGATTTGGATTCTATATATAGTGATGCACTTCTCCTTTTTAGAAGATTTATTTTGTTTAGACAAAGTCTGGAGGGGTGATTAGTAAAGTAGACATATGACCAGAAGATTGAAGATTCAAGTCCCACAAAGCACAGGCTGAAACCTCTCACCCTGAGGGCACCTGAAGAGGTCCTGACTGGGGTGTGTCCCTCGTTATTAAGGATCCCTGTTGGTTCTTACAAGATGACACAATGTATAGTAACATCAACAGAACTTTCAAGGAGCAAGTAGTTACTGAGCAGTGGTTAGGGAACTGTAATTAAGACTGGGAGATTTTGGGCTCCAATCCCAGGCTGGGCTTCCTTTGTATACCCTTGAGTATGACCAGAATAAAATACCTAGCTGTATAAATGATATGAAAAGTGCTCTTATTAGGGTTAAAGTGAGGAACCCAATCAAAACATTTGTCGTATAATTATTGATAATATGTCCGTCCAAATTGCCATATGGTAACTTCCCATCTCCTTTTAAATTAAACAGGAAGCAAACTGCATCAGCGATGGAGCCTTGACAGGATGATGGTCAGGCCTTGATAATTAAAGGAGATTAAAATGACTTCCTGTCTTTGCTGGAGAAGTTGTGCTATTTAACCTTCTGCTCTGAAAAGACACTGCTGACAACTGATAGTGCTGTGTACACTTAAGGCCCCATAATGACATTTTCAGCATGTTGCAGCATCATATAAAATTATTTTTAAATTGCACATCTTAGCATCTGGCCTTGTTTTGGTAAACAACTCCAAAACTGTTGCTGTAATAGTACAATGTACAAAGATGATAAATGAAATGTATCTTTTACAAATATTGTGGGACACAATCATGTCCAAGTACAATTAAATGGAAAGACCTGTGGCTTGTACATGTTGGGCACATAATTTTTTTTTTTATTATGGACATTGTAACAACAAATGAGTCATGGGTAATTATGTGTTGAGATGAGATGGTACTATAACAGGTGCTGATCTTTTGTGTTCCCGGCCCAGGTGCAGATGAATTTCTTTCTCACATCAAGCAGGTTGGTATACTTTTTTCATCACCCGCACGTAGTGTATGCTTTGTCAGTCTGAACTGTTTTAATGAAAGCGCTAATTCCAGAGCCAATGGCCAAAGACTGTATTATAACATAACACTCTGGACATTCCAAAGAAGCAACAAAGAAAATATATCTGATGGTTCTTAGCTGCCAGCATCTGAGAATGGAATCCACATGAGTCTCCTCCCCTGGCACTGACACAAGCGTATTTGCTAAATTATATCTAAGTGCATTCTCTCGGTCAGTGTAATCATTAGCAGCTTTATGCAGATTGTTGGTCTCTGCTGTCAGGCATGTATGAGTAATTGTGTATCAAATTGAAGGCAACATTTCTGGCTCACATTTTTTGCCCAAGAGCCAACACAATTAGAAAAGAACATTTTACAAAAACCTGAAGGCGCTCTTTTCAGCGGTATTGAGAGGCCTTGCCATGTCTTCATTGATTTGCTATATGATGTCGACATTGTCCTCAATTATCATAATTAGCACTTGCCACCGAGTGTCTGGCTCCTGGTGGGGGTTTACGAGCACTCACAGCTGGGCACTGTGGGGTGTTCGTCTGATTTCTGCAGTGGCTCCACAGGGCCCCTTTCTTAACCCATGGGAGGCTTTTCCAAGCAGGGCCACTCATGGGGTCACGGCCTATGTCGATATCTGTGATACTGAATGGACCGAGGTACAAGGACACCCCTCTGGCATTACCCACAAGGCATCTATTCTAATATTGAGGGATAAACAGGGGACAAATGGGCTGTTATTAAGTCTTTGGTATGACTCAGCTGGGGAACGAACCAGCAACCATCCGGGGTCAGGGAGGGCACTCTAACCCACAGGTGAACTGCTAGGTAAATGAACTGGAATTTATGACCAGCAGGATATCAATATTTAGTGAGATAGTCAGGCTCTGAAGCATAACTGCAAGGTGAATCCTAAGCACAGCTTAGACAATGACCAAGCACTTAAGAAAGTCTTCTACAAAGGACAACTGTAAACCCTAATCGAACAGCTTTAAACACTAGTACTGAACATAGAAATGCAGACAGGAACACTAAAAGAAGAATGTAAAATTTCATCACAGGCAATGGGCCATAAAATTCTGGCCCTAGTACACAATGCAAAAATAATAAAACTCTATTCAAATTCAAAAAAAGCCACAGATGCACAGAGCTTGCCAGGTAACTTTCGTTGAAACAATATATCAAAGTACGAAGTCTCTACAGAAGCCTAGATTCAAACAATGTTCTGTGCTGTAGATTTTTGCAGAAATAACTGTTTGTGTAAGTATGCTAGTATATATCAAACTATGATATACATACAGTAACTATGCTTATATATATTCAATTCCACTTTTAAAATGTATTCATTTTCATGAATATATAACAGTATAACTTTCATATTTTACCATTCACGTGGGGGCCAGTACCATTGACGGCCAATTTAATTCCAAGGCCTGAACTAACAAGAAACTCTGATCATTTTGATTGGCCAGGAAGATGAGTATGTGTCAGTAGATGTGTTTAAAGTCAAGTGTGCATGAACAAGCACTAAAAATGCCCTTGCAAGTGATGTATAATAGAAATATAATATGCATATAGCACAACAACTATGCGACGACTATGCAGTGTGCTCCTTAAAGATCCATATTATGTTTTTATGCCACCATCCTAGGACAAATTATATATTGAATGTGTACTAAACTTCCATTTTGGGAAAGATATCCTTCCACACACCAGCAGTTTGTAGTATTAATGTTGGTAGACTGTTATAAAAGTTGTCAGGTCTTTGAGACAAAAAAGTGCTTCAGTGCTCAAATGAAATTCATCCTAGATTAAACTGCTCATGATTCTATTACATTTGATGGTTCAGTTTGCCTCATTTGCAAGACGTTACACTAGCCCACTGGACATTAAGCTTTTAAACTTCAATTTTCTACTGTTGGATTTAAATGTCATCTATTCCCAACAAGACTTTGATATTGCCATTTTCTTTTTATTTTATTGCGTTTGCTCTAAAGGGGTTCAAGATTACTGTTATGACATTTTATAAATTCATATATTCAATGACTCCCTTTTTACCATTCATTTTTCACCAGTGTCTTTATATGCAGAGCTTTAGACCGATATCAATCCTGCCAGGATATAATTATGACACTTTCCATTAATTAACACGTGTATAGTAAAGTATGGGATTATGGAAACATTTACTGTCGTAGCTTTAAATAAAGCAAACAATTAGGCAATATATTGATCACACATGAGGGATAACAGCAGCAAACCACTGTGCTGGATTTGTGCTTCTGGCATAATCTGATTCAACACAGTATTCCCTCAGCGGTTCCCTCTGTAGGGCATGTCATTTGACTGCATTTTAGATGGTTCCAGCGCATCTCTGTGAAACTGGTAAAACTCCAATGTCAAAAGACAAATCGTTATTGTGTGCTTTCCATTTTCTACCATCTGGATTAACCAACTTGCAAAAGTAGCGAAAACAAATGCTCTGACCCGAGGTGGAGCAACATGAATTATGATCAACCACTTCTTTTCCATAGAAAAAATTCAAGATCAGGTAATCCGAATCTCCCTTTGAGCCTAATGTGGTAAATATTAACTGCTGCAAACATACTGTAAACAAGATACCCTTGAGATCCCTGACTACCACAGTGCATTCTCTCTCCCTTCTAAAACTTGCCAGGATTTGCACAAGTTAGACAGAAATTCATAGGCAAGACAAAATGTTAAAGGAGACAGTAAGCCAGGATTTTTGAGCACACTTGCTGGAAGAGATTTTAATTTAACACTCTGGGACTTTTAATTCAACAGGCAATGGAAAAAAAAATGTGATAATTTAGGTCCCAAGTGTTATTTCTCATTTCTCTTAAGCTTGCCACAAAACTGAAACTGTGGAAATATGTTACAGCACCAAGGCCAGAATGGAATGGGCTACTCTGAAGGCCAAAATGTTAATCTCTATACACTCATTATAAATCCAAAGAAGACGAAATGTACTGCAAGGCACCAGACTATTTCATTATATGTAAGGAAAAGGTCTCTGACACTGCCTTGAGAGTACACCTTACGATCAGTCACACTCCAATCATCTATCTCCTTTAAGAGTAGGTACCAAAAAAAGCCTCCCACAGGTTTCTGTGGTACTGAAAATTGTTTTGAACAATTTTTATTTGAAGTTACACAGGTAGCATTATATTATTGGCTGTTGCAGAATTTACACATGACATGCTGATTTAAAACAGATGTTACTGTGTAAAGATGAAACTTCACACCATGTACAGAAGAACAACACAACAGATCCTGGACAGAGTATAGTCAAAAAAGAGTACAATTTTGGAGAGCGTCCTGCTAATACGTTGTAACTGTAGTGTGAAGGATGCTGTGTAACTGGCATTAAGCAACATAAAATATCACTCTGTTCTCGTAAAAAGTACCACAGACTCACAGGATTTGGTTGTTGATTTTTTTTCACTTTGAGTGGGTCTACTTGGGTTCAGCCTTGAAATCTCTTGGCAAGTGGCTAGGAAAATATCACTTATGTCAGCTGCAGCAGAGAAATTTTGCTATTAAATCATCGCTGCATCTATGTAAGCATTCACTGTAAGCGTGCTGGCCAAAAAAAGCACTGGTTTGCATCACTGTGTTTTGTGAATTGACTAATTTTACTTTTGTCAGCATACAAAGCTGTTTCAAAAGACTCCACATAGGCCAGCTTTTTGTTGGCTCTGTAACACGCCGCCTGTGTTAGAGAAGGCTGCATTGGGAGAGTCCTTATTGTTCAGGCAAATAAACAATGTGTGCACACAAATCAAAGCTGAAGTCATTTCTCTACATTCTCTCTACTTCGCGTCAGGTTAAATACAAAGAAAACTTGCTGTTGGATACTTTTGGTGATTAGGAGGCTGCGCTTTAACAAGTGCCAAGAAGATAATGGGCTGCAGGTGTTGTTTAAATTAGCCACTAATTGATGCAGGGAAAAACATTTGATTTGCACTCCCCAGATTTCTAGTTGCTTGCACGTCATCCCGTCCCATACACGGCAATCACCAGAATATGTTCATATGGATGTCCAGTGCACCTACATTATTACTGTATACTAGCTATGAACCCTCCGCAATCTATAGATAGACTGATAAATAGGTATTGTTCAGTAGTAGCAGATTCGGTAGCTAGCTTTGTGACAGTAGAGAATGTGAGAGTTCAGTGTGGGTGAGAAGGAGTGGCCTCAGTCGCATAATATGTGTTTGTAATGGTATTTTCCACTCTTGTGCGCATCTGAAATGATGACTGCCTCTTAGTATGTTGCGGCATGTGGGAAGCCAGAGCACCCCTCATACATCTCTCGCTTATCACGTGGAAAGAAATGAAGGCAATACTGTTAAGGCCCTGTGATAAGAACACCCCATTCAAAGGCATCATTTCTCATTGTCAGACTACAGTCCTGTTATTTTCTGTGGCTCCCACCATATTCTATTAAACTCATAAAACCATGTTTTATAAGGGGCACATATTGTATTTAATTGTGAGTCCTGTACTATATTTAACAGCGCAATTAAATTAAAAACAAGAGCAGAACAGCCTCTGAGACCACAACTACTTTGTCAGTACCATTTTGCCATCTATTGGTAAAATGGAGGTACTGTCATTACTTTGGGGGAGCCGTTCAATTAGTCATTGGGTGACTGAAATCTAATTGTAGCACCTTAACCAGACATCTACACTCTGGATATATTTTGCCCAATTAAGGATTTATACACTATTGCAAGACCATGCTGCAATAAGGGCTTGATTCAGTTGAACTTTTCAGATTTCAAATCCTTACAATGCTGTTACATCACCCACTAACAAGCCCATCTAGTCATAACACAGATCATTGGGGTTCCAGTCTGCTCTCACATGTGTCCCGGTGAAATTACAGGGTGTACTCTGTAATAGCTGAGCTTTTAACAGGACAGCATAGAGAGAATTTCAACGCTGTTGAATTGTCAGTTTTGTAATTATGTTTGCCACAGTTTTATCTCTGTTATTCTGTTTTGTCTCTTTTACAATGTATTGTTATGCAGTGCATTTTATTGTTTTTTACTTCTGGGAGAGCAGGAGAAGCTGACTAAATGTGCATATCACAGTTCACAGTTCATGAAGAAATATGCTGCAGATATTGCTGAGGAAACGGGTCTCAAATGCAGCAGAATATATTTGCTCGCATGAAATATGTATATGGGGCACATGTTCAGTACTTTAATGATAGATTCAACCAAACTAAGATTCAGCTTAAATCTTCACAGCTGTAAAAGCACACCTGTTAAGAACAGCTGTAAAAATATGTTCAGGAAAATGTTTCATCGCAGTTGAAGGAAAAAAATAACTCCTCTGAGTGCATGTATATCTACATATTTCGATATTTCAGATGTAATGAGGTGTATAAACAAACAGTGAGGTTGTTTTCTCAGGCGGTTCTGTGTCCATAATGAGACTCCATAGTCAATGATAAAATGATTACAGGTGACAAATGCTTCTCTAGAACCGGTGACACAAAAATGCCTTTAACATCACCTGTCTGAACTGGAAGTGATTGGGGCCAACCCTTTCCCCACAAATTACCGATTTCCAGCTTTCTGCTGTATTCACACACCCGGTGACCCCGAAACAGCTCTTCCAATAACCCATTACAACTGGCAAGATATGTTTTACTTGTACAAACATGGATCAAACAGATGAAAGCCCGGCCTGTCAATAACATCTCCTAGGATGCCTAAAAGCGGGAGATTGATGCGGGGGTTCGACATCGAGCTGATGGCTTTTTGGGGGGCTGTCAATAACGCGATGGTAGGGGCTTTATGGGGACAAGCGCGAGGAAAATCACAGACGTTCTGCAATTTCGGTGCGAGACCCACAGGGGTGATTGATCAGCCCCAACCCTGCGATAAAATTACACCTAATGCGGCTCCCAGGCCCATGGCATGGGGAGATGTGAACCCGATCCGGGGCCATCGCTAGCCTGTTTGTGGAAAGTGATGCGGGCCTTGCAGAGCCTGTTGGCAGGTAATGGAGGGGGTAAAAGCGTGAACCCAACGCTGAATCCGTCTTCATCTTCCGTCAGTAATGGTGATGCTTCCACGCGCTGTTTTCAGGGTACTTGTCCTGTCCGTGCGGCTTTTAGCCGCCCTGGAGCCAGGATATCGAAGCGTGGGGCAGAGCCTGGCAGCGTGCCATACATCAGTGTCCCCCCTGAGGTGGTCTCTGACCACAGATGGGAACGGGGCGAGGCCGTGCCCACTGCGCCGGACTACCCTTCAGAAGATGCCCTCCCCCGTGGACGCTGCCGTCTTCCCGTCACTGGTTAGATCGTTTTTCACAGCTGGGCTGCGGCGCCCGTAGCCTGGGTGACGCCGAGCCCTGGCGGGGGGCCAGGAGTCGACGCCCCTGCGACACATGTGAGCGAGCCGCTGCCAGCGCCCTGGACAGCGTCCCAGCGCATCGGAACCTGCAGGACTGTCTCGCGCTGGTCCCTGGCCAGGAGTGGGCAGCTATCCCACAATCCTCTGTCACAGATCTCATCAGCACAGTCAGCAATCCTCCAGCACTGCTGCTCTGCTATTTCAGCCCAGCAACGGCCAGGTACAAGCCGCCAACGTTTCAGACATGCTTTGGACCGCTCTTAACAATTATTTTCAGATGAATCAAATAGAAAAAGGCGCAGATTCGAGGGGTAGGCTTCGGTGGGTATTTGTTTGGCTTTTGGTCGTGCAGCTGCTATCCACTCTGGTTTGCAAAGTCAATGGGCAGGAGTGACTTCATTGTAATTCCCCACAACCTTTGCTTTAGTCCTTGTTTGTGTTGGTCTAGGGGTTGCACTCATGCATTTTTAAGCAGCATTGTAATACAGTACACAGCCATTAATCAAAATAACAAGCGTGACTGATGCAAGTGCACCTTCCTAAAGAGAAGGCTATTTGCCACCATTCGGGGTAGCATTTTTCAATGTCTGCTAATAGCTGATTATCCACCTCGAGGCAATGAGTGTCTGTTTCATACATTAGCTGAACTAATGGTTTATCTTATAGCCACATCTGGGTACATTTTTTAAATCGGACAGAACCTTGTGGCTTCAGCGTAAACTAGATAAACTCGACGGAAGAGCTGAAAACAAATTAAAAAGTGCAGGCAGAAGTACCTGATGAAAGTCAGAGCGCTTGCAGACCCGGGTCTGAAGCAGGCTCAGGTCTCTGCTCAGATTAACTGGAATGCACTGCTTTGTCCTTAACTTCACTGATTAGTGAATATAAGCAAGAGTTATGCTAACACAGTATTGTTCAGTTTGTGTCAGCATCCACCAAAAAACATAATGCTCATGTAAAATGAAAGTAAAAAAGGGAAGAATTTGCGTAGATGATTAACGTAACAACGTTCCAGCACAAACCGCACAGTGGTTGGACTGAATCTCAACCCCAAGCTGCCATACAGTCAGGAGCAAACTGCAGAATCTTATACAGAGGCAGGATCAACCAAAACAGCACTCCGGTCAGAGATAAAAACCAAATTAGCAGTTCAATCTACAGCCAGCTAATTAACGGTAATATCCAGTGACATTCCTCAAAAAAACTGAAAATCCCTTTATTTACAAACTAGCGAGAGCTCATTAATTTATCAGGTTTGGCAGTGTTAATCAGTTCCCAGCCCTTTCATCTATGCAGTCCTTATCAGCGCCTCTGAACGTGGCGCATACTAATTGCGGCTCCAAACGTGGTGCACCTTCGGAGGTTCATAGCGTATTCAGGACTGCACTGACCCAGCCACCCCCTCTCATCGATTACCTTAATTTCAGTACAGATGTGCTCAATTTTTTTGGACAGGCATGGCGCTGAAGGTCCAGGCCAGCGCCTCTGGCGGTGGTGACCGTCTTTCAAGCCCGCGGCTCTGATGTTGAACGGACAAGGGATGCATGCATACGTGTGTGTGTGTGTGTGTGTGTGTGTGTGTGTGCGTGCGCATGCATCTGTGCATGTGTGCGTGTGTGTGTGTGTGTGTGTGTGTGTGTGTGTGTGTGTGTGTGTGTGTGTATGCATCCATGATCCGTGTGTGTCTGTATGTCTGTGTGTACATGTGCTTGTGTGTGTGTGTGTGTGTGTATATATGCATCCATAATCGGTGTGTCTGTGTGTACGTATGCATCTATGATCAGTTTGTCTGTGTGTGTGAATGTCCTTTGTGTGTGTGTGTGTGTGCATGCCTGTGTGTATCTGTGTACATGCGTGTGTGCATCTGTGCGCATGCACTTGTGTGTGTGTGTGTGTATGCATCCATTATCCGTGTGCAACTGGATGCCTCTGTGTGTGCATATGCTTGTGTGTGTGTGTGGAGAGGGCTCAGGTAGGCAAAAATGCCAGTCACTCCCAATCAGGCTCACCGGGGATTTTGGCGAGGCGTGTGTGCAGGAGACGTAAAAAGCGGCGGATGCTCTCCCCGCTCGCCTGTGAGACCTGTTTGTATTCCGCTCCGCGTTCGCCGCCGCTCCTGTGTTCCTGACAGCCGACCTTTCATAATGTATTCCTCCTGTCATCCCATACTGCACGCGCTCAGAAGGACAGACAGACGGACACAGACAAGAAGGGATAATTAGAATGCTTTTTTTTCCCTCTGCGAGGCTGTTTTCAGCTCCTTTGAGCACATTTTGTCATATAGGTTCCCCTTGGAATATGAACCACGCCATAACCCGGATATGTATTTTTTCCGTAGTTTATCTCTTTCATATTTTTAATATTGGTTTTTAAAATATACATGATACAAAGGCTTGGAACGCCCCAGACTGACCCTCAGCATAAGTATCTGTTTCTGCTACTGCCATTATCATGGTGAATGAGCCTGAAGCACGATTCACAACCTGCAAGTAACCTCACGGGTTCAGCAGCCCATTGTTTCTGCTGGATCTCATCATAAAGAAAAAAAAACACACAAAGCAATAAGGAGACTGTCACGGAGGAGTCACTCAGAGATGTCATCATTGCTGCTGGGACTCAAACACGAGAAAGGGAAAACTGAAAAAAAAAAACAACAACAATTGCGACAAGTCAAGGGTAGACAGACTGTCTCCTCAGCCGAAATAGCGAGGCTCCGCCATCGCGGCCCACCGGGTCCTGCACTCCATTTAGACGCCGTTCTGTAAAAATACCTTGCGCATTTTGGGAAACGAGGAGGTCAGATGCCCCCTGTAATTCTAATTCCGAATGGCGAATAATGTTTTGTCAAATGCTTGGCGGCTCTGAAGTAGACATACGCACGCTGGGAGGAGGTGGTGCTGATGAAGTGAGGGGCGAAGCGTGATAACTGAATATGCATGCGCATGGTGTTTGGTATCATATCGATCGCAATGAGGATTATGAGCATAGAGTGAAAACAAAATGAATGCATTAGCAGACGCACTGTAAATGCTGTAAGCTTTTTCCTCTCTTGTTTAGCAGGATACATCCATGGGTTCTTGGAGCACAAGTAATAAAGGCACACTGCTCACAGATACTATTTTTATTCAATCTCTGCAGCAACGTGACTCCGTAGAATGTGCGGTAGGTTGGGAGAGTCGTGAATTTGTGTCGTGTTCAGTCACATTTTTGAACTGTTATGATTTACATGACATCACTCATTGGTTTACTGCGATAACCTCAGTCGGTTCAGTCACACAACATTCAGGAGGTGGATTATACAGCTCGGTTCTATAAACCATCACAAGAGGGCGCTGTAGTGCAGCAAAAACACCAACCAGGACCATCCCTCTGAAAGACATCACAAGAAATTGTTCTGAAGAATGCTTCAGCTCACATACCTCAACTTTAATTAAACCTATCCTCTTAACACATTCTGGTTTTCGATTTTATGCAATGGAGAGAATATGGCTTTTTTACTTACTGTAAAAAACATTCTACTGCAAATATTAATATGTGCCTTTCAATCCATCATTTATGCATTTTTTTTTTACAAACCTAAATAATGACTCGCTCAATAAAAATGCTGTCAGGACTCCATAAACTAATACAAAAAAGGAATCAAAGCTGGAATTCTGTTGCCAAACAATGGATTTAAGCTCTGATTAACAGCAGGAAGATTTCCATCAAAACCTCAGCAATTGTTGTCCCCCTAATGGTTTTGGCCCTGAAGATCTGTTTCCTGATGTCTCCTTGTTCAGACACTGTAGACCAAGGTTTGCAGCCATCTTTTATTCTTGCTAATGCCCTGTAAAGCTGAACAAAGGCCTTTTCACTCTGTACCTATAACATTATTTCTTTCTTTGACAGATGCCCTTATCCAGGGCAACTTACATAGCTTGCACATTTTCCATTGTACTTTACTGTAGCAGCAATGGTTGTTAAGCACTTCGCTCAAGGACACAAAAGCAGGACCTGCCCATGATTTAAACCACAAAGCTGTGGTTGCAATTCCAGCTCCCTGACCGCCAAGCCACACTGCAGCGCTCTTGGCTTTTGCACCACGACCGTTTTTACAATTCTTCCACTGATAAAGCAATGGCCCAAATCTGATTGGACTGTGCCAGTGTCCGTTTGGTAGGACATGGCTTGCCTCCTGCTCAGAATGGCACATTCCGCCGTCAACTGGCAACGCAAATATAATGTCACCTTCATGGAGTGAGCAGCACTTGGAAACGAACCGCCACCAGCAGCATTTGATGTGTATGTGTGATCATTTTTCTTTGAATATTAAAAGATAAATAATAAAAAAACAAACAATAAAACTGCTCTGAGCTTGCTCCTTTGGGACATTGGAATTTGACTCCATTTTCAATCTGGGTGGCGCATGGGGAACAAAACTATAGACTATGGTGGCCCATGAGCTGATAATAGCTGAAACGAGGAACTGACCTTTATTTGATATTTATCCTGAACCCATTCTGATTATTTGCACAATTAACAGGAATGCTAATTCACCAAAGAATTACCAGGGGACTCCTCTCTATTTAACTGCATCTGTGATAGTTACCTGTGCATACATCTCATGAAATCTGTTTAGTTACAACAAACAAAACCAAAACCAAAAAAGTCACAAAACCAACTGGTTTAAAGTTAAATCCATTCCCCAATTCCTTTGGCATTGTCAAGCTTATTTACTGTGAAGCAGTCAGGCAAGGAGGCATTGCAACTCCTTCCTTTCTTAAAGTGTGTCCGGTATTTTACCATTACCTTTTCGCACCTCACAATAAATCATTTTCACTGTCACAAAGAGTTTAGGTTATCAGGAATCAGCTGCTAACGGGTGATTTTTACTCTCTTTACAGTGAGGGATCAGCTGCTGGGTGAGATAGGGAAGCCTTACTTGCAGTATGTTGGCTGGATTGTTTTTTTTCCCCTATTTTCTACCAAATTTGGAATGCCTAATTCCCTGAATTCTGGAATGCACATGTGTCATCATCGATGTTCGGTCCCATTGCACAACCCCCACTGTAATCCAGGAGAGTGTGGACAAGCACATGCCCTCCTCCGAGACACATGATGTCAGCTGCTGCTTCTTTTCACACTGCGGTCCACAAGCTAAGCTAACACAGGGATGAGCCCGATCGACTAGCAGGAGTCGCTGCTAATGGGACCGAAGCCCTTGCCGACGTCCCCTCCCTATCCCCAGCGGAACAAAGCCAATGTGTTCCGCCTGTGAGCTCCCGGTCACTGTCGGCTAGTGACACAGTCAGATTCGAACCTCAGTACGACTGCTTTTACCGACTGAGCCACTTGGGAGCCCCTTTGGCTGGATTGTTAATCACGAAACAAGAAATCAGGATGCAGGTTTGGGACAGATACCAGTTTAAAGGTAATTTCCCTCCCCTTCTACGCCGGCTCCCAAGATAAGTCTTCCGAATGCAACTTTCAGATCTGGAACTAATCACAATTGCATGCTGATCTCAGTGCATTTAAGAGAAGATAAAACATTGCAATGCAGAGATTACTTGCACTTTAATCAAGCAAGACCAATTATGTGGGGAAAAAAAATCTGTGTGAAATTTCATCATCTATTTTGTTGTGCTTAATTAGCACTCCAAACTCCCCCCCCCTTCTCTGAATCATTCCCATAATAGGGCCATGAGAAAAACTAGACCTGTTTTCTGGACAGGCATTCTAATGGCGCAGCGCTGTAAGCCTCCTTAGCCACTGCGGCCGGAATGATAGGTATTAATTCGACAATTAAGCCGCGGGACTAATTAGCAAGATGATGGGGCGTCTAACACTGAGATCTGTTTACAGCCCGTTTCTGAGCCATTACAGGCACGGGGTGGGCCTGGGGAAGAGGCGCGGCACATGCATCAGGAGCAGCCGCGTTATGTGAAATGGCATCCATCATCCACAGCACTGTTGGAGGATGCGGGGATACCAGCATGGCGGAAGGAGTGCCTGTTAATCAGGGCTGCAGGAGCCATTTGGTTCTCCAGCTCTGCGGCTTTGTTAGCGGCTCTTAGCTCTCGCGTTAATTTACGCCGGTGTTGCTTTTTGTACTAGCTGTGACATTTTATGAGGCAGAAGGGCACAGAGCTTCATCAGAAATGCTTTTAAAGTTATGAGGAAAGTGACAGTTTGGTAAAAGGCTCCCGGGATAGCTCTATGAGAAAAATAACGGAAATGAGTTTTGTTGGGCGTACCAAACGTGTGCATCTGTCCTTTAAAGGCCATTGACATTTGCTACTGCTATTGTGTGTTGAACTAAACAGTTTTCATGAGGGCCATTTTCAAATGCTTATTAAGTTTCCAGAAAACATAAACAATAGAGTTTCCATAGGTTCATCTCCATCAAACGTGCCCACCACCACTACTGTAGTGGCAAAGTGTTTGTATTTGTTTCAGGGATCGGTGGAAACAAGGAAACAATTTAATTATCTTATTTTATTGATTGAAAACACACTGGAACCCAAAAGCCAACTTTGCAAGTTGCTCCTCAGCATCACCACAGACATGCCTTTTCTAGACTTTTACCAGGTGTAGGAGCCAATCACGTGCTAAACCATCAATGCTTAACAACTGATGTGATGGCAGCAATATGGTGTAGCGGTTAAGAGCAACACTTATAACCAAAACGTTGCTAGTTTGATTCCCATGCAGGCCTCTGCTGTTGTTCCCTGGGCGAGGTGCTTAACTGAAATGGCCCCTGTAAATATCCAGCTGCATGAATGGGTGGCGTAAAAATTAAAAGCGATGTGAATCATGCTGGATAAGATTGCCTGCTAAGCAAATGTAGAGGAAATCTTAATAAACTCTGCATTGATCTTTTCCAGGGCCTAGCATTAGTATTCAATTAAGCGAACAATTAAGAGATTCAAAGAGGTATTAAGGTCATTCAGCTCAACAGACTTAATATTCAAATTGCACAACAAACCGCATTTACTTTTTTTTCCTATTGCATTTTACCATTCTGCTCATGAATTATTCTCGCATTGTCTAGTTGCACAATACCATAAATAAAATGCTTCAGACCTTAGGACATAAGATAGTGATAATGGCTGATAATTACTTCCCTATTTCATGCATAATTTAGATATAATGTAATCACAGTGTAATAATGGAAAACTCGTAAAAGTAGAAATGTGTCTGGTTTTGTATTGTGAGAATTTCCAGATTATGAAACATTGCGGAAAGAATGAGAAAAATATTGCAGGGAGATTATTTGATATTAAAAAAGAAGAACAAAAAAGTGCTAAACATTTTGCAGCTCTACATATTATCATCATCATTGTCCTTCTGAATAGCAAGTAGCTCCAGTGGCAAGGCCTGTACATTTGAGGTCAACCTTGCTCTGTGATTCAATCTCCAGAATAAACAGGTAACTACATTACCCAAAGGATTGTATTGTTGATGTGGAATGTATTGTTTTAATCACATGATTTTTGGTTGAAAGGAACATATTATTAAGAGTATTGCCGGTTACTTTACATTTTTGTACCATAGAATTGCATTCAGAAAGTTTATTAATTCTAACAAATCAATGTTTCGTCTGGTGCAGTTGACCTTACATCCTCACGTCGGCAGATGTAGACAGACTCCAAAGATCGATTTAATTTAATTGTCATAAGACTCATTTTTAATCTACATTCAGGCACGTAGCTTGTTCTTTAGTTGCAAACCTAAAGGAGCTGTCAATAAACTATTACAGATCTGCCACAGAGAGACAGGGTTGATGGATTCCAGTATAGAGGTGTTCGAGCATTAGAGAACTTTTTTAAAATACCTATAAGGATTTAGCATCATTATACTCCATCTTTGGGTAGAGATGGTGTTTAGGATTTAATATGATTATGTCAGTGAATGTACAGCCTATGGCAAAGGGGAGTGTGAGGCTACAATCACGCATACATTCACACACACGCATACACACACACACACACGGTTTGACTTTATAGTGCGTGACAGACCAGTAAACCAGTAAAGAGTGCCCAGCTGAGGTGTCAGCTGGTTAATGTATTCTCCTATCTCAGCGAATACAACTGTAAATGTGTTCAGCAGTGGTGACATGTCTTTACAGGTTCCCCTGCATTGAGTGACTCAGAGCTCAGTATCTTCTCCGTTAACCAGTAGCGCAGAGTTAGGAGGGAGACAGACGCAAGCGCAGCACACATGTTGTTTATGGTGATATCAGTGAATGTTGCCTCTATGGTTACACCTACCCAGATCCTCGGAGTCACAGTGAGTCCACTGAGTGACATGAGTCCAGCTGTTCTTTTCAATGGGGTGTGCCTCACAAATGACAGAGGCAAGTACTATTTGCTCATACTTGAATCAGCTGAGGTGTGTGTGTGAACATACCCTGATTGATTTAAAACACTGTTCCTTGATACTGTAAACAGGTTTGCTTTCAACAATGCTGAGGCAGGGAGGCTAAAGAAATGATACAGAAAGACCAACAATACGAGTTCGAACCTGAAGCTCATTTTCATACTCCCAATCACAGGCTGAATTACTCAAAGACAGATCTTCTCACACTGAATCAAGGCGATTAAATTTAACATAGTGTAGACTAAACTAGGAAGACTTACCTTGAGATAACATGTGCAGAGAACAGCTGATTCAGAAAGCACAAAGCATTATGCATTTAGCTTAGGAAAACATTGGAGTCCAACATACCAAATCAACTATGGCACAGTAGCAAAGGATGCTATTGTCCCTGTGCTACATTGTGCAAAGTGGAAGGGAGGAGGTAGAAGGTCCGTGCTGATCCACCTCAGGCTCCCTAGAAGTAAACAGTATGGATGTCTTATCTATGTATGTCTTAACGGATCTCTTTTTATGGATTTTCTCAATTTCAGTGAAATAGAATCATGTATTTTAGAACAATGGAAGCAGAAATGGTAATGAGATGAATGAAAGAAACTGCATAGTCCAGCTGAGTGTTTTTAATAGTTTTGTGCACATGCGCTATGATAATGTTGAAGCAAGACAAGTGAGAAGTGGCAGGTGCACTAAATCTTGCACTTGCAATTATGCGTCGCTGGGGTCGAAACATTTCTGACACGCCATAAAA
The DNA here is from genome assembly GCF_013368585.1 of Megalops cyprinoides. Lineage (NCBI taxonomy): Eukaryota > Metazoa > Chordata > Actinopteri > Elopiformes > Megalopidae > Megalops > Megalops cyprinoides. The sequence goes on from NC_050604.1 coordinate 12,676,270, forward strand.
TTATCAGGAAGTCATAGGAGGTCATCAAGAGGTCTCAAATACAATTTTCAGGTTGTCATGAATGACCTACGACTGCATCACTTCCCAATTTACTCCTGAAAGGAGTAAAAAAAAGGAGTGGAGTAAAAAGGAGTAAAAAAAAAAAAGAAAATGGTCATGGCCATTTTCGAGAATTCTTTTTGACCCGCTCAAATGGTGCAGTGTGAGAGTCTTTAACTGAAGCATTTTAATAACTCGGCTCATTTCTGAGATTGTCAGCTGTTCAAAGAGAACTGGAACAGCTGCTGGAGGTAGCTCTCTGCAATCAGGATTCGTCACACCCGGTTTAAGATATTACATCCACACAAAAGCTCACTCAAGGTAACCTACTTACGACTGCCCAGTTTCAATCTGAAGTGGGTTTCCAAATGCAGTATGCAACATAAACCCTAGATGACTCTCAACCATTCAGCATGGCAACAATGCCTCTCCACCTCACTGTAACATTTAATATCCAGCACCTCAGAACAGAGCTGCCATTTATTTTTCAACAAAGGTTTACTGACCAGACTGAGGTCACTTCAATTTAACTTTTTGCCACTGGAGAAAAAAAGATTTACTTAAGGTGAAAGAGTTCCCCACCACATTTTTCCCATTGTGTGTATCTACGTTCATATTCAACTTGCCATAGGTCATGCATAGCCAAGTGCTTTATATATACATATATAACATATACGTTTACATTTGTTACTTTGGCAGACACTTTTATCCAAAGCCACTTACAAGTGAGGCAGAGTACAAATGTATGTATGTATAATTTCCATTTTGTTCTGCTTTTAGCTCATGCTGTAGTAGAAAAGTGTGGCAGAAATGTATGCAGAGTAAACACCTCAATATGTTGTGCATTGTGTAAAGCCCATTTAAGCTTGTTTTTTCCTCAGAAATCCACCACATGCATGTATATATAGTGTTAGGGAAAATTTTCACTATTTAGGAAGTGTAATGAAAGGACGAAAGGGGTTGATTTATGAATGGACGGTTATTTTTGTGACCGATGAGTTCATCAAAGGTAAGTTATCAACATATCAACATATTTGCACAAGAATGGAAGAACTAGAAGAACAACTGGTGTAAACACAGACATTTCCATAGAAGTCTTATCTAATTACAATGTGCAATGATACGTGTTAATTTGTGTGTTAAAGGACTCTCAATCAAACTGCTTGCCAGCCTGCTCAAGGATGATAATTATTCCACAATGTACTGTGCATGACAGGAACAGGCATAATGCATTTAATTTAGCAGCTAAAATGCCATCACGTACAAACCCTGGCAAAATGCTTCCCATAACTGTCTTTGCATTGTAGAAGAGATGTTTTTATGTGTGATTGAAGTCATATGTATGATGTGTGTGACTCTCCAGTAAATAGCAAAGCAGCTAAAGGAAGCATTTGAAGTACACACTGAATTATTGAAGGGCTTTACTTACATGTGAAAATACATAAACCTGTGTATGAGTATGTCTCTTGGGAGTCAATAAACCCCAGTTGCATGTTGTTTCACAGACAGACAGATGAGTTCAAAACAACACTAGAGAGCATTGCTCCTTCTCGTGCAGAGAAATGGACTTTTCCTTGAGCTTTGAGCTTCAGAGACCACTCCACAAGCCTGAGGTTTCAAAACACTTACTGTATTACTGTAGAAAAACATTGATCATTAGGTCAGCACAGAACCCATGGAGGCACCGGTTGTCAGGTAAGCAATTGCCCATGGAGCTAGCAGCAATCCTGGTGTATGATAGAAACCGGTATTTCTTTGAATGCAATATATTTTTGTCCATTTTCACCTCGACTTTTGGATTTGCGAATATATTCATCATACAAAAGTCTGAGGGGTAAAACACTGTTGCACAGTGGTATATGAAATTAACTCACTTGAAAAATAAGGGAAAAGCAAGGATCTTTATTGCCAGTATTAATTCCCTTTGAGCATTGTACAGTATTTCCTATGTCTGTGCCAATAAAATGTTCACCATATGCAATTAAGAGACTGCTCTCTTTTGCTCCCCTGCACAATGAATTAAACCTGTTTGAGCAGTCCTCCATAGACTATGGTCTTTGGTTTAATTAAACACACAAAATTAAATTATTTGTCTTTGTGTTTTCAGGCCCAGAAGGGGGTTGTTCTGGGGCACTTGCCCGTGTGGCATTCCTTTGTTTGACGTTGCGCCTAAAACTGTATAATTCACTGCATGGATGCTTTGTTGGAATGGGTACCCCCCTGATGAACCTCTTACCATATGGGGATGGGTGTGTTAAATCAAAGCCTTCGTTCTTTGCCGTAAATGAGGGGAGGAGCGTACAACCTGCCAATGACACCCAGAATTCCCAGAATTCTCCTTGAGACTAGCACCGCTCAATGTTCACAGATAACCGCGAGTGGACGGGAGATGATGGGAAATTGCTTGGCCAGAATCTGAATGAAGAATGCTGAGGAATTGCTAGGTATTCCTGAGCCAATTGCATTGTGGAGGGTAACAGTATTGGGAAGTAAGCTGAGTGGAAGCATACCGCACAACAGCCCTGCACTGAGGCCTTTGCCTCAATATGTGAGTTTGAATATGTGTCAAAAAGTTTCATCAAAAGATAAAATCTGAAACAACAATAAAGAATATGCATCAGTGGACCAAATTAAAAGCTGTGCAGAATGATAATGTTTTATGCAACAAACCACAAAAAATTATTGGATAAGAATAACAGCTCGATGGTGGACCCGACTGAAACGCCCATGTGAATCCTAATGCAAAGACGCTACCCAAACAGAATAACCATGCTTGACCTGACTGAAATCATTATGAGGACACAGCGGTATACAACAACATGCTAAAAAAGTTATTTAAACAGAAGCATGCCTGGGATTAAAGAAGGAATTAGTACTAATTATATTCCTCTGTCTGCTATTCAAAAATGAAAGAAGCAACCATGAACTAATTAAAAAAATCAATGCTACTGTTCTAGTATGCTGACTGTGTTCTCACAGAGAGCGGGAGAGCATGCTGGGAGTGTGTGGATAGATGTAAACTGTCCATCTTGAAAGATACTGAAAATACTAACTTCCTCTAATGAACTGGCTAACTGTCAGAGTTCCATTTGCTAGGGAGTGTTTATTTCAAATTTTGCTTTTTTTTGAACTCGTGTGTAAGTTAATACCTTAATATTACAATTGTTGATCTCTGTTTTTATTACTTTGTCCTCTGTTTAAAAAGCATGGTCTTAAAATGCTTAGCTACTTAACATTCCAAAGCTCTCCATTGCCACTTTGAGGAATTAAAGCCAAACATAAAGCCATAATTAGCACACTTGTACTACAGTCATTTAAATGGCTTACGGTAACTATACTTTTGAAACGTCAGGACTTTCTTTCTCCTCTCATGTGCATTGGGTTTCACGTTTCACGTTTGCACACTATTTTTGATTCATGCGTGACAAATTTGTGTTTGGTTTGTGTTTTGTTTTTGCATGGATGATGTTTCTCTTCCATCAAACACTGCGACTGTTGACATTTTGGGCTGTAATTCAACAGATTGGTGTATCAGTGCATGCGGAAGATGCATTCCAAAAAGGCTATAAAGTGTGTTGCTTGAGTGTCAGGTCAGTTCTGCTATAATGCATGTTTTGCAGATAGGATATAATGGGATTGAGTAAACAGAAATACATTACACAGGTAAAAATAAGTGGTCGCGCAGCATCACATGACGTGGGGTGTTGCTGACTAGCTTCTACATACTACCCATCCGGCTCAGTCTTTGTTCAGCCTGCATACACATCTCATGTTTTATTGTGGACTGTGCTTTACCCAATACCATTTGTCTTGCTTTGCATACAGCATTTTGATTTTCATCTATCACATAGTGACTAACACTTATAACATGCACCCCCACCCTTTCATGTTTTTATTCAATCGAACGAGTGATACCATTAAATTGAAACACTGACATAACAGAAACATAACATAAAAGATAATAACTTAAACATAAAAGAACAAATAAAAACTAACAATATTACTGCAAATCCTAAAGGAAAATCACTCTTGTTGTCATATTAAAAACCTACTACACCCTTAATTCCTATTGCATCCATTATAAAAAAAAAATTCCAAAATGTGATGCTCCTCCATAATGTGTTGTTTACCTATACAGCCTGTACATTGTGCAAGTGTTCTTTCTTTCAATAAACACCCTAAATCATGAAAACCCTCCCTAAATATATTTCTATTCTTCAAGACATCCAGTGGTCGGTTTAGTGGACAAGCACTACCCCCTTCGATCATAAGCCTGGGGCAACTCAGGAGGTGAAGAACAAACCCATCACCTGTCAGCATGGCTTAGTCTCAGTTAATACAGAACAAAGAACATGTCTCCTTCTATTTCTGTGTATCACATGAGGTTTGTTCCCCATGTAGCTCGATTTAAGAGGCAAACAGGTAAATAATGCAATCTACAGTATGCCCTAAAAATAACAGCATGATTTTCCCCAGGTAGGCTGTTTTTGCTTAGAATGAATATGTTCTATATACATGTTCAAGGGATACTGAAGCCATGTGCTGCATATATCAAACATATTAGCCTCTGACTGTGACCTAACAGTGTTTTGCAGTGTCTCTTGCAGAGGGCAAACATTCATGCTATGAATTCAAATATCACAAAGCAGACAACTAGAAATGGCTACTAGAAATGCAATTGAATTTTCTTGAATCTGAATCCATGACCATTAATAAAAAAATGTGTCCTGGTTCTGTGCATTTAAAGCCAGGCCGTATGACGCAGGCTGTTCCGATAAACCCATTTCTCCCACTTCCTGGTTTGTGAGATTGTAGTACTAATACTAATACAGAGTTCTAATGCTAAAAATTGCCATCAGCAGGCATCACTTTTCCAAATTGAGGATTCCATTCCAAATTCTATTTTATGATATTTTGTCCAAAATGGATAAAGTAGCCCCTGACAGTACACGAGTCAAAATCCCATACTGACACAGTCTCTCTGAAATGAATTGCAAATGTAAATACAATATGGCATTTTAGATTTAGCCTCAGTCAGGTTGTGATAGTAAAAATTGAGGTTATTAACGTGCAAATAACCATATTCCCCAACTACTGCATTGCAATTCCAATTTAAGTGTGATCTATTAGTTCCGATTACTTCTGCATTGCCCGCTCCTTTCCCGGTCTATGAATATGCCACGGTCGGAGCCGAAGGCCCCAGCGGTGATTTGTTTGCATGGATTAAATGTCAGATTTGGAAATGTGTTATTACAGTGGACCTCTGGAGTAACACGCAGAAGGCCTTCAAAAAAGGAGTCAAACCACTGAGTTTTTGACATTGCATGTCATACTCGATTATGTGCGTTCATTTTTTTTTGTTGTTGTTGTTGATTTTCTCGCTGTGCAACAGGAACTAAAAATATTATGAGAGACTTTGCAATGTGATGGCACAGGTAGAGGCCCTCTCAATTTATCCTTTGGCCAGAATGTGTTTGACTGGATCCCTCTGTGAAGTCTTAAATAATTAAGGCAGGTAGGATATACTATGAATCATTGTAGCACCTGCATGTTGCATGCTGACATCTTAATGGACATTTTTTCCAGGAGATGGCAATGTGGAAATGATGTGGAATCATTGCCATGAGTAGTTGGTCTCCAAAATCTGCTTGTTTTACGTCCAAAACTAAAGCAAGGACATTATTTAACCAAAGATTTTCATGTCTGTGTTACTGCACTGTGACAGCCACTTAGTGAGTTAGACTATGTTCATGCTCCACATGCTCCACAGTGCTATCACGTCTAAGCCATTTCAAAACCAATATGACTGAAATTTCACATACCTGGTGAACTCATCAAATTTTTGGCAAGGATCATTAGAAAAAAAGAGATATTTTGTGAAGTTCTGTAAAATATTTTTTAATATCTACTTTTGGTCATGCTAAGTTTAAAGGTTATTAATACCTTAATAACTTTTGGGTAAAAAAAAATAAAATAAAAAAATAAAAACAGGTTAAGTTGGGGTGGCAGTGTAGCACAGTGGTTAAGGAGAAGGACTGAAAGGTTGCTGGTTTGATTTCCAGCCGGGGCATTGCTGCTGTACCCCTTGGGCAAAGTAGTTAGCCCACAGGTGCTTCAGTAAATATCCAGCTGTATAAATGGATCACACACAAAAAAAACTGTAACCAATGTAAGTTGCTCTGGATAAGACCGTCTGTTAAATGCCTGTAAATGAACTGAAAGGTAATTTTTTTGTCCTTTTCATCTTTGGGTTGCTCTTACGTTCACATAAAATATTGTTTTTTGGTTAAATACGTATTTTATATGCTATTTTATTAACCGTGCTACAATTTGATATATCATTTACTTTGTTGAAAAACATAACTCGGAGCTTAGTTTAGCTTGGTTTACTGTATCAGCAACATTAATATTCCGTATCTTCATTCTTTTTGTTGTTCAGAGTTGACCACGTAAAACACTGGGATCTCCTCAGGTGAAAAAGATACTGAGGAATATCAGAAAGCAGACCCTGAAGCACCTGTCCAGCTATCATTTTCATTATTAAAAACAATGGGAATATTACGTTTAACTGCTTACAGTGGTGTTTGACCTTCACACTCAAATAAGGATGCGCAACCACAACCGTCACTGAGGAGTAACATCACAATATTGTCCTGACATCACACATACTTGCAGTTATTCACTCTCATAGCCATATGCCAGTGGGGAAACATCAGCATGATTTTATACAAAGGAATACCTTAGGCACAGAGGTGTTCTGTCCTAGACAGCTCTATGCTTGATTGATGTCAAGAAATGCTTTTAAGTTTTCCTTTTGGGTTTGCGTGCTTGACATTTGAGCTGCATTTGAACAGCACAAACAAAGGCTGAAACCTTGTGTGAGTGTATGCCATAAAACCTATAGGCAAGAATTTTTTATTTAAAAAAAAAAAACAACAATACAAAGACAAACTCCATAGTCACAAAGTGAAACATTTGTCTAAGGGAAATAAAAGGACAAAAACAAAACACAAAAATATGTCTAAGTACCTTGACAACACCAGTTGTTGATGGCCATTGTCCTGCGTCATTACTTAACTACCATTTTATTGAGATTTGTTCAGAAACAGTGACTTCCAATACCCATAATAGGAGAATCAAGAATAAGAATGCAACATATGAATGCAATATAGGTGGAATACAAATAAACATGATCATAATAATTATAATTCAAATATAAACAGTACATACTAATTTATTTTCTGCAAATGAATGGAATAGTCAATAATATGGAGGAGACGATGGCTCTGACAGCTATGTTTGCCAACGATAATAATGATCGCCCAGGAAACCTCAGCCGTGAGCATTTTTATTAATGTGTTTAGCATACACTGCTGTCCAGAGTGACTTATAAGGCTCACATTTTTACATAAATGTATTATGCACTTGTGCAACTTTCTGAAAATGAACAGTGACCCACCTGAGAATTGAACATGGGACCTTATGTTTTTAAGGCCTCTACCTTAACTACCACAGTGAATAATAGTAATACAACAAAATACAGCAATGCAATTTTCCGTGGTTTAATACTCGCTTTTTTGAGTTTAATGGCCATTAGAATGGAGCATGGGCAATAACCAGAGAAGGAGATGCTCACGTATAGGCTTTAGTGGTGGGTGAAATTGTGGAAGAGTTGGGAGAAGGAAATAAAAAAGCCAAATGATCTGTTCTGGGGCCACTATAATGTGAGTTTCAGCTTTGGAACCATGTGAGGTCAACATTTTTCTCAAAGGTTTTTACAATTTTACATATTTATTGCTTCCATAACCCAGTCTCAGAGGTCCAGGTCCACCGTAAGGCTTCTGTGGGACAATTCCGATGAAAAGTAATTGACGGTCAGGATGCAGCACCTTGCAGGTATCTGTCAGTACAAAAATATCTGACCTCATCACCTCAGCTAAGCGCCATATCTCGTTGCTGTTTGCAGAGGCCTCCCTAGTCATCAGAAGAAAGCTCACGCAGTATGTTGCCGCTCTGGGAAAATGAGTGGAGTAATATATGCAGAGGCAGACACCCTAAAGATGTTAATGAGACGGAGCGCACCTTTTCATCTCCTGGCCAGTGTTTCCCAGTTGTTGTGAAACGGAAGTGCGAAATCAGCATGGAACCGCACTGCCACAGGCAGGCTCATCCTTAAAAATGTGGTAAGCAGTTGACAGTGCGCCTGTGTTCCTGCAAACTTGTTTGGCAAAAAGTAGTTTCTTCTATTAGAACTGGAATGGCTGTGCATATCTGTTCTATTGCTGATACAGTTTAGTGGTTTAGTGGTATAAACTCCTGCTAAGATCATAACAGCCAGCACAAAATGTCCACCAAGTAGATTCTGTATTATTACATACTGGCCTCAGAGATGTCCTTGTCCAGGGTGGCATTCACAGCTTATAAATTATCCATTTACTGTATACAGTAGCTGAACAAGTACCTTGCTCTAGGTTAAAACAGCAATGCTCCACACAAGATTTGAAACAGTAGCCCTAAGGATCGGTTCCATGACACCACTGAACGCCCACAGCAGGCAGCTTTGATTGTCCCACCAGCTTGCACAGCTGCCCCTGAATACCAAGAGGACCTGAAGCCTCTGGGGGACGCGTTGGCCTCTGCAGAAGAACGTTCTCATCCAGGATCATCCACAGATCCCAAGCTCTTAGCTCCGTCCTGATGCTGCGGGCAATCCTCCTCCCCAGCTGCCGGGTGCTCAGCCAATGGCTGCCTTTCTGGCGGGGCAGAGATATTACGTCGATGGTTGGCATCCGTCAGCCGCTCCGACTGAACAAGAGACAAGGACTTAGTGCATAGAAACGCAGTCATGGCTAGGCTATTATTAGCTCTACTTCTCTGAGACAGACACAGTTTGCGTACAGTAAGCGCTTTACAATATGGATGTTTCAGTACAGTACATTCTCTGTGATTATTATTCCCAAATGTGCGCTTACATGATGATTAGTCATGCGTACATGCTGAGCGGTTATCCGCTGATGTGAAAAACGCCCCTGTGGTGTAATGTGTCATGTTAACCCCGCATCTGGAAAACAATTACAACTCGGCATCTTGCCGATTACTTAAACACGAGACACGGGCGGTGTTGCTTCTTATTTTAAATTTGGTTTATCACACACACTTTACATAAAATACAGTCTGAAATAGAACTGGCGATGTCTGTCTGGAGCATCATGAAATTAATTTATACTTGTTGTGAAGAGAGCCAGCTCACCATACCTATGCTCCGAAGCCATGTCCCCATAAGCCACTTACTTGTAAGAACCCTGATGAATGCGTGTCCATGCAATATTTTTCCACCAGACATCCAAACGAGAGAGCTCGGAAATACAAAAATAAACTAAATTTGTTACTCTTGGTGCATGGCTACCCAGACGCAAACACTGGATGAGACGTTCCGGACTGCATCGGCCACCCTGAAGACCCATACAAACTCGGAGATTTAACTGCTGCAGTAGTAATTCCAAATGTTTTATGACTTCCATATGCTTTCATTATCACGATGGTTTGCAGACGTTACTGGTCATTATACTTATAACTCCCAGCACCCAGTGCCATTAAAAGAATCTGGTTCATTAACTACACATTTTTTGTGTAAAAATGATCATATTTTATATGAGATGTGAAACACACTCATGGAACCACAGTACAATTGCCTAAGCTCTGTGTTAGTATGAGCAATTGCTGTGCAAATGCTATACCAGAATTGCATTGACTGTTAAAGCCCATGCAGTGGTAGTGTCACTCCTCTCCCAAAACTTTAACCAGGCCCTTTTATTGCAAGTATCCACCCAGCACCCCCAAAACATACAGATACAATAAGCAAAATCAAACTTTACTGAGTTACAGCAGTTCAGAAAACACAAATACAGACAAGACTTCCCTATCACTGACCCCACCTTCCCTCAGTCTATCCAGCATCCCCTAGAAGCCTCATCACCACCCAGACAGGCTAACCCGAATGTAAGCGTTGACCCCACACACTCTGCACACACTGCTCTATAAGTGAATTCATCTTTCTACACAGCCTCTTCCTCTTCCTCTTTGTAAGTGTGTTAATATAGACAGCAAAGCAACCCACAAAACCACACTTAAAGCATCATCGGGGCAGAAACTTTTTACATAAGAACACATACTTCCACCTCTCACTACCACCCCCTACTGGTTGGGTGGGGAACAGCAATAAGGGATCACACACACAGCCTCCCACAGACTCACACATGAGCAAAAGAAAAGTCAGCATGAGCATAGCATTGGCTACACCTATGCCTTGCCTCACTCACCAACTGCAGCTTCAGTCCCCACTCCTGCTGTAATTGGTTACTTCACCTGCTGACACTGGGATTGAATTTCAGGTTATGATCAGGGTTAGGGGTATGTTTAAGCTGCAGCCCTATATGCCACCATATCAGGTGCGCTCTGTAACTTGCTCTGGATAAGAGCTACTGCTACCTGACAGTGCAATGTAACGTGGCATAAAGGCTAACTGGGGTTTATGCTTCAGCCAAATAATACTCGACTGCTTATTCTAAGTTATGCTACCTGCATTTCTTCCAAGCAACGAGCTTTGAACATGGGTGTGAGTTTTTGCATTCACACTGCTCTGTCCGTGGCCGCGCTTATAATTCAGGGGAGGGAAGGGTGCGAAATGCTACAGCAACTCCAGCAGACTCTTTAATCAGATTCCTTGAGGCCACTGTGCCCATTGAGTGGCAGGGCAGAATAATGAATCAGGCTGTGTCCGCCGGGATTTCGAACTTTCCATTTCCTGGATAAAAAAAGTCCATTTAAATTACATGGTTACCAATATGACATATTTTTATTTGACTTAATTAAATATTGAAATCATAAAATGTTACCCTGTTAATAATTTAGAGATAGTTCAGCTTCAGCTAGCAAGCAAAAAAAAAAAAAGAAAAAGCTGAAATGGGACACAATGGCACTTAATCTGTGAAACTGACCTACTGAAACTGCTTTTAAAGTACAAATATTTATTACTGTTTTCCCCAGGGAATTTTATGTTGTGTGTTTAAATACTGTGCATTTGCACAGAGTGCCACCACCATTTCAACTTAAATAAACAGAATCAGGCATAATTGGCAGGTGCCTGGTCATGTTCTCCCACCAACAATAATTATCTTACCTTGAAAATATTAATTAAGAGATGTATCTAATTGGAGCTTGGTATTCATTTGAAGTTTTCTCAAAGAAGCTAATACGTCCTTGAAAACAACCCCCGGGAAATTGCCTAGCTGTGCCAACCAAATGCAAAGTCATTGGCCCTTACAAGGCTGATTTAAGAGAGCCTGGTATGGCCAACCAGACACTTCCCGTGGTTCTTCTTATAAGACATAAACATATAGCTGTGTATGCACATGAACATTTTTGACTTACACACAGCCCTGAATCTAATACCCCCATTCCTGATGGTGTGTCACAGATGTCTGTGGCTGCTGACTAACAGCCATGGATAACATCAAGAACAGTTATCATGTTACTCCCGTTTATCCGAATGGAGTCTAGCCACACACAGGGGCAGTTGTGTCCATTGAAAAAAGGGGCGAGTCACATCCATGGGGCAAGTGTGGTCCCATATACAGTGAGGATGGCTCCATCCACACTTGATCATGATGCTCTCTTCCTGAAAGCACAACGATGCACTGGACAGGTGTCCTACCTAACCATATGGTTTGACCATTTGGTCAAATGTATCTGAAACCTTTACAAATACATACTGTATAACCATGCCTTTGTCTTTAGAGAGTAAATACGCTTTTGAAGGTATATGTTAAAAAAAAATAAATAACAGCTTAAAAATTCAAAGTAATTCCTTGTCTGTAAGACAGCAAGGGAAATTGATGTGTATGAGGTCTATCAGGCCCTTAGGTATAACAGACACAAGAGTTTGCTGGCTGTTAAAGCCTGCGCACCATCCCCGCCCCCGATCCTTCCCTTCCCACACACACCAACACACACGCACATCTTTTACTTATAATGGAGCCCCGCTGATTTCCCTTTCAGGCTGCGGAGCGGCAGAGACTGACAGATGTTCCTCTGTGCTGCCCGTGGGTCCTGGAGGGAGAAGCAGGGGTAAAGAAAGAGTGTGTCACAGAGAGCCAGCGGGATGGCAGATTAGAGAATCCTCTTTTCACAGGAAGACCCGGGGACAGGATTGGAAAGGATTCATCTCCAGATACATGCACCACGCCTGGCTGAGAGGAAAGAACTCGGGGGTGCGAGCGGCACCCAAAGACCACTGCAGCCGACGCGTGGCTACAGCAGTCCCAATGACAGCAGCCAAGCGCTCCTCTCTTCAAACAAATATACATCATCAGAATAGAAACAAAACGTTACCGTCTCTGTTTATCTAACCACAATGTGATTAGTGCTTCACTCTGAGTAACGCTTTGAGGAAATGGTAATTTTAGTCCGTGATATGAGCTCAGTTATAAATACATTGTGCAAGTAACAAAAATAGTGCAGCTCATTCTGATTAGATGGATACAGGCCCATACACACGTGTGGTTTTTTTCAGACAGACTAAAGGAATGCCTTATTTTGACCTACTTTACATGTTCATGGAGGAAGTAGGGTTAAAGGATGTAGAATTACATTCCTAGCAATAGGGGAAACCCTAAGCTCTTTTTCAGAGATTTAACAGACTTAAGCAAACAACACAGTTTCCCTTATTCACATTATAAAAAAACAGAAAGGAGCAAAACCTGAGCTGCAAATTGTAAAGTTCTTGTACATGTTAGCATTATGTTGAGCATAAACATGATCATAATAATTATAAATATATAACACAATGTCTGCTTTCCTGCTTTTGAAAATTTAATTCAGATTTTAATCTGAAATTACCCCTAACACATTTGAAGGACACAGTCTTACGTGTGATATCACTATTCCTAAATAAATTGAAAGAAAAGTTCTGGAGAAGATCATACTCAACCATTTTGGCAGGCGTGAGGTACAGTAGTTGAACTGAGGTGGCACAAGGTTGGGGTGGGGTGGCACTTCAAATTTGAGTGAGGAGACAAATGCAATTGCAAGTGCTGAGATCACAGCAAGCATTTTCAAAGAATCTTCAACTTCTTTGTCTTCTTCCTTTGAATTCTGGGCCAATTAAATTTGGAATAGCATGAAGCCGTACCTTCACCAAAGATTAAAGAAGTTCTGATGACATGAAAAGGGTCATATATTATGACTTCCTTGCAAACTTTCTTGTAAATGATTTGTGTCCATAAATGCTTCACTCTCCAAAGGATTAGAAAACAAAATAACTAACATAAAAATCTTAGCTTAATATACCATGCAGTACCTCATGAATACTATGCTCTTAGAAAAAGAGCAATTAAGACAAAAGCTTATATATGCAACTAAGAGCATCAAGAACTTTACATCTATATCCCATCTGTACACAATAAAGTATGTTGACCTGAAGAAGCCCTACCCCTTGTGGAAATGCACTGGCATCTGGCTGAGTGCTTTCTGAACACCATATATTTCTTTTGCTGGTGTTTCTTTGTGGCTCTGAAGACTACTTTTTGCTCTAACCATATGGAACCGCAACAGTACACAGGAGTACATCACTGAAAAAAAAACTTTTTTCGTTATTGTTCCAGGTGTGGTTTCTATCTGTATTCCTCTTGGATAGGTATTTCTTGGCCTTCTGTTGTACTTCAACACACCTGCCCATTCAATGTAAAATGATTACAAAATATCCTGAGAGGGCAGCAACTGAGCCGGCTTTCCAAACCAAAATCTCCTAAATTTAGGGGAAACACTTGAGACAGCATTTGCAGCCATGGCATCGACTTGCTTTGTAGGTCCATACTGAGCAGGCCTTTTGGATTCTGCTTGTGTAGGTTCACAACAAGCAGCCCAATCTTGGATTCTGCTAGAGTAGGTTCCTCTGAAAACTCTGAATAGCATGCCAGCTGGACGCCTTTGTGATCATTCATCGACTAAAGGCTCCGGCTCCTCGATTTAGCACATCTCAAAGAGCGGAAGAACGTGGAGACATTAACTGAGGGTGAGGTAAGGCCTGAATGTATTGAATACGGTGAAAGCCAATTGTTTGTGTAGGATCCGTTTACTGAGAATCCACAAAAAAATGGAAAATGCTGACCTGACGTTGGTGCACAGAAAAAAATGCATTCCTACAGATATCAGCTCAGAAAAATGCATTTGGTAAAAGTTTGCTATGATCATTTGCTAAATCTGTACCCATGACCACAAATTGATGGCTTTATGTGGCTGGATGGATAGTTCCTACAGGACTAGATAAAATGATTACCAATGATAGCATCCACCCATCAACCAAAATGCATTTTTGCTAACCCAGTTTTGCAATTGGACTGTAATTAACCACAGAACAGAGGAAATATTTCCTCAGAGTATAACAATAAAATCACCAAGAAAAAATAGCATAAAAACAGTGGAACAGAAACAAATTAAAGCTTCTATCACAAAAAAGCTTTATGAGTGTTCCCAGGATACTCTGATATTTAACTCTAGCTCAGGGGTGTGTGTGTGTGTGTGTGTGTGGGGTGAGTCCATGAGGAGACCCAATAAAAGCAATCAATGCCTACACATTTTCATATTTTCTATTTGAGACTTGGGATACACATTGCAAGTTTATTTTCATCACCAGTACTTGCCTTGGTGTTTACTTTCACTATGAATTATAGTTAGATACTTCATGCATAAAGTACCATACTGTCGCTATACTTACTGTATGCACTTTTGTAAGTCGCTTTGGATAAAAGCGTCCGCTAAATAAATAAATGTAAATGTAAAATAAAGAACTCTCTCTGTGTGTGTGTGTGTGTGTGTGTGTGTGTTGGGGGGTGGGGGGGGGGGGACTTCCAAGTGTCAGAGTGAAATCTACATTTAATGTCCATCATGCATTTCTGGCAGCTTGAAATAATGTTTGTAATCTACAGTATTTTATTACTCTATTACTTTAGTACAATTCTAACCCTTCATCTTATTTTTCTGAGTCTACAGAGATGAAGGTTTTGAGTCCCTCTTCATAACATAGATCTGATACCAGGGACCAATCTTATTGCCCTTCTCAGTGCCTTTTTGAGAGCTGTCATTTTATGAACTAGCATTGCACTCTAACTTTGGTCTAACAAAGGCACTTTATCATGAATAAACCAGCCTTTGATGTATGTATGTTTTCAGATATATCCAAGAATCCAAATACCCCAGTTTACAATTTATCCAGGAAAAACTGGGTGAACTATTATGCCCATGACTTTTTATCTAATGCACACTCTAATTTATTGCCTCCCCCAAAATAAATTATGCATTTTTGCTGACCACAAGTAGAACTTTATGTTTGGCAGTGTTTTAATTTGCTATGTGTCCCCCTAAGAAAATTGTTTCAGACATACCTGAAACTATTCTGCATTGCTAGACTCCATAATTATTTCAGTTGGCATGTCTTCTGTAGTGCACAGCTGCAGATAGGACTTCTTTATATTACTGTAAATTAGGCTTTTTAGGGGAAATCAAGCTCAGTAAAACCACGCTGCATGCAAATACAAAAATGAAAGCAATCTTGATATCTAATGCAATCTAAGAGATCCAGTGTAATTCATATTTAGAATTCAAATTAGCCCAGTCATGTTTTGCCCTATAACTGAGAGTGATAGGGCTAAAGTGGATTGAACAATCACTGAATGGCTGTTAAGAGAGTATCAAACAATCAAAAATAAATGTAGGATCCTGTCCGGGTTATTCTTAAGCATGTAGAAAAGGGTTAAACATTTTGAGATAAAGACACCGTGTCAAACAACAACAAAGGAAAAACAAATGTTAGAAGTAAGAAAGCCAATACAAAATAAAGAACAGTAATATTTCTTTGACAAATTAAAATTATATTATCCATAATGTTATTATGTTAGTTGACGTTTTATGATGGTAGTGTACTTTAACTGTTGGCAATATTACCAATGCATGTCAATACAGGACGTGAGAGAAACACAACAAATTCTAGCTGTGGTTTGATAGTGATACGTATAGTGTATCTTGAAGTTGCTGAAAAGCCAGTTTTTTCAAGATTAGTTGTTTTTTTTTCCCTCAGCGGACACTCATGTATCTGTCCGTGAACTTGGGGCAATTTCTCAGAACAATAATCTGCAGACAGAAGATAAGAAATCTGGACCGGGCCTCTCGACTCTGATGTTCAGCTCCACCTTGGGGGCAGTGTGACTGCCAAAGGGTGCGTTCAACCCTCGCTTTCTCCCAGAGGCCCCTGCTGAGAACATGACCCTCTGGGTTGAGCTTGTTTGCCTGCATTTCCATGCCTGTATCTGGTGAGCGAGAGAGGCAGCACAGTGGATTCAGCAGATCTGAACCTCATCTGTCATTCTGAACAGCACTGCAAAAGGTAATGTCAGGTGTTACCATGAAACAGACTCCCTGAGGTTTGAATTGACCTGGGGCTGATACAAATATACTTAAAGTCATTCTGTTGATGCCGCTGCCTTCTGAAATGTCAAGAGACAGGTTGACGGAGGGATGTGTGGAGGCTTTGTGTTAAATAATGCATGCCGACCCATTATCTTGCAGGATGTTAAATGAAACTGTGTCATTCATTGACACTTACAGAATTACTTTCCTTGGACAAATACACACTTATGATTTATTTATTATTATTTTTGTGTGGCAGTGATTATTCATGTGTCACAGCCTTTTACTGACAGCGTGCTGGAAGATTAATGTGTGGAACATTCTGTACCTCAGTGTTGATGCTGTGGGGTCTTCTCATGCTGTGTGGACAAAGTTCTGCCCAATGGTCACAGCAATGAGGTACTCTGTGATTTTGTGGGAATATTTAATTCATTCTTGCATTACACTGGCAAGTGGCACATAGTTCTCGGCTTCTACACCAGCCCGCCCAATTTGTTCAGCAGCTGCACCTGAGCATCAACAGCCCAGGCTGTTCTCAAACCCCGTGGTGACAGAGTGTGTGTTTAATCAATGCTGCACAGATTCTGCACAGATTCTGCACAATGACGATATAAAGATCAGTGAATCTGCGCTGAATATGCGCAGCATCGGCCCATAAAAACAAACCCTGACACAGTCTGCTCAGCAGGCTTGGGACATGCCACTGAAGAGCAGAGGATAACTAACACCGGAGGTCACCTCCCTTGTGAGTGACTCACGACACGCACCTGGTGCCAAGACCCATCTGTGTTGTTTATCGGCACATCGATTTCCTGTGACTGCTGGAGGATTCATGGGCAACGGCCCTCTGTGCACCCCCATAATAACACCCGGAGACTCCCTTTACAATAAGCGAGTTCAAAGTTTTGAATAAGGAACCACATGGCTTTTTAAAATGATATGGCTATTTAAGTAACATTTTGATTGATGTTTCTTAGTGGCATCTGTTTTCCTATCTCCCCAATGTAAGCAATATTTAGTTTGCCCTGAAAATTGGAAGCTGAGAAATAAAACAATGAATGGTATTATGAAATGTCTGAGACAGCATTTTTGATATGCTTGAAAGCCAAGGCTGTGGAATGAAATGTTTGCTGGGAACATCCAGCATCTTTGGGCATAAACATAAACAGGTCTTTCAAGCTTCTGCACAAAATTAGTTTATCACAGAAGGTCCTCAAAAGTCAAAACCCAGATCCAATAATATAGACTTGGAGAGTTTCCCAGCCACACATAATTTGCCATTTTATTTCACATGAAAGAAAAGCCTGTGGAAAAAAGGAAGGCTTTCTGAATCCGCATGTTTTCCAGAGAGATTTGAAAACGAGGACTGGAGTGGCATCACTGATGTCCCACGGCAATTCTTCTTGGTAATCAGGGGACACAACAACCTAAGACCCTTCCACCCCAGGGAGGAGATTTTCAAAGCTTAGAAAATTCTGGTGAAGAAATCTCCATACATAATATTCTGGAGTTTATTGAAAAAAAAACACATTTACATAAAGTTGTTGCAGCAGAGCAAAACACACCAGAAATTTCTAAAAGTCAAAAGAAGTTCAGTTGGTTGGATCTGATACCTGAAGTTGGGCCAAAGAGCTTGATGGAAAACATAGAGCTTACCATAGTTATGGCATGTTCTCTACATTCCTGTTCAAATTTTAATGCCCAAAAGTGAAAAAAAAAAAAAAAAAAACTTACAGCACATGCTTTCTCTTTTCGCTGTTTATTTTCTAAGCAGATGCTCTTTTTCAGGGTTAACATTTTCCACATCCTTCCTTTATACAGCCAGATATGAACTATGGTGATTCAAGTTAAGTGCCTTGTGCAGGAGTGCAACAGCAGGGTAGCACCTGGGATTTGACCTTGCAAACATCAAGCTCCATATCCTGCCACACTGCCATTACTTTCGTGGACTTCAATGGTTCTATCCCAGGTGCAGACACACTGGACCTCAAGGCAAATTATAAGTCAACAGCAAAGGAGATATTGAGTTCAAGTAGAAAAAGGAGTATGAATATGGCTTTCATTTGCTGTGAAACTCTCAGGGACAACAAACGTACTGACTCCCAAACCTCCCGCCAATTTAGCCGCACTTTAGTATTTCCTTTTGGGCTTCTTTTTGTCATCCAAAAAAGCCATCCAGTGAAAAACTGCATTTGGATGCATTTCCCACTGGACCTTGCAAAGCACCTAAGCACCTAAAACATGCTGGATATGACAGGCATTTGTACATTTTCAGTTTAAAGTTTCCACATGGTTTGCGTATATTTAATCAAACCAAACACTTCACCTAATTTTCTCATTCTTCTTAATTATTTTTTTCTAGGGAGCTCTAAAAATAACTTTGACCTTCAATTCATATATTAATGGAAAATATTGAGGTAAGTAGTAAGGTGAACTATTGATTTTTAGATAAATACCATAAGTGTATTAAAGGGAATTTAACTTGCCTGCAAAATTACTTTAGTAGAGCTGGGCATTAGAAGACAATCAAAGTTTCAAAAGACAAAGACACTTTCCAAGGCAAGCTGGTGCACAATGGAGACATCTGTCAGGAGGTGATGTGGAGAGGGACCTGGAGGCAGCGCAGGTACCCAGCAGGTGAGTGAAACCGTAATTTTAACCTTCGTCCTGATCCACCTGCGAGATGCATTTCATCTCCATGTTGTCACAAGCTGAGCTTTTTGTTCCCGCTAAGGTGAAGACTAAAATGAAGTAAGATAACTGAAACATAACACTTCATTTCTTGGGGCCCTGCCCTTGTCTCATGTGATCTGTTCTCTTCCTCTTCCTCTTCTGCAGATCAACAGGCAGCTTGTCCCTGAAATCTAAGCCTTGCGGTTTGAAATTAAGATTCAGACATCATCTGATGGCAGACTTTGCATAAGACAAAGGGAAAGCAGTTGGTTGAAATTCAAATTTGCTGTCACCTGTGAAAATTATCTTTAAAAAAAAGGAAATGGATGAAGCCAAATCGATTTTATCATGTGCAAACTTTAGCGTTACTCTCTGCACAGACAGATGTATTGCGTCTGGCATTAATCAGAACATGATATGAGTGCTAAATTAGGATATTGTACATGATTTATTCAATAGATTCTGGGTGTTTATTTCAAAACATGTGGGAGTTGTATTTCACACTGTACATTATCCATGTCTTTCATGGTTCTCTGAGTTGTTATTATTTATTTGCAGCCCTTGGCCATAAAGCCTACTTGAATATTGCTCTTGCTGCATTTGTCTGTCTGTCTCTATGTATGTCTGTGCACTATGGTCAATGCAGTAACTCTTTAATAATGCAGGTACAGCCATGAAACTTGTACTATAGATGCAAATCATGAACAGCTTGGACAAGTTCTTTATGGGTGACCTTGACCTACCTTTCAGACTGATTGGATGTTGTATGTACTCTGTGTTATTTGGACACAGCACCAATTATTTGGAAAGAACATCAATAAAATGTGGCCCATTTCATATCTTTGGGTGTGCAATTCATCACTGAACACATCTCATATCTGGTAAATCGTTTAATGTGGCAAATGAATGCTTTGACCAGATGAACACTTCTGAGGCTGATCCATTTTTATATAGTTTTGCACATCCATTGATCAGCATTCACACACACACACACACACACACACACACACACACACACACACACAAACACTTTGAGCAGGGCATTTTGTTAGACTTAGTCAAGTATTTCAGTCTTGGCAAGTCATTTAAATCCCCTGCTTTTCACAAAAAAGGATTCACAAAGTTTGTGTAGGGGGGCCTTAGAGAGACTGTCATGTTGGACAAGCAGATGTTCATGAGTTCCTGTTGTACGTGAAAAAAGATTACCTCAAGATGGCATCCAAACTGACTCTCTGTAAATAATTTTACTTTAAAGACATAGGGACATTTGTCTAGAATACAATATGCTGATACATACATATAGTTAACAGTCTCCCCCTTGACTTGATTGTCTTAGCAGCAAGGCAGGATGGAAGAGAATGGGGTCTCTGATGCAATACGATGACACATGAGCAAACTTTGGGAGCAAAAGACATTTCAAGGTTGTCAAACATCTGTGAAATTAAAAAGTGCTTTAAACCACAGTCTGGACTGGGCCATTGTTGGCGGTTTTTCGCTCAGTGATTTTAATATACTAAAAGCAAGCCGCTTTGACACTTTAAAAATACTGTTATAATATGTAGGCAGACACAAAGCACAGAAAACAGGCTAACACAATTTGTAAACAAGACATCAGAGCTTACTGATTACTCTTTTGACCAGGACGTATTCCACCTTGGACAAACTCAAAATGACAAGCTCAAAAGTGCTCTTATTTTAAAGTTTGAAAAGCAACATTCCATCAGCGCTGGGTCTCCTTTAGTTAACCTGGGCTGGATATGCACTGCATCCCTTTCAGACAAGGAGCAGCATGATCTTTTCTCTCTTTGTATGAAAGGTTTGTGAGGGAACTTATTAAGGAGGTGCCTCAGAGAGGAAGAGCAGTGTGGGATTGCATCTCTGGGGCATGAAAGAGGGAAATAACTGCGGCACGAATAAACTGGCTCCATTCACACGAATGGCAGCGCTCCCTGAGCCACCGGAAGAATGAGGGCAGCCCCCTTACGCTGCTCCGTCTCGCACCTCGAGATGGCTCGCCGAGTGTCTTGTCCCAGAAGCGCGGCCGTCCTGCCCTCCTAACTCAAGCCTCCCGGTGGCAGGCACAAAGGGATCACACAGCTCCGGGGTCCTCGTCCAGGGCACGCATTGTGACATTCCCATAGCCCTGGATGTTCCCAGCGCATCCCGGAGGAATAGCACAGGGTCCTATCCATTATGGAAGTCTCAGATGCTAATTATAGGAGTAGGGCTACATTCGAGAGTGCTCTCCTTCTGAGAGATGCATTAGCATTTGAATATGGATGAATGAGGCACACAGGGGCCATCTAAAATACATATTTCTGCAAATGCACTTTGTGCTCTCTGCACTCGTGTTTTCTAATGGATGATGAGGTCAAAAGATCATTGCCTTTCACTACCTTTTTTGCTATGAAGTTTGATATTATTTTAATGGTACTACAGTGTAGAGTTCTCTCTGAGATGGAACCATCTCCCTCTGCCTCTCTTGCTTGGAGCTGAGCTGGAATTAGTTGTTCTGACTTTTTCCACATATGCCTGCATTTAACAGCTATTTTACATCTAATCAGTATATGAACATATATGAAATAAACATATGAGATTTGAAGTGAAATATTATATAAAAAAAAAACCTAGACAAAACAAATAAGTAGGTCTGACCTGAGGTTCCAAACAGAAATATATGTTAGCTCAGATTCTGCTGTTTTGAAGGAAAGAGTTAGAGTGACCTTGACTATGCAATACTTGCCTGAGATAATACTCCACACAAGGACTGTTTTAGACCAATAATTTACTTTAAGGAGACATTCATTTTTAAACAACACTCTCTGATACATATGCTCATAGGGTTATGTTAAATTACATTTGCGCTATCTTTAAAAGGCAGTGCTTTCTAGGGTAACCTTTCCTGCTGATGTCATCTATATCTACAATACCTGTTGTGTTGTATAAATTATCTTTAAAAACCATGCCTAGAAAAATGCATTGCTTTCATACCTGAACATAACCACACATTGAAAGACTTATCCTGCATTTTTCACACCAGCTGTGATTCGATTTAAGACATAATTTCTATTTTTGTTTCAGACCATGCAGGATGCCGTACTAACTGTAGTGTCTCTGTTCTTAAAAAGGAGCATGTGATGTATTTATCAGTCACAGGTCTCAGAACTAATTGAATAACAGACGGCTAGGGCTTGACACTGTCATGCATGCCATTCCATTACCTGGCCCAATGTGAAGAATGTGGGTCTGTCAGCACAGAGAAAATGGCCTACTTTTGCCATGTAGCCCAGAATCGCGTAGGCTGAGTAAACTAATGCATAAAGCATAAGTTATAAAAAAGAGAAAAAAATAATTGACTTATTGACTACATAGATGCCACAGGCCCAATATGCATTAAACTCTACAGTGACTGACACAGACTTTGTTATTGTCTGTCACCAGAATTCCTGGTTTTACTGCGAGTGGTACGCCATTGTGGAAACCAAAAAAGATGTCTCCGTTTCCTCTAATGACGCTGAATAGGTAAATGGCAAAATTAACTATCAATGGTACAACAGCGGTAATACACTGCTCAGACCACCCCAAAGGATTGCACTGAATGAATGGATGCTACATGAATGGATGACTCTCCACGCTTCATTTTGTGGTATTATTGAACTATTTATTGTTATTGGTTATAATTACTGATTATGACACAATCACCGAGCAGATTATGTTCAGGAGGAGCAGTGTTCTTATTGGCTATTCATTGGTTGCTGAAAGGCCTTACTGAACTAATTGGCTGATTCAAGAAAACTGAACACGTAGATTATATTTCAATCAGACAAACAAGTTGAACTGAATTTTGACTGGGTGTTGGATGTTATTTATGCGCTTCTGCCAAATGCAACGGGTTTGCTTTGCTTTAGGGAATAAAGAAGACTTATGCTGCTTGAACAGTTATTTACATTACCTTAGCCATTAATACACTTCCCCTTAATCTAAAAGGGATTCATTCCTTTGTTTGTCGTGTTCTAAACAGTCCCTCCCTGGCAGTGCTAAGTGGATTTGTTCAGTTAGGCGATTAAAAGGTACGTCAGAACCAAAGGCTCAAAATACAATGAATCTGACTCCTCACGGGAGATTACAGATATTAGCATTGAGACCACGTGCAAGTCATTTGTATTGCTCTACTAATGGTCCTAATATTTATTTTTGGTAAATTAATTTCCACACACTGAATGCCATGTTATAATTGCTTGTATTAGGGATCTTGGGAGAACATATGCAGGTGTAATCAAGCCATCTGTCGAGTGTGCCACACATTCTCGGGAAAGGTTCAGGTGTTCTGATCTCATCAGCATGCGCCAGCTTTGCTGTCCCTGCTCGCACTGCCAGACCCCAGAGGCCCCAGAGGCCTTCTGTCCACTTCCTGTGTCTCGAAATGACACTGCCACTCTTACCACTGAGGGACACGGTCACTCTCATGAGGGTAGGCCTCATTTCAGATGCTCTGAGGCAGTTATATTCAGCGAACAAGGCGAGACTTCCTCATAGCTGTTCTTCTGTGTTGATGTTTGCAAGACATAGCGGAAAGTCTGCATAAAAAAATATGTGGAGGAAGACATCCAGGCTTGTGGGCCTCACTCAGCATGTCACAATTGTGTTTTTACAGGAAAAACAAAACACACCATCAACTGAACACCCACCATTGTGACAATGGCTGCTGTGAAAAAAGTGGAATACAAACTCTGAAATTCTGTCCTGCCAGTTGAGGAGCCAGACTTATCTGCAGTGCATGCTGGGACGGCATGCAGCCTCAGAAGTAACTGCTGTTTTCACAGCAGCGCGGGTAAAAGAAACTCATCCTGACAGCCATGACAAGTAACTTGTTTGCCTTGCTGGTGGTGTGTGTACATCAGGCTGTATCCCGTTTGTTTTTCAGGAAGGGGGTTTTTTCTCCACCCTCCTGCTCTGTGTACCGCATGGGGACACCCGGCAGATGAATTCGCTGCCACCGCGGAGTGTATTAACTGTATAATTTGGCAATTTTCATGAGGTGACTCAATCAAGCATGGCCGCTTCCCAACATAAGATGCTTTCATTTTTCTCACTGTCACGACAAAAGAAAATAAAAAAGTGAAGAGAAAAATGCCTTTCTTTTTTTAGCAGTCCCGACCTGTTCAATTCTGGATCACTTATTAAAACATAACACCATGTCAAGTGACCCTGGGAAGAGACAAACAAAAAATGCTGATCCAGTCCAGTCAGATAAAACTCCGCTACTTAGATTCATCTTGAGTCTAAACATTATAATTCTTGTGTGCCTCATCATCTAATAAGGCTTTAAATGATTTATTTCCTTTGTAATAGCTGTTCAGTCTTTATCCATGGCTCCACAATATTTCCACATTCTTCGTAGTGCAAGACCAGCTAACAGCATCATTACTGATACAGCAGGCGCTTGAATCTCTGTGCTGTTCACCTAACCTAATCCATCTCTCTGTTTCTCCATTCTCCATTCAGGGCAGCTACAGTTCAGAGAGAGAAAATCTAAATCATACAAGTGTAATAAAGAACAGAATCATGCAAAATCCATATTTGCTTGCGCAAAATGGAATACAATAAAGCCAGGGGGGTCATAATAAATACATGTATGCCATACGCTTCTCAAAGGCATGATCAATAATGCAAAAGTCCTGTATGTATTATAGCTCAGAAATAGGAACAGAATAATTTAAAAAATGCTGTGCTTTGGGGCATTCCCTACATCTGTGATTTTGCTATCTCTCTCTGTCTCTCAGTTCGATTCTGTTCAAATCAATATGGTCTATTGGCATGAACTACATTGTATAAACACTGCCAAAGCACTGGTGCAAAAAGAAAAAAAAACTATGAACATATTTATGGCTTAAATTCTGTAATTGCAATGATGATGACTGCAGCAGAGAGATAAAGTTGCAAACAAAACGTATATAATATATTATGCCCATCATTTAATTGTCATCACTCAGTGATGGGTGATTCGACTCCCTCTTTCTCTTGCTCCCTGCAAACCCCCCCCCCCTCCCCACATCCCCTCCCCATCTCTCCCTGGGGCGCGCACCTCCAGTGCACCTCCGAAAGCTGTGCTGAAAGGTGCATGAAAGAGATGCAGGCCTCTGCCTTTGAAGCTCTGCGCTTTGCCTGAGCCGCTTGCTAACCGTTTTATTAAAGCGCTCTCCTTGGAATAATGCCTGCATCAGAAGACGAGGCTCCCGCGTGGAAAGGCCGGATATCTTCAATAAGCCGACAGAAGGAGTCTGCCGTCAGCTCTGCCAACCTGTCAGAAGCTGTAATTGCCCAGGGTAAAAAGGGTGGCATTCAGCTCATAATTGATTTCTACCTGCTACATTTACCACCATTGATCAAGGAGTAAGAGCTCAAATTAGTTTACTCACTGAATTGTAAAGGCATTAAGAAGGAGTTAAGAAGCCATGGGACAGAGGCAAGTGCCAGCCGTGAGAACTTTACTTTGCTGTACCTTGTTTTGAGGCATAATTTCCATTGCATATATTCAATTAGCAGAGGGAATTTTTGTTTCTGTCAAAAATAAATGGTGATGTTTATCACACTGTGTATTCTGTTCTTTTTTATTATTACAATAGGATGAATACACAAATAGCACATATTTTGAGTCCAGACATTTGTCACTTATTCATGTTTCAGCACTTTGCGTTCCCAAAGACCTTTTCTTTTCTCCAGCACATGGGTGTTCTCGATTGGTGTGAGCAAACTGATCACGTATGCTCCTTTGCCGAACAAAACATTAATTGAAGGAGCTTGTAAGCTGCTGAACCGGAAAATTGGTTCTCTTAACAGCCTGGGCGGTTGTAAGATGAGTCCTCACTCTTGGTAGATTGACCAGCACCTGAACTTTATTCCCCTGGGATAAGTGACTGCGGCGGCAGTCATGTGGCCCTCCACAACCTTTCAGTAATAACGTGCACAGGTTAATACGCTGATATCAATATGACAGCACCTGAGATCACAAACAAATGGATTTGTGTGTAGACACTGGTGTTCTCCTGTCAGTATAAATTAAGTTTCACTGATTCATGTCGTTGTATATTTATCTGATAGGTCACACGGACACAGTTAACATTTTGACAGCAGGCGCTTAAGGACTTTGTTTCTACAGTTAGTCTGGGCAGGGCAATAACAGAGCAGCACACTTTTTTGTTGTTTACAATGTAGCGTTTTAGAGTGCTAGTCAATGCCTAGATAATCACCCATACCAAAGGGAAGTGGCAGGAGACCGGGATTCATTTAAATCCCATACTGTGTCCTTTATACCCCGTTTCAGCAGCTAACGAGTAATCGTCTCTGGGTTCGCTGTGGGCGTAAAGCAAACAGCGTTGTGCCACAGCATAGGGTGTAAGCTAGCGCTCAGCAGACCGCGCTCACCTACTAAGACAGCGCTGCTTCACAGATTCAAAGCAGCCACCTCTCAGCCGGCCTGTGTTGGTTCTCGCACGCCGAGAATTCCCGAGCAGCCGTCCATTTCACCTGCAAGTTTTCACCTGACTAACCTGAGACCGGTTCGGGCCCCGCCTTTCCCGGATAAGAGCTTGCTTGCTTTCTCTCTCCGGAGAGCCGTGTACCGGATAACGGAGCTGAGCGACGCCCCCCTCAGTGGAACGCCGGGACGGAAAGTCTGCTGCTCGTAAATGAGCGGCTGTGATGTTAAGCAGATGAGACAGGAGCGCTACAGCAATAATAACTCGAATTGCATCAGGTATCACGAGTGCCGGGGGAGTTATCATCTCTCGTCGCGGCGCTGTAATGTTGAGTGGTGGTTAGGGGACTGTGCTCGTAACTACTGTTAGGCTTCTGGTCTGAAGCCCGTGCTGGACGCTGCCCTTGTACCCTTGACCCCATGCACTCTTTTGGGAAATTTGTGCTTGAATAAATATATAACATTGGAAAGTGTAAGTGGCCCTGGATAATGGTGCCTTTTAAACCTATTATAATACTCATAGTAGAAGCATATATATGGTATGAAACTACAGGACAGTATAAACCAAACAAGAAAAATGTCATTGGACAGAGCACACCATGCCTGAAACGGTCAACAACACTTCAGTCTGTTTTGAAAAATTAACATTTTTTATCCCAGATTCCAACAGTAAAAAGACTGGATTCAGTTTTCAACAGAAGATACATCTCAGACGAGCCTTCAAATTATGTCTGTTTCTTTGGGAGGTTCCGTCTCTTTTCAGCTACATGTCCTTTACAGTGTTTTCGCATTCCTTTGTACTGATCCAAAAGGCCTCCTTGGTTTAGTGTAGATGACATGTGCTGTCTTGGAAAGGTTCCCAAGTTATTTGGATGGAGCTTGAGCCCCCACCAAGCACCCAAGTCACAGACAGATCTTTGACCTTGGCTGACCTCCAGCACACCAATCACTTCCCCGGTCGCTGAAGTAATTAGGCTCATCCCAGTGTGACTTCATCTGTGGGCCAGGTCTGAAAATGCTAAATTGCTGTTTAGCGAAGGAGAGTGCATTTGGGTAAGATGATACTATCCTGTCTCATCCTGAGATAATCACTCTAAAATCCGATTATAGCTTCTCTATCTCCTTACTCTCACTTTTTTGAACTTGCGCTTAGTGTATGCTGAGCTTGCTGGCGCAAGGATGCTGGGAAGTTCTGTTGTGGAGATTGGGAAGAGATGCACCACCCCTGTCATGGCAACACATTGTGGCTGCTGCTTCAGGGACGCCGAGCCCAGAATAGCCTTCATAGCTCTTGTAAATGGTGGCACATTGAAACTTCAGACAGGATTGTTAGGTTATTCAGACAACATTTTTTGCATAGTTATCCAGTTAGCAAAGCGTTACTCACATGTTTGCCGGCCACCACTGTGAACACTTTATGCACTGCGCACTGCACTTGCAACAATCAGCACAGAAAGATTGAAATTGGCTGAGCGTGACACCAAGCCCTCCTACCGCGTCACCTTCTGTCCTGCAATTCTGAATCTGCATGTTTAGGCCTAATTGATTGCTGTAATACTATATATTTTTTGTCCCCTAATGAAATCTAACAAGCCAGCTTGCCAGCCCCAGCATGGTAGTTGAAACAGGCACAAGCCTGATTACCACCCTGGGAGACGACCTATTAGAAAAAGCTAAATGGTGCCATACCAGGTCCTGCTGTGTGAATGAGATCACTTTGCAGTCATCTAGCGGGCAAAATCATTAGTAAGTCCTGATTCTATCCTCCCTGTTCATTAAAGAAAGTGACTACACAAGGGGCTGCCAGAAAGAGAATGGTAAAATGTTAGCACAGAGTCTGTCACAAACGCACACACACACGCGCACACACACACACACACACACACACACACACACACAAGCAAACTCTCTGTCATGTACACACAGTTTTTCATGCACACTCGCTCTTGCTCAAACGTGGACAAACACCATCATTTACACACACAAAGCCTCTCTACCTTCCACACACACACACACACCGACACACACACACACAAAGACTTCGGCACCAGGCGAGCTGTGAACCCAGAATAAACTCTGTGCACTATGACCAGGTTGAGCTCTGTGTGATTTTACTACCTCCACCCCACCCCTCTTCCCCCTCCTGACTCCTCCCCTCCTCAACACATACACACACACACACGCACACACTCACACACACACACGCACACACACACACACACGCACACACACACACAGACACACATACCCCACACTCACCCAACCTTGCAGGTCCTGAATCCAATCTTGAGCGGGTCAGACATTTTATTGCGGTTCCCACAAGACATGGAGACACATCATAAAAGCAGTGCTGTCAGCAGGGCGTGCTGGGTAGGTGTGTGGCACTGAATGCACATTAAGGCTGGATAATGCTCCGTGCCCCTGGGGATGGCTAGCTCCCCTGGCTGAGGTTAAAGTGTACAGGCAGGGCAGGCCCAAACCTTGGCTAAAGCTCGAAGCTGCATCTCGACTTCATAATGAACTGCTTTATGTCTACCCAGCTCACTGCTGAAAAGGTGCCTTTTTTAGGTCAGTGAGAGCTGTTTAAAGCTTTTTGTGCTTGGCAAGGCAATATACAGGGGCCCTGTATCTTTTTTAAAGGGTGTCACATACATCGACAGTTATTTATTTTTAGAGGAAAAACATAGGGTTGTTTCTTGTGAAAATTCATTCAGCTATGCATATTGGAGACAATGAGGTTGTGAGGAGAAGCCATTAATCATGTTTTTGGCTTAGATTCGGAGGCTTGGGAGCCTTTGTTTTCTCCCGAGAATTTTTTAAAGGACAGAAGTCAAAAGTTCACATAGTAATGCGGTAGAGGCATGGTTGGTGGAAAGACCACACTGGCACTAACCAAACAAGGTTTTAGCAGTTCAATACAACAGTGCTTTACCATCACCAGCCAAAGTTTTCAGCTCAGGATCATTTTTGCTGCATCCTTAGCTCCTACTAATCCTTTAGCAATTCAGGTTGTTTTCCTGCAGACATCTCAAATTCTTAGGGCTTTCTTTTTAAGCACAGAGAATGACATATGCTAAGACATATGGCCGATGTGTAAAATTCCTTACATTTAACCCTAGAGACTGCTGCAGCACGTACCAAAGTCTAAACCAGCAAAGCTGATCAGCTAATTTTTTAAATGAAGTAAAGATTATGTGGCTTTGGCTTTAGATGGAATCATTATAATGGTATTTGCCCACACCCACCACATTTAACTATAAATCTTATTAAATATTTTGTATTCAGCACTAATACGCAATTTTAGTTCTCTGTTTACTTTGACACAGCACAAAGTCTCTTTCAAATGGCATTCCTCTACTTTCTGGTGCATTTTCATTTTTATTGTAAGTCAATCATTAAAATCTCCCTTTGATCAGCCAAATCACAGACAAAATGATTGAAATGCCTGCATGCCTGATGAAGAAAGGAAAAAAAGTAAATTTCTAAACTTTTTTTAAGAAGTCATATCGCATTTAATTTATTCTGATAGTCTCGCATTATTCTTATCAAACCAAAATGCATGCAGATCACTTTGTACACCCTGAGAAATGCCAGTAATGTCTATTGTACACAAACTTTGCTTTAGAGGTATACAAGTCTGCTTTTGATGTATGACTCATATCTCAGTGACGTACATACACTCTGTAACCTATTTTTGTTCGCTGAATGCATGCACATACAGTATAGCGTGTCATGGATATTTGTTTACAGTGTAGTCAGTGTCATTTCAGAATTAATGATGGCTCTCTATAGTGCTTTTTTGCTACTTTATCCAGAGCGAGTCTGTTTAAGTAATCTTTTAGGTGGGATACAATTCTCCAGCATTATTTAGTACAGAGATTATATCCCCCTTTAAATAAAACATTTCAATGATTAATCTTCAGTTTCATTAAGACATGATGTATGAATGTACCTAAAGTCACTGCAGGAAGACGTCATCAGTGTTTGTCTACTTATTTCCTTTCATAAAGATTACTTGAGGAAATGCTCCAACCCAGATCACAGCATAAATACGTGCGAAGCCCAGCTATGTATACAAATACAGATACTCACCAGAAACTTGAAAATGCTAAATATGCACAGCTGGAAATTTTAATCATGATGACAAAACAGTAATGATGGACCATCTTAGACAATGCAGCAAATTAAACGAGCACTCTCTTCCATTCCCCGTTCTGTGGCATGAAGCGGCTTCATGTACAAGTACACCATCTGGCCAGCAAGCCAGTCTACTGCATCGCCATCACTGAGAATCAATCTCTTTTAATGCTGACTGCCAAGTGAAAAAGCTCCGGGTGCCATTTTAAAAGGCTGTCTTGGCTTGGATGGAGATTGAACCCAAAACCCTCTGGGGACGCTGTGGAGAGACAGTCTTGCCGCATAGGAAGGCGTGGCAGCCTTAACTTCGGCACTAAGTGTCTACCTACATAAAAATGGAAAAGCATTTTCAATACACTGCAATGGGTCACATAGGATGCCAGTGGCTTTGTGGGGTGACTGAGTCATACCCATACTTTAAAAAGAACTTGTCAAGAATCAGCATTGATATTCTTTCATATCACTTTCATACTGGTGTATCACACAGACGTGTAACAGGTAAAAGCCTCCCTCTCTGAGTACTGGCTGCAATGGGCTCATTTCCTCAACAGTGCTTTGCAGGATGATATATATTAATTGCTGCTAATGCAAGGCAGGCTACCGTAGTAGCCACCATGTTTTGTGTGAACCGCTTTACTCAGTGGCAGACTGGTTAAATACAGATAGAGAAATGAAACAGAGTAAACACAATATGTGTTGAATCACATGCAGCAATGTGATAATGAAAATGCTCTTTTGCTCTCAGGTTACTGAAACTGTATAATAGAAGTAATGAGGAGCACAAGTAAAGCTTAAATAGTCACGCATTTGAGGAGGCAGTAGACTTGGTTCACCATATATGTATATATATTTATATTGTATTTCAAAACCAATGTATTGCTGTTTATTCCACCTCAGATTATGCATGATGACACGTTGTGCAATGACACAGTTTGTTCTGTTTGTATTTCCAAACCCACACACAGTGTAACACAAGTAACACTTACATGAATGTCAATATGCAGTAAATATTGTGGTCATGTGGTCCACTTATGGTCATGTGGTCACCTATAAGAATGGGACAAATGCCTTTCTGGGAAAAAAAAGTAACCATGGGAAGAAGCAGCTTCATATGAGAGAGGATGTTTGAGACAAAGTGAATAAAAGCAGAGGAGGGCTTATTGTTATGATTGGCCTCTTATGTGCTGAGTAGCAAATATCATTGGTGAAATCACACAAAATCACTTTGAATAAGAGACAGTTGGGGAAGCTACCCTGCTTTTGGCACATGGTTACACCAGCAAACGCAAACATTTTTTTGCCAATATTGAGTGTTATCTCCACAGTTTCTCCTGCTGTTAATTCGAGAGTAGCTTTCATATGTGATCTGAAGAGTATGTCGCATGATTGGGTTGTTAGTACTGGCAATGCTGTATGCTGTGTTGTGGATGTGACTGGAGGAAGACACAGACTGCGCCATTTGAATATGTGCGGCGTGTTTCTGGGCTTCACTTTGCCAGTGACACATTGAGGAATAGCGCTAGCCCCAGCTGCGAGACAAACGCTGTCAGGAGGGCTGTTATAAATGCTAATGCGCGACGGTCGCCGCAGCCGCGGAAGTGATTGAAACGGCATTTCGGCTGCAGCTGTTTCTTCGTCACCCGTCATTTGTCTTCTCATACTGTCCCATTTCTCAGAGGAAAATCATCGACTCTCCGTGGCCTAGCCTCTTTATGAAATGTTGGGCTTAAATGCTCGTTTTTATCTGTGCTGCTTATGTGAAATTGTATGATATAATAGTGCAGTGATGCCATATTGATATAGTATTACTGCATATGGTGCAATTATATATGCATGCCATTCCAGCACAAGCATAATGCATTTACTCTTCGCCAGTCAGCTGAGACACTTTGCAATGGAATGGAGATTATATAGTAAATCCTGATTCTTTAAATATCTGTTGTATACTTTTTACTGTTAATATTCCCCACATAAACCTCAGTGATAAAATAGTAGTATAACTTTTAAGTTATATTCTGTCTGAGTGTAAATAGATTGTAATGTGGAAATTAAAGCTGAGGATGTGTCAATATGAAGTGTTGAAGCTGAAAAAAAGCACAATCCCTATTACAAGAAGGCGCACATCACACAAAGAATCTAAGGAGACAGGGAGTCACTCCTGAGCTTCTTCTGTGCACCCGTCATTGGATAGGGGGTCTCTGGGAAAACAAGGGCCCCCCAGGTGTCAGAGGAAAGCAGATATCCTGTGGGTGGTGGAGCTCATCCCAAGCTGATTGATTGACGGGGTGGGCGGGGTGAGTCAACTCTCAGGCGGGTGGGTGACGGACTGTTTTCATATAGTGTACCACTGCTGATGTAGCGAAAGACTACCCATTCAAAGAGGGATGCTCCAGTTCTTCACATGGGAAACAATGACACCTTTACTTACTATTAAATGAAAGATGGCTAATTCATGCTGCTGGGTGTGATGTACATGGAAGAAAAAAAACGCAAATGAAAACAAATATTCCTTAATATGAAGGAAGCATTTCCTCCCTACTCTGATATGGTGCTAAACCTTTCTGGACATTGAATTGTATTTCACTTCATTGTGAATCAAAGTCACTGTTACTGTCCTCTCTCAATTTTGGCATGTGCATATATGTATATTGGAAGTGTAGCAATGACATCCTTAATTGGTAGAACCATCTCTACCTGCTCTATTTGGAACAGATGTCTCTGAGGTTATTCTTGGGCGGTTGCAGGAAGCCAGCTGTTAGGGTCTTATGCAAATGTTCCAAATCCGAAGGCACTCTTCTGCTTTGGTCAATCTGTCTATTGTGAAACTTTAAACCTTTCACTGCCCACCAGAGATACAATAAAGGTGCACTGGTGTGAGGGGGAAAAGGAAAGCTATTGATTTTACAACATAGTGGAGAGCAGGCTGTTTCATGTGCATAATCCATTGTTTATATCTAAGACCAAATCACACATGTGTTCATTTTTCAATTGCAACATTTATCTCTGAAAAGAGTATCAGTTATGACTCATTTTACACATTTTGTCATGGGTTTTCTTGAAAAAATAAATATCTATTTTTAAAAATAACCTGTTTTAGTTCGCTTGGATATTCCAAAGACATGTTAAGATCGTGGCAGATATATAAACAAAGACAGCGTTACAAATTTGTTGTAAGGCCAATCAAACACTTTCCCAGTGTTTTATTTTCACATGGGAACCCTCCAAATACATTGCAGGAGTATGGGCACTGAGCCTGAACAAATTAATTCTTCTCACCTTTAGAGGAGAAGAAAGGACAAGATTCTAAGGTGTTTTACTTTCTATGCCATTGTTTTATTACCTATATCCTTACACTACACAAAAAATGAAGCTAGTTTGCTTCTTTGTGCCTTTAGATACACATATTCAGTTTTTAGTAGAAATTCTTTCTCCTACATTTATATGCTTGTTCATCAATTGTACAAAAACAGAATTAGTAGTATTTGGGTGAATCAATGATATGTAAGTCAAAGGTTTACACCCCATAAACACTTAGGAGCACAATCCAGACAGCTGGAAAGACAAATGGAGCTCCTCGCTCTTCTTTTCCATTAAATGTCCTATCATTAAGCATGCAGGGTGCATTACGTTAAATCAGAGCAAATCAAAATCCATTTGATGATGTGAGAGACCCACATCTATTTCTGGTCTTTTAGACCAAGCAAGATCAATTAAGCAGAGACAGACAGAGAACGAGAGAGAAACAGAGAGGGGGTGAGTGAGACAGCATGAGCAGCGTAGATGCAAACCGTATTTTAAAAGGTTGCAAATGCAGGTAAAAGATTATTAGTGACTCACCATCTTGATTATGCTCTAATCTTACAGAACATTTCAAAAATGGAGCAAGCATGTTTTGATTTTGCTCCTGAATTATAAAATTATAGAATTTGGTTATGCTGTAATGCACTGTGCTAACACCATTCTCGGCAAGATCCTTTTGTGAATGTTCAGGTGATAGTAATTGGTGTGTTCTTTAGTGTATCCCTTAGTGTGTTGGCTATGCCTTACAGCATGTGAAACTGGAATGAATGAGGGAGTTCTACAACACATTGCCCATAGCTGGCGGCCATTTGTAGTAACTTGTTTCAATGTTGTTTTTGGAAATGTGAGAATGTAAAAATGGTGCTGACAAGGGACTTCAAGACTTCAAGATCAGAGGAGATCCAGGGTCCTCCTTCATAAGTTTAAGTTATTGAATGCATGACACAATTGATTACTGATAATCTGGTCACTTTCAAGCATTTTCTTACCATTAAAACAAAGCAAAACAAAAACATCTAAAAGCAATACACAAGTATTTTTGGACAATTGTTAATTCATGAAATGCAGTTTAATTTCCTGATGGCACAAAAAATTCAGTTTTGCTATTATTTGCCCTGGAAATTAATGTCTGACAGTATCTTCTTAACTATTGAAGTTTTGACTGTAAACTAACAATTTCAGTGAAAATATTTGTAGTTTTTAATTCTCTCAGTTGCAGAATGCCAAACCTTCTTTTCTGCATATCAAACAATATTTCCCAGAATCTCCGATCAAATATTAATTTGAACTGCATTGAAGTGAAACCTCATGGCAAGTCATAGCATGTTTTGTACATATACTGAAAGATCCGCTTTAATAATTGAATAAAGGGCAAATGATCAATGCATTTGTTACTACGGTGTGTTTGATGTCTGCATTTGTTGTTTTTAATGCTGATGTGAATTGAGCTTTACCATGTAATGGTATTTTCCCCTTTTCATTCTACTTCATCTGGACTTTTGGTTGGTGCATTCAACCTATCTCCAACTCATTTAACATACTGGGATGACCACAATGACAGCAGTAATCTCCAGTCTGCAAAACATCACTCATCTTCCTCAATCCTGCTAACCTGTAGTGGAGCAAGCGGGGGGTAGAGAGTGCGGCTGCCCTGGGCCCATGGTTCTTCCAGTGTAAGTGTACAAACAGAAAAACTACACTTTCTGTTCGAGTCCCAAAGTAGGAACTAGGCGATCGCCTGCTGTCTTCTTTTATTTCCTATCGCCGTCACTGCTGACGGAGCCGTGGTATTTAAAAATGGTCCACGCTATGAGGTATGTTCTGAAATAGCACACCTCATTGTAATCCGCATTTCTCTCCATTCTGCCCTTCCGTCTCCGTAGGTTTCCCCTTGGATCCGTCTTGCATCTCCATACAGCCTATAATAGGTTGTATAAGGGCCCACTACAGGTCTTCACCCCCTCTGCAATGAGCCATCAGCTCTGCCCCTGCTGCTAGCATATTTTTTACTATCAGTCAGATTCTGGCCTTAAACTGTGTTGCATTTATGTGCAAACATTTCCGTCACATATAGCACCACGCATATATTCTCTTGCATGCTGAACATTTTTAAATTCTCTGCTTTGCTTCGCTGGTTCCGATGGATTGCTCACAGATATACAAAATCACACTCATGCAGAAAGTGGTTACGTTTTGTCAAACAAGCTGCCTGCTCGTGGGTTGTGGTCCACTTTTCTTCAGATGCCACTCGGAGCGTGCAGAGAACGCTTATGTTTCATTTGATCACACTCCTTGCTTCTTCAAACCACAGAGTCTTTGGTTTCCAGCGAGAAATATGCTCAGCAGAGGCAGAAGTGGTCTAGACTCCACCTGTTAAAAGTCTCACCAATGAGCCTATAATTGCAACAGCAGACGCAAACAGATGGTCAACTTTCTGTACATCTACAGTATAAATTTCACCAAAGCCTTGAAGCTCTGAAGCAAAACTGGTGTGGGTTATTGTATGTATAGTAGCTTTGCTTTTTGTTTATCAGTTTACTTGCAGTGATTGAATCACTCCAGAAATACAGTTCCATCCATTTTCCAGAAACACAAATAATCCTACCATCAGTAACTTGTTAGTAATGCTAATGAAAACCCTGCTGCAGTGATGTTTTAATATATAACGAGGCAGAGTTCACAAATGCTAATGGCTTGTGTACAGCTCTCGTGGCTACCTAGCTAATGGTTTGCATTAGGTTTGCTTATTATATCACAAGGCCACACAAGCTCCTACAATAAATCATACAAAGGAGTTCATGCTCAAAATTTCACTCAAATACATGGAGAAAATAGCTTATTTACTTTACATTTAGTCTCTCATTATGTCAGATTGTGTCCATCTGCATGTGTGCAGCATCAGAACAATGTTCCCATCTGTAGACACCAGACTTCCTTATCAAACTTTGAAAGCAAATTTTGACAAGGTAGGTTTTCGGGCACTTAAAAATACATCGCCACAGATGCCTTTTGTTGATTAAATGCCATTGCTTTACAAATGTGTGTGATATGATGTATAATTAAACTGAATCCCTTTGATGTTGCTACATAAAGGCATATGCGGTTACATATGGATGGAATGAAATGTAACTAGAGTGGAAGGGTTCAGCTGATTAGCATGTGTGCTAACTGCGCATTGTTCTGAAACCACTGAAGCGGCATTGATCAGTGACAAGTGATCTCCCACCTTGTGGGGCAGCGGGCCTACTTTATCAGACTCACAGCATGCGTACAAGCCCCTCTTTCAGCCTCACCGCTGCGTAGCGCAAATTAAATTCCTTTGTCTTCCGTCGGCATGAGATGCCTGCAGAAATCCAGGCAATCAGAGCTCGGAAATTCTTATTTCAGAATGAAAACGGGAGGTGAGAGAATCAAGGGATCAACGAAAAACGGACTGCATGGTAACCTGAGACACAAGCTAGTTAACGGGTTGACCTAGAAAAAAAATGAAAGTTGTCCTATGCACAAATGTTAACTCTGAGAACACCCAATGCTATAAAATACATAATTGAAAATATTTGTTAAATCATGTTATTAAGATGTGAATTTTAAAAGGTACAGTTAATATACATATCATTAACTGTCGGAGCCAGCAACTGACAACAAGAGAATGGTATAGTGAGATCTCTTTTATCCATTTTAATAGCTGGACTCAAAACCAGTTATGCATGTTTATGCTCTGCTATATATCACTATGATAGACTTAATTAATTTAGCGTGCACATCCATTTTTCTGCTGTTTTTAATCTAACTGGAGTGAAGACTGGAGAAAAACTTTAAAACGTCTGAATGGATTTGCACAACATTGTTTCCTGCACATTTCCAAGAGATGAAAAGATACAATTAACCACAAGGAACTTCCGCTGATTTGATTGTCATGCATAGTTAATGTGTACGGATCTTTTTAAATACTCTCCTGTGCTTGCTTATGACTGGCTTTTGTTGTTTATGGCATACTTTCCCAAACAATTTAGTCAAATTTTTTCGAAGAGACGCTTAGTTAAACACTCCCTTCCCCAGCGCCAGCACAGATGCTGAAGACCAATTAAAACGATGAGCCCCTCTTGCAGGTTATCCATGGTGAGCCACAGGAAAGGTTTTTTGTTGAAAAAAAAAAAAAGAAAGTCATTTTGCTTCTCGCGGCGAATGAGTTCCAACACTGGGTGGTGGCTATGAAATATTCATCTGGCTGAGCCTTTTAAGATTTTTGAAAGTTAAGTATCAATTTAAGGCCCTTTAGATCCCCCCTCTGTCTCTTTCAAAGCCTCGGATGGTGGAATTCAGAAGGAGTAGGTGAGAAGAGAGGGGGAAGAAAGACAGAGTGGGGGCGTGTTTGCAGCATTTGGTCTGACAGCGCTCGGAACATGTGCACCTTTATGGAAAGGTATCAGAGGCCTCTGTGTTGGTAGGAGATATCCAACATATCAGAAGCATATGTTTATGTATTACAAATGTGCAAATATATGTTTTATATATTATAAAACATACTGATAACTGCAACATTTGTAACAATCTTTTTTACATAAAAAGTCAATGTGTGCATGGGTGGACTTATGTTTCAGGAATGTCACAGGAGATAAATCTCACTGACTGAATTATATATAAATAATATATTATGGATTAGCAGATTACGTATTATGTAATACATATAAAGTGCTGGATCTTTTGTGTTAATATAGGGTCTTTCACTGGTTCATTGTTAATGTATTTATTTTTAATTAATCCATGCATTACAGCTAAAGACAGCTTTGGGTTAATCAGGCAAGTGCAACATGTTTTATAAAGTGGATTCTTAGCCATACCTACTTTTCCAATGCATTTGAAATATCAGGGAAAGATGTATTTTCCATTAGACCCCTAGAGAGATGAGTGCACAAAGTCTGTTTCCATGGATGTCAGCTTCCTGACTTATTTTAAACACTCTCGGTGCTGAATACAGCATGATTGCAGCTTACGTCATTTATTAGAACCATTATCGCTAGATGGCAAATTTATGCATGTGCAGGTTAAGACAAATATGCTAGATGCACGGTATTAACAGGG
The DNA here is from genome assembly GCF_013368585.1 of Megalops cyprinoides. Classification (NCBI taxonomy): domain Eukaryota; kingdom Metazoa; phylum Chordata; class Actinopteri; order Elopiformes; family Megalopidae; genus Megalops; species Megalops cyprinoides. The sequence continues at coordinate 12,715,439 of NC_050604.1, forward strand.
TGTGTGCATGTAATTTAAGATACCTAGCATATTGCTAGTACAGAGCTGTTCTTAGATTGAAATATCAAACCAACAAGTCAGAGACAATGGTTTGATAACAATGACTATTTAGGTACAGGATATGATACATTATTATAGGGCAGTGCAGATAATTGGCCAGACAACAGGAATAGTTTCACTATTCATGCATAGAAATGTTTTTGCGCGTATGATATTGTGCATATGATCTAAAGGACAAACATTTTGGAATTCATCAATTTGTTCTTAGTTGTAATGTGTTCCTATAGACAAATGAATTTCACACCACCTCTAGCCCAGTTGAACCACATAGGCAAGCATACAGATTTTATACTTATGTTTTTTGGAATTCTGATAAAATTGTGTGTCAAATGTGTCAAATTTATATTTGAATTCAAATTGCAATAAAATACCAAGACACTAATCTAAGAACTTGTCTTATACTGCGATTACCTTACTGAACACCATTATTATCTGGGACTTAAAAAAATCCTACCAAAAGAAATAAAGTACTGGTCACCAAGACACCACTGAAGGCTGAATACAACCACATAGGATACACACACCCACTTGCTAATGGGGCGCACTCTGTGTGTGCTAAAAGGCTGGTGGATGTGTTTAGACACATCAGTCTGAACACTGCTGTACACAGCAGAGAAGGTGTTGATGTTAGCCAACTGTGTTATCCACAACATTGCCATGACACATGGCATTTGTTCAACGCTACATAAATGGCAGTGAGAGGACCCTCTGCTGAAATTGCTCCAGAGAACAAGGCTAAAATTCAGGCTTTCGTAGCATTGACTGAATGAATGGATTACATTAATTAGCCCACAAGTTGCTGTGCTCCGTTTTACCCTGGCTTACATCTGTAAAGCCAGCTCCTACATACTTTCTGTGTGTGGGATGCAAATTTCATTGTTAGACAAGACAACATAAGGACAAACTTTTTGATCTCAAAATTGATTTAGGTATTGGAGTCCTCTTGAAATCATGCTTATTTACAGATATCCCAGGCACTCCACTGCTCACACAATGAAATATACGTTATTCTTGCATCCACCTCGGAATAGCAGCATTCTGTTCTGAATGTATAGTTTACATTAAAACCAACATCTTGCCCCACCGCTGTATCTACAATGGTAAGCTAGATAGGGAAAAGTCTTCATTGTAAGAAATATAACAGACTATATTCAAATAGTTGAAAAGATAAGCTGGAAGGAAAAATGTTTTCAAAAATTAAGGGGGGGGGGGGGGGGTAAATTTGTCTTTTTCTCTGAAAGCACTCTTCTGCACGATAGTGACAACTCTTGTCTATTTATATGCAAGCGTGTCACCAAAGTCAGTCTGATGATGAAAAACAAGTGCATCAAAAGCCTTGTGAACGGTGACTACTTAAGTCCCCTTGAAGTGCAGAGAAGCGATGCATCACTGAGGATGACAGTGCAGTTTTGAAATCGAAAATGGCTTTAAAGGCACATTTCTTTTGGGGGGGCGGAGGAGCTTGAAGATCTGTAATCTGCCTCTGATGTGCTGGAAACTTCTGCCTAAACAGGAAACAGTTCCACGCCGCCCTCGTCCCCGCTTTGACAGAAGAGGCAGTCTGCCGCGGTGCGCGCCGGCTTCAGAACCCGGCGCCGTCGCACGACGTGCTTTACCTGAAGGGAATCCGTCGCTCTCTAATGAACGGTTCAAACGATTCCCGGTGAAATCACCCCCTCTGTGAAATTTTAAAAAGAGATTTCTGGCACAGAAAAACAAACTTGTGCCAGCTGCTTGTGCTTCCCCTTTGCAGTAATATAAGGTGAAACACAAGCAGAATGTCAGTTTTACCCTGTTTGATTCTGATCATCTGCTCTAGACACAGGCCTGAAACATCATGGTGAGGCGTGTGCCCTATTTATGTGGGTTCTTTAAGAGCAGGTTTGAGTGAAAACACAACATGATCTGGTGTGTGAGTAGAAATGACCCAAAGGACCCTGAAATAATGCCAACAATGATAATCAAAATTATGTTATTCCCTTTGAGAATAATTAATTATTTTATGAGAGCAAGTGTTTGACAGTAAATAAAAAATAAAAGATCTGCTTAAAAGAAATATATACAGTGGTGCAGCTTGACACTTGTGAAACTTCAGAGAAAAGGCTGGAATAAACAGCTGAGCAGATGTACTACATTACATACATCATTGGAAAGTGCTTCTACATCTTTTTCTGGAGGTTGCAGTAAGTTATTCATAAAGCTCTAAACCAGGCTTTGAGAGTTCATTAATTAAGCTCTTCAGATATACATATATATTCCAGACAAAAAAAAACAGCAAACTTTTAAGTTTGAGTAAGAGCTAAAAATGTATGAATAGCATGACATTTATGTCCTGTACATTTATGGCAATGCTTCTTAACATACTGCTTTCATAAAAGGGTACTGCACTGTGTGTGAATTCACTTCAGAGAAAATGTGTTCACCGCTCAGCGGGTGGATTAGTGAGGATTCAAACGTTCTCTCAAACAGTCTTCAAGATTATCTGCTGCAGAGTATTGACCATACAGTTTTATTCATATGCCTTCTGTGAACTTTAAAGACACTGTCTCGCTAATATTTAGTAAAACGGCAATGCCGCGGGGCAGGGAGCTGATGTGAACCCCATCCGAGCTACAGCCAAGGTGGAAGGTCACTTGGCCCAGCACTGCTGCGAGTGTCACGTCTGCCTGAGCTCTTTTCCTGTCAAACACTCAGTCTGTTCACAGCCATTAGTTCACGGCAGGCACTGCGCAGCAGATCCATTGATCTTTAATTCTTATGAACGGGCTGATAGTGGCCACTGATGATTATACCAATACATCCACATATTGTAAGGATTAGTGGATCTGTGCAGCGCACGCAATAAACTGATGCCTGTGAACGAAAAGAGTGCCTCTCTGCGAATGTGTCACGCCCCTGGCCGACTGCCTGGACTGCCCTGTGTCAACATGACTAAGGCAGTTGGCCACCTCACGCCTCTCATCACACCAGAGACCCGTGCAATCATTTATTTAAAGGGGCGACGGACCCCTTTGTTATAAAAGTGAGGGTGAGACGCACACCTCCCAGCTGTTCTGTGGAACCTGCAGGAAACCTAATCCATCTTAGAACAGGCATGAGTCATCGGCAGAGGAGCCGAGGAGCGCGGGAGAGAGGGAGAGGGGAATCGACAATGTGAAGGACCTGCCCAAGAGCCGGTCCCCTTGTGCAAAGCTGTCTCCATCCCAAGAAAAACGGACAAAAAATGTGGATATAAAGGGCCAGCCGTGGGGATGACAACAGAAGGCGTGTCACATTTTCTGAAAAAGCTTCATAGTTTTCCTCCATACTGCACAAAGTTTTTTTTTCTTTTTCTTCTTTCTTTAGATTGTTTTCTGTAACTTGCAATTTTGGATCAAAACTTTTTTTTCTTTGTCGAACAATGTGTAAGTAATCCAAAATAAGCAATCAGCAAGAGGGCTGAAACAGCAATCTCATATGACAATTTCAGATCAGAGACATTCAGTCTCAGACATTCAGACTCACAGTTTGAGATGTAATCTTTGGGGAGTACATTTTCTTCCACACCAACGCTGATTCTGTTGGAGATAGTTACCTTCACTTGTTCAGAGGAGGAATGGGAGAACAGCAGTTGGCACATTAGCTTTAATGCAAAAATGTTTTACAAAAAAGTCTTCTTGTTATGTCAGTTTTGCTCATTCTCTGCTCTTTTCCCCTTTCAGGGTACAGATGTTTCACTATGTTTAGCCTTTTGAGCCCTGCAGACTTTTCTCAGAGAAGAAGAGCAAAGCATTTCAAGGCTCAATGATGACATAAACTGTGATATTATGACACAATGTGCCATCATTAATACTGAACTTTCCTGTAGGTGTTAGGGGTGGAGGGATGTGGGATTGGGTGGTGGATGGTGAGGGATATGGGGAGGGGGTGGTCTTACACTTAACTGCTAAAACTGAAAACAAACCCTTGCTGTTGTGATGCAGATGCTCTGTAGGGATTATGTCTAAAGTGTTGGGTAGGATGAGGTGGTGATAGAGCTGACATTACCTGCTGTGCTGTGAATGTCGTATTGGCACATGCGGTGGAGGCTTGTGTTTAAAGATAGTATTAAAGAAAAACAACCTAATAAGTAACCAACAAAACTACTGTTCACATTATGATGAAATACTGTGGTTTTCCTTCTGCAAACACATTTCTATGTAGATGGACACTGAGGGACAGACCTGGCTGAGGACAGTGGGTTCTGGATGGATGGATGGGTCCTGGGTTTCTGGATGAAATGTCACCTCAGGTGTTTAATCCATCTCAGGATACAGGATATCAATGACCAGAAAAATATATTAAATACTCTGCAACTATGTGATTATGGATATGTTACATCTGTCATCCATGTATCAAAGGGAAAGCTGGTGTAGTACAGAGTGAAATTAAGCACATCAAAGTTGCACCTGCAGTTGATGTAATATGGTAAGTATGGTTCAAAATATTTTATTCAGTATTATTTCACATAAATGCTAAAACTCAAATGCAGAGTTTTATACTTTATTATTTATAAGTGTGTATTTGGTTTGTATAATGTTTTTCTTTATTTTAATTTTTTAAAATGTTGTTTAAAAAAGGGGTCAAATACATTGAGGAAGCAGACCATACTGATTTTCCATACCCCAGACAGGTAATGCATTCAAACATTCTCAGTGAGTTCAGAAAAAAAATTAAAATTCCCATTGCGCGAAAATCACTGGGCTTCCATTTAAATCGATGTGTCAACCCTGAGTTCAGGTTTAGAGGAAGGCACTCACATTTATTTAATAGCTCCAATTTAAGTGTAATCATTTAAAATGTTCAAAAGGGGGATATTATAATACAGTAAATGTCTGAATCTGAAAAGACTTACATGGAAGAAATGGCGCATGGAGGGTTTTGTGACTGCTTGAATTACTCCTGCCATAGTACAAGAGCCACAGTATCCCTCCAACACACACACATGCACACACACACTCACTCACACGCGCACACAAACACACACACGCACACACAAAGTAATATGGCAAAAATAGCTACATTATGTACTGCTTAGTTGAAATACAAATGAATATTTCCATTTTCCTTTCAGCCTTTACCTGTATGGATATCACACACATCAGGCCAATTTGAAAGTCTCCACAATCCAGGCAGTTTATTATGTGGATAACAGTTTATAATGTGAATTGGTGGGACATTATATTTACACAAACGATTCAGGGGTCATGGAGGTGAAACAAAAACTCATTGTGAAAGATCTGTCATTTCATACAATAGCATTGTTGATTGCATCTTATTTGTTTGGTAAAACACAATGCTCTCTTGACATGAGCATATGAGCATATGGTGATGGATTCCTCCGCTATCAATGCCGGGCTTGATAGGACTATTTATGACATGAAAAACAAGGCACAGAAGGACATAATTTTTCGCTAAGGACACTCTATAGAGTATCATTTTATATCTAACTAGAGAAGTTTAATACCTTTAATGCCTTATTTTATGTATAGTATTGCGATGTGTTTTGGATTCTGTGATCTAGTGACTGATGTATGGTAGCATACTTGGCTTCCCTTGTCTAGCCAGGTTGCATATGTTAATTAGGGTCAGGCTTGAATAGTGTTGTGCTCACACTCACTGGTCTGGGAGTGTTAGCCTGGTCTGACGCTGTTGCTCATTCAACTTGAATGGATACACTTATGTTCTTTTGTGCTGGAAGTTGCTCTGGGTAAGAGTGTCTACTAAATGAATGTAACATAATGTAATGAATAAACAGAACAATACATGAGTCCCCCATGTTTGATATTTTCCTTGAGTTAGTGTGTCATGGCTTTTACATGTTCAAAGGTGGGTGAGGAACAAGGGACAAAACAAATGAGATGACATGTGCAGGCCCCATATCCATGGTGAGACCCCAGAGTGTTGGTGAGGATGAGCGTCAGGGTCTGAATTTGGCTGGCGAGGTGGCTGGCCGGCGGCCTGGCTTTAAGCTGAACATATGGCAGTGGGCCACAGCCGAGATTCCCAAAGCTGGCAGGGCGAGGTCTCAAGTCGCCCTCATCATCTGCCACAGGGGCTCCTGGGAAGGATCCACTTGACCCCCATCTCCACCCCTCGGGCATCTCGGGGACGGCTGTGCGGTCACGCTGCGTGCCCCGAACTATCGCTGGCTGGCCCGGAGAGGGCCGTGAGACACCGAGCCCGTGAGAGCAGTGAACCGTGGGCCGGAGCACAAACAAGCTAAAGAGCGGGAGCAGGAAGGGGACATCTGTCGTGCCACTTTCTCATGGAGGGCCACAGGCGCGGGTGTGCGGGGGCCGAGGGTCAACACTTCCATGGGAAAACCCAAGGCTCCAGCGCACGGCCCTCTCCAGTGAGTCATCTCGTTCCTGGAATGTGGGTCTGTTAGTTTTAGCTGGGAACAAACAAATAATATGGGAGGCCTTTTAAATTCCACAGAGATTTAATGGGTAACACAAAGCAGCTGTGTCCAGCTTTTTTCCTTTTTTTCTTTTTAACCCTCCCCACATGACTGATAACACAGACATTTGGGTGAGGCAGTTACTGTTGCCATATAAGACTGTTAAGAGAAATGTACGCTCACGTTAAGTGCTACCATAACAATGCTTCATTTCATTTCTTAGTTTAGAAAAACAGGAACTTTTAAAACTGTGTAAATTCTTTGTACTTTGAGGTTATACAGTACAGTATTTTAATCTGATGGCAACCATGCTGGCAAATTCAGATTTAATGTTAATCTCAGAACATTATATTTGAATGTTTTAAATTTATTAGCAGAGACATTAATATGAACAAGAAGCTGCATGCTTAAGAAATATGCCCAAGATGAATGAAACGAGTAGGCAGCATGTTTGGGAAAAGCTACACTGTCTGTGACTTGGAACCAAGAGCAAGGAAACCAGGGTAGATCCAGAAACCCTCCTGATACCCCCTGATCTCTCATGCAACAAAACATATTTTGGACACATCTAGACAAAATGAATAAACATGAACTGTTTTCAGGCAATCTTATGATGCAGGACAAGCAGTTATGCAAATGCACTGTCCATTACATGCCCATACACTGTCTGGCCAATGGGCATGTCCTTGTAGCCATGTGAACACATCTGGCGATCACATTGGGCTGAGACCTATGACAAACTAAAATTGATCGAAGCTGGAGGTTGCAGGTAACCACAAAGCTTTCTAGCAAAGAAACTCTGGTGACTTTAGGTCATGGTCAAAAGTAGAAGGAAAGTAGAAGAAATGCTCAGGAATGTGATAAGTATCAGGTAAATGAATGAATGCTTGTAAAATAGGCACAATTTTCTTATTTAAAAATTACTTTAAATGATGCAGATCTACAGAGTACTACTAAATCTACAGATTTACCATACTGGGAGCCATTCTCACAAGTAGTTCTCACACAATTCTGTGAAAAGTTCTTTGAAAAGTTTGTGAAGATGCATTTGGTGGCCTTGCTGGGAACAGCATCGGATCAGCATATTAAAGTATTTAAACGTATTTCATGTGCGTGTGTAGACTCTGCGAGAAAAATGTGCAGAATTTGAGGAAAATCACTTAATTTTGGTAAGAATTATGTCACAAAGAAAAACTAGAAGAAAGATGGAAAAGCAAAGTTAATCATTTTAACCCCTCTTATTTAACAACAAAATTAGACAAATTTGAGCTGGGTTGAAATTGGATTGATTGTATTGCATGAATACATAAGTTATGAATCTCAAAGTTGCTATGTTTCCTATTTTCTTTTATATTGTGATATATCAGAACTGGTGACTCACTTTCCTTTCAAATCGATAAAATCCTACAAGCCATAAAACGCATTTCTCAAATTTCAAAGCACCGAGAAGCAGTACATTTTGAAGTACTGATGTCTGTTTTATTATTACATATGTTTTATGCCTGAAATGAACAGCTCAAACACTTGAAATCCACTCATAAAATTAGCAAAATACTGACCTTTACCATGATCATTAGCCAGTCACACCATATAGAAAGTAACAGCTTGAATACAAGCCTCCATTGCTATATATAAAACACAATTCACACCAACTGCACAAGCTTCACTAAAGCTCTGAATGAAACCAATTCTCAACTTAAATGTCCTTGTTTATTGCTCACAATTAGAATGGCTGTACTTGATAAGGCATGTGTTAGTGTTGGGGGGTCTACTGCAATATGGAACTACCGTGCCATCGCTATAGGCCTACATGGTGAGACTGCAACTTTGTTTAATTCGCTAACAAACACCACCAAAGCCAGCATGTACACAGCCGCCTTGTCATGGGACATTAGAGGGGATTACAATTCAAGGAGGAAACAAAGGGTCCCAGTAAATGGTACGATTCTCTAAGCAAGCAGATCTCCTGTTTAGCAGGCTCCGCAGCTCTTGAAAGCTTAAAGCTTTTATTTTATGCTAAATGTGGAGGCAGGCATCCTCAGCACAAAAGGAGGCAGACTTCAGTGAGAGACAGAAAGACACAAACATGCAACATTTCGAAGTCTTTTAATTGTGCTTCACATCTTTATTACGTGCTTCGAGACGTCCGCCTCCACACCCGCGCCAACACGACATGCTTTCTTCGCAGTGTTCTTTGACCTAGGTGCCTCGTCCCTGCCTCTTTCTCAAAGTACACTACTTCCTGTGAGACTTCTCAAAATCCATTAATTTCTGACTCCTCTGACCCATTCCTTGCCTTGGGGTAGGGGGGTTTGCCGCTGCGGTCCACCCCTCTGTAAATGGTGTCAAACAATTAACTGTGAGAAAGGACACAAAGCCAATGAATCATGAGGGCTGTTTGGCAAGACTTCCAGCTTTAAGTGCACCATTTTCCCCCTTTTCCCATAATGCATCCTCTGATGGCAAGACATTGATGTTGCATTCCAAGCCTCCTCCTCTCCCCCTTTGTTTTCTTTAGCTGGCTTCATCCAGCCTTATTACCTGGAATGTGCACAGAGGAAGAAACGTGCCCTGTGTATCTCCCATCACAGTTCAAAGTCCATTACCAGCGCAGTGCAGTTAGACCAAACAGTGCAGTTTAACCTCTTAGCTTTGTTTGGCTTCTTTTGCTCGTATGCTGTTCCTGGTCGTTATAATTTTACAGGTCCAATGTGGACAGATATGCGTAGCTCCATTGTACACCCAACTTACTACTACTGGGTTACAGAGAATATGGTATAATGTGAAAATCTAAAATTAGTGTATTTATTAAATGCCTGATGTCATAGGTGACTGGAAAGCACACAGCAAACAAAACAGATTGTAAGATACAATAGCTACTGTGTGAATGAATGTGTGGTGAGGGGCCTACAATCTAATTTTGTGGATCCAGTATTCTGGTACAACAGTTTCAGTGGATGCCACATTACCTCTGCTCCTCTTTCAAGCATCACCCAGAACAAAGCAAAGCAACAGGGAGTGCAATTTGGGATACAAAGAATTTACATTTAATTGGAGGCTATTTTGATTAAGATTTTTTGTCTTACTCAGTCTTAGAGTGTCAACAGGTGTAATTGTTTCATTACATATTACATTACATTATTGGCGTTTAGCATACGCTCTTATCCAGAGTGACTTAGATAGGTCTCACTTTTATACCCATTTATACAGCTGGATATTTACTGAAGTTAAGTACCTTGCCCAAGGGTACAACAGCAGTGCCCCATAGGGAATTGAACCAGCAACGTTTCAGTTCTGAGTCCTGCTCCTTATCGCCTACAACTAATCAAAAGTTCTTCCGTCACTATGGTCAATAGTAGCACAACATGCTTATTAAATGTCATATGTGTCATCATTCTTGCAGATTGCAGAACAAGGAACTTGACCTGCTTTTCTTCAGTATGCATTTAGCTGTAAAAAATGGACAATATGCCTAAAATGCAAGCCATCTCTCTTGTCCTAAATAAGAACTACTTTTTTAGCTTTTAGAGAACTCTGTGACGTCCTTGGAAAAGGGTATATCATGTATGTGTGGCTTGGGGGAAAAAAGTTAGAATAAAGTCAAACAGTCAATTTGGTATTTTCATGCTTGGTAGCCTGTGACTGCTTCATTTCATAGCATATGGAGATGGAGATTGTTATTCTCTGACAGAGGAAGCAAGCTATTGCTGGCATTACCATTTAGAGAGGCAATGGCCGAAGCAATTTAATCTGACAAATAACAAACAGGAAAACAGTGTCTACCCCAGAGCTGAAATTGGGTTCTTCACATAATTGGTAATTGCAAATAATAACGCTGCTAACTGAAGCCTGTTATTAGCTGCTTATTGGCTAGAATGACAATGGGTCTCAAGTCAGACCTCACAGGTGAATTTGCACCATTGTACAACCAAATTGGACAGATGTTGAATTGCAAATAGTGTGCCTTTCCATGCAACAGTTGGCGCATTTAGGAAATTAGTATTTTATTAATGTTTGATATTTCAGCACCTGTTACCCCATAATCTAATACAAGCTTGGCAGACTCCTACCTCTGAGAATTGCTTCAATCCTCAGTAATTATAGATGCAGTAAATGCTATTTTTGCTGCATTTTCAACAGGTTTGGAATAGAAGGTATGGAGTGACTCTTAATTTCAGATTTTGTGAAGCATTCTTGTAATTCAGTTAATGATATTTTCATTTCCCTGTATATGTGGGCAAAGTCTACAGCAATTCATTGCATTTGATATCACATTCATCATCATGCCAGGGAACCCACACTCACTTTAAACCGCTATATTTAAAACAGCGACACCATCGGAAACTAGATCAGCGTGTGAAGAAAACAGTATTTGACAAAATTAAGGAACAAAAGAGTGTACTTGAAATGAGAGGCTATAAACATAATGCTCAAACACAACTAAATCACGTCAGATCAGATCTCACATTCTAAAGCAAGATCATACAGCATAATAGTTTCTCTATGTGAATTTGGTGTTCTCTTACTTTAAAAGCACTATCAACCTATTTGGCATTCAGCATGCACATGCAGTCAGTACTGCGCCTATATGAAAGTTCAGTGTTGCCTAATATGTTATTAGAATCTAGTTTTGCACAGAAATATGCTAATTCTATCCGTACCACATCCATACAGTTCAATGCACAACATTTGTTTATCGGTAGATGTTCCTGTACTTTAACTGTTTAACATTTGTCATCATAATCTTTTTTTTTTTCATTCAGACATGTAAAGCTGTCAGAAGCCTCTGGAAATTGACACCTCTGGAATAATTTAGCATTTGCAATTTTTGTCATTATTGAAATTTCTCATCTTGACCATAATTCAGTGGTATTTGGTCTAGCAACAACTATAAAGTTAAAATGCCACTAACAGTCAAACTGCTTCCAGATTGGTGTGCATGTAGAACTAACCTCTTTTGTCCTGCAACATATTTTTGCATATATTTATTCATTGCAAAGCTCTCGGAACAACCTAGTACGAATGTGAACATGAACAAAATCTGCCTAATCCTCGCTCGTCTGGCAAACCATGGAATCCGTGCTCTGTTAGGCACTGTCTGCTCCATAGTATACATGCAGCATGCAGAATTCATACATAATATGGTGGCAGGGTAGCAGGGTAACACAGTGGTAAGGAACAGGGCTTGTAACCAAGAGGTTGCTGGTACAATTCCCCTTCGGTGGCACTGCTGCTGTTCCCTTGGGCAAGGTACCTAACCCCAAATTGCCTCAGTAAATATCCACCTGTATAAATGGATAACATGTAAAGTTGTATCCTATGTAAGTTGCTCTGGACAAAGAGGGTCTGTTAAATGGCAATAGTGTAACGCACTACAACATCTTGCAAGCCAAAATTTAACAGGAATGAAGGAGCTGGTGGGCTGATTAACCATCCCTATCTCAGTAGTGGTGCATCATAGAGAAGAAGAGGAGGAGGAGGAGGAAGAGCCAGAAGAGCACTTGGCCTTTAGAAGTTGTCTAGAAGGTCTTCTCTCACCCATCTCAGCTTGGTGGTTGTAACCTTTAACGGTTGCCTTTTAAAACTTAATCACTACTATAGTGCAAACAGTTAAAAGGTTAACGTGTCATTAATCTAATGAAGGGTCTCTCTTGAGATTAATTAAAGTGGATAATAACACCTTATATCTAGTGACCTTTTGTTAGCATGCTCCTTTTGGTGATCTTTTTCATTCATTGTTGAGTGAACTTGTCATAAGTTCAGATGTTTGGAAAATACCAGCTTTTTTGTCATTGGCTGGGAGAAAGTGACATAATTTGTGAAATCAGTGGAATAGGAAAATGTCTTCCATAATCAAACTAATGATGATGTTCATTATTATTTTTTCTATGACTAAAACTGTGATGGCTGTTCATACATCAGACATGAAATGGTTAGAATTGAATAAACAGGAATATACTAGTATATAAGTATACATATATACTTGAATATAGTCTTGTGAATTATATTATTATGTCATTATATGGAAATATTTTGTTATTTTATGGCAAGTTAATGGGGGGCACCAGGCAAACCATCCAACCTTTCTGCACAAAATTACAATGTAGAATTTTGCAAGTAATATGAATTATAATCACAGATTCACATTGCAAAACAAAAAGAGTGCAGCGGATTTAGATGGAAAAAGCGTATTATTCTGCTGTCACAGTTTCTATTTACAACATCTGCTTGAAATACAAAACACACAGAAACACACACACTAACAAGCACAATGAATTAAGGAATACAAAAAGAGCCTTTAAATAGGATCAACCTTTGGGAGTCGCTCAAAGAGTGTGAACCGTGAGCAAACAACTCGCTTGTCTCAAAGTTGAAGGAGTCTTCTGTATGTGAGAATTCCTTTTTTGTTCGCAGCAATTTGCATGGGATTGTTTACTACCTTTTTATGTACCCCTTAAATGAATTGGAGGATCTCAACGGTAAAATTGAATTGTTGACGGTCGAAATGGAAGAGCATGGAGCGCTTCCAAATCTCTGTGTCCAATCTTGTGAGCCGGGGTATACATCTTTTAATATTCCGACGGTGCTCCCGTGGCCACGGCCATTCATCACGAAAGAATGGAGGGAAAAAGCCTCTGGCATATCGATTAAAGCGGGGGGGTGGGGGTGGGGGTGGTGGTGTTGGGGGGTGGGGTGGGGGGGTGGATGGAGGATCGTAGCTCGCAGACTCACATTGTGCTGCCGAGGCTTAAGAAGGCCTGGGCGAGGTATATTTCAAAATGTGGAGAGACAGTTCTATTTTGACCCCCACGCCTGGTAGGATAAGAGCTGTCAGCGGCGTTTATTCTTGATCCCCGGTGATTTCTGTGTCCCGCCGCCCCTCCGCATGAAAATGAACTGCGAAGGCGGCCCGAGCACCTGCCTCGCTGACAGAGGCGATTAATGCCGCTTTATCCCTGGGAGTGGGGAGCCGCTGCCGCTGCTGTTTTGCACCGGCCTGCTCTGGCACACGGTTCGTCCCTGCTGGCTGAGGCTGGTTGAGGACCACCCCATTCTGAGAGTTTATCCGGGGTAGGGAGTGAAAGTGAAGCCTTGTCCAGGTACACTGCGATGATTTGGATTGGCGGCTGGGGGGGGGGTCAGGGGCAGATTTTGAGCGCCATGACACTGGATCTTTGTTTTAAAGCTGGTCTTTAAAGCCGGTTTGTTGCAATGTGTTGTTGTGTGGGCATGAAAAAGCCTGGTGGTTGGTCTGAAAAATAGAATACCCACGGGGCCAAGAACAAAGGTTCCCCCCTCTTTGTTTCATGCGGATTTTGTGATCGCTCACATGCCAGTTATTCAGGGCATGAGGAACTCTTGATTTCATTTCCTAGGCAGGTCTAAATAAAACAGAGAAAAGGAAAATGCCCCCGCAACGTTTCTGCTCTACATTTGTCTTTCTCCCCCCGCCAGTTATGGGGTAAACTCTCAGAAGCGTAAGTTATTCTCTTTCAGACGCGTCAAATCAATGCTACTGGCACCGCCTGCCCAAAGCTTTGCCATTAGCAACTTCAGATGCAGCAGAAAAGGCATCCTGGCCTGTGCTGTGTGATACTGTGTGACATGCCTCTTGCCAGATGTGAGAGGAACAGTTTCCTTTGAGGCTATGAGCAGCTGAAGTGTAAATACCAGGCTGAACACACGAGAGACAGGGAGAGGGAGGAACTAGAATACATGTGTCAGTGAGGAATGCCAACCTTGCGTACATTATACATGTTTTAAGTTACTTGTCCAGTCCATTCAATAGTTTGGTTTTGAATGGCAATAATTCATATTTCCCATCATCCAAAAAACACAGATTGAAAAAAGGGGTCTCTAAAGAGTTATGCCTTTATAACATTATGATCACCACATCTCCCCTATCTATGTCAGTGTTGGGGATGCTATATTCCTGGCAGGCCACAGGGCCTGCTTGTTTTCACTGCTACCTCAATACAAATAGATTCACATAAATCACTGATTGGATGAAAACACACCCTAGTTGGTTTCTTGGTGTAGACATTTACACCTGGGACAGGTGAGGTATTGTTTAAGCTGTTAAGCTATTAAGTAATATTCAATACACAGGTGGATACAGCTGCAAAATATATGACAAAGGTATTTACAAAGAAAAAACAGTTGGTAAAATGGACACAATTTTAGCTTTCAGGATCAACCTTTGGGAGTCGCTCAAAGTCTCCTTTTTTAGTGTATTTCAAATTGCATAATCAATGTTGCCACTGTGCAGGATTTTCATAATACTTGATGGCATACTGCATCAGCCAACAAGCTAGTCAGTCTGAAACTTGTTACAGCCCAGCTATGAGCCCAACATAAGCCGTCACAAAAAACAACAAATGAGTCTTTTGGCCATAGGAAAACAAATTTATTCAACAAAATTATAAACGTACAAACTTACGGGCTTCCCTGAGTTGGAAGGCCAAGACGTGAGAGCTAGGCTAGGCTGGTCTAAAATGTCTTGTGAACTCTTACCTCTCTCCCATTCACAAAACACAGTGTCTTCTGGACACTGCCTACGCTTCCTAGCCTACACTTCCTATCTACACTGTGCTAGACAGAAGGAACACACGTCTTGCAGGGAAGTCCAAACCAAAAAAAAAAAAAAAATAAAGACAAACTGGGGAGAGGAACCCCCCAAAAAAAAAACCCCCAGTGGACTACTTGCTGGGGAGCAACCATCTCTGTGTGTCTCTCTTGGGTGTCCCTCCCCTGCAGGCAAAAGTTGCTCCTTTTTAAACAGGGTGGCACAGGTGCGACCAATTGGCTCATTAGCACTGATCAGCAGCACAGCTCGTTAGCGCTGATCAGCAGCACCTCGACTCCACCTGCACTCAGGCCATCTCAAAGAGAAACAGAAAGGGGAGGGGCATGTAACAAACTATACCTCGTCTCCTAAGCTGGTTAACCAACACGAATAACCAATTGCCGGCAGGAGATTTGTGGTATTCAAAGCCTACACCTTTTCCACGTTTAGATTATTACAGGTCCATGCTGTTTTCAGCACTTCTGACATTGATATCCAAACAACAGAGTTAGCTTGTTAGCAAACAAATACGATGATACTTTAAATAGCAATCATGTATTAGTGACTAACATAAGGTTATTATGTGGTACATTAATCTTGCAAGGTTGACCTTGTATCTCTCCATACATCTGAATAATCTCATATATATTCAGAGGAGGGATTGTAGGAATGGGGGGGAGCTCTTGCTGTCTGCAGTCTGCAGTTTTATCAGCTGATTTGATTAATTAAAGAATCAGCAAACGCTGAACACTCTTATCATTTATTACCCATATTTTTGGCATGCTAGAAGAAGATAATTTCTATACTACAAAGGTTACTGTCACATGCAGAGTGCAAACTGAAGAACTACATCTAATGGCTTCATTTTGAACCAGGTTTAGCACAGCGTATTACTACCATATACAATGCTTGGTCACAGTCCATAGCGTCAAAAACATTTCTGCTTCTTTTTCATCTAGTTTCACTGACTAAGGGTAGGTTTAGATGGTGTCTAATAGCAAGTTTAGTCTGGAATCTCTTAATAAATACCTTGAATGGGTGGAGGCAGACAGAAAAGAACAATCAAATGACAACACAGGCATCATCCGATGAGAGCAAGATGTCTATGCTCTGCTCTACTTCGAAAAGTAAACACAGTCGTATCTCTTTGTGTTCTTTTTCACATTTTCATCTAAAATGAATAAGACCAGTTTGGATAACTTCTCATTATTGAGCATCTTTTGTCAGTCCCTGCTAGGCATACCAGAAATATTCTGTTCATTAAATGTCTACTAACAATGAACATTGTGCCTGCAAAAGAGAACAAATCCTGGTCTCCTCATATACACAAAAAGTGGTGAGAATATAACACAGAAATCTTCATTTTAACAAGTAACTTTCTAGATCCCTAACAGTAGCTACCTTATTTAAACAAGCATATACCTGCAGTGAATCTATGTAGCTAGCTGATTTACTATGAAATTACTATCCCCAGGGCTCATCTGAAAGGCACGAACACTCGCGAAGTGTCACAGTTCGCTAGACCACAACTTTTGCATTTCAAGGTGTATACCTTGAGGATGTATTTCACTAAAGGTCCAATCTACATCTCCATGCTGACATGAATTAAATGCAGTTCTGACAAAGTCAATACACACACAGGTAAACAGAAATGTCACTCCCCTAGAAAACATAATCACAGACGTTTTTTCTGCTTTAGTTCATGAGTGCTTGAATTACTTTCAGTAATAAATGTGTTCCCCTGTGTGTGTCTCCTACAGTTTCAACAAAGTTCTTCACCATTACGCTTCCTAAATTCTTATATAGTCGGCAAACATACTTGCACATGTACAATAATATAATACCAACATTCAAAATCATCAGGGAAAAACTATGTATAGATTCAGTATAAGTCTCTATGTTACCACAGCAGCATTCAGCAATATTACATTGCACCACCAAGGGCTCTAATCTGTACAAGCATTTTATGACAGCTTCTCATGAGCTTTGCTCTTTTTTTGTAGGCCGATGATTTTTTTGTAGGAAGATGATTGAGACCTGTTTGAAAGGCCAGGAAACCTTAAAAGCCAGATTTCCAAGTGTTGGGCAGGCGGTGCCAGTAGCATTGATTTGACACGTTTGAAAGAAAATAACATACGCCTCTGAGAGTTTACCCCATAACCGGCGGGGGAAAGACAAATGTAGAGCAGAAATGTTGCAGGGGCATTTTCCTTTGCTTTCTTTAGATGCTTGCCAGTAGTAATCGTCCTTTTTCCCCATTGTTAGTCGTAACAGAAAGAGATGGCATCTGTCTGTCTATAATGGAGTAAAAGAGAAGAACCAAACACAGAAATTTCAAAACATTTGTTAACCAATGACAGTGAAACTGTAACTGAACAAACTGTTGCATTGTGGCCACTTGTGAATTCTGCGGTTCATATGAGATTCTTCTGTAAGCTCCCACAGTTCATGAAAAATGAAACTTGAAGTTATAATTTACATCAGAAAGTAAACCAAGACTTGGCTTTTGTACTTTTATAGCACCACCTGAGTCACAGACAGATAATAACAAGTGCAAATTCAGATATATTTTAGATGAGAACTGGTTAAAGTGTTACTTGAATATCACAGGCCTTTGCTGGAACCAAATCTACATGTGTGATTTAAACAAGAAGAGGGAAGGAGAGCGCGATCTGAGTGGAATTCATGTTCCTTTGGAGAGTTATCACCAGAGGGCGAGTGGCCAGGCCAGTGCCTGAAGAGGCTAGGATTGAGTGGCTTGATACCCGCCTCTCCTTGGGTCACAGATGGCTGGGACGGCCTCTCCACATTACACCTGCAGCGTGCGGTGGAGCGACTGGGGGGCTATGCCTTCCGGGGCTCAATATACGCTTCTGAGGAGCAGAGTCATCTGGACCTTGCAGACATGGAACCTGACCCAAAGGGATTTGTAGGCAAGAGACCGCATATCAAAGAGGGAGCTCTTGCTCTGAGAGCTGTCAGGAAATTTTGTTCGATTGGCAACTCGTTCCCCGAGGACGTGATGAAAGGTGACAAATGTGTTAAAATACATAAAAAAAAAGTTTGAATCTAATTTGAATAACCCAGATTTAATAGCAGGCGGAGCGGGGAGCTGACAGCACAATCAGTCTTAAGCACACAACCAGAGAAGAGAGAAGAGAGACAGACCAAGATTAAAGGCAATTTCATAGCGCTCACCCTATTAATGTTTAACAAAACGCATTAATAAGGAGAGAGAACAGCTCCTTTGTCTTTGAACTTGAGGAAGAAGAAGGCCAAATTGATCTATGAAATATTTACAAAATACTATCATTTGTTTATTTCTGACACAAATGACTATTTTTTTAATGTTTTATTCATGGAGTGTAGTTGTTTGTGGCGTGACTCGTATTACAGTAATGAGATGGCCCCAGTTTAGAGAGAACACACTTCAGTCTAGTTTAAATCAGCTAAGACCACCAATTATGTTGCCATCTTTCCTCTAAACTGCAGTCAGAGAAAATGCTAATACAGCCCATTTTTCATTCCAGAGACATGGAAGACTTTGACAAGGTTTACACTTCCTGAGGTTAGCTCACTTTAATTGGCTAGTGCAAACTTCTTATTAACAATTTCGGTGAAAGGGGAAAAGCGTACAGCTATGAGTTGGTCAAACAATAAAGATTCAGCTCAAGATCCAGACCCGGATGGTGGTGAAAAACAATGTATTCTTCCTTCATACAATTTTTATGAAAAACAAACAATTGCATACATATGAGACAATTATGGCTACATATATCCCCTGGAGTGGGCAAGTTTGATTAAACTCAGAATCTCTCTCAGTGTTTGAAGAGAAAACAAAAACTTACCAGTTAACCTTATGTAATAAATAATGCAGCCTGTTGGGTATTAGGAAAATTAAGTGTGGCACCATAAGCAACAAACAACAGGCAATTACAGAGGCCACATCTCATGTCATTTAATGCGCTTGCAGCAACTTGACTGAAAACAGTTTGACCGTGAACTTTTAAAACAAAACATATTGCAAGCATAAGCCATGCCTCTGGAATGGCTGAAAAGCCGCCTCCACTGAAAGCAGCCACTGCAATTAAGCAGAATGGAATCATGTTCTAATGGACAATACTTATTTGACCTGGTATGTGCAAAACAGGTGCATGAGAGTTACCAGTTATGTTGTCAGTTATATTTTTTAGCCTTGCCTCTTTCAGACTCACAAGTGTCCATAGATTACTGCATAAAAATGGCATGTGTGCTGAACAATACAGAAGGAAAGAAAGAAAGAAAGAAAGAAAGAAAGAAAATGTTTAGAGTCGGTCCAAAGGTTGCTGACTTTTATCCAGGGCAAGGCTAACCATCTCCAGACTCCCATCTCACCCCATTCCCCTGTCCATAATGCACACTCAGCCGAGGCCATTAGAAGAATAATGAATTGGCCTTGTCACTAAGCACATGCATGTTAGAGCTGATAGCCTTCCACTGTTGGTAATGTTATTCTGGGAAGATGCATAATAGCTTGTCAAATCCTGTTTAAAAGCTCTTTCACCCTTAGTAATTTACCTTGCCTTGCCCTCCCTCTGTAATGGATTTTGTATTTATTAGCAAAATCAAATCTATCATAAGTGACTATAGGCTGAAGCAAGGGTGCAGCACTCTGCACTTTCTGCTTACATATTTAATTTGATAGCAGTGGGAGGCACTGGTTAACAGCTTTTAAACAGCATGTTTGGTTCTCATGGTCTTAACAAAATGGTGAGAGCAAGGGCTAAACTGACAAATGACCAGCTACTGACTGACCGGGACGCAGTCTGATTACTCTTCAGAGCGAGTTCCTCCTCTCCCTTTTCTGATTATTATTTTTTTTTTGCGTGTGTGCATTCATGAGTACTCCATTACTTCTCAGAATATATTGTATTCATCTGAGAACTTTTGCACTCCAGCTTCTACTGAGGTTTAAATGCAGTGACACTCAAAGTAGGGTCCAGGTTAAATCTAACCACCATTTTGTTTGCAGCTTTGAGAAACAAATTAAGTGTTGCATTTTTGCACAGCAAGATAACAAAAATATATTTTAAGAAATGATAAAAAACTGCTGAATTTGTTTTGTCATCATTAACAACAAAGAACATTACAGTTTGGCTGAATCTGGCTGTGTGATTTGTTCTTAGAAGCATCTTCTGTAACATAGACTAGTACCTCATTGTACACCCACTTTTACCTTAACAAGACCTCACCAAAAATCTTGCAGCCACACATGGAGTCAAAAACAAAACATCTCATGCATATCACCCCGGCTATCAACAAGCAATTTGTTCTGTCTGGAAACAATGTATGTGAGAGAGGCGGCAAGTGGACACGAACAATCAATACTATCTCCGGTGATTACAATGATAAAGGGCTCTTTCCTTTATTCCTCTAAAGAATCACCTTCTTTACACAGGCACCATAGGTATCACAGCACCACTCCTATTTCCATGACTCTGGCTGCTCTGATAAGGGAATCAATAAGTTGATTTAAGGCCCTCTAAACAACCAGAAAAAGCACAGATTTGAATCCTTCACGGTAGAGAGTGGTGCCAGAGAATTGTCTGAGAGTATTGTTGTGGTTCAGGACTAAAACACCGGTCACTGACAAGAAGAGTATATATGGTGTATTTCTAACACTCCTAGATGGAAGCAATGAATTATTCAAGCAATGAAATTATAGATTCACTTTCCTTTGCAGAGTGGCTGTGGACTGATGTCTCTGTCGTGGTGACTGAAAGGGGTTTATTTATCTTCGAGATAATTAAAAAGAACCTCTTCTCTTTCAGAAAACAATTGAGCAGACTACGTCTACAGCACTGTATGCGAGAAAGGCAAATTGCAGTGTTTCCACTTTCGCTTATGGTCTTAGTGTTATGGGGTTATGGTCATAAATCTGAGAAAGCAGATCCAAGATCATATTGTGATGTAAATCAGCAGTTTTAATCTGTTTGTCTCTTCCTCTGTCATTTGACATCAGAGTTGACATCTGGTAATAGTATGTCTGTGTCTGCTTTTCCATCTCATGGTCTCCCTTACATTATAAACAACAGAATCCATATGTCACTGCAAAGTGTTATACAAACTACAGCAACCTACAGGAGGGAGATTTCTATTTGCTTGTTTGCTTTAAGTACAAGTCAACCCTTCTTCTCTGCCTCTGGGCAGTGGCCATGCAGTATATGATAGGAGAGCACTGAAATCTAATTTGATCCTGTATATCTTACTTATATCACTCATCTTACCACTGATCGGCTAATAAAGTGAGGTAGACACATTTCAAGGGCGTGAAGGCATATCTTAGGCGAAGAATATTTATTTTTTCTGAATGCCCTCCAGGTGTGAATTGACTTAGGTGTTCCTCTTAAAGTGTTTCTGATGATACCAGTGTCAATCTCTGAGTCTTTACTCCTCAGTTGAAGCAGCTGGAAGTCTTCTGTTTTAACATGCTTTGTTAAATTCCAGTGCTACTGAAAGAGGCAGTATTGTTAAAATTAGGCTGCATAATGCTTTCTCTGTTTTTCTCAGTTCTGGCCTGTGTACCTATGAGAATGCATGGATGCATGTCTGTAAAGACTGTACATAAGTGCGCTTGTGATATTTCCACATCAGCATCCAGCTACGCCTCCCCAACGTATGTGGACAAATTCAGGTCATGAAGAAAGTGTGTGTGTGTGTGTGTGTATTTGTTTGTTTGTGTGTGTGTGTGAGCATGTGCATGTGCGTGTGGTATAAAAAATACAAAAAAACCTGGGGCTAAACAAACAAAAGTGTATCCCGGAGGACTTCAAAGATCAAACACAAACAGCATGGCTACATTTGTGATTTGCTTGCAGGTCCCGAATACACAAACACCAGTTTCATTTAAATATGCAAATAGAACTATCATGTATGTGCAGATAAAATAAACAGGACTACACACATCCAAACAGAAAGTAGCCCCGCATCTGTCGGTCTTTCATTTCAGCTTGCTGCCCATACACTTGGATGTTGGAGAGACGACCAATCAGTACTTCACTGCAGTAAAAAATGAAAGAAAACAACTAGATTTACAATTGGCATCTTAGTAGGCACCACAAAGTAACACAGGGACATGAAATATGTGAAATATAAATAGTTAACATTTGTTTTATGCATTATCTGTTTGATAATGTCATGGCATGTGCTGCAGTAGTATTTTAACAATAGTAGACAAATATACAGTTTGTATACGATATACAAATAAGCATACAAATATACAGTGAACAAATATATTGTACACAATACACCTTTCTTGCATATACAATATACAGGAAGAGGATGCATGCGTATCTTGCCACCACATGCTGTGAGATGAGTGGTTCTGGTTGCAACAGGAAATCCATAGGCAACAACTGGAGATATCTTGATTAAACTGTCATCTTCAAAGCCTCAAAAAGAACCCTTCAAATTTACATGTATAAATGCTGCACTTTTGGCTGGGCAGGAAGGAAGTTGTGTCTATTGAAGACAAGCTACAAAAACGCAACCTAAACTGCAATACCTAAACGCAATACCAAACTGCATCTGAAAGAAAGGCGGAAATGTTTACCATGGTCAGATGAAATGAAAACTGCGTTTTTTGGAGTTTTTGCTTTATGTTTGATGTAAAGATGAAGCTTTTGTCATGAAAGTATTCATGTCTACTGTGAAATATGGTGGGGGTTTATTATGGTTTGGAGCTGGGTCCTGGAGCACAGGTGTATGAACTCCAACATGCACAAGCACATTTTAGCCAAAACCTGGTTCCCCTTGCCAAGAGGTTCCAACTTGGCTGGGAATGGACTTTCCAGCATGATAATGTGGTCTATAAAGAAATGGTTAAATGTGTGCAATGTAAATGTTCTCAACTGATCATCTCAACTACCACACCTTAATCCAATCGAACATTCAGGGTAGGAACTCAAGAGGACAGGTCGCAAATCAAAATCAATATAGCTGAAGGAATCAGAGTAATTCTACCTTGGGGAACGGTCAAAATTCCACTCAGAAGTGCCAGAGCCTCATAAAACACTACAGTAAGCATCTTGTAGTGTAAGTATAATTCATTCCAGACAAAAAAAGATTTACAAAATACCATTTACAGGGATGTGAATTCATTTGACCTTTGTGTTTTCTGGAATAAAATCCATTATTTATGAGAAATATGACTTTACTCTGCTCAACTGCTAGTAAAAGCATTTTTTTTACTTTTTTACATTGTAAAGCAAATTAAATGATGCATTTGCTTTACACATCTTCCTTTATGACATTATTACATGATCATGTATATTATGTCTTTATTTCATTCCTGTTTATTTGTGGAGTATGAATAAATAAGGTGGGAACTGGATAGTTATTCAGAAGCCCAGCCAAGCTATTGACAATTTGGCTGGAAGTCTCAGCATCAAGATTTTTGTGCAAGAAGATTGTATATAGTACATGTCTAAAGTTAACCATGCATCACAAACTGGACAGATATTGTATTTTACATTTATTGTGGTTTAAGAGATTATTTACAACAATTTAGCAATTTACATGACAGATTCAGGTTTAATTTCTTGCTCTGCCTTGTTTCTGTCTCTTATTGGCTCCAAAACAGGTAAAATTAGATGGGGAAACTCAGATCTAGTTGTATATTTCAGTCCATAAAAACATAACTGGGTTATTTCTCAGAGCTTAAGGAATAAAAGCTGGGCTATTTCTCAAAACTAATTTCTCAAAATCTGTTACATATTTGGAAGAAACAAGAATAAGTGGTGCCCTCTGTTTGTGATCTAGAACAACCTGGAGGGATAAGACGGGGCTGGCTGCATGGATTCCTTCACTGTGTCTGCATTTCCATGGTGTTGAGAGCCATTCATAATTCAGAATGACCATACAGATTCAAGCAGACACTCACAGCGGAGCCTCCATTCTCAGTCATACAAGGAGAAAAAAAAAATGTACGGAAGAGTCTTCCCTCACAATGGATCCCCTTTGAGTTCAATGGCAACAAAAGCCGGCCGTCCGATTCGGCTGCATCAAGCCTCAATAACAGGGAGCCGAGCCGCGGGAGGAGAGCTCCAGAAGTTCAGCAGATTCTCATAACCTCATACCTTAGGTATGGCACCAACCATAAAATCATTCTGACTACCAAGCGGGTTTTGAGCGTGTTTTGTGTTCTGTCGCGGGACCATAGATTTACATTACAAAGTGTCAGCTGCATTACACTGTATATCAAACGCAAGTGTGATTCAGAGGCTGCTCATCCCAACAATGGCTGGAATGCTTGACTTAACAAGGACTCTGAACTGGAAAAAATAGACGATGTGAGAGAACGTGAGAGAAACACCGTCAGGATAATGTAGGAAGTGTCCCTCAATGAAAAAAAGCTAAAATACAGTTTTAACACCAGGAGTCTTCAATGCCTTTTATCGGGTAACACAAGGCAGTATTTTCCACCCTGAGAATCATATTAAAAGAACTGAATAATATCAATTCCATAAATGATGCTTTATTATACAGTCTCAGACAGTAAAGTGTGCTTTTCATTTGCTGTAAGCATGCCTCTTTAACTTCCCAACCTCCCTCCACCCCATCCTACAGCCTTGCGCTTGCCGGAAGACCATGAGGTAAAGTCTGTTTCTATGCCTCTATTGTTCCTCTGACGCCTTGGAGCAGGGAACCCAACAAAGCTGTTTGGTGGCACTTACATTTGCAAAGAAGCAGCTGAAACAAAGGGGATAATCGTCTCAAGACAGGTGCTTGAGCCGCACAATGCACTTCTTAATTGTTGACAAATGCGCTGTGCAGTTCATTGTTTGTTCTTCAAGGCTGAAAATGAGTGACAAATGTTTACCATATTAGGGGCAATACGGAACAGGCCCACCAGTGGGTAACAGCAGCCTGGACGTTTGTGTGTGTTAGGTGAAATATAGCCTGAAATATTACTGCATTCCTTATTTTATAAATGCAAAACCAGTTGGAATCAATTTATATTACACCACATGAAATGCAAGTGCTTTATTCATTGGCGAGTCAACAAAGATACTCATCCCTGAAAATGGGGTTTATTATAGTACAGCCAGTCAATCTGACCAACCCAAATTATCTGATTAATGGCTTCTTGTAAGGAGATGATGACCTCAGATAGGCTATCAATCTGTCTAGAGGGAGCATTACAATTTTGTCATTAATGTGATAAAACCAAGATAAGATACATCACCTCATAGGTCATCAAAGGACTAAAATATAATTGGGTGTTATTGTCTCTGTGATCCAGCTGTAATCTCATTCGAGACATAAATGCCATTTGAAGTTTGTAGACATGGAAGGGCCTTGTGTGTCTCACCTATTAGTGTTTCCTTTCATAGCCATTTTTACAAACCTGCTTGTAGCAATTCTTGGTTAATTTTAGGTGACCTACTTTTGATGAGCATTACTGCTACCTAAGGTTGTTTCTTTTTCAAACACATAAGATTTGAAAATGAACGGCAGACAAGCATTCTTTCTTAAACTCTTGTATTACCACAATAGCAACAACAACAAAATGAAAGTTCTCCTGGACAAAATCTTCACTGTACTCATTTGCATTTCATTGGAGTTGTCCATTGACACATTTTATTTTATTTTTGTCCTGAAATATTAATGTCTTTAGACTTCAACTGGTGATTGAATGCTACTTTTTTGGGAGGTTTTAGAATTTTTCACTCTTTCTTTATGTAATGATGTTAATGTGTGCCAGAACACCAAGGAATAGAGCTCACAGCAGTGCCTGCAGAATAGTAAGGTGAGATGTTACATCTTTTTCCTTTTAGTATTCTGCTTTTTGAAGGCTTATATTCAGTTTTTTATGTCAGGAAGAAACAAAAAAGGTTAAGTAAGCTGCCCCTGGCAACTTAGCAAGGCCATGGCTGAGTCGACCGTTGACATGAGGAAATCCGAGCTCTTGTTCCTCATCCAGGCTCACAGTCATACCGTGTTAAAAACAGGGCCTAATCCAGCTTTGTCCCAACAAAGAGCATCCATCTCTTGGGGCTGTAAGGTTCACTCTGTGGAAACATGCTCAAGATGCATGTGCAAGTTTACGACTCTTGTTTTTGCTCTGATTTGCATCACAACGATTTGCATCACAACTTGGTTGGTGCATGAGCAAGCAGCCAATTTGTGGCATACAGTTTTGGAGTTACATGCACGGTGAGTTTTCATTCAGTGCTTGAAAATCCAAAGGTTACACTTGAGTTGAGGAAAATGTCTTTGTTTCAATACACATCGAAATGGCACTTTTGCTACCAAAGATTGTTTCCTGACATTACACATGCTACATTTTACATTTTTTATGAGTTTCACATTGTAGGACCAAGCCAAATTTTAGTATTACAAGTAAATAAATGCATCAGTCAAGGCCAATGCTCCCAGAAAGCAGTGCATTATGCTCTCTCTGTATAACTATAAAATACAACAATCAATTTATTCTTGTGTACCTTGCCTTTGTAAAGAGGAAACAAAGGTTTCCTTGTACTGTTTCTGAAGTGAGGTCTTAAAAAAATCAAAAACATAAGTTTGCCTAGACAAGATCTTCACTGTATTCATATGCATTTTGTCGGATTTGTCCATTAACACATTTTATTGTTTTTTTTTTTTCTTAAAACATGATTTACTTAGACTTTATCTGACTGTTAGAGTACTTTTTTTGGAAATGGGATATGTATAAAATTTACAAGTCATAGACACAACAGTACAGAGCTTTGCAAAGTGTCTCCTCCCTCTGTTTCACGCACATGTCCCATGGAGTCACTTATATGAAAAATAAATGAAATGACTTTCAATGCTGCTGTGAAAGAGCCATTTGTAACAACGTCATGCTGGGCAGTGACCCAAGTCTGCAAGCCAAAGTCAACTCAGCCGCGGCGAATGGAGCCACCAAGCCATTCCAAACCCCACCGGTGAAGTAGCTTTATGGATGGGATGCCTGGGAGAGTCACTTGCAGCAGGTATTCACATATTTGCTTTGGATGGAGACCTTGAAATCGCACGGTGTGGTTAGTCCATAGGAAGCATCCAAGCATGAGGTGGCCAGATGATTATTGATTTATATACATGCCCCGGGGAAGGGAATGAAAGAAACAGCTCTCCTTCAATCCTCTGGTGCAATATTACTGCATTAGAAAAATGTTTCTCTCCAACAAAATATACCTTACATCAGCTTTTACAACTGCAGTGCACCCCTCTTTTCAGTGGTCGTATTTGTACAACATGTTTGATTGGAATTTGGCTGTCCTTGTCAAATTACCCCATGCTGTTGATACGTTGCTTCAAAGACTTGTTGTAGAAGGGCCGATAAACAATGGAATTATTACATATCCCAATGATAAGGATGGCAACAAATGTAATGATATGAACAAGAACAGTCTAATTAAGGTAAAAGTCCTGCTAGGATGCAGAAAATAGTTCTGAACTTGTGAAAATTTCTGAGGTACAGTGAGAAGTGTAAGTCACATTTTCACCATCTGATGGGTTTTCACATATATATCTTACAGCCAAGCACACATCCAGAAGTGTTTTAGTCATATGCTATTATTGTCATTGATTGATACATCATGTTGGAATTCTGAAAGGATGCACCCTCTCTCAGAAAATCATTAAAATTGTTCTTTCCTGAGGACATAGATGTATCATGTTCATTTGAGAGGTTTCCATCATTACACAGTTTACCTCTCATGCATAAATTCCACACCTAAATATGGAATTAACTGCTCCGGGTTTTCAGACTACAGCCGGGAATATCACTAAATCAATTGTGAGTTATTTATTGACTGCTAAGAATCATTCAAAATCTTGGCGTTTGGTTTCTGAGAAGATGCTGGAAAGAGCCTATTTCCAAGTAATATCTATTATTACCTTGAAAGTAATGTGTAATTTGAATGAGAAAGAATAGCACAGTGTGGAAAAAAACAAGACAATTGTTCCATTTAACTGTTCCATTAGAGCTAGGGTTGACATAGTCTGTGGTTTAATACTGAGAAGGGCAAGCTGTTGAACCAGACAGAAAAGTAGACAGACCTTTTTATCCATTAATAAATGCGTCTGCCATTCTCCAGCATTACTTTTTACATATGATTAGCTAAACTTGCTGAAAGATAATAAGTGGTACTGTGGCCATTATTGTGTCGGTAATAATATGCAATTATCTCCTTTGATGTTTCTCTCCTCTTTACAATTTCCATTGGAGCATGGAATCATCTGGGTTCAAGTCCTCGTTTTGGCAATGCCACAAAACACAGGGAAGACATATTAAAAGCATGTTCAAAGTCCTGTCCATATTTCTGAAAGCTCTGCCGCATATTGAGGAAATCCACTTTCACCCTACTGTATTTGAAATATGTAAATTTCATTGCAAAAACAGTTGCTGGTGATTTTTGAGGTATAACCAATTGACAACACAAAACATGGAGCAACCAACTGCATATTTGGATGTATTAAGGTTTTTGCTCTTATGCAATGTCTGTTTCTTAGAGAAAGTTAGGAGTCATTTTATTGCTTGTTTTGAAAGCTGCACATATCCTGTTCCTATATGAAATGCACCTGGGAGAGCTAAGGGTGTATTGGTGTGGTGTCAGACAAGTGCATGTACCTTCCCCATCACGTTTCCTGAATGAGCCCCGGGTCTACCAGTAAGAGGGAGGAGATCTACAAACCAAGGATGATGAAAGTCTTTAAAATTTACACTACTATTGACTACTTTTACATGTGAACAGCCAAGTAATGGTACCGTGAATCTGGCGTGCATTTCTTTTCTAAATGTCTTACTTGCAAAAACAGCTCAGAAGATGCCAGCTTTTGAATTACCATGTGCTACTTGCCTCCTTGTCACTCACAAAATGCAAACTTTTTTATTTGTCATAACATCTAGCCAGTGAGATATGATGCAAGATTTTTCACAACATTGAACAAGCACAGAAATAAACTTTTAGGAGGAATAGTCCAAATGAGGTGTTTTATACGACTCAATACTATGTTTAATACAGCACTATACCACATGTCTTTTTTGAGTTTCTTTTAACCTGGACACTGGCTTATTTGGGTTATGACTGTCAGAATGAGGTATGTACAGGTTATGGAATGTTAGCTAATGCACATTTAAGTGTAAACACTGTACGCATGACATTACAAAGGAAAAAAAAAATCAGGAGACAGGATAAGCAAATACATTTTTCAAAAGGCTTCGAAAGATGCCACCCTGTGTCTCCACTACCATATTCTTCCATTTGTGTTACATTATCGGACATTTTGATTGGGAGCTGTCTTCATGGCAAGGTCTCCCTTTGTTAAAGACATTTGATGTTTCAGTACCATCCCCTAGTAAAAATAAAGGTTCATTAAAACCATGCATGAATATTTAAACACATCAATAAATAAATACAAGGAAGTCGGCAGCTTATGTGACAGCAGGTAATATGATAGCTCTGTGACAGTGTGCTGCGACAGTTTAATTATCGGACATGCCGTGGTTTTCGCTTGAGGAAATAGATCATTGTGCACATGAATATGCATTAGTTTGCAGTGCTGCATCGGTAACATGGAGCTGCTTCCCTCTGTTGCATGGTGACGTCACGCTGGTTCATTAAGAGAATAGAGTGTGGCCAAGCCTGGGGGCTCCTGCTTATAGTACACAAACCCAGTAATTAGGAACAGTTGATTGTTTAATGAGGTGGGAACAAACTGCATATAAATGGCAGTGAGCCACTGCTGAATGTCTTGCAGCTGGTTAAAACTAGGTGATTACAGGCGTGATCCGACAAGACAGGGGCAACTTTACCAAATATAGACATTATGACAAAAGTGCTTAGGAGCAAAATGAATTCATAGTTGACTTAAGAAAATGTTGCAGAGAAAAAAAAAAAACGAACTGGAGGAGTACAGATTTTTGGCAGTTATCGTGACTTAAGTATAACATTTAAAACAATAACAATTCAAGGCTGCATATTTTTGTCCTCGGTTTCTTGCGCGTTTTGAAATCTCATTGCATCACATCACATTAATAACATTTAACGGTCATAAAAAATGGATCAGATGAACATTTACCATGGAGATTCATCATCCAGCAGATCAGCATATATTCACCAAATGATGCCATCAGTACATTCAAAACACTATTATGCTGAAAGTGTTGATGAACTGGAAAACTCTGCACATGTTTATACCAGGATGCACAGGACAATAAATATACTTTTCTTAGCATCTCAAGTTAATCAAAGCAGTCACATTGTAAAGTTTTAACACAGAACTATTCTTTGGGAAAATGACAGTAGTCAGTAGCAGCAAGTCAATGAAAGATTTTCGCAGGAACAGTTTGTTACTGCAAAAAGCAACATTGCATATAAATCCTGCTAAAATTCTAGCAAAAGCAGTTTGTTCACCAGTATCATTTCCTTGAGATGAGGCAAAAGAAGACAGAGGCCACACATTCATAGAGATTGTGAGTTTTACAAGTAAAACTGGCATTTTGTAGCTGTGGGAATGAAAGCATTAAATGCGATTCTCCCTTTGAGGTACAGTGGAATGTTTTAAAATACTATGATTTGAAGTGGTTATGCAGCATTGGTTATAACATCAGGGATCTTAACCTGTATCTCTTTATCAAAATTGTATATTACCATAGTACCTCTATTTACATAGACAACCAAAATGGTAATTTAGCATAGTGGCTGTGACCAGTAGTTTCAGCTCAAATCTTTAAATCTGACGTTGCGAGAGCTATCATTTTAACTAAATTCAAATGTGTGCTTTGATGAATCAAATTTAATGATTTATTTTGTCTCCTCAAAGCTTTAGTTAACGCCCCACCCAGGCCTGAGCCTGCAGATGGATGGAGAGATTTGTCTACACGCCTTTGTCGTGTGTCTGCACCACCGGGACCTGGGCTATCCTGGCTCCGCCTTTGTGGCCCAGAGATGTTCAGGAGTGGGGCTTGGAGCTTGGCTGTTTCCCCACACCGGCACGGTGCTCCAAGGAAACTCCTTCAGTGAGACAGATGGAGACCCCAGGCCAAGGCCTCCGGACCCGCTTTGAAGCTTTGCATGCTGTTGCCCATGCTGCTGATAGACAATCAAAAGCCAGGGCCCGACAGACAGAGAGGGACAGAGGGATGTTGGAGATGGGGGTGTAGAACTGGGGGATCATTTCTGTGGCCTACATTTAGTCTAATTACGGCAATGGGCAAAATGATAGTAAGAGTGGTTTCAAAAGAATGTCAGAACTGAATGGACGAGGCAATTTCATGCATTTTCATTTCTGCACAGGACAGAATGGCAATGAACATTATTTTGATGCAAACAATGATTGTACGTAGACTGCAAATGCACCATAGAATTAATCATTGTTGCAAGCGGTCAATGTAAATGGTGATGTCTCTGTGTTTGTTCTCCCTTTGTATAAATGCATAATTCCATTCAGTAACATGTTCTCCAATTCTTCACCTAATGTAATGTCACTCTAAAGTGGAGCCGATAATAACTTTAACATTATTGATCCAGAATTACATCTTTTCAATGCTCAGGACTTGGAGAGACTCGTTGCACAAGTTCTGAGAACTAAAGCCACTGGGGACAAAACTTACGGGCCACTTTAGTTTTCGATTTGTCATCTCAGTCATATATTGAACTGATAACATGAGGGTTAGTACTGCAGGGAGCAGTTTCGAAAAGATCACAAAGGGAAGGTCGGAATAGGATTTGATTTGAGGGCCCCGTGGAACATTGGTGGTTTGAGGCGGTAATGTTTGGTTTAAAGTCTAAAATTTCAGAACAAAGGCTGGGGCTTAGAGATGGCCACGGCGCTACAATGTTTTTACTAAAACCAAAAAGGGCTTCTCTGTGTGTGCTTGATCCGTGGCGCTGTGACTTTTACAGAGACTTCCTCTACCCACTGTTTTTCTTCTTTTTTTTTGTTCCTTTCCCTTGAGCTGCAGCTGGTTTTCAGTTGTCAAGCCGTGCCATTACTGACGGACATGTGTTGATTCATGTGCCGGTCCCTGCAGCGGCCCGGGGAGTTCAATTTGGCAAAAACTAGTATACACAAGCCCAGCTCTCCACGCTCTGCCTTTATGTGTCCATGTCTGCTTAATACGCATATCTGGGCATGGCCCAGAAACAGTGTGCAGGAACAGCTGCTCCCAATTACATTAACTTGTATAGGCACAAATGGCCAGCTTGCCTCCACTTCACCGTCTGAGGAGGGGCTTATTCAATAATTTGACAAAAATGTGCAGCGCATGCATTTAGCCATGTGTTTCTGCTTAACCAAAAGCCTGGATGAAAATCCCCTTCTCCGAATGAACAATCTTTACCATCTTAATTGCAGGGGGATTGCTGTACCTACAAATGTGCCTTTATTTAGTTCCATTTAATACTTTGTTTATTGTTTGACATCTTAATGTTTACCGGAAACAACCCTGTGCCGACACCCATGCCAATTTCAACCTAAGCTAATGTATGTAGCTGCACTACATGGTTTTAATTATAAAGCATATTCATTCATTTTTCAATGCATTGGCTGTTGAGATTGCCTATTCATTATGGAATATTCATTTGTTATTAATATAAACATGTGTACAGACAAGCCAGAGATATATTGGCAGCGGGAATGGTTCTCAATGACCTAAAAAGAAAAAAAGGAAAAAAAATGCAGAATGCTGCATTTGCCACATTGAGAGGACGCAGGGGTTCAAACCCGGTTACACGTCCAAAGAGAAAACAGCACTTCATCATGATCCCTGGACATGTGACCAGCTGCAAGTCTCACCAACCGTATGTTTGTGTTTCACTGGAAGTAAAAGGCCAATGGCACAGCTGGAATTGTCTGTTTAAATTCCTGTGTCCAAAGCCAAAAAAGCAGGTCACAATAACAGTGCATGACTTTACTTCCTAATCAAATCTTAACACCTGTATTAGTTCTGTTCTAACAAAGCCATTAATGTGTTCTGGTGTTATTTCAATCTGTGTCTATAATAATACTTCTACATGAATCCTGGGTTATGCATGTACAATCACTCACATTGTCCATTTAATGTTTGCAGGAAAGGAGTTTCATTAAGCATTAAAACTGCACTCATAACTCCATGGTCATTCACAAGAACTTAATCAATTATTTAGCATCCACTTTTTAGAAATGTCACCACATCCACTGGTTATGATGATCGTAATATTTCAGCAGCATGAAAGCATGACTCCAGAATTTGGAAAAAACTATTTTCTCAGCCCATGCCACAAAAATGTCTTTTTGAACAGCAATGCTTAAGTCCCTAAACCCCCACTATTTCCTACAGCCAATTTTCTTTGGAGAACTATTATAGGCACTTTCCAATGTTTTTGATCATTTACAACCTATTCTTGAGCTGAAAAAAAAAAAAAAACCTAGGGAAGTTCTGTGTAATTGTTAGTCAGCATTACAAAGAAATATGTGCCATTTATGTTTTTTTATTGATGAAGACATTCTTATGTTTTTTTTGTTTTTTTTTACCACGATTCAGCATTAAGGATAATTTCCGTCTTCTTCCAGGACATTTTCCAATACTTAAACCACAAAAATATTCTGAGAAGGAAGCTGGGACCCAGCATTGATGGAGTAACCTCATAACTAAGAATAGCAATATTCATAGCTTTGAAAACATTGTAAGATTATATTATTGGTATATTTATATGTAAATTAGTATTGAAATGAAAGTGTACTTTCATTTGTTTTCTCCAACAGGATAAAATATAAAATAAGGAGATGCAGCCATTTTGTTGGGAAAATCAAATGTATGAGAAATCATATCTGCGCATGTGCAGCAGCACTCTAAAAGAAATATGCACAGAATGTGACTGTATTTTCTCCCTGAATACTAGCAAGGAAACAATTGAGTATAAATGTTATGTCAACTCAGTTCTGAGGCTTTTGTCACTTCTCCATATACTGTGTAACGCATGTCTCACACAGTCCATATTTATTCCCTTTTTCAGTCTCTGCAGCTACAAACACGGATGGCTACATATGGCAAGCACTCATTAAACCACACAAAATACAATGGTAATATAAACATTCTATATTAATATTTTGAAAGGTAATTATTTAACTGAGCATAATTTAATGCCTATTTGAGGACAGAGCGTTATTTACCCATTACTACTCTCAACTGTATTTTTCTGAAAGTAAAATAAATAGATATTAAATAATCAAACCATCACACCACAAGGAAATGGGGGCTAAAGCAAAAACTCCATGCTTCAAACATAAAATTATGGCTCAAAAATGGGGTTTCAGACATGAGTCTGTTCCTGGCATCCGGTCACTATAATCAAGCCCACATGTTCCTCAGATTGGCCAGGGAGACGGAGAGAGAGAGAGAGAAAATAAACATGTTTGACTGCTATACTTCCTGTGTTTGGTGGATTACTCACAGACAGCCGAAAAGTCCCTGTGGATTATCGAATCTTTTAACAAGGGATTTACTTTTGACATACATATGCTAGGCAGAGCAGGCATTTCAGCAAAAAAAAAAAAAACCTGAATTAACTGCTAACTTTAGATTTAATGGACATGACTGAAATAACACAGCACATGGCCAACATTTAATAATGAGCTCAGATTTGTTGTGCTGGGCACAGAGGCTGACATTATGTCAAATTATTTTGCTGGGTTCGAACACCAATGCCTGTTGCTGCTGAACGTCAACAGTAGTACTAAACCAAAGGTTCAGCCATTACTATATCTCCATGTCAGTCTGGGTAGCACTGATGGACTTCATCAACAGCCAATCAATGGAAATATGAATGGCCAGAGATGGGCAGATTTTCACCTCCAGAGCTTTCCATTTCCAACAGTAGAGCCCATGGTAGACTTGACTATATGAACATGATGCCAGTTTTAATTCCAATGACAATGTATTTCAGTTCTTATTTTCTGGATTAATTATACAATGTGACCAATAGTTGAAAGACAATCAATAGGAAAATGTTTAGTGGCATGAATGAAACATGAATAAATAAGCCTTCAAGGGCCATCAACATGGTGTGTAGATGGTATGTCCACCTAAACACTACTCATAGGTTTTATTTTCAATTGCTTATGGAATCAGGAGCTTAACATTAATGCATAGCTCCAACTAGATATGCTAAATCATGA
Organism: Megalops cyprinoides; assembly: GCF_013368585.1. Taxonomy (NCBI): domain Eukaryota; kingdom Metazoa; phylum Chordata; class Actinopteri; order Elopiformes; family Megalopidae; genus Megalops; species Megalops cyprinoides. Next base: position 12,750,649 of record NC_050604.1, read on the forward strand.
CTGCATTGCAACCTGCTGATTATTTTTCTGAGGTGCCTTATGTATCTCCTTGTTTGAAATGAAATACAAACTTTGCATATAACAGTGTGTTACTTGCGTTTACTTGCGGCTAAGAGGAGTCAGACACATTACCAGGAAAATGTCGATGAGTTGAACTCACTGAAATACTCAGCAACAATTTCAACATTCCATCTTGCTGCTCCCTAGCCAACAGACCCATACAGTTAATCATCTTAAGGGCTGCAATATCTGCCATTTTTAGAGCGGAGCCTGAACTCCTGAATAGCGCAAGGTCACTGCCGTCATGTACAGTGCATTTGGTTAGACGCGCTGTCACCATCTCAGAATTCCTGATGTTGTTCCGCATGCTTTTTAAAGTGCACGGGTGCTGATTGATGGCACTCAGCTTAAAGACGGTGAAGGATAGACTGATTATACGGGCAGAAACGTAATTACGATGGAGTAATCAGCGGCGGGGGCTGCCACGCTGTAGCGGTAAGAGCTATACCTGCTCCCGTGCAATTTAGAACCTTCCCTGGAGATGATGATCTCTGGAGGCTGAGACATAATTCCAGGCCACCCAGGACACAGTCTCCCGAGTTTAATAGCTTTTAAAAATGTTTTACTGGCGACCTCCTCTGAAAAACAGGTCGGCAGGCTTAGAAACAGAGGGTGGGGGGGATGAAACACGAGCAATTTTTAATGAAGCCATTTTTCTTTTGAGGCAAAAGCTGGGAATTTATTTTGCAATGAATTTATTATTTTTTTCTCTCTCTCTCTGCCTCTCTTTAATTCATCATAGTCTCTGTGGTGGCCTATCCTCATTAACGTTTCCATTTCCTTACTTTTTAAATACATCTCCCCATGGTGGGAAATGCAGTATGCCTCTACCACAAAAGCTTTTTTCCCCCTACTGTTACACACAGAGTGCATCACAAACTGCACATCACAAGCTAATTTACTGCATGCCACATCACTATGCAGCTTCTCACATGCTCCTTTTTTTAGAAATTGGGCCATTAACCATGCTGAACCTTTGGTGTCTAATTAATACAAATACATCTTTTTTTCATCTTTCATCGTTCCAGTAGAAATATACATTATTGCGGCATATTTGGTTGACAACTCTCGAACTTGTAAAAACTGCTCAAGTTCTGTGTGCGCGCCGAGCTTTCAATGGGGATTCGATGGAGCTGATAAAAGGGTGTGCCCTTTTTAACTATGATAGATTTCACTAATCAAATTCTTGGCAAAGAATGATGGAGTACTACCACGTACGATAAACATTTTGTAACACTGGGACTTGAAGAAATTCGGAACTGTCAGTGTTGAAGGATGACCCAATAATTTCTGCACCTCTCACAGAGCAGTACATATCCTCTTCTTCCCCCTTCACCAAGGGAGAAAAAAAGATATTTTCTACACCCTACAAGATGTTGAACATGTATTTGGTTTTGTTTAAATGTCTTTTATGCCATGAATGATTCATAGGATATCCATTATGCTTGATACAAGGAACAATGTGTTTGAGTGCAACAACAGGAAGACACCATTTTGGAGAGGTGCCTGTGTTTTGAGGGCCAGGGAGAAGGAGGAGGAGGAGGAGTGGGGCTATCAAAAAATCTCTTGCTTTTATTTACTATAATTTCCCACAGAAATGACAGGAAATGGCAGGGCGCAAAGACAGAGTGCGCGTAGAAAGTTTTCATCCTGTCAGGAACATGTCAACAAGCGAGCGGCGCCGCTGAATTTGAGATAGGACAACGGCTGATAAGCAGGCAGACCTTCTCAGACAGGTACGAGGCTCTCCGTTTGAAGAGTCAGGTGTGCTTCCGTTTCCATCTTCCTTTGAGCGGGACGCGTTGCCTTTAAACCCTCCGGCGCTTTCTGTGAAGCGAGGCGGCAGTCTGTCCGGCAGCGACAGGACTAAAACTGGATAGACAGGAACACGCCGGGAGATTTGACAACCCGAATTTTTTTAAATAGAATTCAGAGCCGCTGCTGTAAGGATGTAAACATGAGAGAGTGATGCGGGGCGATGGAACCTGAGCAAAACTCTGACAATCCCAGGCCTGACGGAGAGCTGAGCCACCGCTTTGTCCCCGAAGCTAACCCTTGGAGAATGCACGGACAGGGCTGTTCCCATTGCAGAGGAAATCTACTGGTTTAGATAAAAGCAGGTGTTAATTTATGCAAAAAAATCTTATAGTTTATTTCTTTTAGATGTTAGTTGGGGTGACGTCTGTAAAACCCATTTATCATTTCAACATTTCAATAGTTAATATTATCAATGTCAGCCTCTCTGTGTGTATTCAATAGTACTTCCAATCATTGACAGCAATGAACGGGTGTCTTGTCTCAAACAATTAGCATGTGTAAAGCAGTCTTTATGGTACAAATAGGAGTAACCACAGTACTCAGAAGTCAATACCTGTCACAGAACTGCTAACATCTGAAATGAATGGGCTGTAATGGAAACAGATAGGACTCATTTTCTTCAAGTTTAGCCTAACATGTTTGCAGTAGTTAAGTGAAGATAATGAATGGATCCAAACAATTAAATAATAAAAAAATCTAAATACATCATTAACCTGATATATATGGTTTCTTAGTACCTCCCTGCACAATTACATCCATTTCAGGGAGGCATGACTAGGAAAACCTTTAGCCAGGCATGATTAATGGCCACACTTGATGTCTGTGTCAGGCTTTTTAATCACGGTGATTAGTGTATCAGTTTGGGAATCAGGTAGCGAGCATAAGTTTTCTTTTTCGACTAACAAACACAATGAAGCGTTAATGAACATTTAACTGATGTGGATCAATAAAAGATATTGTTGTAAATAAAATAAACTTTCTGTGTGACTTAAACCACATGTGTGGTTTAAAACTGCAATTACTGTTTTACATGAGTCTTCCTGGCAACAAACCTCCATTCATGTGGCATTGTAAAAAGGTATATGGCTGAGACATTTTTTGTATATAAACTTGGAAATCTTGTGTTCCCCTATTAATGCCACATTCCGTGGTCTATTTCAGTTAGGAAGAATACACATACAGCCCTGTATAAATAAAGCTGTGTAAAAGCATACGTCTCTATTTATGCAATGCCACTGAGTCTTCTCTTGTTCAGATTTCATACGATCATTCCTGGTCCTCTTGTAACGAGGACCCCTGCATAGCTTATCTCCAGGTCCCCAGGTCCATTTTCATTTTACAGACACCAGGTTGGGAATATTCAAAGCTTACTCCAGAAATTGCCCAGAAAATTGATGGAACGTCACATTATTTAGATTTCTTCTGTTTTTTAGTTTGGGTAGTATGTATCTTGAGCACATTCTCAACTTTATTTGATTATTATTCTCTCCTCATAAAGTCACGGTACTGTTTTATAAGTGCATTCATTTACTTGATACAGTAGAAATAAAAACTAAGAAATACCCTTTTGTTACTCTGTAAATTACTATGTTACCATTGCATTGGTGGCATGAGGGCAGGCAAATTTGTATGCATTCCATATGTCAGCTCTTTATCTTCTCTTGGTGAGTCAAATTTAAGAAGTATGCATTCTTAGAGATAAATGTGCATTACACGCATTTCCACTGTCACAGTGTTTTACCACACCAATTCTCCAGAGTCGACTCTCATACCTCCGTTGTCAACCTACTATTTTGTGTGAAAAACTATGAAACATCAAATTCTTTGGGACAATGCTATTCAATAATAAATACAATAAATAAATGCAATAGAAAAATCTTTGACTGATCCCCTTTTTGCCTTTTGTGACCAAAAACATGATATAAGCAGCAAAAGTGTCAACATCTGGCCTCCATCTCATTGGCTGTCATTTTAAGATATATGTCATATTAAGGGAGCGTGGAAACAGGAAATAGACCCATGGACAATTACATATGCTCCTCTGCATGGGGAGAAAATGTCAGAGGTCATGGGATTTTTAGGGAAAAAGACACCACGCATACACCACCCACTATCCGCTGAAACCAGTAAAAATAAACAAAAGCCATTTCGTCACAGGACGAGATGAGCCCACACTAAATATAGAAGCTGAGATTTTCTCCGGGCAAGAGAAAAAAGAGAAACTGTAGCAGAAGACCATTCACTGCTGCGGTTCTGTGGTTGAAATGGCTGATTGCTGGGAAAGCCCTTAATAATGCAATTTCCCATTTTGGCCTGAATAGAAATGATTTTCTTTATGAAAGTCTAGAAAGGACAACTTCAACAGCACTTCAACAGTCACAACTTTTAAATTGATATTAATAATGTATAATTCTCCTTTGCTCTAATGGCAATTATACTGTGGTAATGGGAAACAGCGTTGTAGCATTGCAAGTAGGACAAATGACTCCTGCTGTGCTGTCTTTCTGTACAGTTGGTTAGGAAAGTTATTTGTGCATAACCCAAAGCACATGAGTAGAATGTGATCCATGTCTCATCAAATAAGCGCAAACGTAAGGTCCCAACCTTGCAAACTGAATGCCATCCTTAGAACCCAACTACCGCCCCATCGCTGGCTCAATCAAGGGTGCTGTTTGCCTTTCTGATCTGCCTTGAGTGAGCCTATGGGGCTACAGAGCTGCCCTGAGTTTGAAAACACACAGGCGCGGCTCTGCGTTCCCTCAGAGAAGATAGCTTACTAGCCCATTTGTCTCTTTTACCTCTCCAGTCCCCAGACTGCTCTGCCATCAGCAGTTCCTCTATGTCTTTGTCATTGTTTTTCTGCCACACTGCAGCGTATGTGTCTCTCGTGTTCTCTTTCAGGCTCTCCACCGAGGGCAGAAACTGGCAGAAAAAAAGTACAACAGGCTGTTGTGGTACTTAGAGGGTTGGAGTGGGGCACTGTCTGTACCCTTGAGGAAGGTAATTAGCCTGAATTCTAGGAAAAAAAATCTGTCTATATAAATGGACAATATGGGAAATATACCTTGGATATTTGTGCCTTGAAGGTGCAGTTACAACCCATGTGTATAGTTGTTTGAGTCCCATGTCTCTTGCCCTTTAGACCCTGCATTAAGCTGTGTACATTTTCACTGCTCAGTTTCCCCTGTCCTCAGATGATGAAAATGCATAAGGAACTGTATCTCTTACTTACCAATTACATCTGCAGTATACATAGCCAATATCAACTGTTTTATCACAGTAGTACCCATGTGTACTATCATGGATACCGCAGTCCAAGTTATACACCAGCCATCAGTGGCAGTCCTTCATTCTGTGGCAATAACACAGTCACCAGATTTCAATCACAACTTTGCAAGAGTATGTAAAGCGATTCACCCTACCAAATAAAACATTCATTTGTGTAAATTATGTAGATGGAGCTCCGGTCAAAGGAAATCTATATGCTTTTCTGCTTTTGAGGACAACGCAATACTCCACAACACTCCCAATGTTACAGAAGAACTCTGATGAAAAATTAAAACAGGGTTTTTTATTTTATGAATCAAGAGAGTATGCACACAATTGAGCATTCTGAACTGTGGTTAGGCTAGAATCCGACCCCCATGCTCCACTTGATGATGCAAATCAGCCTTACTAAGAGACAGAGACTTTCATCAGAGCGCACAAAGAAACAGAAAACCTTGATGTAAATATGTTGCTTTTCTGCAGATGACTTTATTAAGCTGTGACAAGCATGCAGGTTAAATCAATCAGTTCACCCGCAGCGAATGTTACAAACAACAAAAGCATGAAAACTATGGACAAAAATGGCTGAGTATATTTATAGCGAAGAGTTATGGGAAGTGCTGTGTAACCTTGTGAGGCTGCATCAGTGACCAGTGTGGCTAACACCACATGCTCTGGAATCCTCACTGACTAACAACACGGTTGAGATTGTGAAACACAGTAAAAATTTCCAGAATTTCAGAACTCTAGTGTGTCATCTCCAGCATCTCCTGTTCTGCAATATCCCATTCATAATGTAATGTGGGTCAGGTTAATTCACTGTGAGCTTGCTGGCAATTTTCAAGAACTGTAATATGTTTACTATCTCTGACACCAACACTGTATACTGTATAGAGAAACTCTGAGTAGTGTCAAACAATGATCTGTTTGTCGATGGTGAAAATCTAACCATTTAGAACTGTAAACAAAACTATACAAGGTAGAGATGACCATTATTTTTTTTTATTTTTTTTTTGTAATGTGTAAGACTCTCTCTTCACTCAATTTCTGACAATTCTATAAATGTATTGACCTCTGAATGATCAAATCATCACCCTTTGTGAAAGACAATTTTTCTTTACATGATCACTTGTGTCTAAGTGATCAGAGAGGGGTCTGTAGAGTTTGATAAGGCTCCCGAGGGAGTCCGACCTCAGGTCACCCTCTACTTCTCCATTGAACCCTGCTTCCAGGCCACATTCCTATAGCTTAGCCCTGGCTTCCTGCCTTGGTGGAGGATCGGTGAACTTTGAGCCTCTCGCCTTCAAGTTTGTGATCCGTAATCCCCGTCTGTGGGATAGCGGCCCGAGCTTGGCTCCGAGTCGGTGGGAGGAAACACCGGGAATGAGGTTGCTCCTGTATTTAGCGAGGAATCCGTCGGAAGTAGCTCGCACATGCCCTGCGTTTTCATATTGTAGTCCAAACCCTGGCAGAGATGTGCTATTTGGAGAAGTTAAGCTGCAAACATAGTTTTGAGTAGTCATTTGTTTGATTTGCAAGGCTTGCTGCAATGAGGGAATGAATCTGTCCCATTTCGCAAGGTTTGCTGCAAGAAGGGATGATTCTGTCCCATTGTTTACTTTTTCAGGTCACAAACATGGTTTACCAGGACTGTTCTGACTCAACTGTGAAAGCAGGAAATCAGCCCCATTCTTACTGGAATTGGTGTTATTAAATGGTAGAAAAAAGAGCAGAAATTACAGAATAGCTTAGCACTTAAACTGCCCCCCCCCCCCCTCCCTGGTTGTAAATCCATATTCCTTTGAAGGAACACTAGTCCATTAAGTTATTTTTCTTGTGCTCATGAGTTAAATATAGAGCCCAGATTGGTGATTTTTATGCCAGGAATAAATGTGCCTTTGGAAATGGAATGTATGTGAAAGGTCTTCTATTTTCAGGAGAGAGCTGGACCTCTGCCAGCAAACCCCAAATAATGAAATTAACGAGGAACCGATGACTTTAGTCCTGGCTGGAGCCAGATGCCACATCTTGATCATATTCATGCAGCTCACGTGGAGCTTTAACGAGACCCAGGAGTGAACCCTACAGGGAGCCTCCAGCCCACCTCACGCGAGGCCTTGGCACTCACAGCCCAATCCAAACAAACGAGAGGAAGTCAGATATTTCATGCTTTTTTGCCACATTCAGCAGAAAACGATCTAACCTTCAGAGACTGGGCCACAGACATTAATGTTTGCAGAAATTATGGTTGGGGTATGGGTGGGGGCTGGAGAGCTATTCAACATGAATGAGATCCCATTGTATTCCCTTTTGTTCTCTTTTATGACTGTGAGCTGGTGACCGGTGACAATAGTGAGGACGCCCTTGTCATATCCTTCTAATTCACTTCAGAGGTAGTGATTGCAGAAGACATGCAGAATTTGGAAAAAAAAAATATATATGTATATCTGTGCATATGTTTTCAGACACACAGGGTTGTTGGGGAGTATTATATTTTACCTTTTACACTCTCAAAGCAAGTGGTGGCCTTTGATCTAGTTTAAATAAATGACATGGCTTTAGCTTGGTCCTATTAAAATCATGTGCACATCATTAATCTCATGAAACCACAGTTGGGCAGTCATTGATCTGTCATTCTGTAAGTACTGAGAATCCAGTAAATAATTACCTGCTGAGTGATGTCAAATTATCACTGGCAGAGAGACTGATAAGGAGAATGCTTCAGTAGGAAGACTCACAGTGTGTCAGGCATATAGCCTGATCCAAACACTGAGTAATCTTACAGAAAATAACAAAGCCCCTCTAAGAATATTTTCTATTTAGGTGTACATGAATCATAAAAAAGCACCACTGAATGAACACTCTGACCACAACCAATCACTTTGACTGACAGGGGACCTGAAACCAAAAGTGGCATGCTTCTCCATTTCTGCCAAAAGAAAAAAAAAAAGTCTTCTGAGGACAAGTTTACTCTACAAACAATGTGGGGGCTGCTTCATTTTTGTGGAGCAGGAGAACAAAAAAGACCAACTTTTTTTTGGATATGTTTAGTCCTCCTTTGACGTTCTGTCACACAGAAAACAGATAATAATTTAAGATCTTCCAGTGACAAAGACCCCCATCTTCTCAATTGCTTCCAGTGTTGTGTAGCTGAGATAAAAGGAGGAGGGCACGGGCGCTCGCCAGTGGACAGAGGCCATGTAAACAGATGTATCTTCGGAGAGAAGGAGGGGGGTGAATGGCTCTATTGTTTGGTCTTGCTCTCTGAGAGCTCCGTTTCGAGCGAGTCAGACTGCCCGTTTTGGATAAGAGGAGTAGCTATCACAGGCACACAAAGCCGCGCAGTGTTTGACTCCAACAGTTTCCAATAGAAGTGTTGGAGAGTGTGTTTCTCCCCTGAGACACTCTGCCTCCACTAAACTCTTACAAAGGAATTCCAGGACTCCATTAGTCTCTGCCTCGCACAGATGTTGGTGTATGTTAACAGAGACAAAGACCACAGTGAAACAAGAAATCTGAACTGCTTAGACTGCGAGCTAAGATTAGACCCCAGCGTTTCTCCTCTTAATAGCACTTTCCGAAACTTTCAAGAGACATCAAGGCGCTGTTTTGAATGCTGTGGGAAACAAAATGCGTGTTAGAGAATCTAATTTTACACGTGACAACTCAGCCAGCTTACGTGTTTGTCATAAGTGAGTCACTTGACTAAAAGTCTAAAATTGTAGCTTTGCTTTTAATGCAGATGCTTCATTCAGCACTAGGGCAACACACACTTGGTCTAACGCTCATTTTTTGGGCAGGGAGTCCTGCATCCCAGCACCAGCACATGCATATTCTTCCATTTTCAGGTGTCCTCTGTTGTATGACAAGCCTCCATATAACAAAATAATAGATAAAGCCATCATGCACAAAATAAGCAGGCTTCAAGATGAACGCTACTAGATATAATTGGTGTCACATTACCACAGGGTTTTTTTTTTTTTTATCTGCTTTGAATCGTTTTACCAGCTGGTGAACTCTGCTTCAGATCTCATTGTGTGAATGTGTGGGTCCACCACAGGGCTGGGTCTCACTGCAGCTCACTTAATAACGTTCGTTTTCACACCCACTAAATCACTGTGCAGTCACCTCTGGGAACAGCTCGTCAGAAAGCCTGACGCATTGAATAATATGGAGTGGAGATAGAATGACTGGGATATAGTATGACATTAGACGTAATATTGGATTGGATTTTTCGCATTGTGGGCATTTTCCTTTGTTGTTGTTAATTAAGTTAACATTAACAAGTACTCAACTGATGCTCGATATAAAGGTGACCATCTTCAATGTACAACATATGCTGGCATGATCTGACTAATCACAGAATCTATTTTGTGATATACAACAAATTATTGTTTTCATTCATCCCAACAGCTTCACTGGCTTTGCAGCAAAGAATCAGAATCAGAGTTGATCAACATGTTCCCTTATCTAGATGATATCACACAGCACATGTCCTCCCTGATGACTCTCCTCCAATCTGAGAGGTAGTTTGGAGAGACAAAGTCTGAATTTTGACAGTGACACTCTGCCCCACTGCTGAACTTTGATATCAGTGTTGATAATGAGACATTTGCAGTGCAGGCAGAACCAGCCTCGGGTGTGAGTGTGAGTGTGTGTGTTGGGGGGGGGGGGGGTGATGATGAAGCCAACTCCCCCAATCCTCCTTGTGATGTCATGTGGATCATCCTCCCCCCAAAAATAAAGTCTGACAGGGCTGCAGGTCTTTTCATCCACCCATGTATCCCTATGCATTCATGGACGTCATTGGTGGTGCGGGCCCTTTTGTTAGAAGGTGAAACCACATATCACACCCTCGGCCCCTCTCAGCTGCCATATGGCTGGCCGGTGAGAGGAGCCTACAATGGAACAAAAGAAGAGAGAGACAGGGGAGAGAGAGGAGAAAAGAAAAAAAAGAGAAGAGTTTAAGAACAACAGAGGGGGACAGAGCAAGAGAGGGGGAAAGACAGCAAAAGGGAGAGTGAACTAGGAGGCAGCCACAAGGAGAGCAGAGGAAATTGATTTATTTTTTTTGCCAGGGGAGGGTGGGGGGGGGGTGGGGGGGGGGGGGGGGGGTAGCCTGAAATATAAAACCCTCTTCTGAGCCAGGCCGACGGGCTGTTCATCAGACATCCTCTTCAAAAAAGAAAGAAAAAAAAAACACAGTGAAAGGAAAGTTTTCAACAAAGGGCACATGTAGTCGAAAGTAATTATAATGGCAAACGCACACACAGCTTGATGGCCAGGCACACCAGCAGAGACTGTGCTTTTAAATGAAGTTAAAGTCTGCTAAATGCAATGAAGGCTCCAGAATGCAATTATTAGGGAGGGTTTGCAGCACTTTTGAGACTTTTTCATTAAAAGCAATAACAAGTTCAGCCCAATGAAAGCTTACGATTCAACCCTTAGGGTGCAGAAAATTTTAATGTAATCTGTTGAAAGAAAATAAAATGTCATTCTTCTACCACTACTAGTACTACTACTATAACTACTACTGCAAAATAGTGTTAGTATTATTTTTATTTGTATTACTAATCTGCAGTATTGCCTATCATGTGCAACTAATTGCAACCTAATTCCTTTTTCCCCCTTTTGCAGATGAGAAACCCAAAAGGGAATCATTTGTTAGTTACCACTGGTTAAACTGCTCATCTTGTGGAAAGATCATTTTATTCCTGAGGAGTCAATTTCCAATATGTCAGAAGCATCTAGTTTGATCCAGATCAGGAGACACACTGGTTGGTGGGAGGAACAAACTGAAGCCACTTGTATAATGACAAAGGTCAAGAAGCTACCCACAGGGTGGTGTGGGGGGGGGGGGGGGGCTCCCCTCTCGACGTGCAAGATCCTGACCCAATTAAGTCAGTCCAGATACCATCAAACCCGAGATCTTGCTGTTCTCCTCCGTTTTCTGTTGCCTTTAGCATCAGAATCAAAGGTGTGAAGAAAGGAGAAAGCCTGATGTGTTTCACACATGTGCCGGGTTAGGGTTCTTTGAAGGGTGGAAATAAATCTGCCCCTCGTAAATAGAGTAAATGAGATGTGATGCCGATATATTCAAGGTGACGGCTTTTTTGGTGAGCAAAAAGTGCAAAAAAGAGCAAATATGACAAATATATGACCCCTGATGTCACAATTAAAATGGAGAGTCTGCTCAAAACTTTAAGTTTCACTCAGTTTCTGAACAATGAAATTGTCACCATGCGCAAACCACATATTGATATCCTCGCAAGCCACTTTTTGCAAGATCCTTGGAGCCTTGAAGCGATCAAAGAGATATCCATGCAAAAAGCAGCTGTTTTCCACTGGTATTCATTTCTCTCCACTCACTGTAATGAACACCTCCGCCTCATAGGAAGGCCGGCTTGCATTGTCAGCCAGAGAGGATTAGAATGTGGTTCAGAATGGTCAACCAGGCATGCAATTACTTGATATGTTTCATAAAACATACATACATATATTTACATACATTTTTTCCTCCAAGACTGCCTCTAACTAATCCTAACATGTAGGCCACCTGTTATCATCAGCCAATCAACTGTTGATTGCAGATTAGTAAGAATTTAAGGTGACATCACAACACACAGCTACAGAATTATTTTCATGTGCAAAATAATAAATAAATGTGTCTTAAAGGTGAAATACTTTAAATGTAAAAGTAGTGACAAACAATTATTTCTGGGGACATGACAGGTATTTCCATGTATGAGTTGTGGCAAAAATGAAAGTCTGATGGCCATATTTACTACACCTTTGTGACTAGCATGCAGACATAAATATTTGTTGTAACAGCAATTACACATTATGCAAAGTGGTCATTAGTATGCCTGTGAGTGCTCTTTTCATCTGTCAGTTAGCTCAGCTGCCAAAGCAAAATGCAATCTATCCCCTTGGCCACCTATAGGACTGAGAGAGCAGGTCTGCAGCAGATTATCCAATTAGTACCAAGCAGCCAAGCCTGGTGAAGTCCTATCAAAGGAGATAGTAGGACAAAAGGATGGGAGGAACCACTCACATACACTTCTCCCTATACACCTACACTATTTTATTTTTATTTACTTATTTTAAAATTCAAAATTCCCAAATGGGTATTTTCTTTTACCAAAAAAAAATACCCATTTGCTTTATGTTATGTATATAAGGGGACTCACATACACATGTCCACACCCGTCTTATGTATAAACAACATTCCTACCAATATAAAATCAGAGAAAACCAGTCATTTTCAGAGCTCATCTAACATTTAGTTAAAAGGTCCTTTGCAATTTTGAGCAGTATGAATTCAAACCATATCATCTGGACGCAGTCAACTTCGCCAAGAATCTGATAATTCCATGCAACTTTCCTGAAGTGACACAATATTCGAGCCTCCTCCTTTTTTAATTAAAATGGAGCCCCTAATCGCAACCCTGGCAGCAGTGCCTTGCTAATGAATTGGAAAGATCTTACCTCCGACAATGAGTGGGTTATCTCGTTCACTGAAGACTTGCGCCTTCCATTCTGTCAGAGAATGAGTGTCTCACCCGTCATTATTCGAGTGGCTCAGGGGTCAGGGGATCACTCGGGGCCTGACAAAGGCCCAGCCGCCGTCACACAAGTCACCAAAGTGTGTCAGGCCCGGCTCCCTCATTAACATACTTGCCAGCCGCGGTCTAACAATGATGAAATGCTATCAGCCGACAGCATCTGCAAAGGAAGCATGAAGTGTCACTCATCTGGCCCTTGGGGATGGAGGGGGGGCTAGTAACACAGCAATCTGTTTTTAGCTCTCAGAAACTCAAGAACTGCAAACTAATGGGATCGTTCCTGGACAAATATAAAAATTAAACGGCGGAGACGAGACGAAGAGAGGAGTAACAATTAAAAAGCCAAAGGAACCATGCCTCCTGATTGTTATATTAAAAATAGAACATTAGTGTTGCTTCCCATTCAACAATTGCCCTGTTTATGCTGTGCATTGTCATGCATTGTTTTTACATACAATCATCAGGACTCTGCTTCGGGGTGGGCATGCGCCATACTCTTAATCGCCCAGAGAAGATGATCCGCCTTCCTGCATCTGCCTGCATCTCTGAGAAACATGGCTTAAATATGGAGAAATACACAGCCACGCATTGCAGTGAATTAGCAGGTTTAGGTTATATTCCGGGAGTGTGCAGCACTTCTGAAAGAGGCCAGCTTTCATTTCAGAAGAATGCAATCGTTCCACTACCATGGAGTGTATTCACCAGGATGTTCTGCAACAACAACACTCCAGTGTCCTCAAATCTGTGTTTGTGAAGAGGGGCGGGGAATAGGCGGTTTCACTCCAAAAGAGCACTGAATTGAGTAGGCAGTCAGCAGTAGGCAGTCAACAGTCAGTCAACTGCTGATTAGTGCTGGCTTTTCGTAAAGCCTTGCAAATGTGCATATAATTATCCATTTTAAGTGAGGCTTTTTATGAAGTTCGTGAAGTAAGATCAAACAAGTTTCCAACATGATATTTTTTTAAACAGGAAGTAGTCTTGAAAGCCCTCTCCACTGCAATTGCCTTTAGGAGCTCAATGCTTTACTTCTTCTGTTGGTGTTCCTCCATTGATGTTATCCACCAGTTCTTGAATTAGAGGAAAGCCAATAAAATTTCAGTGCAGGCCTGTCTATGACATGTGCAGACTTACTGCAACTGGTGTGACTTTAAAAAATACACAATGTGTCTGTAGCCATACTTGAAACTTAGGACACAAAAGGACTTATAATCACATGAATAGACATGTCTACTAATATGAAAGATACTGGTTTAAAATGTAGGAACATGCTTTGGATTATATGTGTTAGTTATTTGCATATCATACAGAAGAATGTGTAAATACTTATTACTGATTACCTACAGATTATTTTCAGGCTGACATTAGAAATTTACAAATCTCACTCCCTTTTGAATGCATTCTCCCATATGCTGCATGCATTCTTTCTATCACTTTAATTGGCTTGCTAGTCAAAGCTCTGAAATTTGGGGCAAAGCACAGTTGTTGCAGAAGGAGCAGCCAGCCCCGATTTCCCTTTTTCCTGACTTGAATCAGACAAAACTCCAAAATTACTAGAGTTAATTTTTATTCAGCAGAGTGAAAGCTGATCCCGAGCTCAATCAAGTTTCCACGGTAACAGGCTGAAATTGGAAACACGTGTCTCCGCCACAGCATGGGGGCACCACCAAACTGCTCCACATCTGCCAGGACTAATAGGTAAGGAGACCGTAAATCTTACTCCCAATAAATGAAACAGCAGCCAATATGTCACCCAGGGCCTCGGTAATATGAAGCATTTGGTCAAGCCTGTGGAGTTCCCTTTATTCTGGGTCTGTCAGCTGAAATGTCAGCACAAAGTATGTGCTGTTTTTTTATGTTATTTCCACCCGTCAGCCACATTGCACAGGCATGTCTGAAAACAGACAGTGGGGTTGTGTTGTTCAGTCCATGTGTGAAATAGTTTACAGCAGCTCTGAAACTTAGCCGTGGCACATTGCAGCGTCGATTTACTATCAATCTAGCATTACCTGAGTCTGACAATGTCATGTTCACATATGCACCTAGAATTGGAAAAAGAGAGCAATTACTCTCCTGTCTCTGTATTCTGTGCCACATGTGAACATTCAGCCATAGTTTGATAAGGATGGAAATGCAAAGTGCAACACTAATTGAGACGGTATTGATGTGATATGGTTTCCTTAATACCGTAGTGCCAATCATCTGTGTACATTATCAGACAATGTCAGCAAGACATTGGCATCACAATATAAGAGATTTTTTGCTTTAAACAATTGCAGTGGTGAATCCATGTGTTTACTTCCACAAAAGGCATGATTGCTGTTACGAATCACGTGGATCTACAGCAGAACTTGGAATGTTAAATGTGCTGTTGAACAGAATGAGGGGAGAATTTGCACATTGGTGTTAACCTCTGAATGCAAAGGCAACTGCTGTTTTTTATATGCCAACATGACCTATTCTTCATACTGAAATCAAATCACAAGTGACAGGGCATGGCCTTTGTCTCTTTGCTGCTTCACTTAAAGGGCACCTAGGCCTGTTCTCTGAAAACATTGTGAATGTCCTACCTGACAACTGTCTGTCATCGTGTGCATAAGATTAGAGCTTGACATAAACTAGTCTTTTAAATGACAACCTAAAATCCATCTAGCATTTT
Source organism: Megalops cyprinoides (assembly GCF_013368585.1). Taxonomy (NCBI): domain Eukaryota; kingdom Metazoa; phylum Chordata; class Actinopteri; order Elopiformes; family Megalopidae; genus Megalops; species Megalops cyprinoides. Next base: position 12,766,015 of record NC_050604.1, read on the forward strand.
AAATGAACGTAGGGGAATGCTTTTGGCTGCATGTAACAATCACACAATGAGTCAATGGCCATCACAACCCTACATGTTAGTGGTACCTCCAGTTAAATACTTCAGTAGGATTTCATTATTGTTTCCATGTAAACACCCTGTCTTTTAATAAATAAATAAACACACACACAGCTCGTCAAATACAATGCCATGCAAATGATATCAGATGCCCCTTTCAATCTGAAGAGAAGGCTATTATTGTAAGAGCAAGGACTATTTCTAAAGCGAAATAACATGAAATCTGAGCAAGCCCCACAGACAGCAATGCCATTACTTTGTCTTTGCATTGCAGCTGTCCAAGGTCTTCAGTCACGCCCTCAGAGGGAATAAAAAAAACTGTGCTGGTTATTAACATGGTGTGCAAGGACTGACATCTGATAGCCATGACTCCAGAGTAGGAATATGGGGGTGAGATGCTGTACTTTACAAAAGCAGGTTATCGTATGTCTGTGAAGCATATGCTGGATGTACAAGGAACTGGCTTTCATCCATCGCTGTGATCTACCTATCCCTTTATGAATTTCCAGAAGCGCTGATATGATCGCTTTGTATTTCAGCATTTCAAATACCAACAAGCTTTCTTTTGTTAAAACTAATACCACATTATTCATTGCTGGATAGAGGACATTCAAAGGTAGATTATCTATTGTGGTAGATGATTTTCATGAATGAAGGTTATTCAGTCTGTTTTTCACTGAATTTTGTTGTTGCTTCTGCGGCAGCTGTTAAATCATAGATAGTTATAATTTTCATATGCACTTGCTCATTAGCTGAGGATCGCATGAGCATACAGAAAGCCAGGGAAAGCAGATTCTTATCTTTGTTAAGACTCAAATATCCATTCTTTTTCCTGTCAGCTAGTAATGCATCGATCTTGTTGAACTTGGAGTATAAATAGGAGTATATCTACATTTTGAATAATTGTGAAGAAAAAAGCAATACCCAGCAACAAATTCATTTTAGAGCTGTCCATGGTTCAAGAGTAATCTTTCTCTGAGAAATTAGGTGTCAGTCACTTCCTGTGGATATGGTGCTGGAAAGTGTGAGCAATGAGGAACTGAAAAACATATCACTCTCTTATTGGAGGTGTCCTGATGTGTGTGGCAATTTTGTATTTTCTAAAAAATAAGCCTTTCATTGAATACAAAGCAACCTGGGAAAAGAACAGGATGCTAACAGGCACAACAATGAAAAAAAAAATTTGAATGATGCATGCTGGAGAGACAGTGTAGTGGGATTGTCGGGATATGTACCCCACTTTGGCATGTGCAGCAACAAACAGCTACCATACTTTCTCATAATGCTTCTACAAGGTAACGTTACATGCTACACAGCTATGATGTCACATGAATGTGCTGAGGACAGTATGTGCTGACAGGGAAGACCCTCCAACTGAAATCTGTGTACTAACTATTTTCCAGGCACTGGTGGATACCTGGATCCACTTACAGTATTTAGTGATTATATTCAGATTAATCACACACAGGAAATAAGCCTAGAAGGTTATAACTCGATCCTGTCGGAAATGGTTTCACACTGCCAAAATAAAACTGGATCAGCATTTTGTTACTAGATTCAACTACATGTTGCTGTCTGTCTAAAAGCATATTCATTGAGGTTCCAAACTGCAGCCACATGATACCAGACCAGCTCACACAAGCAGTCTATATGCTGTACTTAGGGTACAGCATGGTTTGTTCAGTCTTAAATTCATATGCATTAACTAAGCTAACTTACATATTATTACTTCCCACACTAGAGCATACTTTTAAAAATAAATCATCCTTTGGATTTTGACAGCATAGAATAATAACCATTATGATATTACATGAACACATATTCTGAAAGACATTCCTAGGATGAAAAAAAAAACATAATCAATGACCAAGCTAAACACACCTTCAATATGTGGAAACTAATGCTAGCGGTATCAACCGCTGAGAAAATAATGAGCATCTCTAATAACATAGAGTTATTTTGTTACAACATGCTTTTTGGCACTAGAAGAGCCATACTCTGTTCTGTGACACAGACACATGCATCCAGTCAATCTACAGTCTAATATGGCTAGCTAAAGACAACACAAGCTGATAAACCAAAAAGTGTACCAATCTTTACAACCTGTCATTCGTGATTGTGTCATTTCATACTTGTTGATGCTGTTAGCATCCATTCACTGCTGTACAGCATGATAGCAACATACCCAGACCAAAAGAGGCTGGCCTCTAATTGAAATAGATTCAAACTGGTACTTAGTAAGGATTGGCCAGAGCATCAAAGAGGCTACAGAGGGAGAGGAGACAGGTACACTATACTTATAAAGCATCCTCAAGAACATCAGATCACTGCCATATGTCATAGGCTAGACTGAAAAATTTGCAGGCATTGTATGTGAGAAACAATGTTTCAGCATAGGCATATACACTTAATAAATTCTGTATATGGGATGCTTTACAATGTTTCTTCTTTTTCTTCTTATTATTATTTTTGTGATCATTATTATTATTATTAGTAGTAGTAGTGGTAGTGGTAATAGTAGTAGTAGCAGTATTAGTTGTATTATTAAGTAGTAATTGTAATCTTAATGCAAACATTATTTCAACAATGACTGTCCAGATCCCATCACAGTTAGAATTTTCATTTACGTCTGTTTGAAGAAAAGAACTGCATTATATTGCTATCCTTGGGCACACCAAATAGCGAAGACAATACAACAAACTGTGACATCACGATTGATAAAGCCTGTTACATGCGTGCGCACCAAATGCACCAGCAGGGAGAACAAGTGTTTTACAGTTTTATAATGGTGAGACATTCGGGACCTGCACGTGTCATAAGGCAATAAACATCTCTCCTTATGTGAGAGAAGTGAAAGTTGGACCACTGATGAATAACAATGAGCGCATTGTTAGACGTTCGGAGGGGCAGCGCGACTGAAAGGTTTGGCTAAACCCGAGATCCGCGGGAGCTAATTGGTTGAATGATAATGAGACAGACGAGGCCAACAGATGCTCGCGTGCCTTTACAACGCCGGCCACGGCGGTGCATTCCGCCGGCGCAAACGTTTGAGTGATGTGCGGGACTTCCCACAGTTAAGGGCGAACCGCGGTCTCCGCTATGTTCCACCTGCTAGGGCCTATTGTTAGGGACTTGATTTAAATAACAAAGCTCAATGCCTCTGCATACAATGACTTTATGCCTCGAGCACAGAAATATACAACTTCTTTTACGACCGGCCATCTGATCCGTCAACTTTGCGACATTTTAAGCGATATACACACACGTGTCTACAAAGATTTCAGTGAACTTTGTAATTACTATTGTCATCCTGTTACGTTCAGTTTAAATAAAATGTCATTTCCTACAAACCTACTAAATAGTTACTTGACTAGATCTAGTACGCCTTTAAATATTGAATCATTTATTTATTAATGTACTAAGTATAGCCAAAGGGTATTTTTTACGATTAAAACATAAAGCCACAAGATTTCCTTCTAAACTATTATAATCTGATGACTGCTTTGGCTACGTTGTTTTGCCTTTGCACCTGCTTTTTGAGTGCTCTCCGAAATGTTTGCATTGTATCATTATTCCTTCAGATTTTAACCATGTGTGAAAGTAGATCAAGGAAGACTTGCTTTGTAGAGGAGCCGTACCTAAATGCATTAAGCCTCCATCTGCTTCTAGAATTCACAATCTTCCTTTTAATGTCTTTTTTTCTCTGCGGTGAACGGTAATATTCCAAAACCTAGCCCAACTTGTTTAAATCCAAGAGTTCAACTTCTTTGTGCTGGGAATGTGATTAACCCCTAAGTCCCTAAAGCAATAATTACATTACGGCTTTGTGTGCGCCTTAGGGCTCGGGAAGCAAAACGTGACAGAACCAAACCATCAGGCCGTATCTAACTTTGTTAACTTTGCAAAGAGTTTGCATAACTAGATTCCAGAGACTCCTTTGGTCAAAGTTTGCGCGTATGAATAAACAAAGGCGTTCAATGGCGTTTACAACATGCAGCTGGGCCAAGATATCGTGCATCTGCGTTTATTGTTATAGTGTGAATTTAGTTAGCGATTATGTATGGAATTTCCATAGCATGGCCTAAACAGGTATATTAGCTTTACAAAGCATATAACTCCGAATTGCCCCAGTAGGAGTGCGTCTTTAAAGGCAGCTTGCTTTTTCATCATTCTTCTCATGGGTTACGCTGTAGTCATGTGCTTTGAGTGATCTAGGCCAAATGATGAATCAGTCTTTAACAGATGTAGCTGCACGTTCCACTTCTATTGTCCACCTGGAGCCTACAATGTTAAAGCTGCGTAATGTTACCTGTACGTACGTTCTGTGGTTCTTTTAGGCTTCTATAGGCCTACGCAAACAAGGAAAGGATCGTGCTGAAGTTAAGTTTAAAGTTTTATGGTCTATGCACTTCAATTTAGTTTTTTCTTCACTTTTACCCTGCAAAGCCATTTCAAACATAGGATGTGGGATGCCACACCAGCAACAGAACTATCACTGGAAACTAAATCCGGTTAATGTGATATGGGTTAATGTACAAATCACTTTCTATTTTCACATGAATAGTGGATTTTGGCGGACTGTACAAACACTATCTGGGAAGATTTATAAACCCTGTTAGAAGATAGAGCGTTAACTAATGGAATTGGATTATCTCTGAATCACGTTCTTCATGGTCACCAGTTCCCCTTTGGTGCTTTTAAATGGGGGGGGGGGGGGGGGGGGGGGGTATGCACAGAACCGGACCAAGATTTATGCCAGATGGCCGCAGTATTCCATAGTCCCAGTTGTTCGTGTTTTGCTTGAACCTCGCATGGATGCTAATTCGGGGATCAGGAATCCTAAAGAGCTCCAGTGTAGTAAAATGGTATTATTCACCAGCACAGAATGTTCATCAGCGTGACTCAGTGTGAAATACATTCATTAGAACCGATTCCTTTCACCACGATTAGCCACACTGCTTGGTTCAGATGAAGTAGACACAAAGCAGATAAGAAACCGCATGTGAAACTGTAGGGGAAAAAACTGAGGGGAAAAAAAAAAACAGGTGGAGAAGAGAGTGAAACAGTCGAGACAGGAGCACTTATCTGTTATCTATACTGAGATCAGTAAGGAGGAGTTGTTTTGTATCACATACCTGCACTTCACACGTGTAAAACTGCTTTGGGAATAATGCACACCATAAAGTCAGTAAATCCCGATTTGAATTTGATTTCAGTGAGGTTACTCATAATGAGCTCTACTACTACTCACACTGAGGCAAAAACTGCAGGACTGTGAAGCGGTCCTTACCACAAAAAAAAAAAAAAAAAAAACATTTCCTCCTGGTGCGTTTCGATGGCCCCCGAAGTTATCACCGTGCAAGGATTGTCAATATGCATATACCCCGTTGTGTTGCTGTCACATTATTCAACACAAGTTGTTTACCTTGTAGTTCATAAACACTTGTGCTAGGGGTACATTTCGCTTTAAAATGCATAGATTTTTTTTAAATAAAATGTATCGGTGTATTAAGCGCAAAATGCGACTACTTTGCTGTAGTAACGGGTTATTGAATATTTATACAAACCACTGAGCCAACAGAAATACATGGTTATCTACTTGCACAGATGCATGACCTCTTATGTTGCGCCATGTATCTCTGGTTTATTGAATAAAATCACAGATAAGCTTAAAACACTTAGTGTAAACACATATTCCTGTACTACATTTCGAATCGTTCATTTGAACAAGCCCACCCCTGTTATGTTAATACCTAATTAAAGCACAATGCAAACCTCAGGAATAAAAGTTTGTCTTGAGTTATTCGCCCAAGCCTTTGTTTAGGCACGCTCTGGCGAAAGTGAATCCAAAAGGCGGGGTTTGCGCCACTCGCTCGTGAATCAATAGCTGCTCTGTTTAGAGTGGTCATTGAGAGGCTACCAGAGCAGCTCTTGATTTGGGAAGCGTTTTGTCAGCGCCGAAGAAAAGCTGCAGTTTTAGTTTGGGGCGGGCTATTTGGGACAGCCAGTCTGCAGAGGCACTACAGACGGACTCAGCAGAGCGCTCACAGATTGTAATCGCGCTTCACGCAAATGCACAAGTTGATGTGCGCAACAGATCCATATGGGAGAGCATCAGTCGCGTTGAGTTCTAATGTTTTCATATCGCTGAATCGTCAAAGCCAGGACTTTTTTTCTGTTTATCTCTACAGCAATCGTTTTACTCTTGAAAATGCGTTGGGACTGATCACAGGACACAACTTGATTACAAAAATACTGGATTAGACATGGTCAAGTTTTAAAAAGGAGAACATTCAAGCATTTTGTGGAATTACTTTCACGGATTCTACTGGTGATTTCTCCGAAAATGAAGATCACCAAAGGAGACGGATTTTGCTTCATATTCCTGCAACTTATTTTGATTGTGGCTTTAACACAGCAGGTTGCAGGTAAGACATTGAAATATAAGGTATACGAAGAACAAAAAGTAGGAACGGTGATTGCAAGGCTTAAAGAGGACGTGTCCGATGTTTTATCCAAACTGCCAAGTTCCGTCTCTCTGCGCTTTAGAGCAATGCAAAGAGGGAGCACATCTTTTCTGTCTGTTCGGGAGCGGGATGGGGAAATTAGCATTGGGGCTAAAATCGACCGGGAAAAGCTCTGCGAGAAGAACCTAAACTGTTCTATCGAATTTGATGTAATTACGCTTCCGACGGAGCACTTACAATTATTTCATGTCGAAGTGGAAGTACTGGACATTAACGACAATTCGCCACAGTTTTCCCGTGCCATCATCCCTATTGATATTTCCGAAAGTGCTGCAGTGGGGACACGGATCCCACTGGACAGCGCTACGGACCCAGACGTCGGTGAGAACTCCCTGCACACTTATTCTTTGACCTCGAACAACTTTTTCAAAATTGATATTCGAACGAGAACAGATGGAGCCAAGTATGCTGAGCTTGTTGTGCTCAGAGAATTGGACAGGGAGGTGCAGTCCAGCTATGAACTTCAATTAATAGCTTCGGACAAAGGCGTGCCTCCCAAATCTGGCTCGACGCTTCTCAAAATTACCATCTCAGATTCCAACGACAACAGCCCTGTTTTTGAAGAGCAATCGTACGTTATTAATCTTCTTGAGAATTCACCGTTGGGGTCTCTGCTTATTGACCTTAATGCCACTGATGCTGATGAGGGCACTAATGGAAAAATAGTGTATTCTTTTAGCAGTCACGTGTCGCCCAAAATTTTAGAAACGTTTCGAATAAACTCAGAAAATGGCTGCTTAACCCTTACTAAACCAGTGGACTTTGAGACCACCACTTCCTATGAAATTGATGTTCAGGCTCAGGACCTTGGCCCCAATTCAATGCCAGCACACTGTAAAATTATCATCAAAGTGGTTGATGTGAATGATAATAGACCAGAAATCAGCATTAACTTAATGACGCAGGGGAAAGAAGAAGTGGCCTATATATCAGAGGGGGCCCCTGTGGACACATTTGTGGCTCTGGTAAGGGTTGAAGACATTGACTCAGGCTTAAATGGAGAAGTTGTGTGCCGGCTGCATGGCCATGGACACTTCAAGCTTCAGAAGACTTATGAAAAGAACTATATGATCTTGACCAATGTTTCCTTGGACAGAGAACGGAGGTCTGAGTACAGCCTCACTGTGATAGCTGAGGACAAAGGCAGTCCAAGTCTCTCTTCTATTAAGCATTTTACTGTGCAGGTTTTGGATGAGAATGACAATCCACCTCGTTTTGAGAAGAGCAGGTATGAGATCTTCAAGTCTGAAAATAACTCCCCGGGGGCCTATCTCACGTCAGTGGTGGCCAGTGACCCTGATCTGGACTCAAATGGACAGGTCACCTACACCATTTTAGAGAGCTTCATCCACGGGAGCTCCATTTCAACGTATGTCACCATCGACCCCTCCAATGGCGCAATCTACGCGCTCAGGACGTTCGATCACGAGGATGTCAGCCGGATCGCCTTCGTTGTGCAGGCGAAAGATGCCGGGGACCCCCAGCTGCAGAGCAATGCAACTGTTGTACTGACTATTTTGGATGAAAACGACAACTCCCCAGTCATTGTCATACCGCAGCTGTGGAATTACACGGCCGACATACCCGTCTCAAAGTATGCGGCTGCAGGGGAGCTGGTCACCGTTATCAGAGCCACGGACAGAGACACGGGGGTCAACGCAGAGCTGACCTGCTCAATCATCGCCGGCAACGAGGATGGCTTCTTCACCATGGACCCCAGGAAGTGTGAAATACGAGCTAATGTCAGCATGGAGGTGGTGCCGCGGGAGCATGTTGAACTTGCGGTTGTGGTCCAAGACAAAGGGGCCACAAGGCTTAGCGCCAGAGCGGTTTTGAAATGCACTCTGTATGAGAACATGGAGAGCCACATGCAGCCGGTACCGACGAGCAGCAGCCACCCGACCCTGGACGTCTCCATGATCATCATCATATCCCTGGGAGCCATCTGTGCTGTCCTCTTGGTCATCATGGTCATGTTTGCGACCAGGTGCAACAGAGAGAAAAAGGACACAAGGTCTTACAACTGCAGGGTGGCCGAGTCTACGTACCAGAACCACCCCAAGAAGCCCTCCAGACAGATTCACAAAGGGGACATCACCCTTGTGCCGACAGTGAATGGCACACTACCCATCAGGTCACACCATAGGTCACCGTCCGCCTCGCCTACTATGGAGAGGGGCCAGATGGGCAGCAGGCAGAGTCATCACAGCCGCCAATCATTGAACAGCCTGGTTACTATATCCTCAAATCACATCCCAGAGAACTTCTCCCTTGAGCTTGCTCATGCTACCCCACCAGTAGAGGTAAGAAAGCAACCAAAACCCACCCCGCCAGATTTATTAAGCTTATGCGTATTTTGTAACACAAAAATAATGATAAAAAAAACGATTTTTTCACTCCCCTCTACAGCCCCTGACAATAAAGGTTAAAGCTGACCAGCATTAATTTGCAGTTTTGCAGAAGCTTGATGTATTTGATCATTAGGTCATTTTATGGTGATATGATTTGTGTTTCCATGTGCAATGTATGCTTAAGCTTACATTATTTTGAAACCATTTTGAGTCATTGTTAGTTGCCCATGGTTCCACATTGTCTCTGTGTCTTACCATTCATCTCATGTTCATTCATTTGTCTCCATTGTCTGCTCCATTAGAATTCATTTTTATTTTTCATTTTATTTATTTTTGATTATAGCAAGTCTCACAGCTTCTGTCCATGCTCCATCAGGGCCAGTACCAGCCAAGACCAAGTTTCCGTGGGAATAAATACTCAAGGAGCTACAGGTAATCCACGCTGATGTTTGATGTTTTTTTAACTGAACTGTGTGTTAGAGCTGGACTACTCAACCCTGGCTGCTTTGTCTACAGGCTTTAGTCCCAGTCAGACTGTTCACCACCTGATTCAACTTATCTTTGTCTTGGCTGAACCAATTTACCTTCCCATTTCTGAGAGTGTTAGTGCTCTAAAGGGATCTGAAATGCCTGCTGGATTGTAGCTCTCCAGGATGGGAGTTGAGAAGTGCTGTCTCTGAGGGTGTAGAGTTTGCCTCACCACCTCAATGTATCACTTAAACATGTTTCACTTCAACAAAATGTTTTCAACACGATAACTGGAAAGAAGGGGAAAGCACCAGAAGGTATAGATGCCATGTTCGTAGTCCATCTCTCACTTTCATAGGGTGCTTTTTTGCATCATGTGCAGGGGTCAAACCATGAGATTAGGCCATAGAAAACAGGATATTATTATGGTTTGTATTATGTCAAAATGTGAATGTCTTTGTCAGCATTGCTATGGCATGGTCATTAAGCGGACATTGCTTCTCCACATGCATTTTTCAACCCCATGTATGATAATGTGAAAGCATACATGAAGGCCAAGTCATCACAGGCTACAAGAAACAAACAGCTGACATCAGTGCAACCTGCTGTCTGTATTGCGATTTCTAAACCTGTTCTTATGTGCATTTCTGATAGGAGATGGTATGGACTTAAACAGTGACTGATTTGGCTAATGCAATATGGATGTTCAGTTTGATGTACTTCCCTTGACAATGGATAGTGTACTAAAGGCATGTTGTATTTCTTTTTGTGTGTTCCTCAGATATGCCCTCCAAGACATGGATAAATTCAGCCTGAAGGACAGCGGCCGGGGAGACAGTGAGGCAGGGGACAGTGACTATGATTTAGGAAGGGAGTCTCCCATTGACAGACTGTTGGGCGAGGGCTTTAGTGAGCTTTACCTCACAGATGGGCACCACAGACTGCATCCTGGTAAGCATGGAATTTTGGACACCCAAATCACAGCTGTGACTGTTTCTTCCCGACCTTGTTTCAACCCAGAATGCACTCAGAAGCTTACATTTTCGGATTACGGATGCTGAGTTTAAAATATGCATCCAAATTTCGCCTCAGTCTCAGCATATTGATGTATTTTTTTTTTCCTTCAGAGAGAGATAAACTCAGAGCCGGTCCATGAGTGCTTATCAGTAAATTAGTATGATTATGTAAAAAAGTCGGAATAATCTTTTTTTTTTTTTAAAACGAGGAGCCTTCATCTTAAATCGTTTCTGAGACTAGATACAGATGCAGTTTTGAATTAGTATCTACCGTTTGAAATGCAATTTGTAAATGAACTGCTTTAATCTTAATTTTAAAGGACCGCTGGCAACTGGTATGAAATTAGTTTGAGTTTCATTTCGATTTTGAAATTTTCAGAGTTTTCAGTTTATTTTTAGGATGAATTACCATTGACCCCTCAGTAAGTTAATGCGTTCTTTAAAATGTCCCTGAAAGATGTCTAACTAATGTAGAATTCAATACGAAGTTGCCATATTTGATTTGAGTAATTTATTCTTGAGGGGTGTCTTTGAATACTGAATACAGAGCATACCAAGTTGAAAGGAGAGGGAAGGGTGTATTTCCGCATATTCTGATTCTTTCCAGTGATTAAATCCTTCCAGCTAAATGACCTCTCACTGAAACAGCATTGTGCTACACAGCTGTTGTTTGTTCATTTCAGTTCTCCATCATGGCCTGCAAAGGGAACTGGTTCATTTTGATTGATCTCATTTTCATTAAAATGTTGAGTGCGTCTCGCTTTCCATTTTTGCCCACACACATAAGAACAGTATTTGAGCCTGTCACTCGTCTATATGCATTTCCAGTTAGGTTGAGTGACAGCTCGAGGCTTTCAAGTCTGAACTGAGGAAAATTCACAGTAATTGCTCTCAGCATTACTCGGTTATCCCTCTAGAGGCCTTCATTTTAACTTGGCTGTTTCTGTTGTGGAACAGAGAACAAAGTCCAGCATGCCCATCTGCCTTTTGTATCCCCCTCCAGCGATGAAGCTCTGCACAGATGAATGCAGGGTCCTCGGGCACTCGGACCAGTGCTGGATGCCCCCGCTGCCCTCTCCGGCATCCTCGGACTACAGAAACAACATGTTCATCCCCGGGGAGGACGCCCAGCAGCCGTCGCTGGAGGAGGACCAGCAGCCCGCGGACGACCGCAAGAAGAGCTTCTCCACGTTTGGCAAAGAGGCCGGCGCCGGGGTTGGCGAGGAAGCGGCCGGCGACCTCTGTGGCGCCTCCCTCCTCTCCGAGATGAACAGTGTCTTCCAGCGCCTCCTGCCGCCCTCGCTGGACGGCTATGCCGAGTGCAACGAAGCCGAGCGGGCTGACTCGCTGGAGCGCAGGAAGGGCCACCTGCCCGGGAAGCCCAGCACCTACCCGCAGGGGGTGGCAGCCTGGGCAGCCAACACTCACTTCCAGAACCCCGGCAGCAGCATCGGGCCCAACCAAGTGAACCACGCCGGCACCCAGGCTCCGCTGAAGTGGCTGCCGGCCATGGAGGAGATCCCGGAGAACTACGAGGAGGACGAGTTCGACGTCCTCAGCCACCTGCAGGCTGGCCGCAGCGAGAGCAGGCACGAGATCATGGACGCCAGCGAGCTGGTGGCCGAGATCAACAAACTCTTACAAGACGTCCGGCAGAGCTAGGCGCGGCGAACAGACCTTTCCTTTCCTGTGTCTATGGGAGTCGAGGAAAACAGAACTGCAGTCATCATTCCATTGCATTTATAATGTAAATGTGTCTGTGAATGCTAACGATTTAAGTATGTTGTATTTTATTGTTCGGTACAGTGTACACAATGTGAGTGTAATGATCTTTGTATTTTAAAAATACATTTGTACTCTTTATATTTATATATAAGTATATTGTGTGTGTGTGTGTGTGTGTATAAAATGAATCAAACAAAAGTCTATTTTTATATTCTGAATGCATGTTGTAAAAATGATTCAAGATTTTGGCAGTGTCTGAAAAAAAAAAAAACATTTTTCTGTTACTGTAAATAAAAAGTATTTAATGGGCACAATTCTTTCTTTTGGGACATGGGTGGGCTTATGAATGAAAACCAGACAATCAAGTGGAATCAAGTGGAAATATACAAAAATTTGAGGGCTGAATAATATATGAAACATTTAGAGTCTTTGTAGAGTAATGGAAGGGAAAGAAAGGAAACTTCAAATGACAGAAAAATCTTCACCATTCTGCGTGACATATTCCGGAGATTCTGCATTTTACCAGTTTTTTTTTCTGGACACTTCATTGAGGGATTGATCCTAACTGTTCTTGAAATACTAGACTGGAGAATTAAAGTGAGAGAGGGGTTTGTGACTAATGTTGAGAGTGTATGCAAATTGTGCTCGTTAAAATAAACACAAACTTTCTGCCCTCTGGATTTGAACAGGCTGTCAATTCTCTTAGAGTGCCCCCTGCTGCTCAGAGTAGAAAACTACTGTTTTCATAAAATCAATTGTCAACACATGCTGCATTTAATAACGCACTGCATAAACTAGTTCAGTTGTATCTGAATATATTTTCTTTTTTGTTGTTGATGGCATTCCAACATATCAGATGTAAATGAAAATAATTGTACAAAAGTACATTAAAGTGCAGGTTGGATATTAATAATGATATTAATATAGTCAGATTATCATCTGTTGAGGAAATCTTTCCTGTAGTTCCTATATAGGAAACTTTCATTTCACTGAACACAAAATTATGTTAAAGATTACTCTTATCAAACCCTAAAGTATAGTTAATGAACAATTCCAGTCTAAAAAACATTTTAAACACTTACAGTCTGAAGCATTAACATTGGTCTAAACCCTATTGATACAGTTATTGGAAATGTAATTACAGCAGTTTGGTTACATTACAGTTACATTATTAAGGGTATTCAGGAGTACATAAATGTTTTATAGAACAACTACTTTACATTAATTAGTACAAATTTGTGCTCGTTTAAAACTGAAAAGCCTTGCAAATAGGTATTATGCGGTGTGATATAGAGACCTCTAGGGATCAGTGTTATAAATTACATAACTCAAGCAAAGCGATTAGATGGAACTTAGTGCTGACTCAATTAAACATACCGCCGAGACATGTTCGGCAAAACACTCAACACGATCCCTGATGAAGTTATTGTGTGTTGTGGGCTGTGATTTTAAGTCTGCTTCTCTGTTTGACAGGATACTGGAAAACGCTGAGGATTTCTTTCAGGCAAGACATTTGCCTGCAAACTCTAGGAGATGCACTTGAAACTAGCCACCATTTCATTGAGCCCGTACAGCATGTACAGACTCAATAATTGAATAGGGCTTTGATTTATTTTAGTCAACATTTCCATGCTGTCATTAAGGCTGCTTGTCAGCATGCGCCTGTTACAACTCACTGTGTGGGTAATGCTTTATGATGGCTTTTAAGGCATAGTTTTCAGTGGGAGTAGGAGTTGTGGGATAGGAATGCTAGTGCAGTTTGCCTCCACTATCATGCCATTAATTGGTTATTTGCATATAGTAGAAATAGACCCATACTTGAGTAATTAAAGACAAGGTGTGAAGCGCTCCCTCCATCTGCCCTGGTTGGTCCTCGGGGTAGTATTCCCGTGTGCAGTGCCGTTGTGACTATAGAATATTAAATCAGGATGATGGATGCAGGAGAGAGGGAAAGTGACTCAGGTGCATTAAAGCGGAGTCGGTCGGCAGCATCTGTCTGAGGCACCCCGGCATTCCCACATCACCTGTGCTGGGGAGCGTGGCGTGTCTGCCAGATTGGCCTTGGCGTTTCTTTAACGCTTTCCATGGAGCATCCACACTGAACTGAGGCGGACCCAGCGTTTCACCACACAAAGCCAGATCCACAACCCACTCCATCAAAAGCTTGATCAGAGAAAAAGGAGTAAGAAAAAATGTAAACTGTACCTAATATTTAACTAATCTTTCCATCTCTCCCCCCTCTCTCACATATACAGTATACGTGTGTGAGTGTGTGTTTTGTCTATGTTTATGCACTGGGTACAACTTTTTGCATTTTTGTCCTTCACCAAGAAGGTACCACACATGTGATACCTTGAACACAAAATTTCATCCGTGAGATCTGATTAAAGAAGATCAAATAGGTGTAACTTTCAAATGAAACATAAATCTGAGGCTGTTGCTTTTTTAAATCATGGTGAGATATGCTCTCCAGCCAGTGGAACATGGAAGATTTGGTGCATCATTTAAAATGAGCTTTGGACAATGCCACATGGCTCCAGGAGCTCCCCTTGAAGAGTTAAAGTTTTGCAGTCTCTGAATATCTGTGTATCACCAAATCTTGATTTATGATTATGCAAAGGAGTATGTGAACACTGTAGATACATCATTACCGAGATATGAACCCGCATTATATCAAATGCACGTAATAAAATGAGAACAACATAAGGAAAAGTTTTGCTGAACACAAGCTCTTCTTTAGCATTAGGTGGCAAGCACATCTTGTCTCATCCTTCATGCAAATTGTTCATTTGTTTCTCTCATCATAGTCTGAACCTGCAAATTGAAGTAATGACTCGTGAAATCCGGTCCAATATAATGGCACGCATTAAGCACAAAAATAGAAATGTCACTTAAGTAACAAAAAAAGTGAAAAAAAGATCACACTGTCTGTGCTTCCCACAATGGTGTTGCATCTCCCCAACCCATCTTTTCAAGTCATACTTTTTAGCCTGAGGTTTAGTCTTGCGTTCTTGTTTTAGAAGGCTTTCAAGTGTCTTCCCTTGCACAGAGACAGAGAAGAACCCAAAGGCTGGGGAAAGTACAGAAAGCACTCTGGAGACCACAGTGGAACAGCACTAAACTTCTGTTGCAATTTACTCAACCTTTTGGAGGAAAAAGAACAAAACAAATGTCAGGAGATGGAGGAAGAAAAAAAAAACACCCCATAATATTTGGTATTTATTTTACAATGCAGCTGGAGAAAACTGAGACCGAATGTAGACATAAGGAGCGTCTTTAAATGACTTACTAAATGTAAAAGTCATGGGAATGTCCATGGAAATTTTCCTCTAGGAGTTTATGTAACGGTAGTCATGTTTGTGAATGTGTGTTCCACTGTGAAATAGAGCTGGACATACTGACACAAGAAACAAAGCAACCTTGAATGGAATAAACGTTTCCCAAACACTTGTTGCATGACAGCATTTCATGAAGTTATATAGCTATTTGGACTTTTACCTTTGCAATGTACATAGCTAGCAATAGAATGTTATTAAATCCATGTTTTTGATATTATGCTATCAAAATTATTAAATGATTAAATACTGTCTATTAAAATTAGCTTGACACTAAATAGTAAAGCCTGTAACTACCTAACTTATATCTAACTGGGTAGCTGTTCATGTATTTATTTATTTACCTTGCTAGATAGGTACATAATCCTCCTTACCAATGTTACATTTAGCTCATTAGCAATATTAAATGCAGATAGTACTTTTCAGACTAACATTGTTTGAATACCACTGGAGGTTCACCTGAGGCTTCTTCCACTTTAAAGCAGAAAGTTGTCAAATCCATAACTAATGCCTAATGCTAAAATAATTCACATCATTATTAATCTATTTACAATTTTGTCTGTGATTTACAAGACCATAATGCCCGAGCTGCCAGTGAGATATTGTGAATGATTCTGTAGTTTGGATTATGCATGATGCTCATTCCACCACTGCATGTGAAGAAAAGAGGTGAGTTTAGGTTGTGGAGTCTTGGTAGGAAATACAAGATAACTAGAGGCTGCCAAGAGTAAAGCTCATTCTGGTATATGTTGTCTCACAATGTGCTGTAGGTAGTGATGACCCGAATACTTGATTGCCTGGAAAACAAGCACCAGGGCCATAAAGCTGATACCTTCAGGTACCAGTGGAGAAGGATGAAAAGGGATGGAATATGTGCATATTTGGGGAGCCACGAATCCAGCAGCCAGTTATGATTGTGCAGAATTGGTCTGAAGGTGTTGGCTCGGACACAAGAGTTTTAGCACTCTAGATAAGACAGAGCACACAACTAGAGCAGCTGTTGGGTTGAGTACAAGGTGAGAGGCATCCTGATTTCTCTTTTGTTGCTTAGGAAGAATCTACAGGATTGGATTTCAGGTGTGATTTTCGCTGCACCGGAGTGTTTGTCATCGAAGGTAACACCTAAATCATTGGTGGAGCAGGAGGGGACCAGAGTGGAGGTATCCAGGGTTATGGAGAGGTCTTGGAGGGGACAGTGTTTAGCTGGCAGGTAGAGCAAGTCTCCCTTGGAGAGGCAGAGCTTTAGAGTTTCTATCCAAGCAGAGACCTCCATGAGGCATGCAGTAATATTCTCTGAGACCTGGCAGTCAGACGGTGGAAAATAGAGAGAGCTCAGTACCAGTAGCATAGCAACAAAGAGCAGAGATAACATAACTGAGTAATTTTGCGTAAGCAACTCATCCATTAACCATTCAAATCAAACTCAATTAATTTAAATTAGTTTGAATGAAATCCAGCTGACCTGGGTCCAGGGTGCCCCAGGACTGGAGCTGGAAAACTCTAAAGAGTGCTACATAGACCTGCTCAAGTTTTATATCACGTATGCAGTATAGTATGTTATGCCATATAATTTGCTAAGAAATAAGCAATCAGTTAACAGAGCATTTAAGATGTCTTCATACGGAGACACAAGTAGGGTTCCTTCCTCCAATTGGTCCGTCTGAGCTTGGTCCTCTGGCTTTAGATGAGATAGATTTCCTCACCGGTAATGTCCCCAGCCGCGATGATCATTTCCTCTGATGAACCTCCCTCATGTGTCCCAGATGAAAGACTGGGAACTGGATTTTTCAGATTAGCTCCGTATCGATTCAGCAGTCTGCCGAGAAAATGGGTCTCCATCATGGATCATTCACAAAGGTGCGAGGCATTCCTTCAGCTAAAAATACAGCTGCATAAATTTGCACAAGAATATATGTGGGCCCTTTTAGTGTCACAAGAAAGAGGATAATTCATTAAACCAGTCATTGCCTATTCAGTCCAAATGTAAATACAAATAACGCTCTAGGCTTGTAACTAGAAGGTTGCTGTTTTGACTCCTGAATTTGCTACTGCTTGAGCAAGTGTCTATAGCAGGGCTTTCTTCCATAAAGATCCGAGATAAAAGTATATCCTGGAATGGCACATTCTCTTGGTAAATGGATAATTATTTAGATGCAGCAGGTATATCTTTTCCTCTCTGTTCTTTACTGCCCAGTAACATGGGCTTCCCTGGAAGATTACAAACAATTAATTAATGCCTCTGTTAATTGTGAGTTGGCCTCATGTGCAGCTTCCAATCTGCTGCTTGTCCAAGTGCAATTAAAACCAATAGCAAATATGAATCACTCCACTGAATATTTATTCATTTTGTGCTAATGGATGGCTGCTCTTTTTCTCCATAACTTCCTCTGGAAGCTGAGACTAAAGACCTGAACCAGAGCGGCTGCGCTTTTCGGTTCGGCATGCGCAGTGGTGATACTGCTGCATGTTAAATTTACAGAAAAACGCACAGATCTGTGACCATCTGGACAATCATAATCAGAAGCAGTTATTTTTCTGTATCCATTCTTATTTATAGTCTTGTGTATGAGCGGAATACCATTGAGGGGGTCATATTTTTGTGCGTCCAAATCCCAATTTTGTGTATTTAGGCAGGTAACACAACAGGTAGAAAGTACAAATTTCACACAACAGAGGTCAGAGGGAAGTTTGTTTTCATTTATATGCGGATCTTTGTATTCTCTGAGCTGATGTTTCCCTGAGCAGAGAATTCCCAGTAATGCCAATCATGCGACCTGACAGTGCAATAAAGCAGGTCTCCAAATGACATGCACTCACTCCTGGAGTCAAGTCAAAAACCACTGAGCCATCTTACAGGAAAGCTCTATTCAATAATGAAAAAAAACTCCCAGATTAATCCATTACTGTATTGCCATAAAATGACCCCTGGATCTTATGGGAAACTGCTGTGATTCTTGGATGTGAATGAGGGACAAAAGAGGGTTGCTCCTGTGTTTTTGGACCCCTGTTGGACATGCGCTTTTCAAACGTCTAGGGAGCTTCAGGACCTTGGACAGCGGTGTCTTCACAAACAGGCATACACAACAGAGGGTAATTAATAAAAGATACGGCTCATTGCCTTTGTCAGGCCTGTGCACCTTTCTGGGCGGACCCTGGAGCATAGCTGATGTGACGTGTACACCAATGAAGGTGTTAGTAGTGTGAGTTCAGGTTGGGGCTTGTTTGTTCTCCTGCTGTGGGCCTGGTTGTTTTCAGCTGATGACACAGCTTGGATCGAACCTTTGCCATAGGACTCAGCCTGCACTCAAATGAACTTGATGACTGCCTTCTTGACTAAGCCAATCAGGAGCTCTGTGGTCAGTGTTTCTTGTTCACTCACCACCTGGCGCCATGCCACCATCGCTTTGTTATAATAGGGGACAGGATTAGCCTGGGAGGGTTTGTTTAGTGTTACCGAATATGACTTTCCCTTACGACGACTTAGCGGTTTTGCTTGAATCCTAGGGTCAGTCAAAGAGATGCGACTGCAAACAAGCTGGTACACGCGATCCATTGCTAGCCAAGTTTCCTATTTTATCCTTTCCACATGGAGCGCTGCATGGGGCGGAACTGGTTCTGTGGCATGCATCCACATCCCAGTTTGTCAGGGTGGGGGAGACATATCCTTGAAGAGCCGCGCACGGGTACGGTCTTGTCCCTCTAGAGCAGGCCAAGCCCACCGTGGGCCCCTCGTGACAATGCTGATTAGGTCTGATTGAGCCTGATGGAGGATGTCCATCTCTCCGCAGGTGGCCCTCTGTCAGGCAGTCTTGGCAGGATTTATTCCATTTTGGATTTGGCAATAACTCTCTGTTCTTGCGACAAATGTCATGGCGAGCTGCCACTGGATGTCATCTACTTAGTGGCCCGGATCGTGGAGGGAGGGGTTCTAGTAACGCAGCTGGGCGTCTTGGGAACGTGGGGTGGCAGAGGTGGCACGGGGGGTGGTTAACAAGACCAGACGGTGAATTGTGACACGCTTGAATCAGCAGGTGACTTGTCACATTCCAGCAGGGATGTTTTCTTGTTTAGCCCATGGGGCTGGGCTCAATGTGCTGGGAGCACCAGGCCATGTCCACACACTGGGAGATTGCTGCTGCAACATCTTATATCAAGGGGGTTCTGATTAGTTCTGGAGGATTACTTTGGAAGGGCAAGTTGTGTGCTTGCTTGCTCAGAAAAACAACAGGTACCAGGTCTTGGGCAACTCATACCCCATTGCAGTGTCTATTTTACTTGTAGGCTTGGCTGCACAATGTTTTTAAGGATAACAAAAATTTCTGGATTCTGATGTGTTGCACCAACTGAAAATCTATTTAAACTGACATTGCAAACCCTCTAGTTTTTAAACTAAGATTTACTTCAAGTGGCATAGCCTTTCTTAAATTAGGTAAATATCTTGGAACAGGTCCTGTAGCCAGATTTTTTTCTTTTCTTTTTCACAAAAGAACCTCTATTGTATTTTTATGTACTTGTAACTGTGTAGGATGCGCTGTATGTGCTTAAATTAAAATTAATAGGTAATAGGTTTCACAGTGACATATGGTGACAGATACAGATGAATGGAGATAACTAAAATGTCTGTTTTATCTAAGCTACAATTAATATGAAGGTATATTATATCTTTGTCTGACCAGAAACTAAGAATCCGTTTAGGTATGCAATGTGTGGGAAAAGGTGCTTCTTTTAAAAGCAATTTATCAGAATTTCAGTGATTAATATTCACCTTAAGAAAGTCTGGATAAAAGCTTTTCTCAGGTGCTTTTTCAGGTGAACTTTTAGCGTGAACTTAGAGAGTCATTATTACCTGTAATCAGCAGCAGAGACATTGTCTTATTTTTACATTCTCAAGGCCTTCAGTCTTCAAACCCACTCTGACCATGGCCCTGGAGACCGCTGTAGCAGAGCTGCTGTATAATTCCCCAGGGCTTCGGTTTTTTCCACACAGGGAAGAACCCAAAGCCCTTGTGTATTCTATTTTAGTGTTCTCTCTCTGCGTGCGAGGTTAGCTGTGAAAGGGTTGGGGTTCTTTACATTATCAGCAAATGTAAATCAAGCTGTTTTTTAAAATTAGCCGCCTAGGGACAGAGAGAGTGTGGCATGGAACAGACACCATGACTTTATTCCGCCCCACTGATATGAAAGGTCAGTGCAGAGGGGGGCACATAATGCGTTTCTATGCTGCTCTTAGAGACATAAAAGTGGATTAAAGAAAGAAAATAAATAAAGAATGAGCAGGAACATGAGGAACTGGGGGAAAAAAAATTAAACCACTTGTGGGAATGAAGCTTACAGCATGTCCCATTGTGACTGTTCCTGTCCTAGCGCAGAGCATCCTCATCATGTTTTCCTTTTTGAAAACAGAAAATGAACTTTTAAGCAATTCGGGCCAGATGTCACAGCAAACAGGGTGAAACTTTGTATTAAGTTGACCTTATGCCAGCGTAACAGTAATGTGACTGAATTTGGAATGAGTGTGTAACACAGTGATATGTAACAATCACATAGCAAAGCAAAGAAGAACATTATGTGGTTTGTGCTATTATGGAACCTTATACAGGTGTGCACTACTGTAATTAGTTCAGGATTGAGTGTGCATGGTTTAGTGACCACATAATAACATAATCCCTGCAGCCTTCCATGAGTTTAAGGTCCACGAGAAATATGGTGTCCTGCAAATTTTGTCTTCTCTGGAGGTCAGACTACAGTGTACATTCTAATATTTTAGCACATGTAAGTAATAGTGTTACTTTTTCAACTGATACCATCCAAATGCTGCCTAAAGTGCAAGGTTCATGATCATTCAGTTTTACTACTGATGCATTGAGATGATGCTATTCTTTTCCACTAGATGGCACCGTTTCTTTATTGCAGGGATGATTCTGAACAGTGAATGAATCTGTCACATATTGACTGGGTTGGGGTGTCTCCACTATTTTGCATGTTAAATAGTTTCACTCTTTTGTACAACCTTGGGTATGTCTGTGTGTGTGTGTGTGTGTATGTTTGTAGATGAATTTCACATACATGTGTTTTGCATCTGCTTATCCTATGTACTTCAAAGTATTTTTGAACTTCATGATGCAATGAAAGAATGTGAATTCTACATGCTGGCAGAAGCTCAACCTGGACACTAGGATCTGTGTCTGACAATTATTTTTTACAGAAACAAGTCTACACATATTCACACTAAGCACTGGGATTAAATACAAACTTTAACACAAATACAAACATTAGCAATGTTGTAAGTCAGCCATCATTTAAAGATTCTCTGTTAAAGTTTCCCTAAAATACAGGAGCATGTAAAATAAAAGGCAGTAATGCAACAGGCTGGATCGAAGAACTATAAACACAACACTGAGTCACTCTGTAATTCAAATAGTGAGTGTCAGGAACACGAATGCATTTCTGTGTATCCAAACTGGCATTCCTGTTTCTGGCATTGACCAAGGATGCTGGTTGTTAAGGCCACGTTGCTATGGAAGTGATGTCATGCTCGGCTCCTGTGGGGAGCGAAGATGGTACATGAATGAGACAACCCGTTGTGTAATTATACAGCCACTTGATCTGCCAATGCAACAACTCCTGAGATGGATTGGAAACAGAAACCATGATGTAGAACCCTGATATATACTCAGAAATCTTTTGTGAGTCCCTTGCATTATAACACAATACAGCACTATAAGAACATGAGCAAAATTACTGTGAATACTGTAAAGGAGAAAAGATATAAAATGAAAAGAAAAATAAACTGGAGAGAAATAGAAATATATGAGAAATATACTGTACAAGTGAGACAGAAAGAAAGAAAGAAAGAAAGAAAGAAAGATATGAGGGAGAAAGAGAGAAATACAAAAACATGCATAGTAGTTTTTGTAATAAAGCTCTCAAGCAAGGCGAGTACAGAGTGTCCATTTGGTGACACAGAGCTGGCAGTGAGAGGATGTTCTGGGCGGAGTACTTTAGTAAGATGGATTTCAGCACAGTGGTTGTCACTTGCCCTGAATGACGAACGACACCAGGCAGAGGATGCTAAGAGGTGACCCGGCAATGGCAGGGCAGGTCTGGGGGGGTGGGAGGGGTTTTTCAGCTCACTGTGTGTGTGTAGGATATGATGCATATGTGACCAAAGTAATGGATTTCAGTAGGGCGAAAGGTCGGAGCACTTTATTCGCAAAAGGTGCAGGGCCTTCAGTAAATTATTTAAATGGAAGGCAAACCCCAACAGCTCAGTGTGGCTCTTGCTCATTCTCAGCCACACTGGATCCGAGCCAGACAAGTCTGTTCAAGCCAGTCAGGCATATATTCAAGCGTCGAATTTCCGCCTTATGAAAACGGTGGAGAAATCCCTCATGCCAGCCAGTATTTGCACTACACATGAAATTACATCTCAGTGCCCATGTTTTGCCTGAAGCTCTGTAGGACGCCAGCCAGATGGTTCAAATCTTGGGATTTATACTTCCCTTTTTTTGCTAACTGTGTCCTTGCTCTTCAGTGGTTTTCTGGATGACAGAGATGGAGAATCCGGGACTCAGAATGAATATTTGAATAAGCATTTTGTCAAGTAACCTGTTTGCGACATCTCAATGTTGTAATGGGTTTTGGGCAAGTGATTAAAACTTAAAATGAGTGGATGGAAAGGATGGTTGAGCACACATATATAGTCCTGAATAAAAGCAAGGAACAGTACATTTTTTTTTATCATCTCCATTTCCACTTCAAGTCAATCAAACTAATTAACGTGGTACCGTATCTAAAGAAGTTTCCCCTGTTGTTTACTGCCTCTTTCATTGCTGAAAAATGAAACTAAAACTTCAAAGAATTTACTGAACATGGCAAAATAATGGCAAATATCAAACGAAGAAACAACAACAAACAAAAAAGATCTCATCAGTAACTGAACACAGGAATCCTGAACTGGATTAGTACTTTCAAATTTAAATTCAGTTGTGTTTTAAGATGAAAGTATATCATCACAGTACATTTTAGGGTTTTACAGTAATCAGTTTCATTTGTTCATCACAGCTGTGGGTAAGAGAATGCAGGTAAAGTCAAAGAATGTATAGCTTTATTTGAAAAGCTCCAAGAATGCAATGTTTGTCATTTTTTAGGCTGACAATTATAGTTACCGTGATGTGAACTCAACTGCAGAGGTACAGTGTTTTTTATTTTAATGTAATTCAACTCTCCTGTAGATTAAAAAAAAGATATTAATTGCCCCTGATAAACCGGACACTGTAGAAATTTCCCCATGGCTGCTTGAGAGGGTGTATCCAGTCTATCCATATAAAGATCAGTGACTAATCCAGCTACGACCCAACTATCTCAGGTGACCTACTTCCTGCCCATGCCACATCTAGCTTCACTGAATCAGTCATTTAGATTCTCCCCTTATTATATGAGCTGAAATGCTGAAGCAAACATTAAAAGCTTTGGGCAATATGTGGCACAAAACTGGACTTGCCATTTGAAAGACCTGAGTGATTAACCTTTTGAGACTGCCTCTATCTCGCTGTCCTCTGCGCTGGAGGGCCACGACTAGCCAGCCGTAAGGATCCTGGTATATCATCCCTCCATTTTATCTGCAGCCTCTTTTCACTTTGAGTAGGATAGATAGCATCGAGCAGCTCTCTGCTAATGAAGAAAAATGCACAGCATGGTTTGCAGTCTGCCTGGGAAACTAGCTAGACAATGCTCTCACCCCAGGCAAACAGGCCTTTATAACACTGCAGCTGCTTTGGACAGCCCGGGCAGAATATTACGCTTGAGATATCATTGCTGTGCTTGTGTTTTTAAACTCTGACAGTAAACGTGTATGACCCTGTTCTTTTTTTTCCGCCAATGAAATGAGCCATGATAGTTTTCTTAACTCTGTCATTACGCATAGCTTGACAGTTGTGGATTATTGCAAATTGCTTTTTTATTTGCATTTCAGCACTGTGTGCAAAACATTTTCATGCCATCAGGAAGTAAGGAGTTTTTTTTTCACAAACAAATATACAACTAAGTTTAAGAAAATCCTTATTTGTGTGTGTCTACTTCCATTTGCTGTCAGTAAAAATATATATTCAACAATACATTCCAATGTCCAATCTCAAACGTCTCTTTCACTCCAACTATGGAAAATGAAGTAGCCAAAAAATGTTTCCAGCAAAAGGGCTGTGAACATAATCAGGCACAGTATCAGATTTTCAATTGTTTTTAGTTGTGCCGTTTCTTGTCTGGTTGCCTGTGTGGCTCCAGCCCCTGGTTAGGGCACCCAAGAACACAGAACATGACCATAAGAAATCTCCTTTTCAGTGTCCCGCCACTGTGTGCGGGGAGGGCTGTAGGTAATGCCACAATTTACCTCTGCCAAAATCACTCATCAAAGGCACAGAGGTCCCTGCTGCCATGGAGATGCTGTCAGCGGCTTTCCCAGCACTGGCCTCTTCTATGGGTAGAACAAAGAGACCTGGGAAATGGTATCCTTAGAAAATGACTTTCAGGTGGCTTTTTTAGGTGTCAATGCATAAGCTCACTTAGAGAATCCATTACACTGTGTTTCCAAGAGACAACCGAAGAATTAGCCTTACTCGCACGGTTGAAGATGTGAAGAATGCATCTCAAGTATTAAATTAAAGAGGGAAAAACACACAGGTTTGACCAATATAATTATGTGTAATTTTTTCACTAACAATAGGTTTACATAAAATATAGTTTAGCTAAAAAGTGTTCCTTGAGACTTTTTTAAATTTGGCATTCAAAAGGTAACATACATTACATGGAATGAAGACATACAAAAAATGTGTCCTCATTATTTTATGGAGGACATTACTGCAGGGTATCAGGGTATTTTTACTGTTTGTTGAGAGGTGTGGTGTAAGGAAGACCTAAGAGAGACTACAACATTCGTTACAGTACATGTGATGTTTGTTCATCCTGAAGACATGCTACTGCTATCTCTTAACCCATTGGACATCAGAATGTATTGGCAACTGCAGCTAGGGACCCTAGAACTGAGTATTGACAGGACACTGGTGATGCTGGAGAATGTGTTTGGCCTCAAGAGACACAAGAGAGGAAACCAGATGATACGGCTACCTCTGAAGGGAAAAACTCATCTGAAAATGAAAAGTGTTTTCTGAAGTCAGCAAAAGCAATTGTTTTTAAAACCCTGTCTGAAAATCCCCCCAAAAATGGTTTACCTTGACTGTAGAACTTCTTGAAAAAAGGTGAATGGGGAATACTGACCAAACAAAGTCACGATCGTGAATATAGCCACTACTTCCTCTCCCGAGTGCATTTGCTTCAATGGAAAAGTAGTATTTTACATTCAGGGAGATTGTCGAAAGCCTACAGATAATAAACAATGCACTAGAAACTGCAGTAATAAATCACATGCCCCAGTTGATAATAACAGCACTCCAGCCTCCGTCAGGCACAAGAAGAAGGTTAAATGTTATTTCTGATCATAACCATGTGGTCCTCACAGCTGACACATCCAATATAAAACTGTACTATTACTGAGTGATCTCTGATCTCTGTGACACGGTTCCTATTTGTTTCTCCTTTCCAGTTTCAGATGCTGAGAGCGTGGGAACACGGGGCATGTTTGAGTTACCGCGTCTCCCACCGACCGAATTAAACCAAATAGTTTCCGCTCTGACGCTTGAGACAAGGACAGCGGTCGTAAACGCGCCGACGACAAGATCGTCATGCTTGGATTCTCTTAATGAGCTTTTTAAAGTGTGCTTTCACAACTGCGAGGTCTCTTGATAGGTCCTCATGAGCGCCCGCTGAAATTACTGGCCGAACGCCGGTAAGCGTTCCCAGAACGTTCCGTGTCCACCTTCACGTCACACGCATTATAAAGCATGACATAAGAGAGGGCTGGCAGACGTGCCGAGGAGGGATCCTAACCAAAACGCTTTGCATTTTTTTGTGTTTGTTTTGCAAAGCAAGCTGCTGAGCACTAAATGACATTCACATTTAAATCATGTTAGTGGAATAAAAACAGAATGTAGGTGTACTGGATTAGAATTGGAAAATAATGCTTAATGTCTTTCAAAGCTATATAGTTTATGATATGTATTGAATTCACTTCAAATCTATCAGTAGGAGGTCCTTTTGCTCACTTTATGAGCCTTTTCTAAGTGGATTGCCAAACACTTTGTTGTACTGTGAAAACACAACTTCCATTTAAATATGTTTACAAAGACAGAAAGTGCTGCCTGGAACTGGCAGAGTTTTTGTCTTGATATTTATGTGTGCATGTCTGGATTTGGCTGGTTCCATGCCTCTCCAAATTCATTACTCAGTGTTTTGGCTATAGCTTTTTGAAACTCACAAACGTCCTTTCCTAAAATGTATCCATATCTTTCCATATTCTGTTTGATTGTTGGATTGTAACTGGATTATGTTCACACCCTTGGGTGAGACAAGGCTAACAGCTTACTGACCCCCTTTTTGAATAAAAATACATCTTTCATATTGTTGTCTCTTTCATCATAAGACTATGGCCAGGGAACAATGAATTTCTTTTCTCCAAATCAAACCGAGGTTGAGTGGGTGGGGCTCTCTCACCTCTCCCCCTCTTTCTTTTGCTCTCTGTCCCTGACCACTCCAGCTGCCTTGTCTCCTCTAGTTCCCCCTCGTTGGCTCTTTGATTTCAC
Organism: Megalops cyprinoides; assembly: GCF_013368585.1. NCBI lineage: Eukaryota > Metazoa > Chordata > Actinopteri > Elopiformes > Megalopidae > Megalops > Megalops cyprinoides. The sequence goes on from NC_050604.1 coordinate 12,793,187, forward strand.
TTCCCCGTTGGTTTCCACACCACCTTTGATGCTGTGGGTTTGCTTTCTGCCGCAAAACTCTAAAACAGAGGGGGAAAAAAACCAGGACTCCCTGCTCTATACGTTTCTACGTTGCTAGGGAGCTCCCTAAAGTGCAAATGAGCCAATGTATGCTGCAACCCTCTGTAGATTTTACCAGACAGATGTGAGAAGGGTCTAAAACACTGTTGATATAATTGCTGCTGAAGACGATCCCACTGTTTCTATGCAGGCACGTAAGATAACGAGTAGGTAGAAAGTGCAGTGTTTGTTGTCGCCATGGAATTCAGTTTTGGAGAATCATTATCATTTTGTTGGTGTTTTTTTCCCTAACAGAAAAGCAGATGTAATGAAATTTCTATGTTTAAAACAGCAAGTTAGGGATTAACTTATATGTATTTATTTTAAGTTGGGTTTGGCCACAGCCCAAAAACCCAGTCCAAGATATTCTATCCCAGCATTCAGTTGTGGCTTTCACCTACAGTATATCCATACAAAAAAAAAAACCCTCTGTAACATATAGGGTGAATAGTTGTCATCAGCATATCAGATTCTTCAGTGATTTTGCAACACACAATCATACACGTGCATACACAGAAATATACACACACACAACCATACGCACACATGCATTCACTCACACATGCAACTCTTCTGCAAAAAAGGTAGGAACCTAACATGATATTTTTCTTGTGAACAGAAATTTTGATCAAAGCTTCTTTCAACATTACCTCTCCACAAATCCCCCAAGCCCCCCACTGAACCCCACCTCCCCTGCCAACACAACCACCCACCCACACAAGCTTTTTGTTATATGTCTAATGTGCCTCTTAATTGTTTGCAAGAAAGCCTTGACTGAATCTTTTAGGTCTGAAGTATAAAATTAAGATTTAATAGATTATTCCGGTCCCAGAGGAATGGTTATATATTTAGTTGGTTGCCATGAGAAGAAGTCATTGATTGGAGCCTGATGGAGGGACCACTTATGCATGGTTCTTGAAGGCTGCTTTTATATACAAAATGTGATAGCTAGTGGCCATACTACATTTTCCTGCCATTGTAATGGTCTGAAAATTAAATAGAGGTCAAAATCTAATACCACAAGATCATTAAGTGCCTGATCAATAAGGCAATTGGATTTGCCTGGTCCTATTAGGTAGTGCATCTAATGTGTCTGAGATTCATGAGGCAAACTATAAAACTGCATATTGTTACAACAATCTCAGATTATTCTTAGAAATATGGTCTTTTAAAGTACAAGTACAGTATATATATATATATATATATATATATATATATATATATATATATATATATATATATATATATATATGTGCACATGTGTGTGGCTATACAGTGTATATACAGTGTATTTACAGTTTATCCATCTATTTCTCACTGTTTATTCAGTCCTGCCCTTGATCTTGGCCCTTGTACTACACCTTTTGGATTCTGCAACACCCTATTGGCCAGTTTTACTGGCTGAGTCACCAGACTGCTCCGGCTCATTCAGAATGCTACGGCTCAGGTCTTCAATCTTTCTCCCTGTCTCCTTCCACTGGCTACTGTGAGCTGCTGGCATCAAATTAAAAACACTGTTGGCTTACCATCCCTACACACAGCCACACAGCACTAAGGTCTCTGAGAGCTGGACAGTACAGCTGCCGGAGAATCTAGGCAGTCACAGAAGAACTCACTAGAGTAGTTAGTCTAATCCAGATACAAGACATATTATCAGAAAAAAGAGAAAATAAAAAAAAAAAGTACACAACCAAACACCTTGCAGTGCTTATAGTCCACATACATCTACCACAGGCTCTTATGCCTTGTCTACTTCTTTAATAGAACAGTCATATTATTCAGAAAATTTCAACAGAAGAACAAGTTCAGAATAACAGTGGTGGCGGTTCATATAATGCTATACTCTATAACATATTCAGATTATGTAGAAGGGCGGAAGTGGGAAGAGGAGATCCTACATGTTGTTGAAAGTTTGGCTTTCATTTTAGAGATATGTGGTATGCTTTTGGTTTCTTTGACTGACTGATGATGTCATGTTGGGTTGGGATTTTCAAAGCATCTAGAACACATGGAGACTGGCTAAATGACAATGTTCCCAAGTACTAACAAGAAAAGGTACATAGTTTTGTCCGTAAAAGCCTTTGAAATGAAAAAAAAAAAAAGAAAAAAAAAAACGTAGGACCTACCTCGCAGGAGCAGACTCTGCATGGTTCTCATGTGTTTTTTTCATGGGCAAGTGAAATCCACACAAGATAATAGAGTGGTGGAGGGAGGTGATCGAAGAAAGCTAAAAAATGAATGAATATGCAACCGATGTCATTTCAAGTAACAGCTCAAGTCACAAGTACAGCCTCTTGTCAAGATGTTAGGAGTTGTGCCACAGTTCAGTTGCTCTTCTGTCAAGTCATGACTAATACAGCAACACACGTTGCTCTTGAGTCAAAGTCGAACGAGTCAAAACACAGCTTTGTTGGGCACTACAGTGTGTATAGTCACCAGTAAATGCTACAGATTGTAAAACTTTAATCTGTATAGTACATTCTGTTGTATACCGTTTAATACTTAAGACCTTTTATTCAGTTTGATACTTAATGTCTCTTTTTTTGTGAATGGAATGTTATGTACACAGCTACAAAACATTTTCAGCATAATTAAACAGAAGTCAATGGGAAAGGCCTCAGCTTTGTTTTCCACACTTATACAGTATCCGTTACAATGTATAAACAAGGAGTTTCATTTCTGTGGTCTTATTTTGATATTTCCAGCTCAGCAGTATTGTTGGATTTAGTGCACTGTTTAACTTACACTGCTAGGAAGGGTTGGCATCAACACAAAGCTAGTGCTGACAGCTATACATATACATATAAATATGTACAAAAAGAGTGCAGAAAGTGTTTCACTTTAAATATGACAAATGGCACCTTGTTGAGGAAGTTGCATTTGTGTTGCAAAATGTGTGCTGATATTTTTTGTTGTTCCTAACTACCCATTATTGTATTTGAAAACAGTATAGTATCTGCCATTTGTGTTAGCGCTATGAAAGTTGGGCTAATTGTCTAACTCATGAGAACGGTCTGCAACAAAAAAAAAACGACTAGCTCATTAAATTTGCACCTCACCTTTATGTGATTCACTTACTGCTGCTTAGCTGTAATTATCCCAAATCGTAGGAGTATCAGCCATTATGAAGGCATACACCTTGCTACGGCACAGAAAAAAAAAATAAATATAAAAGTAAGAATTCTCCCCCGGGCCTTGTTTTAATGATAGGAAACAAACATACTGTAGAGTAAAGACAAATGTTTCAGTTACTTCAAAGAAAAATGTGTTTTATAATGAAGAAACATGGTGTTGTCTCTCCTGAAACAGCCTCTTTTTGGAGATAAATAGAGTTCAGTCCTCATAGTCTTTCCCATGTACCAGTGGGTTAGTTCAAATTCAATTCCAGCAAAGATAAATTTGGAATCCCTATTACTATTGCTATGGAAGCTATTGCTGTTGTGTTGCTGTGGGTGCCTCATTTAAATCCAAGGGTGACCTTCCAAGACACTAAGAAAAAGAAATCACATGAAGAACACATCTCATAATTACACTTTTCAGATTTAAACTTAGGTTCATGAATAACAAGTAAAAGTCAATGTAGACTGATCAATTAGCATTGACATAACTATACCATGTACATGAGCATGGGCATCAGTTTGTTTTGAAAAGTGCTGGGGACAACGACGGGTTTGACGTGTTCACACCTTATTAAAGTGGTGGGGACGAAATGAGCCATGACAAAAAGTGGTGGGGACATGTCCCCAGCATCCCCAGCACAAATGACGCCTATGTAAATGAGTAATGCTTGACAGAACAAGTGATGTTTAGAAAGTCCAGAGAAAAAAAATGTCATTTTGGCAATTTTTACTATATTAACTTAAGTTCTACTGTCACCCCAACATGATTTAGCAATATTAAATACTTCAGATAAAATTTCACAAGTTGGCAATGTTTTTGTTAACAGCTCTTTTGTGTCATTACTATCCTATTTGTTTTAAAACGGTGGTGCCCTTGTCTGCCCTTTCATTTACACAAAGCCTGGCAAAATATCAATGTTTGTTTGTAGGCCCAGTCCGTTCAGTTATTAACAGGCTCTCACTGTTCATTTATATTCTTTCTCTGAAAAAAATTCCAGGACATTAGTCAAGATCACGGCAGAGGTTTGCCCTGCATCCTTCCGGCACGGTCAACGGTCATTCTCCCGTGTCGTTTTCAATAGGCGAGGCTGGCGAATTGGCCGGTGATTTACAAACGGCTTAAGTAATGCAGACCTCAGCTACTAGACACTTAATCAATGCCTTACATGCCAATGATTTACTTTTTGTAGCAAAGATAATGCTATGTTTTCCAAATGAGCCTTTACTGACAGATTGAGTCCACCTCGCAGTCTTTTTTCATTTACGGCATTTCATTTCAATTTTTGGATGAGGCATGCATGCAGAAGTGGTGTTATTGATAGTTCATTTCAATTCAATTTCAATTCAATTTCAATTCCTTCAATTTTAAATCATCCATTCAGTAACAAAAACTTTACTGAACACACACACACACACACACACACACACACATTCCAATCCTTTCTGTTTTGTTTGTTTGGCATTGTTTGGAGACTTCTGTTTCCATATCCCTTGTTTTCTTATTACCTAAGGCCTGGGGTTCAGTCTTTTGGCCCCTTTGAACCCTGCCCATGTGCGTGTTCCGGTATCTTCGGGCTCTCAGCCAGCTGGAAGGGCTCCAGAATGCGGCTGGCTTTGGCGGGAGCGGGACCTCAACATTCTACACTGTCTGTGCATCCCTCAGCAAAAAAATACAACAGACGTAATGTTCACTGACACCGTACACCCTGTGTGTATGAGAAGGCAGTGGTGCCATGATAAGTCTGGTTTAATAAATTTATTTAGTAGGCCCTTTGCTCCGAGCCCATTTCTTCTGACTGGAATCTGGTGGCTCATTCATCTAAACTACAAACATCCAAGAGACAAATCTTTCAAGAGACCAATAAAAAGGTGAGGTTGAAACGGTACCATCAGTCTCAGCCTACAGTCTTTTTGCATGACCTTTGCACTCCTTTTCATTTGTCGTCCCTCTATATATTCATCTCTTGTCTCCGGTTTCTCTTAATTTTCTTGGAAAGAAATGTTGAAAAAACCCAGATAGGACACCTGAAAAATGACCCTGCTTATTTCTGTCCACCTCTAGCGGTCCTGTATGATGTGGAATTGCATGAGCCGGCAGTGTTTTCATCTTACCACAGCACTATCGTGGGATCCACTGTCAGTTCTGTTTAGAATTGATCCATTGCTTGCTTATTTGAGGCTGAACTTTGACCCCAACATTGCAAAGGCAGTGTTCTTTTATTTGCACTTTGTCGGGTCTTGGACACACATCTCCCAAATTTGTCCTTAACTTTAATGTAACTTTGACCGAGATTGAAATGCAAATTCTTCTTTGTTCATCTCACAGTTTGATGAGTTTACGGATTCTCAAAAGGAATAATAATAATAAAAATCAGTGCTAAGTAGCTCTTGTATTTATACTTCAGACAAAGCTGGACAAATGGACAAAGAAAAAAAGTTGACTCAAATCAGGGGGACATGTATAGCAATGTTGTCCAAATGGTAGTCCTTCTTTCACTATGTGAAATATCCAGGAGGCCACAGAATATTGGCAATAACCAACACAGGAAAACCAATGCCCTTGAGAATAGCTTCAGATGACTGGCCATATGAACAAACGTCTAAAACAAATTCATTATAAATGAGAGATCAAAATTATCTGTTTGGTTGTTTCTAAGCCTCAGGTGTGCTGCCACCACTTGGCTCAACTTCCGACATAAATGAAGGTAGCTGTAGTATAATACTTAGCTGCAATGTTATGGTGAATGGCAGGTATTTAGCAGTACACACTACGTCAGCATCCACACCCTGAAAAATCAGTGTATTATTTCTCTCACTCCACAAATGCTGCAGATGTTGGTGTGTCTCAACTTCAGATACTTAACTGAAAAACCTATTAAACTTCTTCTTATCTTGAGAATAGTTAATATTTGTTTAGGGGTGCAGTTTCAACATAGTTGTTTCAGTGTTTTGCTTTAGGTTTAGAAACTGTTCATGTGTTAAAACAAGGCCACTATCTGTCTGTGCTGTTCCTGTGGGAGTGTAAATTTATTATCTTGGCAGAGGAACATGTTATTGAGCAAGAGCAAAGAAATCAATCATTTTTTCCATACATGTTTAAGCTTTTCACATGGTGAAATTAGTTAACCTGCAAGAAATGTGGATTGACTGGGATTCAGCATAACTAGAAAGGATATATCTGGGGGTATTTTCCTAGAAAAGCTTGATCCCGTAGATCACTATTTATTTTCAATCATATTTTTGGCACCTAGCTCAAAACAGGGAAACTCAAGACTGGATTCTTTCCTGAACACGTGAATACCGTAAAAGTCAAAAAACCCAAAAATAAACAAGAACAAAAAACTGTTGAATATTATCTACGTTGAAGGAAAAAAAAAACTGAATCTTAGTGAATTGCCAGTAGAGTTTTGCTTTAAAAATCCAATTACTACGTCCTAAAGAGATACATGCTGCAACAGGCAGTTTAAATGTAGGAGGGTGAATGGCTTAAATTAAATTCTGCACCAGGTGCCTTATTGGATTTGTTCTTCTTTCTGTCACAGTTTATCAAAGCCTCTTCCCTTGAGATTCATTCAAGCTAGGGAAAAATAAATCCTTTATATCATTAAGCATTATCCCAGCTTAATACTTGAATATGTCTTACCTTATAAAACTGCTTCTCAACATTTAATGATAAATCCATTCTTTAAAGCCTAGAGTTCACAGTAGGGGCACATAGAGGATGCTTTCTCTTTATCTGTCTCTTGTCATTGTAAAATCTGCACCTATGTTCCTATGGCTATTCGTTAATACCGGGAAGTGACCTGGAAAACTGAATGTGGCTGCATTATTAACTGAAAATGACACATATTTCAATGTAAGCTTCATGAAACAACCCATTGGGTACTATTTGACCTAAACACAGGTATAATTGCTGCAAACTGTCATATGATTATCTGTATTTCTGTATTCATGAGTTTATTTAACTTAAGGTTCATTATTGTGATTTTAGAGTTTAAGTAAGACTGAAGAAGCTAGCAAGAGTTCAGAAAAAAAAAAAAGTACATATTTTTTGGGGAGTTGACTCACCTGCCATGTGTCAGTATGCCATGTGTCCCCCTAAAAAATCTATATTTATTTCTTTTCAGCAATACTTGTCAGAGTTGGTCCTTTTAAGAAAATGTTTTTCCACAAAACGCTTGCTCCCTAGTACAGTGAGAAAACACATATATACTATATGGACAAAAATATTTGGCCACACCTGTTTTTCAGGGTTTGGGCTAGGCCCCTTATCTCCAGTGAAGAGCAATCTTAATGATTCAGCATACCAAGACATTTTGGACAATGCTATGCTTACAACTTTGTGGCAACAGTTTGGGGAAGGCCCTTTTCTATTCCAACATGACTGTGGCCCAGTGCACAAAGCAAGGACTATAAAGACATAGTTTGATGAGTTCGGTGTGGAAGAACTTGACCGGCCCGCACAGAGCCCTGACCTCAACCCCATCGAGCACCTTTGGGATGAACTGGAATGGAGATTGCGAGCCAGGCCTTCTCGTCCAACATCAGTGCCTGACCTCATAAATGCTCTACAGAATGAATGGGCACAAATTCCCACAGAAACACTCCAAAATCTTGTGGAAAGCCTTCCAAGAAGAGTGGAAGCTGTTATAGCTGCAAAGGGGGACCAACTCCATGTTAAAGTATATGTATTTGAATACAATGTGCCTGTTGGTGTAATGGTCAGGCATCAAAAACTTTTGTCCATGTAGTGTACCTAGTCATGCTGTTCTCTCAAGCTCAAGCCACTGAGCTACAACTTCTCCTGCCATGGAAAGAAAGTTTTATGAAATACAAAGGAGCTCTCTTCCTCAAGGTCATCTTTTTCTGATTCTGCTGAGACTGAAAAAAAAACAATCCCCAATCCCTCTGGCACAGTTGCAAGACTCACAAATAAGTCAGATCCATCCTTGTCTATGCCTACCATATCCATTAGAAGAGATTTTATTAAATTAATAAGAAAGAGGACACTAGAAAACAAATGCATTTCTTGCACCTGCAGTAACAACATATGTTCTTCACCATACCATCACAAGCTCAGCTGAAGCAAAACCATCTTTAGAATTTTTCTCTTTGACAAATGCATTAGAGTTAAGCAAAATGATTATTTAAAAATGTTCCGCATCCTCTTCTGATTGGATTCTGCTCCTATAAACTAGGCCTTTCTTTCTGTTGTATGAATCCTTAGGAATGTCAAAGTACAGCAATTACGATACACACATATTTGAGCTGTCATGACATTTGCCCTGGTCATTGCACAGAATCCTCCCTTGTGGTGGTTATAAACTATAGACTCATACCAACTCCCTGTGGTCACGGCCCTGGTAATTCTGTGTTCAAGTGAAACATATTATGGCAAGCATAGAATGTTTACCTTTAACCTCAAAAGCAAAAGCAGAGTTGAAATATATTCAATGTACTAAGTTCTAATCAACATTGGAGTTTTCATCTTTAGAGATATTCACCACAATGATCTCTCAGCAGTACAAATTAACATTCACTGTCTGCCAGTCCAAGCTACATTTCCTACTCCTTTCTATAGTAATTAGTGCAGAGAGTATAAAGATAATTAAAACAGGGGATCACATATGACCAAAGCCTCTCTCTTGCTCCCCAATAAATATCAAGTAGACTTTGAAATTCTGCTGCTTACCCACAAAGCACTGAATGGTCTTTATATTCTACTATATTGCTAGACCCTTATGATCTCAGTGAACTGGCTGACCTTTCCTATACAAAATCTCCAAAAAACAGGTAGGAGGGTATTGGTGAAGCTAGAATGTAGATGTCATAAAATGTACAATACACCTCCTGTCCTATTTGTTTGGTTAAAACAGGGAGATGTAAAAGGGATAAAATGGTGAAAACAAAGACCAACCCAAGGCATAAGCCATAAGACCTCCTCCTTTCCCCTTTCCCGTAACTGTCTTTTCTCTCTTTGCTTCACTAATCCACCTCCTCTTATTGGTAGAGGGTGTGGCCAATCAAGCAGTTTACCTAATATCCAATACCTGAGCAGACATTTTCATTTACTGACGGTCTCACACACACAAACTGACCGAGCTGATACTGTTGACAAAAAGCTTAACTATGGCAAGAGTGGTAAAATGATGAAACACAGGGCAACCCTGAACACAATAAAATACATTCAATTAAAAACAGGAAGGAAAATAATAAACATTGCATATCTTTATACAGGTCTGTAAAGCAATGACATATCCATACCTGTGCAGACATAGCCCTGTTGCTGCTGAAGTTCTGAGATGCTGCCTACATGTGGTCTGTTATGATAGGATGAACTGATTGCTGTGTTGGGACGGACTAGCAATATCTTGGTTCATCCCAAAGCCTTGCACTGCTGGATGACATTCAGATCCCAGACCCACCAGAACACTTTCTTTACTCCACAGATATGCAAAACAATTAGAGAACTGAGGATCCATCTTGCTCAGCCAATCTCCCGTGGAAGACACACAGACCTTGTGAGAGGGAGCTAGAGCTCATAGCTGACTTGATTGCCTCTGTTTGATGATATTGTTTCACAGACACCAGTAGCAGTTTTCCCGTGCCAATTCTGTGGGCCCCATGATGCCGTGTACAACTTGTACTACTGTTGCTCAGTAATGCTTCTGACAATCTTGTCCATTCAAAGTCAATCTGAGCACAATGTAACTCAATGCTCTTTGAATTTCACAGCTAGCTCAACCTGCACCAGAGTTATCGGCATCTGCGTGAACTACCCACGTCCCCCTGCTGAAGTGAGAAAGCAAAAAAAAAAAAAAGAAAAAAAATTGTCAGCGAGCGACAGCAACCGCTGACTTGATTTTACAGAGAGCATTTTATCCCTACAGAGAAGAAGGACGTTTTTTAAGAGATGTCTTTGAAAGTGTTGAAAAAGCACTGGATAAGGCTGAAAGTGAAAAGAAAATGTGTGCTGAGAAGGCTGCTGAGGCATCCAGTGAAAAGCACATTGGCTCAGGGATAGAAAGCAGCCATTCTAGAGAGAAACATCTATGCCTCATTCTCTGAGAGAAAGTCCACTGTAGAATTCCAATGGTAAGTCACGTAATACAATACATGGAACATTCAATTAGGTTTCATTTTCAAATAGGTTGCACGCTTTCATCTTTTTTATGTTAGAGTGATGTAACAGTAAGTTCATGAATCATTGTTATTAGAAATAAATAAATCTATACATGACCCTTTGAAAATGTAGCTATGATCATAAATAGATTATTTTATTACAGTTTTTCATCATGTTACATTATTAAAACATGAATTGTTGTTTTGAGTGACATAAATCATCATATTTACATTCGTTACTATTGTAGTTGCTTATTAACAGTCCAAAGTTTTTGTCTCCAGAGACTGCTAAACCCAGAAGTCTTTCCACTGAGCAACACATTAAATAAACATTTATAATATTGATTGGATTTATGTTAATCTGAACTACAGCATTTGTAGCATGAATGCCTTAGATTTGAAGAGTTATCTGAATCCATTCTGTGTACAGTAATGTCATTTGTAAGAAATTAGTTTGTGCTCTATATTTGTAATTAGCAATTAAGAAAATTGTGAGTGATTGTGCTTGTAGTTTGTTGTGTTATGCCTGGGGAAACCCTACTATGTTATATGGGCTCAAATTCACTTTCAGGTGAGAAAGTATACCATAAGAAAGGTACCATATGTATACCAGAAAGTAACAGAAAGGTAGTTAAACTTGGGTTTCAGACTTTTATGTATGATTCATTTATGGGGATTTGAAGCAACAACAAGATTGACACAGAGCACATTTTGGTGTGGGGCCCATTTTCAGAGAGCTCCTGCCCTGTGAGGATTTGAAGAGCACCTCAAGTCTTCAGGCCCCTCTACCCCAGGAGACAAGACTAGAACCTGATAGCTGTGGGGAGGAGGCAGGGGAAAAGGATACATCACTGAAATGGCAGAGGGAACATGGGTATGTGGCCTTTTATTGGGTTACATTTGCACTTACAGGCAGCTTGGGAGCATCGCAGAGATTGAGATGACCCAGGTGTCTCTCTGGTGAAACTTCTGTGAAAGCTCCCTATTTACCTATTGGGGAACCAATTTCAAAATCCTTCTGGCCCTCTTTACCCATAATTACACAATGTGGAAAAAAAGAAGTTATCTTCGATTTACTGAGAAATACACAAAAATATCCCTGACATGTTGGAACTGAATTTTTGAGCCTGCAGTTTTAATTATTTTGAGTTGAGGTATCAAGAATGCGTGCACCTCATACAAAATTCTTTTTTAAGCAGGTCAAATCTGATTCTTTGTTACTCTAAATACTGTATTACGTTGGGCTCACTTGCAAGGATTTATACTAATGCACATTACAGTGTAGTGAAAGACCAGCATCCAGGTCTACTGCACTAAGTGATGTCACCCCCTAGAGGCAGGACAAGTGTATGACTGGTTTCCTTGGAAGGGGGCATGCACCTATGATGGTCCATGATTAAAAATGAGGTGCAGCACATTATGTGTGACTAGAAGGAACAACATGTAACAGTGGGAAACATCAAGGACTGAAGTATTAATTGATCTTTTTGTCATCCATTTTATGAGCAGTATCTATGATACAGTATCTTAAACTGTTCCATTGAGGATTCCATGTAAGGAACAAGCTATATATACACACGCATAGAAATTGATTCACTTTAAAAATCTCTCAGTATAAATGTTATAAAATACATATTTACTATACTTTAAAAGGTACAGTGAGCTAAAAACAAGACTTCATTGTAAGCCACAAGAGTAAGTGCAGTTATAAATAAAGCTCATTTGATAAAGGAGATAATTAAACAAGATACATGCCAACCCCTGCATCTCTTCCTTTGTCCTGTATAGCAGAGAATGTCCCAGACATTTGTCTCTCCTGTATTTAAGATAGAGCTAATTACATTGCCCACAGGCATGGAGGCAATTAAGAATCAGTTAGCTTGTTATCCAACTCTCAACTTGTTCAACACACCACCCAAAATTCACATTTGCACATCTAATCAAAGAAAAAGAAACAAAATCACATACACTGTTAGTTAAGGCACTTGCACATATTGAAAAATACAGTGTGACAGATAATTAAGGACACTCACAAGCAAAATCACTCACATGCTCCACAACTGAACCAGTTTGTTTTTGTTTTCTGAATAATGCTCACAGTTTCACTGATGTCCAATGTTCACATGTCATTATTAATAAGAATTAGAAAAAGAATAAAATTAATCATCATCATCATCATCATCATCATTGTCGTCATTGTCTTCATCATCATCAACATCAGCAATGAACGTACCATTTTCCCAGACTGGAGTAGAATGGCTTCAAAAACTGATCCAAAGATGAAATAAACACATCAATAAAAGTAAGGGAGTCAAAGAGAAAAGAATATTTGAAAGGGTGCATAATGTTTCCTTATTATCTGTAGACTTTCTGCCACCTGCAGAAAGAACTCCTGAGCTCTCATGTGCAATTATCAACTTTGCCTGTTGCCTGTCTTTGTCTGCACATCACTGGAACTCTCAGCAACAGGGAAGCAATTTTACCATCCATGGATTACTACAAGCCTCTGCATGCGACAGATAAAGTAAGCCAGGTTTTTAGTTAAATCCCTCTGTTGCGTGAACACACCCACAGTTTTTCACTGTCTGTGACACAATGCACCTCAGCTTCACAGAAAGCTCTACAATATTACAGAGATACTTGTCTCATGTTATGCTGTAATATAGACTGTACTGTTTCATCACTGTGCCGTGCAAAAGAAAAACTAATGTAAAAAATAATTAATGTTTTCCCTCTTATAAATATTGGAGAATATAAATAAATTTGAATTCTATTTTATAATTGTAGTTTAACGGCATTAGTATGCATAACTGACTGCTACAAAAGCACAAGTCCTCAGAGTCCAGACACATTATGGGATGTGGGCTATAATAAGCAAATGGTAAAGTAAAAAGGTCATTTGTAAATCCCACACCAGTGCCTTTTTCATTAAGTTTTGTTAAATATGCAAGACAGTATTACCATCCATTTAGTGTCCCCAAGCCATGTTGCATTTCAAGCATGAATCATCATAAGAATAAAATATATCCTTTTCGTTTCTATTAAGAGAGGAGCACCAAAATATTTTTTTCTTTTTGAAGTTGAGAAGATGCGGACCACAATTCAATCTAACTGCAATGTTTTGTCCCAACAAATTAAGGCATTTTTTAATATAAATTAAGAGTAACACTTGAATGTGTTATTCAAAGTCACTGTAAGAACGAAGTACATTGGAGATTGAGTCTTGGCTTAGGGTGGTTTTAAAACATATTTATTTTACAGCTTGAGTTAAATGGCATGCTGGTACGACCATGATTTCAACTCTGTAATCCCCAAAGGGTGTCATTAGTTTTATTTTTGTTTGACATAGTAAAGAAGGCCTTTTAAAAATGGAATGTTTTTTGGGGTTTTAAAAATGTGGTATACTTTATTGGCCATATTGGTGACAAGACTTATAGGTAGACCTGAAGGTACATTAGCTAAAAGACATTGCTGATGTGCACTACCTTCAAATGTATACAAACTGATTTCTGTGGCAGGTGCATCTTACAGTATATATATGTGTGTGTGTGTGTGTGTGTGTGTGTGTGTGTGTGTGTGTGTGTCCGTGTCCTCCAATAGCATGGTTCCCTCAGAATTGTGATACATTGCAATATTGATTGCACTTGTCTCTTGCATTCGAAAGACACTTACTTTAATAAAGCTTGCAGAGTTCCTTAGAGAGATCTAGCCACAAAAGGAGAAATACGTTTCCTTCATATAAGGGTTGCATGACAGATCTGCAAGTCAGCACAATTGTGGATATAAAACACCATTCACTCAAAATATACATCTTCCTAATTGGAAATTCATACATTTAAAATGGAGAAGTAAACATTGGTGTGATTATCAGAACTCCAGGTTATATTGCATTTGCTATTTTATGAACTGGCCATGCAACAATCATAAATAATTCAGAATTGCTCCTTTTGTCTTGGGCCACAAACTTTTCTTTAAAAAGTACTACTGTTACTATTTTATTGGGAGGCTGTAGGCTGTGACATTCCCGAAGAAGGTTGCTTGTGCTTCTTGTGTCAATAGCTAAAATATTTTGTGAGATATATTTATAAGATTTTACATTAAAAATTCCATTGACTAACATAGATAAATGTTTGGAATCTGAACATACTAACACATGCTGCTGAGAGCTGGTATGGCCTGCTACAGTGGCAACAGATGCAGACCATCTCTTGAGCAAAGCTTTTAACTATTAGCTACTACTGTACAAGGCTTTTTCAAGTCAACACAACTCGTTTGTTCTCAAACCTTCCTTTGTAGTGTATTTAAATGTTGATGTTTACATTACAAACTACTCATCTGAGTTATGAAGAAAATATACATTTAAGGATAACCTCCCTCTGTAAGGTCATGTAAACAATTTTATTATTGGTTGGTTACCACCTGAATGGTTTTGAATCAAACAAGCCACTGTCATACAGACAGATATCTTTAGAATATATCGTATCACAGTTCATTTAATTAAAATAACATGTCAGTCTCTAGAACCCTATAGACTGACATGTTAATGAGATAGTGTAGTACAGAGTTTAACATATCTTTGGTAATTTTATTTTTATTTCTGTACCCGTAAATCCTCTGTATTATTTACAACAGCAGTCTCCATGGTGCCTGTTTGTTCCAATAACAAGAGAAATAAGATAACTGTCTGTTATCTGATCCAGCCAAAGCCTCTAGATAAGAGAAGCATTGGCTTAAGTAAAATGCTGGCCTAATAGCATGTTCTTTTTCACCATGAACACAAGTTCCATATCATTTACATTATGCAGTTTGCAAAGCAAGGCTTTAAGGTTTGATTCTGCCAATTGCATAATATGTTATCACTAGCTGGAAGATAAATAATAAATCGCTTTCGTCGCTAAGTGAAATATATTTTTTCCGTGATTCTGACACAGAAGTTAAACTGTTACCCCTCTCCTTACATCTCTTTTTTTCATATGTGACTTACTTTTCATAGGGGTGAATGTAATATCAGTAGCACAGCTCTGACCGGATTGCCCTTAAATATAACAACATTTCCATGGTCCATTTCTGTTTGTGTAAGCCTGGATGGTGACTGCTTGAAGTGTTGTATCTCATTCTCCCAGCTATGGAGTGGATAGGATCCCTGCACATCCTGCCACATACAGCATAACATTCGATACAGTCTGAGTTTTTCACTGTCAATGACTGAATACATTATTCAGGTGGTGCCTGGCTGGGGCCAGCTTCCCTTGGAGCCTAGTAATTATTTTGCACAGTATCTTGTTTCAGGTTGGAAATGATGCAAATAAGCTACTTAAAAATAATCATTCTTCCGATCCTGCAGTGAGGCTAACTAATCGATTACTCTAACACCCACCTTTAAGGGATTCACTGAGATGAAAGGATTGTGAACACACAATATGATTTCAAAAAAAAAAAGAAAAAGAAAAACAATAAGCAATCTCTTGAGGGAGAACTCAGGGCCTGCCATTTAGGCCTTTGGTGGGATGAAATGCCATTACCTTCAATTCTGTTTCAAGAATTTGCATCTGTTCAGTCAAACAAAAAAATCGGTTTCAAAGCACAAAGGATCTTAACAGTCAGCAACATTGTATACTGGCTCACTGAGGAGTGCACACGTTTGATTGAGTTAATTACCTCACATTAAAGCGGAAGTCTTTGTGCACATTTAGAGTACAAAGTGTCTATCTTCTTTGTTTCCATCACTGCTCATGCCAGCTCTTTTATGTCATTCCTGGCAACATTGAATACATAAGAGAGAAAAGCTAATTTATGAACAGCGTGCTTTAATAAGCTGGCCTCTTGGAATATGTACCCAGCTCCTTAAATTAAACTGGTAAGCATGACATTGGCTAAACACATAAGTAAATCATATA
Source organism: Megalops cyprinoides (assembly GCF_013368585.1). Taxonomy (NCBI): domain Eukaryota; kingdom Metazoa; phylum Chordata; class Actinopteri; order Elopiformes; family Megalopidae; genus Megalops; species Megalops cyprinoides. The sequence goes on from NC_050604.1 coordinate 12,809,424, forward strand.
CTGTAAGCTATTTTGTGACCGCAGCTGACTACAAAGGCATTTCACTGTCAAAGAAGAATTGCTGTAGGAAACTGCCCCTGCCTTCGAAAATTGAACACACCTTGTCTAAAATAATGAACCATCTGCAGTTTTGAGGAAAATGGCCCCATCACATTAAATTGCTATTGAATTTGAACATGCCACTGGAAAGGAGCTTTCATTTTACTCCTGCTCATATTTTACCCTTCCACTGAGGACACAAATGGCCTGTAAAATATATTCGGCTGATAATTAAAAAAAGAGAGAAAAAACATTCTACAATATTGACAAGATTCCAAGATTTCAAGAAGTTTCTGTTGGTGTATTTGGTGTGACCCCCTTGGTAGTTTGCACAATTGGCTACTTGTTTGGGAGCTCTGTCAAATGCAGCTACATTCATAGGTTTGACCCCAGCTGAAGACAGCTTATCCCAAACCGGGTGTTCACTTTCCTGTACAGCTGATGAGGTACCAAAAAAGAACTATTATTGAACATAAAAAAGATGCAAAGAAGTTCAGACAAAAGGATTTGGTAGTATCTGCAGAATAACGAAAAAAAAAAAAAAACACTGTTGGGCTCCAGTGGTTAAGGAATTTGCTGTTGCTTAAGAGCATACTAAACTCTATGGCTTGGGTTCCATTGCAAACCGTGTCACCAGCTGACAATGATGGTGGCACTTAGCACAATGTAGTATGTTGTGCGACTTGCAGTGCGGAGAAATAGTTTCGGTTGCCTTGTGAGTTTATCAGAGAATTACATTTGCTATGGATGTGGATTTGGCAAGTGAAACAAACATAATGTATCCAGTTGGTGATTCAAAAATATGATTGCATGAAGGGGAAAAGGCATACAAAACAGTCAGAAAATAATGGGAGATTGTACAAATGTGTGTTGGTCTATTTTGACATATATCTTTGTTGCTATATCAAAAACAGATTCCAAGGAAAATTCAATATCATATTTGACTGAATGGAATCAGAACAGACCATTTTTGATAGCTATGTAAAGCAGAAGTCCCCTTTTCATATGCTGGTGCCTCACAGTTTGTGTAAGAATGATTTGGAATCATGGTATTGAAGAGTAAGCATATATTTATGCTGTATATTTACATAAA